>NC_134012.1:37463446-38161623 GCF_047716275.1 Strix uralensis
TCATGAAGCATTAAAAGACCTGAAATAATGGTTCCTGTATAGCAAAAGCATTATTCTATTTTCACTTCTGTTACTCTCTATACAACATCGGATTGTTTAACTTTTTTTTTATATGACTATATTTATAGGATATACCCTTTACAGGTCTAGCTGAAAATTCCACTCCTCTTCCTGAAATGGTTAGTGTCCTGGTTTAACCAGGATAGGGTTAAGTTTCCCCAGCAGTGGGGGGGAGCTCTAGCCGGGTTATTCAGATACCATGCGGACCTCACATCCTGGCAGGGCACATTTTCCTGGCGTGGGAGCACGGTGCACTCATGGCATCGTGCTTCTCACTGCTGTATTTGGTAGCTATTTTGCTCTGTTCATTGCTATCACTATTACTGTTATTGTTATTGCTGTTGTTGGTTGTGTTGCTATTGCACTGTTGTATTAAACCTTTCCTTATTTCAGTCTTGGGGCTTTGTATTTCACTCCCTTTGTGGGGGAGGGGCAGCGGCCGCGTGGTCTCAGACCCCGACAGGGGCTAAACCACCACAGGTTAGAAACCCATCAACACATACAAAAAGTTCAAACTATTTTTTACAACAATTATTACAACATTTATGACAATAAATACCTCTATTACACTGCTCACTTTCTGTCACCTTCTGTTAGGCTCCCTCGTTAAAACTAATGAAATGCAGGAGGATCAACTCTTTGTGAAATTCTGTAGACACTCATTAACCAGGCTGCCCAGCTCTGTCTCCCACAGCACTATCAATCACGTGAATCCACAAGCATTTTAGGGAATTTTTCTGGGTTTTCTAGATACCTTTTCTAAAAGTATAGTGTTGACTTTCTAAATAGTATCCAGTCACTGACTGGAGCCATACTCAGCCTGATTTATTAATGAGCACAGTCTCAAAGTGGCAGACATCCATTTCACCCATACAAATGTGGACCACACCGGCCCTCCCACTGAAGACCTATCTGTTTCTTGATCCAGGACGTCAATGTTAAAATACACCAGAGCCCAGAGTAGCAGGATCTGCTTCTCCTTGAGCAGACTCCGGTAGTTTACCCTCTCAGTAACAGTGGCTTGCATAACTAGAAAACACTGAATCTGCTTTTTTGCTTTAGTACAGCATTAAGGAACTCCTTAGGTCCTGCAGGTCAGCTGCAGATGGATGACGAACAAGTGCTAGTGGATTTGTGTCATCCTATGAAAAACACAAGGGTGTACCCATTATACCATTGGTAGTGGGTTAGAGGCTGCAAGACAACAAAGAGGGAAACACATGACAACAATTAAAAAGGATCAGTTTTAAGCACCATCCACATCCTTCACATCAGCTATCTGCAGTTGCTATGCAGCACACACCTCTGTAGTGCCTGGATTTGTAAAATTTCAGTCATGCTGCAGTTGCTCCTCTCAATTTCTTTGTTTTTGAAGAAAAATGGAAAACCTCTGTTGCCGGTAAAAGTACATGTGCCACTACATGGCACCTATTTGAATGAACAGAAAATCTGAAAGCAGAATCTATGCTAATTACCTGTCTATACTGAGGTTAGGTAGCGAGTCTTAAGGGTACTGACATAAATTAAAGATTCAGCTTCTTCTGAAGACATTAAAACTTAATTCACACCAAGGCTGACAAGTGTGAACACTTTCAGGATTCAAGACTGTCTTGGTTTTGGCTGTGATAGAGTTCATTTTCTGCCTAGTAGCTGATAGAGTGTTTTGGATTCGGTGTGATAATAATGTTAATGACACGCTGATGTTTCAGTTGTAACTAAGTAGCACTTACCCTAAGGTAAGGATCTTTCAGTTTCCCATGCTCTGCCAGCAAGCAGGTGCACAAGAAGCTGGGAGGGAGCATGGCCATGACAGAGGACCCGAACTAGCCACAGGGATATTCCATACCATAGGACATCATGCTCCGTACACAAACTGGGGGGAGTTAGCCAGCTGGGGCAGATCGCTCCTTGGGCATCAGTCATCGGTGAGCAATTGCATTGTGCATCACTTGTCTTTTCTTGTAATTTTCAATACAATTATTAATACTATTATTTATTGTTGTTTTTACTAAATTTTGTTCTATTTTAGTTATTAAACTGTTCTTATCTCAACCTATAAGTTTTACTTTTTTTTCAATTCTCCTTCCCATCCCACTGGGAGGGGTGAGGAGTGAGTGAGTGGCTGCCTGGTGCTTAGTTGCCAGCTGGGGTTAAACCATGACAAAGACAAATTCATACATTCTAAGCCAGAACAAGAATGCCACCCCAAACACAGTATCACCAGTGCCATGCTGTAAAGCAGAGCCTGTCCTATTCCAAACCTGTCAAATTTTACAGCCTTTGCATGCCCTAAGGGACCAGTCATTAAAAGGCCACTTCAGAAATAAATTACTTTCTCCCTCATTGCAAATTTCTATGAAGTAAAAACCTAATGTTGACACCTCCCCACAGCAGGGTATTTATTGTCTGTTCCAGAGAGGAACCCACCCCTTTCCTTCTCTACTCATCTCTCTATAAAAGATGCTTTTGAAAAGTCTGCTAGGAGAATGATTAAAATCCTAATCATCAGGAGTAAATGATGCTTGAAACAGATGAGCAGGCATGGTAGACAAATATTTTTGGGCAGACATGGTAGACAAATACTTTCAGGAAAGCAAACTTCCATAGAAATACTCTTTGTTCTTGGATAAGTCTGTTACTTTGGATAAATTCTCCTCAGGAAAGCAAGGATTCTAGGAACTCCTCCTCCTCCACAAAACTGGCATCATTCACAGAACTGTCCTTTTTAGCAGAAAAATAACAAATAACACTCTGATTTACTGCAACCCTTTCCTGAATGTACTGAATTCTCTAACACCTGAACACGAAAATTAGGGTGTAAAATACACGCATTTAAAATCAATTTCATTTTCTCTCACAAGCAGCATGAAATTCAAACGAACAAGACCAAAAGAGCAATATTATTTATAGCCTTCTCCCATATGCTCATTTGTCATAATGTTGATGGATTTATAAATTGAGTAGACTTGAACAGGCAATACAATTCAACTACAACATGCATAAGTTTGAACAGCTGGCAGTCAACATCCTTCAGTTTGAACAATCTGCCATCAGACAGGAGAAAAGAACAGGAAAAATACAAATATGGTGCACAATCCCACAAACTGGGAATACTCAACACGTATGAAGCAAAATCAAACACCACTTACTTCAGATTTGGAGGATATGTTTTCCTCCATGTCAGAATCATTGGGATCTACAATATCATCAAATGGTGGCAGAGTAGGTGTCTTCCTTTCCAGTGCATCGTTTTCAATTTTGACTCTCCCCACCTTGAGTTGAGATCTATCCTTTGTCTGTCTTTTGTCAGCTGAACAAGTAAGAATCAGTGGTGGGGCACTAGAAATACTTTTAAATAATGAATCCGAGCCACTTTTCTTTCTTTTTTTTGCACAAGGTTCATCAGACTCCAGAACAGAGGGCCTTTTTGTGGGGGTCTTCTTTTCTTGCTGCTGCCCACCTGTTATGGTAAGGATGGGGTTGTTTTCAGATTTTGGCTCCTTGGACATGGGTTTGGGTTCCTTGAAGGCCATCTTGGGAACTACTTTTTCATCTTTTAGTGGTTTGTTTTCTTTGGGTTTCTTAGAGGATTCTTTGGAAAATTTGTTGTGTTCCCTGGAAGGTTCTTTGAAGGCACTTTTATGTTCTTTTGAGTTTTTAGAAGTTTTTTCCTTGTGCTCCTTTGTTAACTTCTGAGTCTTTGAAAAACTGTTACTACTGCTGCTGCTGCTATTAGTGTTTAGAATCCTAGTTGGGTCCTGCAAAAAGCAGATGCAAAATTTTATTTAAAAAAAAAAAAGAACACTTAAAGCCCCAAAAGACAGACACAATATGGACACAGGATTCATATTAAAAACTTGGTACTGCAGGCTGAAAACCAGAAACTGCAAATACCTATATAAGAACAGATACAAACCCCATCATTTTGGTCAATTTATGTGTTACAAAGTGGTGGAACATGAGCAGTTACCACTGCTTGTCAGTATCTGCAAGACAAATTAGTTTTTATCTTACGAATTAGATAAGTTTTTTAAGAAACATCATAAGATGAACATAAAGACAGTTTAAGATATGTTAACCATGAGTATTAGCTATCAGGGCAAAAAAAAACCATAAAGAAAGATAATTGACAAGCAGCTGAACATGAGCTGGCAGTGTGCCCAGGTGGCCAAGAAAGCCAACGGCATCCTGGCTTGTATCAGAAATAGTGTGACCAGCAGAAGTAGGGAGGTGATAGTCCCCCTGTACTCTGCACTGGTGAGGCCACACCTGGAGTATTGTGTCCAGTTTTGGGCACCTCAATACGAGAGAGATATCGAGGTGCTGGAGCGAGTGCAGAGGAGGGCAACGAAGCTGGTGAAGGGCCTGGAGAATAAATCTTATGGAGAGCAATTCAAGGAGCTGGGACTGTTTAGCTTGAGGAAGAGAAGGCTGAGGGGAGACCTCATCACTCTACAACTACCTGAAAGGACATTGTGGAGAGGTTGGTGCTGGTCTCTTCTCACAGGTAATTAGCGACAGAACAAGAGGGAATGGCTTTAAACTGCAACAGGGGAGGTTCAGACTGGACATTAGGAAAAAATATTTCACAGAAAGAGTGGTCAGACAGTGGAATAGGTTGCCCAGGGAGGTGGTGGAGTCACCATCCCTGGATGTGTTTAAGGGTCGTTTGGATGAGATGCTGGGGGATATGGTGTAGGGGAGAACTTTGTAGAGTAGGGCTGATGGTTGGACTCGATGATCCCGAGGGTCTTTTCCAACCTGAATGTCTGTGATTCTGTGATAAGGATATGAGCCATATAGTGTCAACAGAATTAATTCAGGATCAGTGCAAAACATGTGCTCCTGATGATACTTCAGGCAAGGTTTAACTTCTCTACTGTGATCCTGTCTCCAGCTTTTGCCAGATCCTTTTCCTCATAACAACCCTGTGTCCAGGCTGGCTATGGAAGACTTGATTTGACACACACCATCTCAGCAGTCAATGTCTTTTTATGGAAAACCTCCTTTACCAAAAAGCTTTCTTCTTTGTATTTATTTCTGTTGTCTCTGCTGAGTATTTCATTACATTTTTTTTAAATTCAGTTGTTGTAAGAGAGAAGGGTTTCTGAGAGGGTGATGACTCAGAGGTCCTATAAGATAGGCAAAAGCACAAAGAGCAGATCAGTACCATTTCTCACTCAGCTGAATCTAAAAAGTCAAAGTGGCAAGGAAAGTGGTGATCTGCAGCTAGAACCAGCAATAAAGGAACTGAACCATCCAGAATGGGTTGTATGGGATCCTTTCTTCTGAGAATTAACACCCAGGCATTTTCAAAAGATGAGGATAGCTCCAGCACTGCCCACTTTCACTCAAACTGCTAGCAGTGGGCACTCAGCATCTCAAAAATACCCAGTAGCCTATAAACACTAAACACCTGTAGCACTCTCTCCAGAAACAAGCTTCATTTTTATTCCACTTCAAAACTGTCAAGTGACATTTCAATTTACAGGAATGTACGGTCAACAAGTTTGCTTACTTTCTTCCAAGCTGATTATAAGCATTTCTATCTATATATTGCATCTGAGAAACTTTTAGAAATAAACACTTCAACAAATATATTGCATATACCCATTGATTTCCTTTCCTTTTACCTAGAACAGGGATTTAAATGGTATAAAACTGAAAATAAAAAGATCAAGCATAAAACCTGATGTATTGTGAAATTTGCAAAAATCCTAACTCTAGATATAGATTTTTACTGAATAGGACTTCATTAAAAATATCAAGCTGAAGTGACACAGAAAAGAACCCATTCTAACCTAGAAAATAAAAGTATTTCAAGTTTTACTCCTGATGTTAAACCGTAAGACTGCTAGCCCATTAATCTAGGAAACAAACCCATTTCGAAACCAGGATATTCCTGGAGTGCTACATGCCATGCCGGGTATCACACCCTCCAACTCTTAAATGTTCAAACTCATGACTGGCAAAACAGGAATAGCTTTAGGGAAATTAAATGGGCTATATGCTCACAGTATGCCAAATATTCCTATGCTCACACCTTACTTCAGGGCATCTATACATCTTATAGCTCAAGAGTCTTTAATTACTCCTCCTTAAGACAAAAACATGACAGTATTTGTCAGAAGTTGTAATATATTTAGTCAGAGGTGCCCCAATACACAGTTCTAGAATCACAGTTTTAATGAAATTCTTAGGTTTAAAGAGAAGATGATGAACAATATTTACAATAAAGTGTTCTTCCAATACAATTTTTATGCAGAGAAAGCATTATTGGAAATGGGGAACTACTGAGAAGGGTGCTAGTCAGTATATATATTACAAATGTACTTCTGGGTTTGACTTTCAATAATTTGGTTGCTTAGTCATCCAAGTCCTTCACAAGCTGCAGACCAAAGTGGTGCCCAAAATTCTCTCATCTGTGTAAGACTGGATATGCTTTCTTCTGCATAAAATTCATGTACAAATCCCTAGCTCTGTTTTGTTTTCCAGCAATCCACATCTAGTATTCTACACTGCTAAGAATATGCTTTTCTCTTCTGGCTCCTGTACTGGTTTTGGCTGGGACAGAGTTAATTTTCTTCATAGTAGGTAGTATGGGGCTCTGTTTTGGATTTGTGCTGAAAACAGTGTTGACAAGACAGGGATATTGCTGAGCAGTGCTTACACAGCATCAAGGCCTTGTCTGTTTCTCATGCTGCCCTGCCAGTGAGTAGTCTGCGGGTTGCACAAGAAGTTGTGAGGGGACACAGCCAGGACAGCTGACCCCAACTGACTAAAGGGATATTCCAGACCATATGATGTTGTACTCAGTAATAAAAAGCTGGGGGAAGGAGGAGGGAAGGGGGACATTCAGAGTGATGGCATTTGTCCTCCCAAGTCACTGTTACATGTGATGGAGCCCTGCTTTCCTGGAGATGGCTGAACACCTGCCTGCCGATAGGAAGTGGTGAATGAATTCCTTGTTTTGCTTTGCTTGCATGCACAGCTTTTGCTTTACCTATTAAACTGCCTTTACCTCAATCCACAAGTTTTCTCATGTTTACCCTTCCAATTCACTCCCCCATCCCACTGGGGGGGGACCGAGCAAGCGGCTGTGTGGGGCTCAGCTGCTGGCCAGGGCTAAAGCACAACAACCCTGTAGTATATAAGTAGATGTGGTATGTCTGACTGTCTAACACTGTCACAGATTTACAAAACTGCAAAGGGGAAAACATATTTAGCTTTTCTTCTGCCTAACTTAACCACCGTTTTACCTACAATATAGATGGGATAGCAGCAGTGTGCTGGCAACTGAAGGACCAAAGCAGAACATGGCCAGCCATGTGGTCTGACTAATTTTAAAAATACAGTCAGTAGAACTACTCTGAAAAAACCCCACTGAATAATACAAAGCAGAATTAGCTTGTTTAATGAAAATCGTGTCAACAAGAGGAGAAATTAAGATTGAGAATAATACATCCACTTGTGTGCTCTCTGTTGGCAGATAACTACTTACAACTTGTCCAGTCAGGATGCATTAAGCTAGTATTTAATGCTGTAGGACATGAACAATTTATACATATCATGTGCAAAAAGAGCAGTATCTCCATTCTCCTCTGTAGCAATAGGTGTAAGAAATTAATTAAAAATAATTACTTTGAACTGTTTCTCCCTTCTCATTATCTTATCTCACTAATGAAACACTGAATTTTCACACAGTGCTGCACAAATTATTCAATTGTGCTTTTTGTTCATGTATTTCTTGCATCAGCAGTGCAAATGTATCTTTGAGTCAGATTCAGAAATCTAACAATATATATAATATATATGCATCAACATTAACATAGGCAGAAGCACCAACATTGAACAATATTATGATGACATCTGAATGCCTGAAAGTAAGGGACTTCCTCATTTCCCAGGCCAGTAATTAAAAAATAAAAACCCACTAATCATTCCTTGGGATGTTTTACTTTAGTCAAAACTCCTTTCTTTCCTCGTGGGTTTTTTTTTTTTTTAATTAAAAAAAAGCACTCTATATTTTGTTTGATGCAACACCAAAGGTTGACATATGAACTAATTATTAATGCTTTTATCTTCACATCTTGTTCTATCATGCCAGACCTGTGTTGCCTTGGGGAGGAATAAAATACGTGCCATTAAGAAACTAGATGGAGTCCTTATGTTTCTTATTGGTCTCCTTATTACAGATTTTAAATCGCTCCAAAAGGAGAGGCTCATTTTAGTGGTTTTCCAACAGATAAGAGATGTGAAATAGGTCCTGGGATGCACTAGTATTAAAACCAATAGGGATTTGAGATCTTTTTTGTCTTTTCAATTTTAAAACCAGACTTCTTTCCTCCTTCTACAACATGGAAGCTGATGTTTTCACAGAGTTCGAGTATATGATGTACTTATGATATAGACATATATATACACACCCCTGCTGTGTTATTTGAGAGCTACTCTTTCATTAAGACAGCCAACCCATTGCTTTTATATCTGCAATCATTCTCTAAGTAAAAAAAACAAAGTATATTACCTTATTTCCTAAGCTTCTGCAATGACCCTAACAGAAGCCAACAATGACTTAGAGGAAACAGCAAGAGGAACATAAAATTTGTAAGATGGAAAAAACTCCAAATATATTCATTGGTAAAATTATATCAAACCTAATGATGAATGTGGAAGGTTGATGGGGATGAAATGTGGCTAAATATTCACATCCAGCACAGATCTTGCCAAAAATCAGAATGTACTTGCAATCTGTTTTCTTATTTATCAAAATCTAACAGTGTGTTTAAAAGTTTCTGTTCCTTCCCACCTTAAGAAGTATAGTAAGAAATAAGAGCAAATTATGTATTTCTAAGAGACAAATAAAACAGTCTTTTCTCAAGTTCAGCTGTAAAATGGAATCGTGGGGTTTTGACAGGTAATATATTTACACATCATAGCTTACATTTGTGTATTAATCAAATATTGAAGCAACCCAGGTGAATGCTGAACTTTGATACACTGCACAACAAACATCAAAAGAATAATATGGAGGATTATATGCATGTTAAAATATCTGCAGATGTTTTCTTAAGCCAAGTAACACCATGTACGTATAGTACTTCAAGATATATAACCCCCTTTCATAGAGCAGTACTAACAGATCTCTAAAAATAAATATTTCAGAAAGCATGATAAAAATCCAACAGAGAAAAACTCTGGTACTGTGACTGTTGCACTCAATTCCTACTCAGATATTGGCTAACACATCTCATGCTAAAGCCTGATGTATGCTGGAAACAGCAAGAGCATCAGGTAGGCAGAACAGGTGGCCAGAAAGAGCTAAAGGGCCCTTATGCAGCTATGATCACTTGCAAATTGCTGTATCCCGCAGCGATCATCTTTCTCTAGCAGTTTCGTCAGAATCTGCTAATTTCTGGAAATTATATACACCAAATCTCCAAACTGGAAGGTAAAAAACATCAGTTTACAAAAAAAAAAAAAAAGTTTTGGAAGTGGATCCATCAGTAGCTGCACTGTTGAGGTTTTCGTGCCTCCAGTATCACACAGGGAATGCCCACACCGTGACAGAGGAGGAAGGCTGAGCACCCTCATCCTCCGCTAGATAACTACATTATTATTTTTCGCTCCTAAAGGCATGGATTAAGAGTTACAGGTTATAAATTATGAAACCTTATGACTTGAGTGGTGAATAAGTGAATTCACGTGATAGACTAGGCTGGGCAAAGGGGACTGAGCCCTGTTTGTCTTGGTTTTTTGCTCTATTTCTTAATGAGCTCATGAAAGAAAGTTTAAATCACAGCCTACATTGTCCTGTAAATTTGAGAGATCCAAACAGACCGTGAAAGCTGCTCAACAGATAACACATTTGCAGATTAAAACAAGTCTATAACTACAAGGCAAAAAAAAGTATTGAACAATCTGTACATCTTGTAGTGTCAGAATCTTATTTCACGCCACAAAATGTCATTCCCTATTTGGTTGAACACGAGTTTGAATAGCAGTATCCTCTGAAAATCATTTCAAATCTCTCCAGTTGCTGACAGACATTAGGAACCTAATTAGCAAATGAAGCATTTGGGGGGAGGGAAGGAGTGGTTCTTTGAATTTTATTAAGTTATTAAACTGAGCACATTGGCATGGCTATACCGGTCCACCGTACTCTGGCTTTAGTCTACAGATTTAGTATTAGTGATCATAAAAACATGTACTATTTTCATTTGTAATAAAAAAGCATTTCTTCAAACATTATGCCTATTGAAATAATGTGTCCATTTCAAGCCAATGGACTGGAATTAGTCTCAAATATGCCTCTTGCTCTTAGAGGAAAAGAGGAAGAAGATATCTAAAAGGAATTACTTGCTCAAGAAATTCAGATTTCTGTTGCATATAAATTGTGTTTATTATTGAATACAAACACTAACTGATTTGGGGAAGAAAAAACTCTACGCATTTTGAAAGCTTCCACAAATACTGTGGTATTCTTCCACTTGCTAGATGTGTGCTGGAGATGAATTTATCTGCTCCTAGTTCTTCTCACAGATTATTGCTGTATTACATATTTACAAGTTTGTCCAGCCCACCAAACTATTATGACCAATGACATCAGAAAAGTTAGAAGCTGGTGGAGAATTACAAGGCTCACTGGTTTAACAGAGAAAGCCAAAAGGGGTAGCATAAAACAACTGGGGTTTTTTTCTCATCACACATGGGAATAAGAGCTTTTGTTTTTCTGTTCATATATTAAACCTCATTTCAGTGCAGCTGACACTACAGCTCATTCCAAAAGACATAATCATCCCAACAAAACTAATCAAGCTGTTTCTCTGTATTCTGTGCATGTAGTATTTACACAATACAAACAGGCACAGTAATACAACTGATTTAAAAGCAACACAAGTATCTGTAGCTAGCCTGCAGCTTTTTTTATATTCTGAAAAAATGCATAAAGTAAGCTTTCATGGATTTCTGCCTATCTTCTGTATTTCCAAGACTAAAGCTTTGTTTTAGAATCACAATACTGGGGCTCACTAAGACCACCTCCATTAAACACAGAATCATGGAACTTCAGAAATACAAACATCTATATTTTTTGACTATAGATTTCAGAAGATGATGTGACAGAAAGCAAACTTGACAGTTCTCTCTTACTTCATACTGCATTGTATTTTTTAATATGTGAATGCTAAACCAACAATATGACTTTGTTGCACTGGTTTTACTGTTTTGACTGCAATTCTCCTCTAACTAGAACTCCTAGAACTCTCCTGCTCCCCAAACAAAACAAAAATCCTAACTACAAAAATCCAAGAGTTCTCAGCTCCCAGAATTTATAATAAAAAAACCCAAACTTTTTTGTTGTATTAAACCCAAGGTTCCTTCATGTTTCCATTACTCAAAACCAGCTGATGATTCTTGGTAAGGCAGATATTTACAACTCTTTCTTTATGAGATACAAGAACAGTTGCTCATTACTGTGTGTTTTAATTTGGACAGGAGGAGACAGAAATTGCTGGGGAGGAGGGGAAAACTTGAATACTCACACTAACTGGCAAGAAACAGTGTATTGATGTAACATCTCTTCCCACTATTAAAAACTCCAGTGAACAGCATACATGTTTGAAAAAAGAATCATTTCAAATAGAGAGCATTGCTGCTGAAGATCCCTATTCTGAAACCAAATAGTTAAAAAACATTCCTAGGTAACAATTTTATAGATATTGAATAAAAAACTGAGATGTGATGCACACCTAAGCCCCTACTGACTCCCTAACTTCCTGCTATGGGTCAAACTCACTACAGGTGGTTGGGTTGCTTCAATAAAAATGAAAGATTTCAAATGTTCATTGATAAGGATGTGTGCAGCAAACATGCAACACTCCCTTCACCCTCCTTCACCCCAACCACAGTTCTCACTTGTCAAGTTTCTATACCAGACAAAAGTTAATTGTTTGAACACAGTTCAGAAAATGACATCACAAGTTAGCATTTACTTATGAAAAAATTTACACTGGAGATACAAGACATACCATGGTCAACAGCTACTAGATGGAGCATTATGTAGGACATGGTATCCTGTCTCTATCTCCCTGAAGTCCTTCTGCAGGTGTTTGGCTTGCGTATATAGGCCAAACCACAGTATGCCTGCTTTGGCATGCAATGCAAGACGTGGGTGAATCAAGACTACAGACAAACCTGAAGAAGTGACTGGAAACTGAACTCTAGAGAGCTACCCAACCTCACAAGAATCCCTATTATAGATGGTAAAATGTCAAAGTAACAAGTATAGTGAAGACAGGGTGGAGTGTCTTTGTGTAGGAATCAGGGGGAAGGCCAACAGGGCAGATGTTGTAGTAGAAGTCTACTATAGGCCACCCACCCAGGACAGAGGTGGATGAAATATTCTATAGGCGCTTAGGAGAAATCTCACAATCGCTTGACCTTGTTCTTGTGGGAGACTTTAACTTCCCAGACATCTGCTGGAAATACAACACAGCAGAGCGGGACCAGTCCCGGAGATTCCTGGAATGTGTGGGAGACAACTTCCTGACACAGCTGGTGAGTGAACCAACCAGAGAAGGTGCCCTGCTGGATCTCTTTCTGAACAGAGAAGGACTGGTGGATGATGTGGTGGTTGGAGGCCGACTACGGCACAGCGATCATGAAGTAATAGAGTTCTCTATTGTTAGAGAGGTCAGCAGAGGGCTAAGCAGAACTGACATCCTGGACTTCCAAAGGGCTGACTGTGTCATGTTTAGGCACCTGCTTGACAGGATCCCTTGGGAGACAATCCTGAAGGGTACAGGGGTCCAGGAAGGCTGGGCACTCTTTAAGAAGGAAGTGTTAATGGCACAGGAGCAGGCTGTCCCCAGGTGCTGTAAGAGAAGCTGGCAACAGAGAAGACCACCCTGGCTGAACAGGGAGCTTTGGCTGCAACTCAGGGAGAAAAGGAGAGTTTACGGCCTTTGGAAGAAGGGGCTAGTGACTCACAATGATTACAAAGAGGCTGTGAGGCTATGCAGGGCGGAAATCAGGAGGTCTAAAGCCCAGCTAGAAATTAATCTGGCTTCAGCAATCAAGGACAACAAGAAATATTTCTATAAGTATGTCAACAGCAAAAGAAAGACCAGGGAGAGCCTCCATCTCCTGCTAGACACAGGAGGAAACATGGTAACAAGTGATGAGGAAAAGGCTGAGGTGCTTAATGCCTTCTTTGCCTCAGTCTTTAATAGCAAGACTAGTTGTATTGAGGGAATCCAGCCTCCTCAGCCAGAGGACAGAGACTGGGAGAACAACCCCCCTGCAATCCAGAAGGAGATAGTCAGTGACCTACTGCATCACATAGACACACACAAGTCTATGGGACCGGATGGGATACACCCGAGGGTGCTGAAGGAGCTGGCTGGGGTGCTCGCCAAGACGCTTTCCATCATTTACCAGCAGTCCTGGCTGACCGGGGAGGTCCCGACAGATTGGAGATCAGTCAATGTGACGCCCATATATAAGAAGGGTCAGAAGGATGATTCGGGAAATTACAGGCCTGTCAGCTTGACTTCGGTACCTGGGAAGCTGATGGAGCAGCTCATCCTGAGTACCATCATACAACACGTGCAGGACAACCAGATGATCAGGCCCATTCAGCATGGGTTTATGAAAGGCAGGTCCTGCTTGACAAACCTGATCTCCTTCTACGACAGGGCGACCTGCTTATTGGATGAGGGAAAGGCTGTGGATGTTGTCTGCCTTGATTTCAGTGAGGCCTTTGACACCGTTTCCCACAGCATTCTCCTGGCGAAACTGGCTGCTCGTGGCTTGAATGAAACATGTCAAAGAACTCTTTTTTTTCCCCTCTCTATGTATCCTTACTGCTGTGACACATTCTTATCAATGGACACGCTTAGGCACACCCGTAGTTCATTACCTGACAGTTCTTACAAGATTTGTCACAGTCACAGAACATGGAAGTCATTGATAAAAATGGGTATTGCCCCTTGTACTATGTGCACTACAAGACTAAGCAACGTATTTCAAATTCACATGCTGCTGTACTGGGTCTGGCTGAGCCAGAATTGGTTTTCCCCTGTAGCAGCCCTCATGGTGCTGTGTTTGATGTTGGGAGCTGGCAGGGTGTTGATAGCACACTGGTGTTGTGGCTACTGCTGAGTAGTGCTTACACAGCACCAAGGCTCTTTCCGACATTTCCCCCCCACAGTGGGACAGGGTGGGCAAGATCTTGGGAGGGGACACAACCAGGACAGCTGACCCGAACTGACCAAAGGGATATTCCAGACCATATGACGTCTGCTCAGTATAAAGCTGGGAGAAAGGAGGAAGGGGGTGGGGTCACCCTTGGTCCTCCGAGGCAACCACTACGCGTATTGGAGCCCTGCTTCCTGAGAAGGCCCGACATCGCCTGTTCATGGGAAGTAGAGAATACATCTGTTTTCTTTTTTTGCTTCCGCGCGTGGACCTTTGCTTGGCTTTGCTTATATTAAAACTGCTTTTGTTTTACCCACAAGGGTTGGCTATCTTATATTCTTTCCTCTCTTTGCCCTGTCGAGAAAAAAGGGGAAGGGGGGGGAAGTGATAGAGTGACTTGGTGGGTACCTGGCATTTAGCCAAGGTCAAACCACCACAGCTGCTAAGAAAGAAAATCAAACCCCAAACAATTTAACAGAATGGGGAAAAGGCATATATGTTCATTCATTTACAAAGCAAGTCATTGTGTTGCATTTATTATTTCAATAAACACAAGATGCTCTTTATTCTCCCACACCATTAATTCATTTTGTCAGAATGAAGTAATTTTCTGCTGTTTTGGAAAGGTCCATTTGTATTACTCAAAAGGTTCATTGGACTATACCTTTTTACCATGTTCTATATTGGAGATGCAGTTTGATGTCCTACAGACTGATGATACATTGATGTCTTTGAAACACCTAGTAAAGAATTAACCCCTGAAATTTAAACAAAAGTAAAAATCCTAAAGAATACAACTTAGTTTCACTTTACACAATTATCTTTAAAAGTATTCTAAAATACTTAATAAATGAAACGATTATTATAGTATTTTCTCATATTCTTTACATTTCTGTAAATCACACTTCCATCACCAGAATTCCTAATACTACAACAGACCATTAGAATTCCTTCTCGGAAAGGAGGAAAACAATTGTGCAGTACCTTTACTGGCACCTGTTCTCACAACCAACCTTGTTTTGCATTATTTTCATGTGGTGAACAGTAAGTTCACAACAAAGAAATGTTGAGACCTATTATCACTGGACTGTGCCATGAGATTGCAAAAATACCTAGAAATACTTTTTTTCTCAAGTTAATTCCCAGGGAAAGCACCACTGGCTCAAGTATATTCCAGCAAAGTAAGTCTCACCTTTGGCGCATGAGATGACTTCTTCTTCACTTCAGAAAAAGACAGGGAGTTACTGGAAAGGTTGGGGAGATAAAGGCTCTGTCCTGAAGAGAACGATGTGCCATCTGACATTACCATGATCTGTTATAAGAGGGGAAAGCATGTCAGCCAAACATTACCAACAGAGACAGAGACAGTCTCACCTGCTAAGAACTAGCAAATCAAATTGGTAGGAGAATAAAACTTCTCCAACAAACGGTATCCAAGTGTCTTCTCAACAAGGGATGGTTTAATGAAACCACACTGCCATCCTCTATTTAATGAGCAAATCACATTTCAATTTCCATGCAAAATACAATGCAAGACACTCAAAAAATGGCATAACTTGTCCTATTATAGCTGCTTACATGCCATGGCACCAGAGCCCTTAGCACTCTTTCTCCTGTCCAGAGCAATGTCTAGTACACTTGAAAGATCATCCCACCTGCAGTAAAAGGTTCTGCAGGTTGCTGACATACTGTAAATATGTATGTGCAGCAGTCTTCACTTTCAACTAAAGTGAAGTGAAGGAAGACTCTAATAGGTATAGGTGGCAAGGTTTGAGTGGCAGGGGTGGCTTCTTTGAGGAGAGGCCAGGGACTCTCGCCCATGTTTTACACAGCTGGATCCAACTGTCTCCAGTGGACCCACTGCAGGCCATGTTTGAGCCTCTCAGGCAAGATGGTGGTGCCTCACAGAAAACAGGCTCTAGAAAGGGCAAAACACTGCACAGACAGAGGATGTGAGGGAAAAAAAAAACAATTGTGAGAAACTGAGTGTGGACACCAAGGTCAAAGGAGGAGAGTAAGAGATGGTCCAGGCGCTGGAAAAGGTACTTTCCTTAAGCCCACAGAGAGTCCATACTGGAGTGGTTCTTGAAGGACTACAGCCCACAGAGAGGCCCCATGCTGAAGGGGGGGAAAGTGTGAGGAGGGAGGAGTGGCAGAGGGGAATTGTTATAGATTGACTACAAACACCATTCTCCATCCCTCTGCACTGTTCAGGGAGGTGGAGGAGATAGACACGTCCTGAATGAAGAGTGAAGTTGAGCATGGGAAGGTGGTGTTGGCGGGGGGGTGGTGTTTTCTTTTTTGTTTTTTTTTTGTTTGTTTCTCATTTGCAAATTAAAATAGATTTGGGTAAAAATTAAACTAAATTAACTTTCCCCAAGTCAAGTCTGGTTTCCCCACAACATTAACTGGTAAGCAATCTCCCTGTTTTTGTCTTGACCCTAGCTTTCTCATCCTATCTTCTCCCCCAGTCCTGCTGAGGAGCCAGAGTGAGTGACCAAACATCTGGGTGGGCGTTCAGCCCTTAGCCAGGGTTAACCCACTACAAAGATACACTGTAAAAAGTGAAAGCATTACAGCTCTAACTTCAACTTCTAACTTCAAGCTTCTGCTATATCTGGAGTAAATTGGATGGCTGGTGAGCAAGCAGCATTTTTGCTATAACAAGGGTCTAGCTCTCTTTCTTGATTTTAAAGACTCTTAAGTACAAACAGATCATTTCCAGAGACCACAGATAAATCAGCTGTCACAGAGCAGTTACCAGACATGTAAAGATTATGCCTTGCATCTGAAAGAAACAGCTAGCTCCTGTCTTCTGTTCCAGTGCTGCTGTGCCTGGATTTTACTGCTTCCTAGCACAGCTATTCATTTATCTATTGTTTTAAAACCCTAAACGCCAGAGACAGCTTACCTGCTGTCTGACAAGCCCTGCAAAGCTGGAGAGCAGTTGCAGAGGTCTGCACCTGCAAGGAAACATATCTCTTTCCACAGGTTCCCATGCACAAAGTCACATTTGGTTTTGTGGATGCTCTGTGTGGTCACCCTTGCCTCTTCACATGACCAAAATACCGTCTGATATTGGGGACAGGGAGAGACTGACCCATCACGTCTTGTGCACATTACATTAAATGGGAAATGCAAAACTGGGACATCTAGGATGTAGATATGTATAGTGCACACTTTACCTCTCCACGTCAAGATGATACTTATTGCATACAGCTTCTTCAAGACAGGAATTCAATTTTTTTTTTTTTAACTTTTATTTAAACACCACTCCAAATGAATCTTGTTCCAGACAACTTTGATCAAAAGGTCATGTGGTAGCCTGGAGAATATTAAGGGACATGTCTAGGTAATAAAGATGACTTTTTATTGGCCTGTAAGTTGAGCATTACTTTTCAACACTGCTGCTAGAATCCAAAGGTGGAGGAAGAAGGCAATAAAGTTGTTCTCCTTTCTTGACCACAGGTTTGTGTATCAACAACAACAGAAAGTCTTTAAAAGTTATTTATGTATTCAAACATTTTGTGAAGTAAGATTCCCCACAGGGCATGTAACAAATTTTCTCCCCACAACCTCATTTCCATTTCTGAGACACCTAAACCAGAGCCTGCCAAGAGCCAGAACTCTCAAAAATCAGCTGGGCAAAAGCAGTGGCATCCTTCTTCTAATCATGATAATATCAATAGCAATTAGCTATTGTGAATCACAGTAAGTGATTTCCTTTAGCTGGCCAAATACTTTTTAACTTCAACTTGCCAAGGGTTTTGCCCAGTTGAATGCAAGAAAAGGCACAAGCTAACAAAGAACAATCAGCAACAAGGACAAGGAAAATCTGTAGCCACGTGTGCATACCATAAACCTGTGCAACAGGTAGAGAAAATGCATGTTTCTATTACTATTTCCTCTCACAAACTAAGTCAAATGGGTGGTTAAATAAGATTGTTCTCCTTTAATTTAAACTCAGTGCAATGTTTTAAATCCACAGACTTCACAGAAAATACCAACTGCATTAAAATCATCTTTCAGAAAAAGTAGATGTAAGGTTACACATTAATTATAGAGGTTAAGCAGGTATTTTATTGACACAAAGTAGTTTTGTTCATACACTCACATGACAAAAAGATGCACATCCATGTGGAAAAGAAATACAGTCAGCAGGATCAGGGTTTGCCCTACCTTGAAATTAAAAGGAAAGAAACAAAAAAAATTGTGCCAAGGATTCTTTCTCCTAGGGTTGGAAGCTGCCATTTTCTCCCTGAAGCATAAAAGTCTGACTCACTAAAATAAACTGAGGTTCAACCACTGCATAAATTTTCTTTTTAAAATTCAGAAACATTCCAGTTTAGAAATTCTTATATAGTCAACATTATATACAGACACTCTTAGAAAGTTGACATTTTAAAAAAGTGTATGGACTTCTGAGATATCTCAGGTTCTGGGCAATTATTTGGACCATTAACAGTCTCAGTATTACAGACTGTGTTTAGAAACAAGATGATTGTCTACAGAAAGATTTACAGTGCTGGGATGAACGGTGTTAGTAACATCTGAGGTCTGGCAAATTCGTCAAATCTAGCTCCACACAGAGAGAAAATAAATCCCATACAGTTTTTATAAGACAAAATCTGGACATTCTAAATTGAGCACCCTAAAAATGTCAGTGTATTGAATCCTGCAGCCTGTTATTTCATTATAAACCCTATCAAAATGGCAACTACAGATTCAAAATTTTAATGTGATTAACAATGTATGCAGTAAAACAGGACTTCAGTTCAGACTACATACTTTACCGTCTGTAAAGATGACAAGAAACCAAGAAAAATCTCATGTAAAATTAAGTTTTTGGCCCCTACGATAAAAACCACACCTGTCTTCCAACCGGATCTCTGTCAGAAAAAGGGTATATTCCTCATTAAAGTCCCCTATATCAGAAAAAAATATCACTTGCTTTCTCCTTTCCCTCAAAGAATAAAGCTAATATTAAGTAACTCTTCAGGAACTCTTCCAAAATGTTTGTTTTCTTTGCCAATGTCCTGGTTTGAGTGAGTGGTGGGGGTTTTTGGTAGTGGGGGAGGGTGCTACAGCAGTGGTCCCCTGTGAGAAGCTTCCCAAAAGCTCCCCTGGCTCCAAGTCAGACCCACCTCTGGCCAAGGCTGAGCCAATTAGCGATGGTGGCTGTGCCTCTGTGATAACGTATTTAAGAAGGAGAACCTGGGAGGAGGAATTGGAGGTGTAAGGAGTTGTAAGAGGAACACCTATGTGAACACTGAGGTCAGTGGGAGAAAGGGAGGGGGCAGCGTGCCGAAGCAGAGACCCCCCTGCAGCCCATGTTGAGAGGGCAGGCTGTCCCCCTGCCACCCACAGAGGTCACCAGTGGAGCAGATGCCCACCTGCAGCCCCTGGAGGACCCCACACTGGAGCAGGTGGCTGCACCCAAAGAAGGCCGGGACTCTGTGGGAAGAAGCCCCTGCTGCTGTAGTTCAGCACTGGGAGGACTGCAACACATGGGAGGGACCCATGCTGGAGCAGCTTGGGAAGGGCTATGGCCCACGAGAAGGACTCATGTCGCAGAAAGTTCATGGAGGACTGTCTCCCATAAGAGGGACACCACGCTGGAGCAGGAGAAGAATGTGAGGAGTCCTTCCCCTGAGAAGGAAGCAGTGGGACTGCAGTGGCTTCCATCCCTTGTCCCCTGCAACACTGCTGGGAAGGAGGTAAAGAAATTGGGAGCAAAGCTGAGTCCCAGAAGAAGGGAGGGGCTGGGGGAAGGTATTTTTAAGATGTGGTAATGCTTCTCACTGTCCTACTCTGTCTGTGATAAGTGTTATTATTTTTAGTATTTGAATTAAACTGATGTTCTTTTTTCTTCCCCTGTCTGTCTTTTGCCCTTGACTGTAATGGGTGAGTCATCCCTTCCTGTCCTTTTCTCTATTTGTGAGCCTTTTGTTGCATTTTCTCCTTCCCATTCCTGAGGGGGAAGGAGTGAGAGAGTGGCTCAGTTGCCCTCTGGGCTTAAACCATGACAGCCAAGACCATCTACGTAAAAAGTCCCTCCAATGCAAACAATTTTTGTAATTGAGATGTATTTCCCTTTTGGCTACATTTAGGAAAGAGACAGCTATACATCCAGTTTAAGTTTACTGACAAAATTATAGCAACTTCTGCACTGGGTAACTGCCCTTTGTCCTCCCATTAGTCAAACACAGAAACACACAGCCTGGCAGATGTACTTCAACCAGCTTTCAGAGCAAGTCCCTACTTTTACATTGCCCCTGTCACACTGGCAGCATATACTGCTTGTGTGTATGTATGTGTATGCATATGGCTATATTAAGTCAAGGCTACACAAACGAAGCAAAAGGTGGGAAGGAGCATATCACAGCAAACCACTAATTCTGCAGCAAGCATGCAAGCTCATCAAAAGCATAGCAAGAGCTCTCCAGTACAGCCATGCTATAGGTACTTTTCTCACTTGTTGCCTCCTTTCCGCACTCTAAGTTTCCTGCTAGCTTACAGTTGCAAAAAAGAGCACCCGCCAATAGGTGGAGGACACTGCCATAGCCCATGCTTAAGCCAGGCACCCATCTGTGGCTGGTACCTGTCTGCTCCCACAATGAATCACTTCACTGACAAAAACCAGGAACATTATTAATTCCTCTCCTCAGCCCCTTCAACAAGTCAACAGCTCAGTGGGATCAGACAAGCTGGTGGAATAAGACACTGGTGGTGGTGTTAATGAAGCAAGGTGAGACAACAGCTAGGCTTTAAATAAGTCAGTTTAAACAGCCATGTAATCACACTCTGGACTCATCAGTATGTAAAGCATGAAGATCTAGTTAAAGTTTTGCTGTTCCCTCAAATATTTAGCTTGACTATATTTAAGCAGAGCAGAAGTCTAGCTAATCTCACAGCCTGTCTTTGATGTGGTCAATGGTGACAGTAACAGGCCATGCAGAAGTAGGGAGTTAGATGTGCTTGTTCACAAATGTTAAAAAGTTTTAAAAAACAGTTGGGTGGATTGGAGTATCTGGTACTGAATAACCATTAGAAACATGGCCAAAACAGTTAGTTTCGCAGTTTAATAACAGGGTACAAATGATACGGGAATTACAGAATAGATTGTACTAGGAAACATGTCGAGGGAGGTTATTGTCCCACTCTGTGCTGCAGAGTAAACCCAAGCAGCTTGTAGCCTCCAGAAGACAAAAGACAATGACACAAAGCATTTTAAGAATGACTACGCTGATATATTCAGGGAAAGAATTTGATCAAAACACCCCACATTTCATTGTTTACAATTAGGCAATATGTTTACTTTTGTTAACTCAAGAAACCTAAAATTGTAAGGCACAGAAAATGAGCAATAAAAGGGACACTTCCTATTTTTACCTTTTTAATCACTCCCACCATCCCCAAAAGTCCCTGCTGGCATCATTTAGATTTATTACACTTGTGGGTAAAACTTGCCCATTGACAACTGACCTGATACGATTAATATTAAAGCAGTGGCTCATGAAGTTTTCCAGAATACAATCTTGATGTTTTATTTGCAAACACACTAAAGAGTCAATACATTGTCCAGACATGGATACCCTCTTGCACCTAATAAATGCAAACACAAAACACAGCTCATGCTTCTATTTCAATACAACTATAGTTGCAACAGTTCTCTTCTCCAGGAGGATAACAAGGTCTTTCAGACTATACCCACTCCTTATATTTGCTTTGTTTTCAAAGATCCTCTTCAGCAGAGTGAATATTCTCACACTAGCACCTTCTTATTTCCAGCCCAGAACCTACTATTGTCTAATTGTGCCAACAGGGCTACCGATTTTTGTTACAACAGTTCAAAAATATCAAGTTAAGCATGAGCATTTACATTAGTAAACCCACAATATGAAGGCTTGCTTAACATCTCTATCAGTAACCTGGATGAGGAGACAGAACATGCTCTTATTCACGAGGTTTGCAGATGACAACCAACTGGGGAAGGGAAGCAGCTGACATTCAAGAGCAGTGCTGCCACCAGGAAGGACCCAGACACTCTTAACACCAGCCTCATGAAATACAATCACACAAATGCCAAATGCTAAGCCCCTTCCCAGCAAGGCAGAGCCCTGCAGCCATGAGGCTAGGGCTGGAAAACAGGAGTTTGGGGAGTGGGGGGTGGGGGTGGGGAGGGGGGTTGGCCCTGGGCACTGGAGGGCAGCAAGCTGAGCCAGGGCCACCCATGTGCCTGAGCAGCAACAAGGGCGAGCCAAGAGCCAGGTGAGGGCAAGGACTGTACCCTCTGCTTGGTGCTTGTCAGAACCCATCTGGGTACTGCCTCCAGTTTGGGTCCCCAACACAGAAACACCACCAACAAAATGGTGGGAGGTGAGAGGAATCTACTGAGGCACTGGGGCTGGTGCCCTTACCCTGCAAGGAGAGGCTGCAGGACCAAGGCTGGTTCAGCTTGGAGGAGGTACAGCTCTGGGGGCATGCAACAGCATGCCTGGCACCAATGGGAGGGAATGGAGGAGACGCAATCAGGCTCTTCACAGTGATGTATGGCAGGAGGGTGAGAGGCAGCAGCACAGGCTGACACACAAGAGGCTTGGGCTGCTGATAAGGAGAAGCATTTTCCCCATTAAGACAGGCCAGTGGTGGAGCCGGTGCCCAGGGAGGTTAGGCCACCTTCGGCCAGGGGAGGTTTCACAGCCTGACAAGAAGGGGTGATGTCCTGAGCAGTCTAGGCTGACCCCATAGCTGAGCCTCTGGTGGTCCCTGCCAGCATGAATGATTCTGCCATTGTGCAAAACACAGCAGAACCATTTCCACTAACAAAGTGTAAACCTAAAGGTTTAGCCCTCTCCTCCCTCCAAATGGACAAACTTCCTTTGGGCTTTTTCATATCAATTAATTCTACCAACATGTAAAGAAGTCTTGGTAGATTTTCTAGTTCAGACTGTGCAACATATATTATATAACTTCAAGTAGGTTTATTTATACTTACAGTTTCTAACTTGTTCTACCTTATAACTACTGAATTTATTCTGCTTAATATAGAACTGTTTCTCCTTAAATAAGAGATATTTTATTTTCTTATTGCTTCCTCCCATCACAGTAGCCGTCTCTGTAAAGTCAAGCAAGCAATGCTTCACATATAAGGTCTAACTTCTGCTTTGCAGAAGTAAACATGAATCACTTGGTTGTGAAGACAGATATCTACTCATGTATTTAAGGTAGGCACATGCTCATTTGCTCACCCATTCCACTTAAAGACAACAAGCACTGAGCTCTTATACAAAGTTAATCACAAAAACACTTCACTTTGTTTCACTGTCAGGTCAATCTTTATTATTCTAATCATGTACCAGCAATAAGCAGCAACATCTTTATTGTGATGACTTTTGACATGGGTGCAGGACTCACCCCTCCTGCCTTTAGCAGCTTTCTTCTGAATTCCTCTGTCGGGTTGTTGAATGTGAGCTTTTCACAGCGGAGGTGATTTACAGGTGGGTGACCTTCAAGGTGCAGGAATAAGTCATAGTCAAATCGAACTTTCTTAGGTTCTTCCTAAGGGTGAAGATAACCAGATAGAAACATCTAGCACCAAAACTAAGTTGAAAACAAGGGCTCTATAAAGACTGTCAATTAAAATGAAAATTATGTCATTTTTAACCATTCTCTGTGTTCTCAGACACATGATGAAATTTACCATGCGTCAGCTGAGCTACAGTAAATCAGAGAAGCTCCCATCAGCCCATGACAACACATGGTAAAATGAATGAACTTCACAAACTTCATGCTGTCCTGACAAGGCTTAATTGAAAGCGTTAGGTCATGTTTAGCACAGGCTACAGACATACACATAGGCAAGTATTATGATTCAGCTGACACAAGGTAACTCTGCCAACAACACAATCATGTTTCTGAGCCCTAGACAGTACTGAAGACACTGCAGTATGTTTTGAACGCAAATATCTCCACTGAAGCCAAACATTACTGTTTTCTTCGCGAGTTATAGAAAGGCATAATAATGAAACTGCTGCAGACAATTATATCTGATTTCCTGTGTACAGGGTCTGCTCATTTACTAACGAAACTTCATTGCCTTGAATGAGTGTGGCCAGCTAGATTTCAAGCGTTTCACCACAGCTTCCAAGCAATTAAAATCCTCTGACACTGCAGTGAAAAAATTAAACTGAATGTTCCCTGTACCAATATGGAGAGAGAAAGAACAGGAAAGGCAAATTTATCTTGGAAGAAATCATCAGTGCTCTACTGCCCTAAGAAAGCCTCAGCTGAAAAAAGGACACTAGTGACATTCAATAGACTTCAGTTTGTAATACCAGAGAAAAGATACTAAGTATGTTTTGTGTTACACATTTACACAGTCCCTTCTAGAAGCTGTATGTAAGTTAAACGCTCTTTTAAGGCAATATTAAGTAGCCCTTCCTCCAAAGGTCCTGATGCGCAATAGAGGCCATCAAACCAACATCAGTCTTAAGTCAGAACACAAGTAAAAGGTCAAATTCAAGAAAAGCTTCAGCAAAAAGGGAACCATGAGGGAAGAGGAGGAAGAGATACAACAAAATCTTAGCACATATCCAACACTGCATGTAGTCAAAATGTGTGCCCTGTTCAGTGACAGATGCTTTAAAAATTCATGTTAAAAAATGTATAGTTTGATTCAGGATTTCAAGGATATGAAGAATAGAAATCATAGAAATCTCAGTTATTCTAAAAGTTAAATCAGGGGTTTCAAACACAGCCAAGGGACATCCTCATCATCCCATCTCTAGACTTGGAGCAAAGACAACAGAAGGGGACCTGAAATAAAAGGCTTGCAGTAGTCTGTTTCTGAAGACAGAAGAGAGAAGTTCCCTCAGAACTATTTTCTTGACGGACCACTTTCAAAGGCAACCATGGACGAAGATATTTCTTATTGTTAGAAAGATTAACACATGATTTCTTGCAGAAAAAAACGGAAGTGATTTACTTCCCGGTCTGCTTAGAAAACTGTGATGTTGCTACAGGCAAACAGTTGGTACCTCCAGCTTTGTCATAAAAGCAAAGTTATAAAAAATTACAAATGTGAGTCTTCAAAGAATTCTGTTGAAAGATTAACATAACCAGCGATTTCAAAGCAGACTTTTACTACACAAAGGACTCCCAGTACCACTGCTATTATTTCAAAATGGTGTGACAGTGAAGGCAGTATACACTGCAGTTCATAAGCCTTATCCTAAATGGACTATATTTTCCAGAGTAGGAGTCCTTTGACTTAAAAGCATTTTTTCAAGGACTTTGTCTCAATAGCTAACAGCTATAGTCTTGCTGCTGCTGAATTTGGGAAGGTGGGTTGTCTGTCATTTCCCTAATTCTTTAAAGTTTAGAATATTTTCCATCAGGGTGAAATGCCTATTAGATTTGCTACCATCTTCTGCTTAGTCCTGGGAACAGGCACCCTTTAATTCTCCATGGTCCAGGTGGCTTCCTGCACCCTTGTCTTCTCTATTCATTAGGGTACTTTCTGAATCAGAAATTGAAAAGTTGTCTACCTTGAATAAGTGATGATGGTCTGTCTCCTCTTCCTCCTTCTATCTCCTCTTTTTCTGTAATGGAATAACTGTGAAGTGGCTTAGGGGAGGAAGAGTAGCTGAGCCAGGAGAAAGCAGTAATTTGCCTCAGGAATGCCAGCTCAATTTTTGTGTCATTTTTCCTTTGTATTGTACCAACCCAGGGGAAGGGCATGCTGCTGCAGCTGTGTGAGTCGTATTCCATGACACCAAAATAGGGGTGAAGCATGTTTGCAAACTTCCTAATTCCATATGCTGCTTGAGGGTGAGGTGAGTTGTAATCACTGCTGCCCTCTTGATCTCAGTCTAAGCCACAACTCCTGCTGGAGAACTCCTGAGACTTGCAGGTCTCCACAGTCAGCAAAGGCAGCCAAAAGTCTGAGTGAAAAACAAAAAAAGAAATGTCGGGCAGGAAGCTTTCTATAGAGATGCTTCAATGATTGACGCACTGTCTTCTCACTTTGTCTGCCCAGTTTTGGGACGAGCTCTTAACAGAGAAGTTAAAGAGAAGGGGTTGCTTTCCATTAGGTTTCCTGAATGAATCAAAACTGCTTCCCTAATGGAGACAGAGCTAAAAAGCGTACTAAAAAGGCCAGTCAACTCACTGAAGCAGTTCTGTTTCCTTTTCCAACAGCAAACAGTGTAGTCTAAGCCCTGCTCTTCACAGATTGATACAGGGAACATTTCAGAATTACCTGTTCGAAATTTACAACTTAGTGCCTGAGCAGAACTATCCACACCTCACACCTTGTCAGCTTTCTGTGAAAGACAAAAGAATACTGGAACATCTACTTGAAGGCATATATAGCTAACAAAGTTGTACTCTTAACACAAATTTTAAGTGACCAGGGTTCCAACAAAAGTCTTTTACTATGCATTTCTATTTTCAGATTTAGTTTTTCACCAAGCATGCAACACATTAAAGATGTAACTCTGACTTGATTAAAATAATTATGTTAAACCATATCTTGGTAATATAAAATAAACACACAGGTATCTTAGAAGTGCATACAAAGTATAACAGCTCCACTGAGGCACATGACATACCAAAGGAACCTAAAATATTACAGTTATTAAGGCAGTGTACATGAAACCTTGCAAGCTTTTTGCTCTTTAATTCCACCTAAATCCAATTCTTTTCAGCTGAACAACTTATTAGTAATACAGACCCTGTTACGTACATTAAAAGAAATCTCTGTATTTGCTATCTAAGAGACCCACAGTAGGAGTAGCATTTACTTAGACTCAGAATTTGAGATACCACAATAATGCAAGCTTTGTAGAACAGCACTGGGTTTGTTTTTAAATGGTGCCCCCTGGTAATGTTGAGTTGAGTAGAATCAATGTTCACATGCAGTCTGAAAGAATCTTTTTTCAGACTGAGGATGCAGGATTAAAAAAAATACCGTTTTCAAAGATCAAAAACTGAATAAATTAAAAAGATCAGCAATACTAAAATAGAACGAGTTCATTATGAAATAAACATAATCAAGATCAGTTTCCTTTCTTAAAGTTTAAGTGGCCCTTGAACTTCCTGAAGCATTATTTAAGGTCTGTCCACTTTTGAGTAGGGCTAGTAATTCTTCTGAATAATTACATTCAATTTATTTTACCAGGTAATCCTAATTTCATAGTTATATACTAAATACAGTTATGCATTGCTAAAAGTTATAGTGACTTTGAATTGAGGAACAGTGCTGACAAAGATAGCTTTAAACCTAATTTTATGAATTAAACAAAATCTTTAAAGAACCCTGATTTCCACATGATTTTTTAATTATTTTTTTAAATTAAAAGTATTTCATTCCATACCTTGTTTTTGAAGTAAACCTCAATTGGTAAAATGAAACCAGCATACCCAGATTCTTCAACTTTGTAGGGTGGATCCTTGCACACTGAAATGAAGAGAAAAACCTGTATTTAACACCAAAAAAAAAATGTTTTAAATGCACAAGCAAAGCACAAGATCAAATAATCTGCTACAATCTGTGGCAGCACCATTGCAAAACTGCACACAGAGTAGGACATATCTGTGCACAACTCAATGTGAATTTTGCAAGCAAATCGTTCCTGCCTGTATACAACCTACAGTTTAGGGATAGCAATTCTTTTTTTTTTCCCCGCAATCCTTTCAAACTGCTAAAGCAGAACCACCAGGAACTTCAACAGCAGGGGGACCCACTGGGTATACAACCAGGCAGCCAAGGCTTGCTCTAGGAATGGAAAATACATAGGATCCCACCCTGAGATAGTTACATAGATGGCAGAAGAACTGCCATTCATGTATTCATAACCTGCTACTAATAAAATCCTAATTCTAATAAATATTTGAAATAAATTAATTAATTGAATTAGAACTAATGCTAATAAAACTGGAAACTGCATTACTGGGGGGGACACACAACACAACATTCCAGTATATAGTGAAGAACCTCATGAAGGTTAACTACTGTGTTATGTTAAAACAGTATCCAGGTTTACCCTATAGGAGTCAGACTTCATTAACATGACAGTGAGTATTACTAGCTCCAATATACAATCTTTTCCTTCAAGTTTTCAGTTTAATGGAAGGACTTTCAGTTATATGAAATCCCCATGGTATTGAACATGAGGTCTCTGTAGAAACTGGCACTAGCCTGTCAACTCCATCCAGTGACCAAAAGCAGGTTGTTACAGAACTTGGAACAGAAGCCACCTCTTCCTTCTCTCGTTTGGCTGCGCGACAACCTCATTACAGAATTCATGTCCATGTAACACATAAGCACAAAGGTAGGCTAAGCTTGAGAAACCACACATCTCCTGCAGCATCAACTTAGATGCTTCCAAATGCTGCACTGATATGCATGACAACCCATGTCATGTGCACTACCATCTCAATGGCATCACAGGACAATGACAGTTTCTCTACTGTAGACTGGCAGAATGATGCAAGTCATACACAAAGGGTTGACTTCTTCAGAAACATTTGCTCAAGCTCTACCAATCTTGCTGACAAAAAAAAATTTAGACTTCCAAATGGATCATCATTTGTTAAGATGTACGCTTTTTTCAGAACTGCCTGGTAGCTGCTCACTGCACTGTATCAGGTGCAACTTAAACTGTAATTTACAAAACATGCCTTGCCATCAACTGTGAAGGGCCTGAATACCAAAATTATTCTTTTTAGCAAAGCACCACAGATGGGCATTTACCACCCTCTATCATCCTGAAAACATGACAAGGGCCATCAGACACACCCAGGAATATAACTGCTGCTACATTATGGTCAGTACATCAGCTTTCTGAGGACATGCAAACTTGGTTAATCCCCAAGTAAATGAACACAGCAGAATTTTCTCCTACTACCTTGCCATTCTCCTCTTGCTCTGCTAGCACCAGACCCACACAGGGACTTCAAGAATGAGGAAGATTCCAAGTCCTTGCTCATCTACAGCAGCTGGCTATCACTACTCAGTTCACTTCATGCAATCAATGGAAAGGGAAAAGGATGACAAAAACTGAGCAAGAATAATCTAATTTCCAGGCTTTTCTGCAACACTGTCCTACTGCAGCTACAGAACTCAGTTTGCTTTTCTTGGCAGGAAAAAAGAGGACCTATAGTTTATAAAGCGGGATTTCAAAGATTTTGAAGAAAAGTGTTATAATGATAGGTCAAATCTGAGAGGTTGTTTCACCCATACAAAGCTTTTAAGTTGGAAACTAAGCATTTTGTGTTAGAACCTCCCAGAAATAGTATTTCACCTTATATTGACGTCTTCCCTTAGGAGGGCTTACCAGCATTTGAAAAATGCAAATATAATAGTCCTAGTTAAGCACAGTGGCAGATTTACAGGAATACATACTGACAACTTTTTCAGTCAAAGATAAAGAAACCTTCCTGCTCCTCCTCTGACTTCAGAAGACAACTTGGGGAGAAAGCCTTCGCAGTATTATTTGAATGGCTATACAAGGTTCAGAAGTGTGAAATCCACTTACATAAAAACAGAGAAAGATTATGCAGCAGGTATTTATCCAGATGAAAACACAGAAACTTTAGAAACTGTAATAATACATTAACTGTTACAGAGATTTCTAGCTTCATTATGTGACAAGTCACAAATCACTTTTTTTAAAAAATAAGTATCATGTCAACTTCTGAGCACTTAATTAGTGCAGAAAACACTGTCAGTATAAATATTTCTCATTCTCTTCCTCAAATGTCTAGTCTTTCAGATTTACACAGCTGTTAGCCATGCTGAATAGTACCTTGTCAAAGTGTCACATTACAGTTCTGAAAACAAAGTCTGTTACACTTTCAGGCTTTGTTGAAACTTGGGTGATGTGTTACAAAACACTAAATCACAAGGAAACCACTTTGGGTGCCTTCCCAAACTGAAAGATGGGCTTTTAATAGAAGGAAAATTCTATAGTCTTGTGAAAGAAGCCTTCCTGAAAATAGAAGTGACTGAGCAAAGCTCCATGCTACTGCATACATGCAGACTGCAACTAAAATGATCACTGGCATAAAACCTTCGGTTTGTTGAACTGCCTGTGCTGGTTTTGGCTGGGGTAGAGTTAGTTTTCTTCACAGCAGCTAGTACTGGGCTCTGTTTTGGATTTTTGCAGAAAATAGTGTGGTAAGACAGGGATATTTTCATTATTGCTGAGCAGGGCTTACACAGTGTCAAGGCCTTTCTTGCTTCTCACACCACCCCACCAGTGAGTAGGCTGGGGGTGCACAAAAAACTGGGAGGGGGCAGAGCCAGGACAGCTGACCTCAAGTGACCAAAGGGATATCCCAGACCATATGACATCATGCTGAGCAATAAAAGCTGGGGGAAGGAGGAAGGGGGGACGTTTGGAGTTATGCTGTTTGTCTTCCCAATAACTGCTACGCGTGATGGAGCCCTGCTTTCCTGGAGATGGCTGAACACCTGCCTGCTGATGGGAAGCAATGAATGAATTCCTTGTTTTGCTTTGCTTGTGGGCACAGCTTTTGATTTACCTATTAAACTGTCTTTATCTCAATCCATGAGTTTTCTCACATTTATCCTTCCAATTTTCTCCTCCATCCCACTACAGGGGAGTGAGCGAACAGCTGTGTAGGGCTCAGTTGCTGGCTGGAGTTAAACCACAACACTGCCACAAGTAGCAACAGGGGCTGCAATGACGTGTGTGGTTTAGCTCAGCCAACAGGCAACCATTCTAGCAAGGTTTGTTGAGTGGAGAAGAGAGAAGTCACAAGAGTTTTGTAAATCACAGAAAAGGTAGAGAGAAAAAAATAACAGGAGAGGAAAAAAAACACCCTGTACTGGAGAAAGAAAAGAGAAACAAAAGCAAGTTACAAGTCTAGACCAACAGAGAAAAGCCAACAACAGAAACTAGGAAGGAGTGATTCTGAAGAGGAAGTACCTGGAAACCCTAATAGGCTTCTCAAAGCTTGTCAAAAAAGCAGCTACACTAGACCAGATCGATAAGCAGAAAACACTACCCCCTTCTACAGACAAACAATTAATTTCCTCCTCAGAGGGACAGAAGCATCTTCCCAATGACCGCTTCCCTCCTTTGAAGGAGGACCTATAGATGCATTTCAAGCAACAGATAAACAAAGTCTCTTGCATAATGTTATCACTAAGACTTAATTATTTGGTCAGGTTTTTTTCTTATGGAAACAGCTTGTATGATCACAATGCGTTTCCTCCCTCTCTCCTGTATCTTTTGACTAGGTGGTCCAACTTCAAGCCAGTCTCCACAACATTAAGGCCCTACAGATTCCTACAGATGCAGTTAAAAATTATCGCCTGCACTGAGAAGGCAGTTGCAGAGAACATCTTCACTGAGATGCAGGGAGAAGCAGCCAGCAGTATGCAGAATTACAAACCAGTTATAACACAGTGTCTCTTCTCACGAGAACTGTAGGGCCAGGAGTAGAGAAGTAAAGAGAAAAGCAAAACTATGCAGATTTCTTTAAGCCCACCGGTCACAGAAAAAGCTGGGGTTTTTTGTTGCCTGTGTAAGACAAGATAAGCATGATACTATACTGTTATTGTGCCTTTGTCAGAATGCAGGATCATTTTTATTCTTCCATAAATTAAAGCTTTAATCTTAGGTATTCGCAAATGCATTTGCTAAACATAGACCAGTCTCCTAAAGCAATTTTAGGTGCAATTTTGAAATAAAAATAGGAGTTTATGCAACACAATTATACAGCGAAAGTCCATCACTTCTGTTCATCATGTTTCATTGTACTTCGGGGTGAACACTGCTATAGTAAGTAGTAACACTGGTAGGTTTGAGGCCACAGGAGGGAACTTAGATCAAACAGGGCTCTATCTATAGCAGAAGCTGTTCAAATACTGCATAGGAACTTGAACTTATGTGAAACTAAAAGATTACACAAGCTGTTAAATGACGAAGGGAAGAGGGGAAGGTGTAGAAACTAGAGCAAGAAGACTCAGGTCCTATGACAAGAAGTAGTTCTCATAGGTGGAACATAATTTTTCCATAATGTTAGGGAAGCATACACATATACACACATGCAACTGCACAGGTACTGATCTCCAGTACTCTACACACCTCAGGTGCTCATGTACAGTATACTGTATTTCCCTTGAGGGGAACTATTTAGGCCCTCAGCTGCAATCCTAGCTGTATTGCAAACACTTCACAAACAACAGAAATAGTTAGAAGTATGTTGGTTGTACTGACCTATTAATTTTGACCATCCTTCCCATACATGCACATGCAGTAATCTGCAGCTGATAAAGATTATTGAAATACTCAATACAAACAAAATGCACCTTCCAGAGATCACTGCAAGATATCGATGTGCATCTTTAAATGAAAGCTCAGTAACAACACTATCATTGCTAGTACACAATGTTATTAACAAGGATTTCTTCTCCATATGATCTCAGTATCTGTTTTGGTAAAATTGCCTATTATACTCATTCTGTATATAAGAAAGAGATACGTGCGTGTTCAATTCTCATTCAATGCACTCTACAACTTGATAATGCCAGCATAATGAGTTACCAAGATCACAGCAAGCCAGGACAGGAATTTATGAATTGTAGACTATCTGTCCCCTATTTATGTGGGGAGATATGACTTCTCTACAGCTCAGATAAATGACTTAAACCATTTATCTCAAATGTTTTGCTTCTTTAATCCCCAGTTGAAGCACTGCTTTTTCATTTGTTGTGTTCAGGAATGCATTCCCATGCGTTGCATCAGACATTAATTGACACCTAAGGAACCGATGCCATCAAGCTATGATGATGCATTTTACTAACAGTGATCACACTGAGGACTTTGGAGGTAACAGTAACAAAATTCTAGTAAGAGTTAAAGCTTTTAAAAAGGATAGCATGAGATTCATTTGCCACTGAACACTGTCAAACACTTCATTGTGAATAGATCTTTCCTTTATTAAAAATGCAGTCAGAATGAGTAAGGAAAGGCAGAAGTTTCTTTTAGGCAGATACTGACACAACATCAGGATGATGCAGAATAGTGATTGTAACAATTCACAAACATTTTGTGCACCCTGCAGGATACACCAAGTGGTTTCTTGGAGGAACTGAAGCCTTCTGATAGAGAACTGGTTTAATTGTAACTTTTTTGTACTGGTATTTTATAGACTCCTGCCTATAATTTTCTCACCCTTCAACCAACTTTTCCCTCTATCCATCACCATCTCCATTAAAAGAAGTCTCACAACAAAGGGGTGGCATTCACTTTCAGAGGAAGACAGACTGTGGTACTGAATCCCTCCTGCAGTAAGAAGTCAGCTTTAAACATTTGACTGTGATTTCTATAAAAGTTCTTTGACTCTGCTGCTCAGTAGCTCACCTTCCCAGCTGCTGGGCTGCAGTACTTGGACTCTATACAAAAAGAGCGAAGAAGAGAACAGGTCCATTATGGCCTACCTTCAGGCACACCTCAGCCATTAATACCAACAAATTGCTAGGCAGGTTCAAACAAAAGCTAGCAAAAATTATCCAGTTGAGTGTGCGTTAAATGGTACCTTATACACTAGGAACAAGGAATTCCCATTTGCTTAACACCTTATGCTGACAAGTATTTCATATAACCCTGAAGTGAAAGCACAGAGAGAACTGAGTTTTCAGCATTGCATTTACAATCATACTAAGTTCCCTGCCCTATACACTGAATGCCCAGATTCCCAGCACTTTGACCAGCTGGATAGTATCGCAAGATACAGTTTATAAGCCCTTAAATAAAGTGAACCCCAGCTAACTTTTGAAGTGACATTTTCTGTATATAAGGTCTACTCCCTGACCACTGGATAGCTTCTTCATCAATTGAGATCAAACTGATACACAAGACAGGAGAGCAGGGAAGGTGAAAAAGACTCCATCATGCCCAACAAGATTTTCCAAATCCAGGTCTTACTGGAGTACTTAACTCAGCACTGTCCTTTAAACATTGCTAAAAGACCAGCAGAGAGAGTAGTAAACAGCCATTCTCTCACAATCAAATTTCTTACCACGGCAAACAAAATGAGCCTAACAAAGATTGGGTGTTTTTTGTTTGTTTGGCTGGGGGGATGGGAGTTGGTTGCTTTTTGTTTGTTTTTTTTACATGGTTAAAAGGCCACATATGCCATCCTAACTCTTTCTAGTAGCACACAAAGACAGCAGTGAGCCTTGAACACACAATTTTGAGTTTCTAAAATACAGCAGTGAGCTTCCTACACCCTCCAATTCACACAGAGCAATCTGCAGTTTTGCATTTACAATGCCATCAATAATTTAGATAACTTTAAAGGTAGTTTTCTGTAATTTAATGGTTTCTTACATTAATTCTCAGAGCACGTATGCTACCTGTCCGCAGGTCCTAGAAACAATTGAGAACATAAAGCTGTAAATTGAACAGATCCAGGAATTCCTAATTTCATTTTTTTTCTGTAGCACATATAAAACACCCCCTGGCCTTTGAAAGTACAATCACCAAGTGTTTTGACATAAACTGAGATTGGAAGGGGGACCTAAGGTATCCTCACTATTTCATAATGCTGTGCAAGCCCATTTAATGTACACACGCTGCAGATGGGCAAGAATGCATTTCACTCATTAACAGTAAAGGATGAAGCAATCTGTACCGGCAGAGTACAGGCAAGGGCTACCTTAACTTGGAAGTTCCCTCTTTCGTTGAAGTTATACTGTTGACATTCACGCAACTTTTTTGTCTAGTATTCCCAGCTTTGCTGAATTGGAAGAAGAAAGGGAAAGGATTTAAAAGCTTCACTTCATATGTCAGATTCTGGAGCAATACTGGTGGCAACAAGTCACCTACCTGACCTTGAAATGCCATATTAAAACATGTTTTCCCAGCCGTTCCAGTACTTCCAGCAGCAGGAGCACTTTTCTTGACTGCCCCACCATACACAGACATCAAAAGATCCTAAGGCAAGCTTTCTAACTTCAGTACACGTCCCAGATGCAGAAGGCCCTCCTCTTGACTCAAGGACACAGAAAGCCATTTAGTTATATTCTTCATTAGCTATATTCTGCACTGCACACACAAGCAACAATCCTTAATGAGACACACGAAAGTTACTGGAGATGTCTAGGACCATTCATAGTTCATGCCTCCCATCTCTTCCATCTATTCCCTTAGGTTTCCTCCAGATAAGACAGGAATGAGAAAGAGAAAATAAAACAGTATTTTAAAACTAGTTATTCCTACACTATATTTCACCTTCTCATTCTAGATTTTCTTTCCAACAGGAAATGGTTTGCAAAAAAAGACTATTAGAAGAAAATGTAACTCAGGTATCAATGGACTGGAGTAAATGACTTCCAGAAAGTACCTGGTCTAAGTCTTCCTTAGAAAAGCATGCCACTGAAGAAAAAGAAAAATCCTTGAACAGGAAAGATCCTTAGCAACTGAACTGCAGCTAAGGCTGTCTGGATAATACTATAACAAACCAGACCATTATTTTTGTGCAAAAAACATTAGCTATAACATTAAAAACTCTGACTATAAACATCAATTTCTTCTGTAGATACTATTACTATTTTAAGAGTAATAAAAATTCCAAGAAATTGTGCATTAATGCATCTTCATATTTGTATACAAAATACAGCCCTTGGGATTTTCTCTTTTACTGAGGAAAACCGGTGCCACAATTGCAGGATTTGAAATAATTTCTATCTTGGTTATTAACTATATACTTCTCCCTGCTCAGTAAAAATACTTTGCATAGAGAATCTTTTATCTTAACTTCCAGACACTTGAGAAAGTAAAATAAATAGCTACTTAGTTCTTATTTTAACTTCATTATCCTATGCAAAGATCAAACTGGAAACAAATATTTTCAGAGCTATCAAAACTACTCTGTGTTCCAGTGATGCCATACTTGTGTTAAATTTTTTCCGTCAAACTGCAAGCCAAGGCTAAGAATTTTTCCATCACACCTCTCAGTTCTTTGTGGTTATTTTACTTCATTAACAATCAAGCAAACATAATTTCTTTTATTTATAAGGCTTTTTATTCTATGGAGCACATATGGTAACTCAGAAAAATATCAGAACATTTCTCTTGTAAAGAACAGTGTCATATGAAATCTGTGTTTGCATCAGCCTTAAGAAGGTAAGGTTCCCCATCTGGGAATGCTTAAAACCAGAAAAACTGGCTGCTGCCTAATGCTCAAAGTCTATGTGAATCTTTCCAATGTATTAAGAAACAAGAGCTGAGAATCCATGTCTGTAATGCTGTCTGGTAGAACTTCTGTGAAAATTTGGTAGCAACGAACAAAATCTGTTACTGCACTCACCATTCATCATTATGACTAGTCATCAGAGATGTAGCTGAGTTTTTACATGACAATTAAAAAGAAACCCATAAGCAGTTCCAGTAACATAAGCAAGTGGATTTCTGAATGGCTAGAACAGCTCCTGAACTGTGTCAGCACTCTCTAGCAAAAGCCAAGTAACAGAGAACATTTCTTCACAGAAGATGAAATGAATTATTTAAAACTAAGAAATCAACCTAAGAGATTACGGCACACCACCATGAAAGTAGCATAATTCAGTTACTGTTCACAAAAAATACAGCGTTTGAAATAATATTAACTAGTATCTAAGAGCAAGACAGTAATTCAATAGAATTGGCAGATCTTCATTATTTGCCTGTTGCAATACCATTCTGCACTTAGAGGAACAATATCCATTGCGTATCTTTATCACCCTTTGAAGCCTGCAGACAGACTGCACTGTATTTTAACTTGGGTCAGCAGAAAACTGCTTCTTAAGAAATTACTTCAATATTAATTGCAATATTTCTTTCTTCTTATTTAATATACTGGAAAACAAAATCAATTTTGCTTCTGTCATCTACCTGATAGTATTCCTGATGCTGTTCAGAGCAGCTGCATATAAGATTATGAGTGCTAGGCTACATTCCATAGTTATTTTAGCAACTGGAGAGTGAGACTAAGAGAAGAAACATACCTCTTCAAACACATTTTATTAATACCATTCACCAGCAAATGGGAAAATAAAGTATGCTTTCCTAAATTAAGCAAAACATTGACATATTAATATGATATGAGCTTAAAACTATAGAAGAGTACTGCCAAGGCAGGAACAATTATTTACACAGTGTGTTTAGAAGACTGTGCCTGCTCTTCCTGGCTTTCACTTAATATTACTTATGTAACAGTCCACTATAAAGCTCTACAACCAAAAATACCTTGAAGTACAGAGATTTGAAGTCTGCGTGTAAACAGATTTATAACGAATATGATGTAAATGCATGCTCCAGGCATTAAAAGTATCTTAAGAGCTGTGTTTGCGTGAAGGTAATGCAGATGTGTATGTTGGCATGCATGTAACAATCACAACAATTATACTACTCAGCTGCTTGACATTTTGAGGAAGAGAACAAAACAGGTAGCCAAGTGAGGCTAATGATGAGTGATTTATATGATATATTTCTATGATTATATCATAGAAAACTAAGATTTTCTTCAAACAGAAATAATTAAAATGGCAATGCTGTTTCTGACCACTATAGCACACCTACAGCTTCATTCTTCTGCCCCAGAGAGGTAGAACAAACTATTTCACTCAGAAGGAACCTACAATGATCATCTAGTCCAACTGCTTGACCATTTCAGGGCTGACCAAGTTAAAGTATGTTATTAAGGGCATTGTCCAAATCAATCACCTCTTTAGGAAGCCTGTTCCAGTGTTTGACCACCCTCGCAGTAAAGAAATGCTTACTAATGTCCATTCTGAACCTCCCCTGGCACAGCTGTGAACCACTCCCATCCACCCTGTCGCTGGATCCAAGGGAGAAGAGACTAGCACCTCCCTGGTGTAGAGGGCAGTGAGATCACCCCTCAGCCTCCTCTTCTCCAAACTAGATGAACCCAGACGCCTCAGCCACTCCTCACAGGACATTCTTTCCAGCCCTGTCACCAGCTTTGTTGCCCTCCTCTGGATGCATTCAAGGACTTTCAGATCCTTCTTAAATCGTGGGGCCCAAAACTGCACGAAGTGCTCAAGCTGAGGTCACACCAATGCTGAATGCAGTCGGATAATCAGCTCTTTTGACCATCTGGTTATACTGTGTTTGATGCAGTCCAGGATGCAGTTTCCCCTCTTGGCTGCCAGCACACACCACTGGCTCATGTTGAGCTTAAAGACAACCAGCACCCCCAGATCCCTTTCTGCAGGGCTGTGCTGTAGTCACCCCTCTCCCAATTTATACTTGTGCCCAATGTTACTTCGTCCTGGCATTTCAACTTGTTAAATATCATCCCACTAATCATAACCCAATGCTCTAGCCTATCTAGATCCCTCTGCAAGGCCTCTTGTCCTTAAGAGAGTCAACAGCAGCTCCCAGTATGGTATCATCAGCAGTCTTGCAAATCGTGCATTCAATTTCTGTCTCCAGATCATTGATATTGAACAGAACTGACCCTAGAATAGAACCCTGAGGAACACCACTGGTGACCTGTCACCAGTGAGATGTAACCCCATTCACTACAACCCTTTGATCTCTGCCCTTTAGCCAGTTCTTCAGCCAGTGCACTGTGAACCCACTCATACCACAGTTGGACTACTTGTCCAGACTACATCCACCTCCTCCCCTTCATCCACTAGGCAGGTGATCTTATCGTAGAAGGATATCAGACTAGTTAACCAGGACTATTCCTTTGTGAACCGATGTTGACTGTGCCTAATGATTGTATTTTCCTTTAAATGCGATTCAAAAGTACCCAGGATAACCTTCTCCATAATTTCTCCAGGAACTGAGGTTAGACTAAGAGGTCTGCAGCTTCCTTGGTCTTCCCTCCTGCCCTTTTTGCAGATTGGAATAACATTAGCTAGCTTCCAGTCACCAAGGGACCTCCCCAGAAGGCCCAAAACCTTTGGCAGATAATCAAGAGGGGCCCTGCCATAACATAACCTTGTTCCTTCAGTACTCTGGGATGAATCCCATCAGGCCCTGTTGTGGTTTGAGCCCACAAGGCAACTGAACATCATGCAACCGCTCCCTCACTCCTTCCTCCCCAGGAATGGGAAGGAGAAAAATACAGCAAAAGGCTCAGGAACTGAGATAAGGACAGAGAGGGATGACTCACCCATTATGGTTACAGGCAAGAGACAGACTCATTAGGGAAACAAAAAGAAAAAGAACATCAGTTAAATTCAGGCAGTAACAACAACACTTAACAGACAGACTAGGACAGTGAGAAGTATAACCACATCTTAAAAACACCTTCACCCCACCCTTCCTGGACTCAGTTTTGTTCCAGATTTCTATACCACCTCCTCCTCAGCAGCACAGGGGGCAGTGAATGTGGGGTGCAGTCAGTTCCACTGCTCCTTCCTCCTCAGGGGGAGGACTCTTTGCAGTCTTCCCCTGCTCCAATGTGGGGTCCCTCTCACAGGAGACAGTCCTCCACAAATTTTATCTGACATGAGTCCTTCCCACAGGCTGCAGGTCTTCATGAATCACTCTAGCATGGGTCCCTCCCAGAGACAAACTGCCCCAGTGCACGCTTCCCTTAGAGTCGTGGCCTTCTTTGGGCGCAGCCACCTGCTCCAGCATGGGGTCCTCCACAGGCCGCAGGTCAGCATCTGCTCCACCATGGACCTCCACGGGCTGCAGGGGGACAGCCTGCCCTCTCACCACAGGCTGCAGGGGGGTCTCTGCTGTGGCGCACCTCCCACCCTTCCTCTTTTCTTCCACTGACCTTGATGTTTGCAGAGGTGTCTCCCTCACAACTTCTCCTCACAATGCCAAGTCCTCCTCCCATATTCCCCTTTTTAAATATATGTTATCACAGAGGTGCAGCCACCATCGCTAATTGGCTCAGCCTTGGCCAGAGGTGGGTCTGACTTGAAGCCAGGGGAGCTTTGAGAAGCTGCTCACAGTGGGCCACTGCTGTAGCCCCCTCCCCTGCTAGACACACACAAAATGCATTGATGATAACTTCCTTCTACAAGTGATAGAGGAGCCAACGAGGAAAGGTGCTATACTGGAGCTTATTCTCACCAACAAGGAGGAAGGAGGGGCTGGTGGGGAATGTGAAGCTCAAGGACAGCCTTGGCTGCAGTTACCATGAAATGGTAAAGTTCAAGACCCTTAGGGAAGTGAGAAGGACACACAGTAAGCCCGTTACCCTGGACTTCAAAAGAGCAGACTTTGGCCTCTTCAGGAGAGCTGCATGGCAGAGTCCCATGGGGTAAAGCCCTGGAGAGAAGAGGGGCCCAAGAAACCTGGTTAATATTCAAGGATCACATCCTCCAACCTCAGGAGCAATGCATCCCGACAAGGAGAAGGTCAGGTAAAAATACCAGGAGCCTGCATGGATGAACACGTAGCTCCTGGACAAGCTCAAACATAAAAAGGAAGCCTACAGAGGATGGAAGCAAGAACAGATAGCCTGGGAGTAATAGAGAGAAATTGTCCAAGCACCCAGGGATCAGGTTAGGAAGGCCAAAGCCCTGATAGAATTAAATCTGGCCAGGGACATCAACTGCAAGAAAAGCTTCTATAGGTACATCAAGGATAAAAGGAAGACTAGGGAAAATGTGGACCCTCTCTGGAAGTAAACAGGACACCTGGTTACTCAGGACATGGAGAAAGCTGAGGTACTCAATGACTTTTTTGCCTCAGTCTTCACTGGCAAGTGCCTCAGCCACACCACCAAAGATGCAGAAGGCAAAGGCAGGGACTGGGAGAATGAAGAACTGCCCACTGTAAGAAAAGATGAGGTTTGAGACCATGTAAGGAAACTGATGGTGCACAAGTCCATGGGAACTGATGAGATGCATCTGTGGGTCCTGAAGGAACTGACAGATGAAGTGGTTAAGCCACTATCCATCATATTTGAGAAGTCGTGGCAGTCCAGTGAAGAACCCACTGCCTGGAAAAGGGGAAACATAACTCCCATTTTTAAAAAGTGAAAAAAAAAAGGAAGACCCAGGGAACTACAGGCCAGTCAGTCTCACCTCTGTGCCCAGCAAGATCATGGAGTGGCTCCTCCTGGTAACTATGTTAGGACATATGGAAAATAAAGAAGTGATTTGTTACAGCCAACATGGCTTCACTAAGGGCAAATAGTGTCTGACAAGTTTGGTGGCCTTCTACAACAGGGTGTCCTGGTTTCAGCAGGATAGAGCTAACGTTCCTTGGGCTGAGAGGGAGCCCAGCTAGAGGGCCGGGCCGATCGATCACTGGAGCATTCCGTACCGTGTGACGCCATGCTCAGTATACAGGCGGACGCGGGCTCTCTCACGTGCCATCTTCAGTTTCCGGGGAGGCGTGGCAGGATTTTCTGGTGCAGTCAGATCGCTGCTGTGGGGGGGACGGGCTGCATACTGGTCGCCGCACTCGGTGAGCTACTACTGCATTTTACCTGGTTTGGATTTACATCTTGTCACTGTTGTTTCTCTTGTGACTATTAGTAAATTCCCTTTTTTTTTATTCAACCTATGATTTTTTTTCTTTTTGTCTCTCCCCTATTTCACCAGGGAGAGGGGAGGTGAACAGCTGGCCATGCGGCGATTGGCTGCCGGCTGGGTTCAAACCACAACACAGGGTTACAGCGTTGGTGGACATGTGAAAAGCAACTGATGTCATGTACCTGGCCTTGTGCAAAGCATCTGATATTATCCCATACACCATCATTGTCTCTAAATTGGAGAGATGTGGATTTGATGGATGGACCTCTCTGTGGATAAGAAATTGGCTGGATGGTTGCACTCAAATTGCTGCAGTCAACATCTTGATGTCTGGGTGGAGAACAGCGACGAGTGGTGTTCCTCAGGTGTTGGTATAGGGACCAGTACTGTTTAACATCTTTGTTGGTGACAGGGACAGTGGGATTGAGTGCACCCTCAGCAAGTTCACCGACCAAGCTGGTGCAGTTGACACACTGGAGGGAAGGGATGTGCCATCCAGAGAGACCTTGACAGGAGGGCCTGTGCAAACCTCATGAAGTTCAACAACACCACGTGCAAGGTCCTGCACATGGGTCAAGGCAATCCCATACACAAATGCAGGCTGGGTGAGAAGTGGATTGAGAGCACCCTGCAGACAAGGACTTGGGAATAGTAGCAGATGGAAAACTGAGTACGAGCCAGCAGTGTGCTCTCACAGCCCAGAAAGCCAACTGTTTCCTGAGCTGCATCAAGAGAAGTGTGGCCAGCAGGTCAAGGGAAGTGATTCTCTCCCTCTACTCCGCTCTTGTGAGACCCCACCTGGAGTACTGCATCTAGTTCTGGGGCCCCCAACGTAAGAAGAATATAGATCTGCTGAAGCAGGTCCAAAGGAGGCCACGAAGATGATTGGGGGGCTGGAGGACAACCCTTATGAGGACAGGCTGAAGAGTTGGGGTTGTTCAGCCTAGAGAGAAGGTGGCTCCAGGGAGATCATATAGCAGGCTTTCAGTACCTTAAAGGAGTCTACAGGAAAGATGGGGAGGGACTCCTTATCAGGGAGTGTAGTAATAGGATGAGGGGTAATGGTTTTAAACTGAAAGAGGGTATATTGAGATTAGATGTAAGGAAGAAACTCTTTCCTGTGAAGGTGGTGAGGCACTGGAACAGGTTGCCCAGAGAAATTGTGGCTGCCCCCTCCCTGGCAGTGTTCAAGGCCAGGTTGGACGGGTCTTTGAGCAACCTGGTCTAGTGGAAGGTGTCCCTGCCCATGGCAGGGGGTTGGAACTAGATATCTTTAAGGTCCCTTCCAACCCAAACCATGCTATGATTCTATGAAACATTACCAATGTTTTATTTATTTTTATTCTATAATATTCTATATCATTTCATCTGTAATCCCTAGCCTAGAGTTGCTTCTGAGAGAAGAAACATGCAGCATTTTTTCCAGTTTTCCCATCACTGACATCTTTATAATTCCACTGTTGAGTTGTAAGCATTGGGTAATAAGTTACTAATTTTGTTGATAATTATGGAGGAACATTTTTTGGGCTCTGAAATATTTTAGTTCTGCAGATCTGGAAGAAGTTAAGTGCTTCCTAATAGACCTTAACATATGCGAACTGCTAACATTCATTTTTGCTACCAAATACCCCGAACTTTTGCTTCAGTGTTTAGACAGCTTTATCACATGAAAAATATTTTTAGAATCACCGGCCAAGGCAAGTTCAGTTTTGTGAAGAATTATGCCATCCTCCTAATCTATAAAGTGTTCTGCTTTTACAAAACTATTTTTGTAGAAAAGAACTTCAAAGAATATGTCAATGAAACAGAAAAGTGTTCCAGAAGTGTTTCAAAGTAATAAAAATGTCATTACAAGGTTATACTGTGGAAAAACGTATTGGCCAAGCTGAAAACTAAAGGGTGCATAATAAACAGATTTTGTATGACTGTGTAGTATGCTAGTATGTTTAAAGCCATGTACAAACAAATGAGCTGTATCAATAAAAACATCTGAGTTAATCTTTTAAGGATTAAGAGGTGGCACTTAATGCACTTGAAAAATCTACGGGCTCTGCTTTTTGTACCTCATTCCCCGAAACACTGTTTTTCATTTCTTCTCCTGTTAGCATTCATTACAAAGGTATTAAAGGTTGTTATTGTTTTATTTTCATGATGGAATGATCTTATTTTATTTTGTCAATCTTCCCAACACAAATTATTTGAATTTTGGTTGTCATTCCACCTTCAAAGTGTTCAAACAGGAAATTCAATCACACTGTACCAGTCTCAAAGAACTGCTGAGTATCTCTGAAGTTTGATAGTATGTTTGAACAGGAAAGTCCCTGTCTTTGGACTTTGACTAGGACATTACATATATGGCAGGTATTTAAAATATTTCCAGGAGAAAACTCTTGCCTCCCTGTATTTCTTAAACAGCTCTTGAATTCACCTCATTAAATGATGTGTCACAGAATCACAGACATTCAGGTTGGAAAAGACCCTCGGGATCATTGAGTCCAACCATCAGCCCTACTCTACAAAGTTCTCCCCTACACCATATCCCCCAACATCTCATCTAAACGACCCTTAAACACATCCAGGGATGGTGACTCCACCACCTCCCTGGGCAGCCTATTCCACTGTCTGACCACTCTTTCTGTGAAATATTTTTTCCTAGTGTCCAGTCTAAACCTCCCCTGTTGCAGTTTAAAGCCATTCCCTCTTGTTCTGTCGCTAATTACCTGTGAGGAGAGACCAGCACCAACCTCTCCACAATGTCCTTTCAGGTAGTTGCAGTGAGTGATGAGGTCTCCCCTTAGTCTTCTCCTCCTCAAGCTAAACAGTCCCAGCTCCTTCAATTGCTCCTCATAGGATTTATTCTCCAGGATTTGAAATAAGAAAAGGGCCAAACATGAGGTGGTTGCTTGGACATTACATGCTAAAATGACAATTAAAATTACCCTTGACAGATTTTCTAGATGAGATTTTGTTCCCTCAAAACAAATCAGGCCTTTTTTACTTTATTACAGTTGCACTAAACCAGCTAAATCGTGATTCTGAAGTTTAAAGCAAAACATGAAAATTCTTCTCAATTTCAACACAGGTTATTCCTTGCCAGATTTAAACTGAAACTAACATAAGGAAACTCTGAATTAATGAGATACTGGTTCATACTGAATTGTGTTCTCACTCATATCAATCCAATTGGACTTGAAACCTACTCAAGAATATAATTACACATTCAGACAAAGCCTAACCAGACAAAGAAAATACGAACACAGACTTTGGAACACCTTTTGCAATTCATCACTTAACCTTCTGAATCTGAACTCTCAATCGCTTCAACTCTAATCTTTTCTTTTGTTCATTGCAATGTATTTCTCTTCTCTTGGTACTCCTTTGGCATGTTTTCGCCATGTATTTTATTTGATTAAATAATAGCTTGAAAAACAGAAAATAGAAATAATTCAGTGTAAACATCTCGAACAAAACTAAAGTACAGGACACCAGTCAGACATGCAGGAAACAAGTAATTTTATACCACTCTTGTTCCATTAGTGGTCAGGACTTAAAAAGACTGCAGAGGAACGGAAAACTTTACACTTCTCTTCGGTTTTGATGAAGGAAATCCAATTATTTGCTTGACAATAATTTGCTTCAGTCTAACAGAATATCCCCCAGTTAACACTCATTTATAATTCTTTCTGGAATTAGAGTACATATTGCCTAGAGAACATTAAATTAGTCAAAATGGAAATCAGTATTTCATACTAGCATATCAGGGGCTTCCAAAGGAGTCATGCTCAACACCTTCCTATATCAAAGCAGACTTCCTCGCTTGGACATAATTTATCCAAAACATTACTTCCCATAGATTTGATTAACAGCAACTAACTGTACAAGAAGGGTTTTCAAAATCTAGCATGTTTAATTCTGGGGGTTCCTTGGCTTTCTTATTTTTTATTTGTTTGTTGGTTTTGGTTTTTTTAACTGGCAATTGCCCCAGGAAATTGTCTGAATAGATACATCTTAGATTTTGTTCTCAGTCTGATCTTCATAGGTTTGAAGAAAGAAGATCCCTAAGCACAGCATGCATTCAATCCACTGTTATATTAAGAAACAAAAAGAGAAAAGAAAGCACTTACAGAAATGTAGCTAAATCAAAGCAAAACCCTAAGCAAGCTTCCCCACTCTTTTTTCTGTGTTTTCAGAAGGCTAAGTCTTTCTACCAATCAGGTGTTTTAAAAATATCATGCTATATCAAAGACAGGTGACATTTGTTTTTAAATTCAAGATATTCCTATTAGTTTAATTTCAAATAGGTAAGCATGAAACAGGGCCAAATAGCAGGCACAAGTTTGCAACATTTTTAGAGCATCTGCTTGTTTTTGTCTTTCTTTAAAATTGCCTTTCAACCTGAGCTAGATCTCCCAAACTAGACAACGTATTGGGAGAATTGCCTCCTAAAACATCTCCCTTCCCCCCCTTTTTTTTTGTTCTTCTTTTAACATGGTGTTCAGCTGCTATTTACCACAGCTCACTGCAGGTAAGTTACACAGGAGCCTTTGGGCACTTCTGGAGACTTGTAAGGGATGCAGCTGTCAACGAGCACCTAGACCCAAGGATAGCAACCTGTAAGTGCAGTTACCAAGTTAAAACCTCTGCCTCTTCATATGAACAGTAAGGAAGCTACAACTTGTGGGTAAAAAGCACACGTTAGGATTCAGGACAAACAGAAGAGGAAGGTGGAACAGACAATATCAGAAAAGCTAAATTTGGCCCAACAGTTGGCCAAGCAACATTCACAAGCTGCAGACTCTGGGTTTGGGGGTACCAGTGCTGAAAGGGGGTTCCCCTGTGCAGATGCTGCTCTCCCCTGCCTATCCTCCTCAGGGAGCTCTCTATCTGCTGTACACCTGCATACGCCCTAGTACTTCTCATTTAAGGAAGAGCTCATAGCAAGCAAGGGCTAAACCTTTGCTGCCCCACATCCTCTCCTGCAGCAGTAGAAAAACACAGCCTCCACCCAGCCTGGACCTACACCCAGGACTTCCTCCTTGCTCCATACCACCCAGCAGCACTCATGCACTTCCCATCACTTCCCTGCCACCAGCCATATTAAGGGCTACGTGTAATTACTCTGTCATCTGAGAGAAGTGACAAAACCCCCTTTTTCTTCAGTAACAAGGTCACAGTGTCAGAAATATGCCCATCCACAGCCTCATGCTGAGCAAGCATTGAAGAACCATCCCCACACACATAATCCAATATACTATAAAGAAAACATTAACAATAATCAAATAGAAGCTGTGAAGACTCTCAGTGTTCCTAAGTACAAAAACCTGAAGTGAAGCCAGTAACAGGCACCAGTACAAGCCCTGCAGCTGAAAGGTTCAAAGAACCAAGAGATGGAGCAGGGGAAGAAGAAGGCTTTTGTTCCAGCACCCTACCTCCAATCCCATCTTCAAGAAACAACTGCTGTCAACAGCAGAACTTCGGCCATGTGCTTGAAAAACTAGAAATGCTTTTGTGGCCGTTTGCCAGGATACCGCATGTTAATATACTGAGATTACAGGAAACACTGAAGGATATTGAACTAATCAGTCACATGGTGTCACCTGTAGGAATGGATAGATAGGTTTTCTGCAGGTTTTGAGAGAGAACACACACACACACTCAGATCTCCGCTATTTAGTAATGATTCACTTTTAAGAGTCCTCCAAGAAAACCTTGTTAATGTAATAAAAAGGATTAAGAAGCAACAAAAAAAACCAGATATTGAGAACATACATAGCAAAAAACCAATTTTTAGAACTCTCTACTACCTCCCAAAATGTCCTGAAGTTACTTAATGAAGAATACTTACTTATGTACACAAAAGACAGCAGGATAAAAAACAATTAAGCTGTTTTACGGTCCACATAAGAATAGGAACTGAACATTTTTGATTCTCTCCAACTGCATACATTCCTCTTGGGACAGAACAAAAGATCAAACCACCATCTGCTCAAGGGTAGATTTTGGGGAAAGGAGAAATTAACAGCATCTTTTCCTTGTTGCAAATGTTTTGCCTTAGTTAAGAGCAAAAGTAAAAGACAGACTGAAAATAACACTCTGAGCAAAGAGTGACCTATTTAATTCAGTTTTTCTTTCAGGAACAATCACAAGCACCAGACACTCTTAAACTTTCCCACAGACAGAGCAAGCTGAGATATTTAAGACACCAGAAACAAGAGTGAAGGATAGTAGGGATGCCCACTTCACAGGTGGAAAAATGACATATACACAGGAAGAGAACTGCACAGTAATACAGAAAATACATCTCAGTCTAAAAACAAGTCTAAAACTCAATGCAGAATCATGACGACACAACCAACTCTTACTTGAAGACTTCAGAACCAATAAAGATACCAGGGTGGGCTGGAGAAGTAGCACATAGATAGGCATAATGTACTGCAGGAAAAAAATCCCACGAAACTGAAAGAATACAGACCACTGAAACCAGACAGCATTTAACAAACAGGCAAATTGTTTCTATATTCATGATTCTTAATCAGATATTTTTCAATACAGGAATGCTATTCACAACATTTATTAATGACTGGATGCAGGACAGCCTACTGGGAAAAAAACCATCTTGATAAATTAGGTTAAGCTCCAACTGAGCATAGTGAAGAAAACCAGCTGACATAACTTCCTACACTTAACAAGGTAATAACAAATGGAAATTAATGTAGAAACAAACCTACAATATTAATTTTATAAAGACACCATTTAAACTGTAATTCCATTTTAAGTACCTATCACTTAGTACTATAACCTACTTATGAACGTAAGAAGTCAAGGCTATCTCAATATGAATCCAGTAAACTGGATGATGGGCTATTTCAGTTAATTATATATCTGCTTTTCTGCAGTGTAACATAATTACTCTGGGTAACTGAATTGCTGTAACACTCATGAGGTTTTATTTTCTTCTCCCCATCCCTTAAAAAAATAGAACAGGAAATGCTGAGAAACCTCAAAGAAGCATGTGTTGGGTTTGTATGTGTGGTGAGGTTTTGGTAGCAGGGGAAGGGACTACAGCAGTGGCCCCTGTGAGAAGGTTTTTGAAGCTCCGTGGGCTGCAAGTCAGACCCACTTCTGCACTAAGGCCAGGCCAATTAGCAATAGTGGCCATGCCTCTGCAATAGCATATTTAAGAAGGGGAATCTGGAAGGAGGAGTTGGAGTTGTGAGGAGGAGTTGTGAGGAGAACAGTTCTGTGAACACTGAGGTCAGTGGAAGAAAGGAGAAGGGGGGGAGGTGTGCTGGAGCAGAGAACCCCCTGCAGCTCATGGTGAGAGGGCAGGCTGTCTCCCTGCCACCCATGGAGGTCAACAATGGAGCAGATGCTGCAGCCCCTGGAGGACCCCACACTGGAGCATCTGTCTGTGCCTGAAGAAGGCTGGGACTTGGTGGGAAGAAGCTCCTGCTGTTGTAGTTCGGTGCTGGGAAGACTGCAACATGCAGGAGGGACCCATGCTGGAGCAGTTCAGCTGCGGCCCATGGGAAGGACTCATGTCAGGTCCCATGAGATGGACCCCACGCTGGAGGAGAGGAAAAAAACATGAGGAATCCTCCCCCTGAGGGGGAAGGAGCATTGGAGTATGAGGGACTGACCGCACACCCCCCACCCCTTCCCCTGCCCCTCTTCTCCCCCTCACTTCTTGGGCAAGGAGGAGGTGTAAAGATCAGGAACAAAGCTGAGCCTGAGAAGGAAGGGGTGGGGAGAAGGTGTTTTTAAATGTGGAATGCTTCTCACTGTCCTACTCTGTTAAGTGTTGTTGTTAGTGTTTGAATTTAACTGATGTTCTTTTTCTTCCCCTAAAGAGTCTGCCTTTTGCCCTTGATAGTAATGGGTGAATCATCCCTACCTATTCTTACCTCTATTCTCAAGCCTTTTGCTTTATTTTCTCCTTCCCATTTCTGAGGAGGAAGGGGTAAGTAACTGGCTGCGTAGTGCTCAGTTCCCCTCTGGGCTCAAACCAGGACAGAGTGTTAAAACCCAAGAATTGCAACATCACCAAAAAGTTAAAATAAATCTGTGAAACACTTTATTCAGATAATGTAAATAGGGTGTCCAAACATATGCTCATAAGTGCCACCAACAGGGCTTCAACGAACATGCAGAAACTAACCATTTAAGACAATCCCAAATCTGCATGCCCTTTCACAATGCTTTCACTGAAGCCTTACAGCAACAGACGAAAATAATGTCTCTAAATTTTTAGTCTGAACTCTCTTTCACCAAAAGATTCCCACAACACCTCCCAATAATAAGTACCAATTACTGTGACTTCAGAACACAGCAGTTATCATAAGAGGACACTGAGCATTATGTGCTGGTAAATATTGCCTTGCAACTGCCAATCCTTTAAATCACCTAATCCATTTAAGCTCTATTTACCATACCTGCACATGAACACAGATCACCGAATTACTTCAAACCTTGTAATTAATTTCAGAGACATAGTAAAGCCCCCACAAAGACATACAGTAGCTGTAGGAAACATATACAAAAGTGCAAGAATGTGACAAAGATTAATTTAATGCCACTGGAATTATGCCACTTTCAGAAAGCAGCATGTTATCAGCTTCACCATCTTTCTAATTTTAGTCCCATCTTTCTAAGATGCTTCACAGCAGTAGTCGCTGTGGCACTAAACACATTGCACTTCATTCTGGGATGTTATAAATCTGGAGTTAGATTTGAACATACAGCAGCAGTGTAAGAGTTCTCCTTCACAGGAAGTAAAAAAGCCTCTAGGCAACAGAGGTACAGCACTTCTATACTGGTTTTGGTGGGAATAGCACTAAATTTCTTCATAGCAGTTTGTATGGGGCTATCATAAACAGATTCTTGTTACCTAGCCTCAATTTTAATGCCAGAAAGAAACATATACTATAAAGCTGTATGTTTTATTTTAGAAAAGACTAATAACCTTAACTTTCTTGAGCAACAATCTCTGGCTACAAAGGAAAGCAAGAAGAGAAAACTCTGAAAATGTTCAGGCAATCTCTAATGCAGAGTACTGAAACGAGGCCTCACTAGATGAGTCTAAAAGCAGTGTATTCTACAAGGCAAACTGTTTCATTTTAATAATGGTCTCAGAACAGACTTCTAAAGCTGTGATCTCTCTCCACGAGGCAATTCCTTGCTCTTCTACGAGTTTCCTCCCATAGTCTCATGCAGCAAAGCCCTGAAGGAGAAATAACTGTCTGCATCCCCTTGCTGCGACGCTGGAGTGACTCTTCTTCTCACTGTATTCTGCAATGACTTTTCCTAAAGAAACTGCAGAAGCTGTTTCTCTTTCTACATATATCCAACACAAACCAACATATTTGCTGTTCACTACAAGCTTCTCAGCCTGCCCCACTCCTTCCTGGATCTATTTTCTAGGTATCTCCCTACAATTAAATCTTGCCACTGTTAGTTTAGGTATTAGCTCATTAATCCAAGGTAAGCCTTATTTTGTTATTTTAATCTTTCCCCCTCCCCTTAAACTTCACATCCCTCTAGTATTATTTCTTCTGCTAATAATGCCTCTCTATATAGCAACATTTGATATTTCATTAGCAACCTGCTTACACCTGTGACATAGTTAAGGAGGATATTTTAAGTAAGATGCTATTCAACACAAACCTCCTTGATATCTCTGTTAAACAACACTCCAAGCCCAATATCTTTCTATATTTAACATCTTCATTTTGCCTGTGAACCTACAGAAAACAGCTTGCAAAAAGTTTGTGTTCAGGCCTTTTCCTCACTTGTAGAAAATACATGTGTTTGCTAAGTAGATAGATCTCCTTTGTTATGTTAATGTAAATATTGTAACTATTGAACTATGCAATTTTCACTTTTGTATCCTTACTGACTGCTTTTACAGTACAGAGTTTTTCAGGAAATCCCCAAGCTTTGTCTGCCAGTGACCTAAGCAGAGACTTTGGGGCATGGCTTTAACACAATTAAATGGATGATTTCCACAGAATTACAGAGAAAAACACCTTACACTTGTATATTGACCGCACCGAACACTTTCTGCTCTCCTCTTTTCTAATCCCTCAACCAACTCTGCTCCCAGATAAGTATACAAGTATGTACAAGAATCCGTATTTCTGCTTCTGCTACTGCTGTTTCTTGCAGGAAATACAGCTACGGAAATACAACGAAAAATACAGCTATGACCCTACTAGGTGTTCAGATAACGTTCACCATTTCACACCAAACACTTCATGGCTGTCAGTAACATTTTATCCTTTGAAAGCATATACAATTGTGTAGGACATGTGATGTCTGGACTCCAAGTAAATCCATCCAACTCATCCACGACACTGAACCTGCATTAAGATCTTCAATCTGAGGCTAAACAACCTTTGATTTGTCTCTATCTTCTTCCAGGCAGGGTCCCCCAAATCCCTGAAACACTTGTTTTGTATGTATATTGTTTTCAACATTGTGGTCCCTTAGTCTGTGGCTGGGAGTTCAGGGGGCACAGAATAAACTCTATTCTAGTTGTCTCTCCTAGAACAGAGGTAGTGACTAAAACCACAGTTCTTTGGGAAGACAGCGGTTTTCCCACTTCCTCCCCTGGAAATGATTTCATTTAATAACTGAAGGAGATAGGAGTTGCTTATTACAGATTTCTAAACAAACCCTTTCTCTTTTTACTTTAGTGCTTTGAACTAAAACACACCATTCATTTCATATTGTCTGCTCCTAAGAGGCACAAAGAAGGATCTTTTTGACCACACTTTTAAATGAGAATACAATAAAAGAAAAATGGTGGAGCCAGTTATAGTTTGGCACCCATCAAGCTACTGGGAAATAATTCATATTAAGAGTTATGACTGGAAATCTGTTACAAAACTAAATTCACCCAGAGTTTTTTGACTATAATTCTTCTAGGTAGTTTTTCACTTGTGAACAACATATGGATATGGAGTAACCAACAATTCTTTCTACCTTACAATGCTCATCCTCTTTCATTGACTGTGATCGTTCTTACCCATAGAGAAGATCTCATTTTGTGTGCTTCCCTGTGGATGTTACTAATACTGACATTTTGAACACGTGACACAAGTTCAAGCTGACATTCTCTACAAAAGGGGCTCATTTATGCTCTTACTCCCAGCAGAAATTAACTGGCTTCATCAGAAAGCAAAGACAGATAGACAAACAGTGCTCACAGTTTGTTCCCCACTCCTTCTCACCACCCTGAGAGCAGAAATTCAGAACAGGATCCAAAATTTACTCTTCTGACTCTGAGGGGGTTAGGAAAAGAACTATAAAGCATAGTCTGTTCATCCTTCTCTAGATCTGCTGAGGCCTATGCTGAGAAAACCAACATTACAAGAAAGCAGCATGATTTTTTGGAAGCTGTGGAAAAAAGCTACAATGTCTTAGACTCAAAAGTTTCACACAAGGTAACAGATCTATAATACTGTTTCTTCCATCACATTGTCAGACTGGCTACACAACAGGAGGACAACAGGAAAAAAGCATCAAAGCCATTAAAGCTTAAATGCTTTACATGAAGGAGACAGAAGAAAGGTCTCTGCTTGGACTAATTGCAACAAACAGTTCTCAAAGCAGCAGAGTTACTTCACCCAGATTTTGTACAGGTATGTGGCCTATGTGCCCAGAGCATTCTCACCTGTTCCCAAGGCTCCTCTCCAGCAGTATCTTCCAGCTTCTCATCTGGCAGGATAACCAGGCAGCCTCCCACATTTCTGAGCAGAAGTTAGCAAGTGCTGATGTGTATCCAGACTGATAGGTCAGGTAAAGAGCCAGTGGAAAAGGCAAATATCAACCTCTGTGTTGCCTGTCCTTCACTGGTGGCACTAATTTGGGTCTGTCCTCCCCTCAACAAGGTACCAGTTTTCATAAAGTATCGAAAAACTTAACATCCTCAATACTCTCAGCTCTTTTGTCAAGTTTGGCTGAAACTGGCTGGCTTTCATGGGGATATGTAAAAATGAGAAAAAAGCCTTGGTCCTTAAGGAAAGCAGTAAGGCTTACATGTTTCTTCTAGCCAGCCATGCTGGTTGAAATTCAATTATGCGTTGTTTATAGTATAAGCTAAATTTTAGTTCATCTGTTCCTACTGAATTTGAACCCCTTCTTGTCTGCTCTTTGCTTACAGTAAAAATTCCTTTAACAAAGCATTTGTATTCTGATCATCTTGTGAATTCTACTGCTTTTTCCTTCACATGCTGTAAAATTGTTTTCCCACAAGAGCCCCTAATATGTACCATGTGTATCAGGATGAAATTCCCAGAGGCTAGTAGCTTGTTCAGCTTGTGAGTGTCCTTGGCACCTACACATTTTTCCTTGGTTGCATCAGCTGTTGCAGTAAATGAAGTATTAAGAATACATTTAACCCCTTGGACCTTGAAGTTAGGCCACAGCCTCTATAGAAAGGCACATGGGCACTGATTATTTTTGTTACTCAAATACCCTTCAAGTGAAAATTTCAATCACTGGCTAACGTCTTGTATTACTACTTTGTATGAGTAGCTGCAGAAACAAAAGCGATATTAAGGCACGTTACATGAAAAGAAGTTACGTATCTTATTCAGTGTATTATCTCAGACCACAGTCATTCCAATCTTAAAAAGTTTATTCTTTCATCCTCTCATCAATAACATGATTAACAGTAGAAAGAAAGCTTCTTTCCAACTTAAGCTAACAGAAGCTTGAAATAGGAAGCTATTATTTAGAAGAGATTAACAAACTCCTTTTGGGAAACTTTATGAAACTACTTCCTCCCCTGGTGAAATATGCTGCTCTACTGAATTCCATGTGTTTTGTTTTCCCTAACACAGTATATTAAGTCTACAGTACCCTAGACACTTAAGAATAATACAATATCTCAAATACTTACTTTTGTGGTTTTGGATCATGAGCAAACTATGAGCAGTTCTCTGTGCAGCCTGAGGACTTCCCATGACAGTATCTGCTGCTCATTATATTATTCTTCTATATAATACACTATTGTGGTTTAGGCCCAGCTGGCAATTAAGCACCACACAGCCACTCGGACACTTCTCCCCTCTCCCAGTGGGATGAGTAGGAGAAGCAGAAGTATCGTAAAACTCAAGATTGAGATAAGAACAGTTTAATAACTAAAATAAATTTTAACAACAACAGTAATGAAAAGGGATATAACAAAAAGACAGAAATAAAACCAGAGAAGACAAAAAGTGATGCACAACGCAATTGCTCACTACCTGCTGACCAATATCCAGACAGTGCCCAAGGAGCCATCTGCCCCCTAAGCAAACTCCCCCCAGTTCATATACTGAGTATGATGTCCTATGGTATGGAATATTCCTTTGGCTAGTTCAGGTCAGCTGTCCTGGCCATGCTCCCTCCCATCTTCTTGTGCACCTGCTTGCTGGCAGAGGATGGGAAACCCAAAAATCCTTAACTCAGAAACAACTAAAACATTAGTTATGTTATCAGTATCATACACACACTAAATCCAAAACACACTGTACCAGCTGCTAAAAGAAAATTAACTCTATCCCAGCCAAAACCAGGACATACACACATGATCATTTCTCCTTATCTGCAGATAATCCATTGAATTCAGAGTTATCACTGCCCTATTTTATAGGATCCTAAGCACAGCATAGCCCCTCTCTCCATAAGTTTCTTAATATATACAGAACTTGTGTCTGTGGCTCATTCAGACTAAGTTCGTTGCACTAAGGATCCTTACTTACTCTGAAATATTGTAGCTGCAGACATCTATTGTGGGCATATCTGAAAATGAAGCGAGGTGAGTAACTAATTTCGTTTTTCTGAACTGTCTTCTGGAGATGTGTAATTCTCTCTGCCTACTTCATACTAGAGTCAAGCCAGAGTTAAACAGCACAATTCTCCCATTACAAGCTTACCTAACACCACTTACGAAAAACAGCTCTGCAATACAACATACAGCTGGCACATGTGCTGAGCATCTTAATACTGGGGAGAAAAACATGGAAAAATGGTGGAGAATCAACTTAATGAGAAACAACTCTAAAATTGTTGTTGAACCTGTGGTCCAAAAGACACCAGAAAGTGCTCTAAAAAAAGACACATAAAAGAAGGTTTGCAATCATATGAAATTCCACCCTTACAAGTGAACTAAAACTGAGGAAAACCCAAGACTAGCAAAGAAACATTAGGTTTCACTTCATTTTCATTCTATCAGCACAGGTGAACAGGTCATTAACATGTTTTAGTGCCTTTAGGCAAGCGTAGTCCAAGCCTTGGTATTTTCTTTTACATCAATTATCAAATTTAATTTCATTTGCTAATTAGTCCAGTGACTATTTTGTAAAACCTTATTTTGTTTATTGCATGCTGGGCGCATATTAGTGCCCACAGTCCTTCAATCTATCTTAAAAAAAAGAGTGACTTGCAGATCACTGGAGAGGGACTCTTCTGTTTTTAAAAAGATAAAAGGTCCTCCAATTTTAAAAAAGTACACAGGAACACCAATTTGAAAGAGGAAGTACACAGGAGCAGTCTTTCACCATAAGGATGACATTAATATGGAATCTCATCACATTTGTATTCAGCTGAACACGAAATGAGCACCAATTTTAAACCACTTCAAGGCAAGTAGTAGTAATGTAGTTTACCTCAAAGTGTTTGACCAAGGAAACTAGTATTATTGGCACCAACTTAAAGAGGATTTGGGGGATGAAACACCTTGTTCTAAGTCATCCACCAAATCAGTGGCAGAGTCGAGAACAGATGCAAAGGCTGGTGACTACCATTAAGACATGAATCTATCCATAAAAAAACTTATATTTTGTTAGACTTTACAAAGTTGAACCCGAACCTGGCCTCACATTCAATATTCCCAAAAGGTACAAAAGTAAATCAACAAAAACAAATATGTCTTTCACACACATCTGCCCCTAAGCTGCTTTGAATATAACTTGCCTTCTAGGCAGCAGTTACCTGACATTTTCTACCACTCCTTTCAAAGTGAGCTTAAAATTCTGAGCTAACGCTTGAGAATGTATCACACAACCACATGCATACATTTTGTCAGTCTTGGCATTATTAAGCATCAGTGACAAACCCAACTAATTTTGGACACAGCAGATTTGAGAGACACAATTTTCTCAACTAAAAGATAACAAACCTCTTCTTCCAGTAAGATATGGGTTGTTTTCTTAAACCCAAAAATTTAAGGGGGAGCACTTTAAAAATAACAAAATGTTTACAGTATGTGTTCTCTGAACAGCACACAATTTATCTCATTACTAAATGAATGAAAGATAATGAAGCATTAAGAGGTAGACCATTGCAAATCCAACATGTTCTTAAATCACAGCACAAGACCTGCAATCATCACCAGAAAATTAGCAGCGATGGAGTGAGGTCATACTCAATAGATATTACAGTTAGGTATGTTTATACACATTGAACAAGGTTAAATGGTAGGGAGCACATAGCTTTCTCCACAATGTGACAGCACTAGAGATTACTAACCGGTTTTCTACCTGGTTTGTTTATGCAATGTATCAAATAGTGACAATTTTGTTACTAAGTAAAAAACTTATTTGCAAGATATACACTAGTAAACTGTTTCCCTAAAAAGCCATTTGCTCAAGTGTTTTTATATGGTAAAGTAACATTTTCCTACAAGTAAAGAAACTTTCGAGCTTTAGATACAAGTCTTAAAAGGGAAGCCAGAATCCTAAGCAATGGCAATTGATGCTTCAGTTATGCCCTTTCCTATGAAACACTTCATTAAAAAAACTCTAATTCAGCTCAGCGCAGAGGCAAAAGCTTGCTGCGGTTGTTTCAACTCCACTAGAAGTCAAGAAGCTACAGTACTGCTTGGCTGCCATTGATGGGAACTCAAGGCTTTCAAGGGAGAAACAGTATTTTGCATAGTTCTCTTCGCTGGGGTGAACTGCATTTGCATAGGATAAAATCATCCTGACTCAACTTTACATTTGTTCTTAGTAACAGCTAGTAAGGAGATGGGCAAGGAAAAATATATTGGGAAGCAGCCTGTAATCAGGATCTGCAAGCAGAAAGCTACCATGATCAAGTGAAAGCTGAAGTATCAGTTAATAATTTTCTCTTAGTCTTGTTTATTTTATAAAAGTAGTCACACTCAAGAAGCCTTTTCTTGCTATTTAGAACAGTTCCGTGCAATTTGCAATTTATACTTTAAGGGGGTTAATGCATATCAACAAAGCAATCATCTGTCACAAGAGCAGATCAGACAAGTACCAAGTTTTTACACGTTGCCATCAATTTCCACATATTGCACCCAACATTAAAGACAGTTAAGTGGGTCAGTGTAATTGTTTTTAATAGCTTGTATTACAAGGTGCGGAAAATAGCACAACTGAACAATGATCCTAAAAAGCAAAGCACAATCACAAACTGAAAGGCATCTCCTTTAGGAAAGGACCACACACTTTATTGTCCTATTTAACAGCTGCATTCATAGTTTAGGTGATTATAAAATATTTTCAAAAATTACCCATTTTTCAATTAAGACATCAGCATTGATAGAGAAATTGAACAAGCTGCAGCAAAATACAGTAAGGTCAAGGTATATGTTTTCTTCTCCTCAGTTTGAGTCTGCAGTAAAAGACTGGTAAAAAAAGGAAGTAGTTTCCTCCTCATTTTCCATCTTACATCTTTGCCCACATAATTATGATTCTTTAGTTTTATTGTTGGAATTTGGCTAGTCTGTATGTGCCATAAATATTGCTATGAATTCACTGCTGGCTCACTTGTAAAATCACGATTCTGTTAAAGTATCTCTAACCCTCCCTTCCCTCCCTCACTTTCATAAATACCCCAAACTTTCACTATCTCATCCCACACTTCAAAGTAAAATGGATGTTCGAATGTTTTTTTTGCAGTATTTTCTCATTTTTTGCCATCATACCTGCATGTGCTACTGTGCACAGAGAAGGAAGGTGTCTGCATCTTCATGGTTACGGAAATGTAGGTCTGTCATGTGAATAGCATACTATACTGGAGATTGATATTATTTCATGATTGTGCTAGTCTAACTTTTATATCTAAAAGACACACTGACAGCTTGTGTGTACCTCAACAATAAAAGATTTGGTTTTGCCTACCCAAAAGCATTCACGGCTTTCCAATTTTTCTTCCACCTTCTAAAGGTCATATTTGCCATACAGTGTAATCTTTGCTCCTGTGTAGAGGTGCTAATGACAACCATCTTGATATGCATCCAAAGCAACCCATTTTCCATTTCTAGGGAAGACTGCAGAAGGCAAACTCCCAGGGTCATCATTTGCACCATGCAAATTCTTTCACAGCGTGTTTAACAAAAAATACCAAACACTACTCAGTCACATTCTTCACTTCATGACAAATCCTGATGGAGAATATTCTTTTTTCTCACCCCCTTCTCTCACCACCTATCAATTTAACCCCTGCAATTACATTAAATGGTATTCTCTGCGTACAATCAGATGCATGTGCTAGGGTACCAACTACTAGTATTAGGATGGCCATTCACTACATCTGCCCAAAATCTTAGCCATTTTTCTCTAAGTATGTCAGTTGATTCTGTGAACCACTACCCATAGATTTTGCCCACTGGACACCTGTGTTGGGTTTATGTGTGCTGCAGGGATTTTTGGTAGCAGGGGAGGGGGCTACAGAGGTGGCCCCCTGTGAGAAGCTTCTCAAAGCCCCCCAGATCCAAGTCAGACCCGCCTCTGGCCAAGGTCAAGTCAATTAGTGATGGTGGCTGCGCCTCTGCAATAACATATTTTAAGAAGGGGAACCTGGGAGGAGTTGGAGTTGTGAGGAGGACACCTATGTGAACACTGAGGTCAGTGTGAGAAAGGAGGAAGAAGGAGAGGAGGTGCACCAGAGCAGAGACACCTCCCCCCTGCATCTCATGGTGAGACAGCAGGGCTGCCCCCGCCCCTATGCCACCCATGGAGGTCACCAGTGGAGCAGATGGCCACCTGCAGCCCACGGAGGACCTCATGCCAGAGCAGGTGGCTGTACCCAAGGGCAGCTGGGACTCTGAGGGCAGCCTGTGCTGGGGCAGTTAGTCAACGGGACAATTGCAACACATGGGAGGGATCCACCAGAACAGCTCAGCAAGGGCTGTGGCCTGTGGGAAGGACTCGCACCAGGGAAAGTTCATGGAGGACTGTCTCCTGTATGCTGGAGCACAGCAAGAATGTGAGGAGTCCTCCCCCTGAGGAGAAAGGAGTGGTGGGACTGACCACATTCCCTGTTCCCTTGCCTCCTGCAGTACTGGGGCAGAGGAGGTAGAGAAATAGCGAGCAAAGCTGAGCCCGGGAAGAAGGGAGGGGTGGGGAAGGTGTTTTTAAGATATGGCTATACTTCTCACTGTCCTACTCTGTCCATTAAGTGTCCTTATTGCTAATGTTTGAATTAAAGTGACATTCTTTTTTCTTCCCCTAACGAATCTGCCTTTTTTCCCTTGACTGTAACAGGTGAGTCATCCCTCTCTGTCCTTATCTCTATTGTTGAACCTTTTGCTGTATTTTTCACCTTTCCACTCCTGAGGGGGAAGGAGCGAGTGAGTGGCTGTGTGGTGCTCAGTTGTCCTCTGGACTCAAACAGGGACAACACTAACATTTTTGAGATAAATGTTCTCTAAGGCAGAATGACGCCACCAAAACAGGCACTCACACCAACACTGATAGTAATCAACTACTAAATTGAAAGTCAGTTTGCAAAGGACAGAGTCATAATAAGACATTAGGTCAGACTGATATCAAATCATATTACTTATGCAATGACTGCCTGTGGAGGCCCCAAGGTGCTGATTTGATTTTATGGTACAAACAAAAGCTTCCATGAAATTTTACACTTAGTCTCCAGTGACATAAAATTTAAGCCAACTCAGTTATAATTTTACTCCAAAATGTTTTATAACTAATTAGAACCACAATGACCAGTAACTTCTGGACAAATTTAAAAATCACCTATCACATAGCTTTCACAAGCCCAGATTTTTTTGCTTCATTCACCTTCATGCAGAATTTATCGCACGTTGTACCTTTCTATGAAACAACGATGTTCAGTGAAGCACTGTTCCTTTAACATGCATTTGGTCCAAACTATCTTGACTGGCGCTACAGTTTCACACACATACTCTCTCCTTCCCCTCATCCCTCCCACACCCAGTGAAATCAGGGGGTCAATCTCTAGAAGCAGACCCTCACAGGCAAGGTCAGCTATCAGGCAGTCACAGTAAAATATTATAAAAGTGTATGCAGTCAGAGCACTATAGTAATTGGTGAGAATGATTTAATTGTTCTCCCCTTTGTTTTTGCAACTTCAATTAATTCCAAGCTCCCTTTATTATTTCTACACTTCTCTGGCACGATGCTTCATTTCCAAATTCTCCTTATCAACAAGTGACTTCACAACACATTCTAGGTCACAGCATCCTGCAAGATATTCCATATTACTTTATTAAGCAGAAATCAGAACTTAACCAAAGAACAAGATAAAACTAATCTTTTTCAGAACTGAGTATTTTTATGTGCTTTTACCATCGTAACTACCTACCTTACTCTCATATACAATAAACAAAATGTTCTAATGATAGATATTTTTTGGCAAAAAGTATCAGCACTGTGGTGGTTTAGGCCCTGCCGGGACCCGAGACCACGTTGCCACTGCCCCTCCCCCACCCTCGGACCAGAATGGGCAGGGAGTGAAATACAAACCCCACGGTTGAGATAAGGAGAGGTTTAATACAACACTTAAACAACAGCAAACAGAACAACAATAACAGTAATACCAATGAACAGAACAAGAGATATACTGCACAAATACAACAGCGAGGGGACTGACTCGGACAAAAGCCGTCCCTGCTCTTCCCCTGCTTGGGCGCCTGGACCTGACGTCAGCATGGTATTGAATAACCCGGCTAGAGCTCCCCCTCCACTGCTGGGAAAACTTAACCCTATCCTAGCTGAACCAGGACATAATCCACCCCTTTATTCTATACCATCTGCATCATGCCCAGCTGCCATTTAGCAATTAACAACAACAAAAAAACAACTAACAAAAGCACAGTATAATTCACGGTGTGTTCTCACCTAAAATCAAGTCCCCTTGTGGTACACATCGGACCTCTCCATCCTTCTGCATCACCCACCAGGTGCACCCAGGTCCTTGAGCAAAAACAATCCCGTGAATGGGTTTGCCTTTGCCTGGTGCAGGACTAACCCAGACCATTTTTCCCAGCAGATCTCATGTGCACCACAGGCACTTTATCCCCATCTACAACACGTGGAAGTTTTGACTGAGCTGGGCCAGCTCGATTGGCAGATCCTCTTGTGTTCACTAACCAAGTGGCCTTTGTCAGATGTGTGTCCCAGTGTTTGAAGGTTCCACCCCCCATTGCTCTCAATGTAGTTTTTAACAGTCCATTGTAGCGCTCGATCTTCCCAGAGGCTGGTGTGTGGTAGGGGATGTGGTAGACCCACTCGATGCTGTGTTCTTCTGCCCAGGCATCTATGAGGTTATTTTGGAAGTGAGTCCCGTTGTCCGACTCAATCCTCTCTGGGGTGCCGTGTCGCCACAGGACTCGCTCTTCAAGGCCCAGGATGGTGTTCCGGGCAGTGGCGTGGGACACTGGATAAGTTTCGAGCCACCCAGTGGTTGCTTCCACCATTGTGAGCACGTGGCGCTTGCCTCGGCGGGTCTGTGGCAGTGTGATGTAGTCAATCTGCCAGGCCTCTCCATATTTATATTTCATCCATCGATCTCCATTCCGCTGGGGCTTCACCCGTTTGGCTTGTTTGATTGCAGCACACGTCTCACATCCATGGATGATCTCTGCGGTGGTGTCAATGGTGAGGTCCACCCCTCGATCTCGAGCCCACCTGTATGTTGCATCTCTGCCTTGGTGGCCCGAGGTCTCATGAGCCCACCGGGCTATGAACAGTTCACCTTTATACTGCCAGTCCAAGTCCACCTGAGCCACTTCGATCTTAGCAGCCTGGTCCGCCTGCTGGTTGTGTTGATGTTCATCAGTGGCCTGACTCTTGCGCACCTTCACAACAAGGTTCTCCACCTGGGCTACAATGTCCTGCCATACTTCAGCGGCCCAGACAGGTCTGCCCTTGCGTTGCCAGTTGTTCTGCTTCCATTGCTGCAACCACATCCACAGGGCACTTGCCACCACCCACGAGTCAGTGCAGAGATAGAGCCTCGGCCACTTTTCTTGCTCAGCAATCTACAAAGCCAATTGGGTGGCTTTCACCTCTGCAAACTGGCTCGATTCACCTTGTCCCTCAACAGCTTCAGTGACTCGTCGTGTGGAACTCCATACAGCAGCCTTCCATCGTCAATGTTTTCCCACAATGCGACAAGACCCATCAGTGAACAGGGCATATCGCTTCTGCTCCTCTGGCAGCTCATTATATGGTGGGGCCTCCTCAGCACGTTTCACCTCCTGTTCTGGTGACATCCCAGAATCTTTGCTCTCTGGCCAGTTTGTGATCAATATTCCTGGTCAGCTGGGGTTCCCTATTTGAGCCCATTGTGTTATCAACGCAACCCATTTACTCCATGTGGCATCTGTTGCATGATGTGTGGAGGGAGCCTTTCCTTTGAACATCCATCCCAGCACCGGCAGTCGAGGTGCCAGCAGGAGCTGTGTCTCAGTCCCAACCACTTCTGAGGCAGCTCGAATTCCTTCATACACTGCCCGTATCTCCTTCTCAGTCAGGGTATAGTTAGCTTCAGAGCCTTTGTATCCCTGGCTCCAAAAGCCTAGAGGTCAGCCTCGGGTTTCCCCACGTGCTCTCTGCCAAAGGCTCCAGGAAGGGCCATTCTCCCCGGCTGCGGTGTAGAGCACGTTCTTAATCTCCTGCTCTGCCTGGACTGGCCCGAGGGCCACTGCCTGGGTAATCTCCTGCTTAATTTGTTCAAAGGCTTGTTGTTGCTCTGGGCCCCATTTAAAATCGTTCTTCTTGTGGTAGAGAGGGCTCACAATCAGGCTGTGGTTTGGGATGGGCATCCTCCAGAACCCCACAGCGCCCAGGAAAGACTGAGTCTCCTTTTTAGTGGTTGATGGGGCCATGGCTGTTATCTTGTTTATCACCTCCATTGGGATGTGGCGACGCCCATCTTGCCATTTTATTCCTAGGAACTGAAACTCCCTTCCAGGGCCATTAACTTTCTGTCGCTTGATGGCAAAACCAACCTTCAGGAGGATTTCAATTACCTTCTTTCCTTTCTCAAAGACTTCCTCAGCTGTGTCCCCCCATACAATGATATCATCAATGAACTGCAGGTGTTCTGGAGCCCCACCTTTCTCCAGTGCAGTATGGACCAGTCTATGGCAAATGGTGGAGCTGTGTTTCCACCCCTGGGGCAATCGATTCCAGGTGTACTGGGTACCCCTCCAAGTGAATGCAAACTGTGGCCTGCACTCTGGTGCTATTGGGATGGAGAAGAACGCGTTAGCGATGTCAATCATGGTGTACCACTTGGCTGCCTTCGACTCCAGCTCATACTGGAGCTCTAGCATGTCCGGCACTGCAGCACTCATCGCTGGTGTAACTTCATTCAGGCCACGGTAGTCCACGGTCAGTCTCCATTCGCCATTAGACTTTCTCACTGGCTGTATAGGGCTGTTGAAAGGTGAATGACTCTTGCTGATCACCTTCTGGCTTTCTAGTCGGAGGATCAGCTGATGGATGTGGACCAGGGAATCTCGGTTAGTGCAGTACTGCCACCGGTGCACCGTCTTGGTGGCAATTGGCACTCGCTGCTCTTCAACCTCAAGCAACCCCACCACCAAGGGGTCCTCTGAGAGGCCGGGTAAGGCGGACAATTGCTCAACCTCCTCCAGGGCAGCTATACCAAAGGCCCACCGGTACCCTTCTGGGTCTTTAAAGTACCCTCTCCTGAGGTAATCTATACCTAGGATGCACGGGGCATCTGGGCCAGTCACGATGGGGTGCTTATGCCAGTCCTTCCCAGTTAAGCTTACTTCAGCTTCTAATAGGGTCAGCTGTTGGGATCCCCCTGTCACTCCGGAAATACAGATGGGTTCAACCCCACTGTGGCTTGATGGCATCAGGGTGCACTGTGCGCCAGTGTCTACCAAGGCCTTATATTCTTGTGGGTCTGATGTGCCAGGCCATCGGATCCACACTGTCCAGTAAATCCGATTATCCCTTTCCTCCACCTGGCTGGAGGCAGGGCCCCTCTAATCCTGCTCACCATCACTCACTTGATCTAAGAGTGACTCCTGCAAGAATGACTTCCTGGTCCCCTCAAGAGGGTCAAGCATAATGTTGGTCATTCTATTCTGCCTGGGGGATTTCCAACTGGACACTGGAGCCGCATTTCTCTTGGAAGACTCCCCTTTCATGGTGGTCTTCCCTTTCAGCTGCTGTACTTGTGCAGCTAGGGTGGGAGTGGGCTGTCCATGCCACCTCCTCATGTTTTCCCCATGGTCACGGAGGAAGAACCACAGGGTGCCCCGTGGTGTGTGTCTTGCACTGCCCTTCTCTTGCGTGGGGAAACGCCTGAGACATCGGCCTGTGCAGGTGGAATGTAGGACATGTCCTCTTCCATTTTCTGGAGCCTCTGAGACAGTTCCTCTACAGCTGAAACCCAGGCATGCTGCGAGGAAGGGAGATTTCCCTCATATTGCAGGAGCGGGCCAGCCACTGCATCCACTGTTTGAGTCTGGGTGTCTCGCCACCAGGACACTACTGCTAATGGTTTGGAATGTGCCTCTGGTCCACTTTGCAGGAACTTCTGTCACATCAGCTGTGTGCAAGGGGCCTGATCTGGATCCATTGGTGACCGCTCATCATTCAGATCACTGTAAACCATTTCAAACACAGCCATTTCCCTGAGGTTCTGAATGCCTTTCTCCATGTTGGTCCACTTGCCTAACCGACATAGATCATCATCCTTGTAGGGGTACCTCTCCCTCACACTGAGCAGGAGTCACCTCCAAAGGCTGAGGGTTTGAGCCTGTTTCCCTATTGCCTTGTCAATACCAGCCTGCTTGGCTAAAGGTCCCAGCTGCTTGGCCTCTCTCCCCTCCAGTTCCAAACCAGCAGCTCCACTATCCCAGCATCGGAGCAGCCAGGTGCAAATTTGCTCGCCTGGAAGGCGGCTGAAATCCTTCCGCATATCTTGCAACTCACTCAGGGATAGAGATCGGATGATTACCTCCGGCTCTTCCTCCTGCTCTTGTGATGGGCCTGGTTCATCATCACCCTGTACACTGCGAGGGAATTTTCTGGTATATTTGGTTTTCTGTATCGGGGCGACTGATGGGGGCACTGCTTGTCCCTCTGGCCCAGCTGCTGTGCTGGTGGAGGAGACTGATACTGGCACTGCCTGTCCCCCTGGCCCAGTTGTTGTACCAGTAAGTTCACTTTCAGATCCTGCAGCCCTTTCTCCCCCTTGAGGGCAGTGAGTAGCGTTAAAGATGACACAGTTGGCATGGGCAAGCCCCCAGCACATCGCAATGAGTTGCGTCTCCCAGGGTTTGTCAGATTGGCAACACACCTTTTTCAAATACTCCAACGGTTTATCAGGACTCTGCATTTGTTCGGGAGTGAAATCCCAAAGCACTGGGGGTGATCACTGACTCAGGCACTTGCCCATCTTTTCCCACACACCTTGCCACTCATAACTATCTGCCCCCGGGGCAGGTTTCCGGGTGGTGCCATTATTGGAGAAATACCGCATGGCCCAGAACAAGATCTGGCAGACATTCAGAAAGCAGAGCCGCAAGCACACTGGCCTGGATGCTCCAGGGATAGCTGAAACTCTCAAAAACTGAGAGGATCTCTTCCCCTGCTCACCCATAGAGGGGGTGAGACCCTGTGGTGGTTTAAGCCCTGCCGGGACCCGAGACCACATTGCCACTGCCCCTCCCCCACCCTCGGACCAGACAGGGTAGGGAGTGAAATACAAATCCCAGGGTTGAGATAAGGAGAGGTTTAATACAACAGTGTAACAGCAACAAACCGAACAACAACAATAACAATAATAATAGCAATAACAGTAATAACAATAAACAGCACAAGAGATATACCGATACAGCAGTGAGGGGAGCAACCGCACACCACACATTTACCAATCTTCCCGCGCTTGGGCGCCCGGACCTGACAGACCTGACGTCAGCATGGTATTGAATAATCCGGGTAGAGCTCCCTCCCCACTGCTGGGGAAACTTAACCCTGTCCTAGCTGTACCAGGACAAGCACCGCCCCGTTCAAGATCAAAATGTAAACCAGGAACACCAGACCTTCTACAATCCACCTCTGTATTTGACAGAAGATAAATAGAAACTGCTTTCATATCCACAAACACAAACATTGCTCTATCTATATAGTATCTAGAGAAAGGTGATTAAACATTTTCACCTGATCCTCAGTTCTGAATAAAAGGCAAATTTTCCAATAGTTTTTTCCAAGTCATTGGTGTGATTATGTCACAAGATGCTGCAAAACTTGAATTTGGGAACATAACAGACAATCTAGCCTATTGAGCTGAGGTTGCTAGGAAACATTTAACACAACCAAACCCTCCCATAAATTTATTAAGTATCATCTTAAATAAACTGTTTCTTTTCTCCTCACTGTCCATACCAGAATACAGAACCTCACTTACTCCCTTTCATGACTAGGTATTTCCTACTAACTGTCCACAGCTCTTTCTAGCAGTGAGGTGAATGTGAGCTACCAAAAGTTCTTGGGATGGTTAGCAAGCAGAGAGTATCTCAGCATTCTTAAACACCAGCTCTCTTTGGCTGAGAAGTTGGAGACATAACCCAAGCACTCAAACACCAGTGAACTGAAAAGGAAAATCTGTTCACAACCAAGACTGAGACCTTGGCCTGCAGGAAAGCTCCATTTCCAGCTGTGACTGATCAAAACTCCAAATGGACAAGAGGAAACAAGTGGAAGGGGAGAGCTTGGTCTGTTAGTACCTTTCCTAAAACTACATCACAGCACTCAAGAGATGTGTACAGAAGGCAGAAAGGATATGAAAATGAAGCAATTAAGTCAGTCGTGCTAAATAAGCAACAGGGACAAAATATGAAGAATCCTATTCCCTGTTCAGCTGAGTACGTACATTAAGCACCAGGTGCTGAAACATCTAAACACGTTCTTCTACAGTGCTGGTTTCTTCCAGGTTTTAATACTATAGCAGTCTACATAAACTGGTAAACAAATCCAATGAAAAAATACCCTTCCTCGTTACTCACTACATACCCAGGCTTACTCTCCTACTCTGTTTCCTCTATGGGTTATACAGTTCATTATGAAAAGCTTACTTGCAGAGTTCATATAAATGATTCTGTCTTAAAACAAACTAATAGAAAAGAAAAACCTCTGTAAGGATACCAATGGAGAGGTAGGACATGATATATGTCTGGCTGTTCTCCAACTTCCATAGTTATTTCCACATGCTTAAAAGCACATTTATCACTTAAGAGGAAAACAACTTTGGCAAACAAATAACAAATCACTATTTTTGTAGTAAAAAAAAAGTGCAGAGAACCTTAAAACATGAGCTAAAGTTCTGTTTTTCATTCCAGCCAAACATAACTGTATACTTACTACAGATGCTTTTTATTTCTCTGATCCACAAACCATTCCTGTCAAATCCCCAAAGCAAGTGTTCAGTCCCAAGGTCACTACACACACATACCTCTCTCTTCTCCTTTCTCTGTAAAGCAGTTTCGGTACATTTTCAAAGGATTTTCAGTCTTCCTAAAGCAACAATAAGGCTTTTCACCATGTCAAATTGTTATTTTAAATCCCTTACTGGCCTTTTATTATGGCCTTGTAGGCCTTTGTTATTGCAGTGTAACTGCTATCTTCCAGAACTGCTATTTGAAAAAACTAGTTCACAGTCACTTAGAAAAACTATGCACAAAAAAGTGCTAGCATTGTATTTTGAATGGCACAAAGCATGAGAACATGCCTCTAACCAGACCTGTGCAAGAGATGGTCAGCTAATTATGCTCTTGACAACTCATGTCTCTGTTGCTACATCTGACTCAAAAGAGGAAAACCGCAACATACAGCCAAATCACTATAGAAATTTATGCCTGACTCCGCCTTTTCCACGAACCAGATTTCATATGACAAACTATGTGGCCTTTGAGTTAGCTCCCTCCTCCGAATCCAACACCAGCCAAGTCACAATGCTTTATAGTGGTAGTTCCCTTCTTTGATTTCAGATTACCTCCACTTCTCAGTGAATCTCATTTCTACTCCTGTTCTTATTACTTCCTTCTCCTATTTAATAAAGATTTTGCTCTCCAGTTACTCCAGGTGCTTCCCCAATTATTATTTCCATAGCACTTTTATGGCACATGTCATGAAGATGATGTGTTCTCTGCATTGCCCACACATAAATGAACAGAAAGTGAACAGAAGCTACATTTAAAACATGAATTTAAAAAATTACAAGAAAAACTCACCTCTGGCAAGGAGAGAAAGTCTCTATTCTGTTGCTGTTAACACAAATTAGTAGGCAGGCTTCTCTCATAAACATATACCTATGGAAGATGTTGGGAATGTCTACCTGTTGTGTGAAGTCCCTTACCTCCAAGCGAAATTGTAAATCCTCTTAGCTAAAGAAGTAGTACTACTGAATTTTAAACTCAGTACATCCTCCTCTCTTGTTTACATTCTTGGAGTGATCCAACATAGAAATGCCAGGATTTACGTTTCAAAGAGTCTGCTCTGTCTGATGTCCATCTTGATTTCTGATGATTTTAATTTTATTTCAGTCTACCACAGTTTAACCAAGTTGATTTATGCCTGCCCTAGTCTACACTTCCCATCCATTTTGCTGTTGCTGGAGATGAAACTTAGTACTCATGACATTTTTAAATCAATAGGGACTACAGTCTAGCAAGTCTTCATAGAGCTCAGCAGACTGGCCAATCAGCTCTTTTTATCTAAGTGTTACTTTTTAAGCAGTGACATCCCAGCAGCTCTTTGCTTTACATTCTCCACCTATTAAGTGTCTTTATTATACATCTGATCAGCTTCACAAGAAATTGATTGGTCAATCAAGCAGAAGACACAGCTGGAAAGAACCCTCCAAACACTGTGTATGCATGTTATGCACAGGCAAAAAAGAGCTTACCACTTAAATGTTTTTTGTCTCCATACTAATCAAGACCTGTTGTGCTATGATGATTGAGTCTCTTCTCAGATTACACTGTACATCACTGTTTTGCACCTCTAATAAACCTTTTCAAGCTACAACCATGAAATTGTATAAAACTAAGTATCAGATAAGCTTAATTAGGATACCACTTTCCCAATCAACATTGTAATAAGTAGCAATTATAAATGTGTATTTTGAAGGTTTGTATTAATTCCAATGAAAATCCCTGTATTTTAAGTCAAGATAATTCATACTGCCACATTCAGAAGCTGTTCTGTTAAGAATCAGAGTTGGCTTGCTTTCTGCAGGTCCAAACAAAGTTTCCAAAGGAAAAGTAGCAGCTTGAAGTCTTCCAAGTGTAGCTTATACAAGTAAAGAATTTGCATAGCAAGTGTGCTTGTTACACATTTGATGCCATGTGTGCTTAATACAGTTTATGTACTGTCTGGCACAAAGTACTGCATAGCACTTTCCCCAAGATGAACACAAGAAACATCCACCTCTTGAAAAAGGTATGTCATATCTACAGCTTCAGAAGTTCAAACTTCACTTCATGATTGTAACCTCACAGCTGTGAAATACATTTTCTATTTTTCAAGTAATGCTTGAAAATATATTCTAAGCATAAAACTAAACAGAAAGGGAACACCACAAGTAAAGACTAGTTTAACTGTCAGCAGTACAAGAAAAATTGGTCAGTCTACTGCTTGCCACACCCTACTCCAAATCTCTCTCTTTAAAGGGAAGAATTATGAGAGGCACTAACATCTCTTGTTCAGATTCCACAAGTAAAACGTACACCTAACAATTCATGGCATTGGCACCATTTTCTTTGGCCTCCTTACAAGCCTGCCACTCTCACTACACTGTTAAAACACAATTTTGCACTGAACTCAGTTTCAAGGAAAAGGGCTAATGGAAGATTAAAACTAGAAAACCGCAGACATTCAGGCCACCATTATGTTCTAGTGAACCTCTTAAAGGACTAGAGGCATGACATTTAATTAAGAGAAGCCGCATCCATTAACAAGACAAAGGAAAAGGGATCAACACAAAGCTTCATTTAAACAACCTTACTGCAGATGTATAGCCAGTTATAGCCACGATGGTCAAATGACAAAGTTTGTGGCAAGAGTCAGCTTACAAACTCAGAAAACAAGCAAGTTTACAACACTGATTATCTTTGTCAGTCATATCAAAAGAAGATGGTGTACCTGAAGCTCATTCGTTCTTCCCTCTGACTCTAATAGCAGACACCAAGCAGCATGTTTTCACTCAGGGTGAAGGGGAGACAGAAAACAGCAAAGTGACATGGAATGTCTCAGTCTCTGGACTTTGAAGTTATCCTGGCATGTGATATAACCATGCTCTCAAAACTCTAGAACCCAAAAGACATCAAGAAAGCCTAAACTGCAAGACTGAAGAAAAAAATACTGTATTAATGCATCAGAGCTTTAGCAAACCTGATCTTTCCCCAGGACATCAGGCCTTCCCATATTTTTCACCACGTTTGAGCTCAAATACCTTTTGAATGATTCCTTCTTTTAAGGAAAAAAACGCCAATATTCTTTACAGGGGGCATGATTTATAAGGTCTGCTGAATGCTTACCTTGAATTCAAATTTCCAATGGTCTTGAAGATTAAGAATCTGTAGACAGTCAGTTTTCTTCTGTGATGTTCTTAAAATTTGATTACTTTGTCTTTTTTTGCTTTTTAAACATTAATTGGAAGAACTGAGGAAGCTTCCAACAGCAAAAATTCTGAAGCATATCCAACACAACATACCTTCAGAAGAGGATTTATACAAAAACTATAGTTAAAAAGAGTATGAGCAGAATTTCATGACTATGGGTATGAATTACAGGTATCACCATATCCTCCCATGCTCAGAATGTTGGTTTAAACACAGTCACCTTCAGCACATGGCTTATTGAAGTGTGCATACATAAGCTCTGTGATAGACAGCTAACCTAATTATGATGCCACAAACCTCTTAGTGCTGACACATCTGGCAACTCAGAGATAAGGAAGATCATGCACCCATATCTTCTTCCAGCAAAGAACAATTCTTTCTTTCTTTGATCAGACCAGAACTGTTACCAAAAAAATCCTCAGTTTACATGTACTCTTAAAAGGCAGGTTATAGAATAAACAGAGTTCTTACCTGTGCAGTTCACAGAAAAAGAGCAGCCATCATTGGGAGTGCCAATGACCCTGCTGTGACCTCAACCAATTTTTAGGTCAAGCAAGGAGTACATGCACAAAATGTATGAACTGCATGTTACTAACACAATGGACCTTCTCACTCCTGTGAGACATCACAGTTTGCCTCTCCAAGCACAAAGCAAGATTTTTAGCACCGATCACACAAGTCTGAAGTGAGCTCAACAATACGGACACCTGTAGACCATCTATCATTTTTGTAGTAATTTTATATAGAGGTGATATTTGTAGTTGAACTGTCCAAATATGACAAAGCATTAGTGTGGAAGTATCAGTTTAGAAACCATTTCTAGAGTGCATTTTGATGTCTTCATGTGACATTTCTCCTCCCCCGCCTCCCCGTCACCCCTTAAAACTCAGCCAGTCCACTCCTTCCCTCCCTTCAAAATTGTTCTAGCTTTGGGAGAGCAAGGCCTGAAAAACAAGGGTTCTCATTTTCCCCTAAAATACGTTCAGATACACTGAGGAACAAAGACAGGGAGAAGAAAAAAAAGGTAAAAAACCTGGTTTTGAAAGCACCAAACATCAACTTTAAATTCGATTATACTCAATTCTTTCAGAAGACTAAAAGGTGTAAAAAGAAACTCCCTAATCAAAAAATCCACAGCTTTTAAAGAGGGTTTACTTTAAAACAGAAAAGGTTTTCTCAAAGTTTCACCCACCTCTAATGTCAATTTCAAGGTACCTTCACCTCTCTACCAGAGACTTTGGCATAACAGGACAGCATCTATCTCAACTAACCTTCCACTGACCAAAAAAGGCAAACAAAACCAGAAACAGTCCTGCCCCAACACACATCAGCACATTAAATTTCTCAGGTATAAAGTGTTTTAATCTATAATAAAAGTTCACCTGCAAGTCAATTCATAATGATTTGATACTCACTGTGCTGGGTCTGTGTGGTGGGGTTTTTGGTAGCAGGGGAGGGGGCTATAGCAGTGGGCCCCTGTGAGAAGCTTCTCAAGCTCCCCCAGCTCCAAGTCAGACCCACCTCTGGCCAAAACAATTAGCGACGGTGGCTGCACCTCTGAGATAACATATTTAAGAAGGGGAATCTGGGAGGAGGAATTGGGAGTTGTGAGGAGGAGTTGCAGGGAGGACACCTCTGCAAACACCAAGGTCAGTGGAGAAAGGAGTGGGGGGGAGCTGCACTGGAGCAGACACTCCTCTGTATCTCCTGTGGTGAGAGGGCAGGCTGTCCCACCTTGCCACCCACAGAAGTCATGAGTGGAACAGATGCCCACCTGCAGCCCCTGGAGGACCCCACGCCGAAGCAGGTGGCTGCACCTGAAGGCGGCCGGGACTCTGTGGGAAAAAGCCCCCACTGTTTTAGTTCGGTGCCAGGACGACTGCAACATGCAGGAGGGATCCATGCCAGCTCAGTAAGGGCTGCAGCTGGTTGGAAGGACTCATGCCAGAGAAAGTTCATGGAGGTCTGTCTCCCCTAAGAGGGGAACCACCCCAAAGCAGGGGAAGAATGTGATGAGTCCTCCCCTGAGGAGGAATAAGCAGCAGGACTGACCGCACCCCCCATTCCCTGCCCCCCTGCACTGCTGGGAGGAAGGAAGGAGAGAAATCTGGAGCAAAGCGGAGCTCAGGAAAAAGGGAGGGGTGGAAGAAGATGTTTTTAAGACGTAGTAATGCTTCTCACTGTCCTATTCTGTCTGTTAAGTGTTGTTGTTGTTAGTGTTCGAATTTAATTGATGTTCTTTCTCTTCCCCTAATGAGTCTGTCTTCTGCCCCAGGTGAGTCATCCCTCCCTGTCCTTATCTCAATTACGGAGCCTTTTGATTTATTTTCTCCTTCTCATTCCTAAGGGGGAAAGGGTGAGTGAGCAGTTGCATGGTGCTCAGTTGCCCTCTGGGCTCAAACCAGGACAGGAACATATGATTTTAGTAATAAGATTTTAAACACAAGTCAGCAGTTTAGGAACAAACCCCACCTTCTTGTGAACAGACTACAAAATGAGAAGTCACTCTCTTTAAAAGCCAATAAGTCAGTGAGGAAGAGACATGCTTACCATTTCAATTCCACTTCTCATTAGGTCACAAGCTTGTCTGCAATTCCCCTTTCCACCCCTGCACTCAGGGGCAAAGCAGACTGATGTGGGAAAGGGAGAGGTCCTGCTGGAGCAGCAGTGAGACACTGTATTCCTCCACAAATGCACTGATGCTGAAAAGGAACCCAGAGGTTCATTTGACACTGAAGGTGGTTCCTTAAATACACCACACACTTCCACAACTGAGAATGACACACCAAAAAAACCAAACCACAACTATGCTAACATAGCAATATTTCAGGACATTGTTAACCACACTTCTGCCTAGCATCTTCAACTTTTGCAACACTCCTGTTATATTTAAATATGAAAAAGCCACGTGATATGAGCAAAGTAACATCCAGTAATGTGAATAAGGTAAAACAATCACTAAGCTCTTGTTCTAAATGTGAACAGATCTTACTTGAATGCCATTATTTTAACCCAAAAGCAAGAGAGAAAAGAAAAAGTTTAAATAGGAACTGCAATTGTTTGGTAAAGAGTTCAAGATCAAGTGAGGATTACTCCAAGTGGTTTTTATTAATCTAAAAATTTAACACTTCTAGACATTTGTGTTGAGAACTAAACATGGTAATGATTTAAAAGGTTTAGTTCAAAACTTATGGTGGGAGGTGTTGAGAGGAGGCAGATACCAGCACTATTTGTTTTCTGGAATTACACTGCTTGAGTTCTAGATCCACTGGAGAAGTTTTATTTTCCTTACCACAGTCACTTAATAATCACTAGTTTGTGGACATGTGAGTAAGTACTAAAGGGAACACTGCAAAACAAGAAAAGACACACATACCCCTGCAATCCAAAGTTTGGCATTTATAACAGTCATTATTTTGAGCCTACATTTTAGAATTAAACAAAGAGACTGGTAATACACTAGAAAATGAAAATCAACACGTAAAGAGTTGTATGATATCAGGGGGCAGTGAAGCCAAATTGCCACACGGTTATCTGGCCCAACAACGCCTGTCCCTCGAAGTAAGTTCCCCAGCAGAATTATTTGTCAGACACGAAATTCTCCATGCTTCTATGAAAGGCAACATTACTGAACCCATTTACACAAGGGAATACTTCAACCACTCCACATTCTCTCAGACATTGCAATTAATGCCTGCCTTCTAAGAAAACTCCTGTTCCCGCTGCTTAAGTCCAAGTACTAGCTGCTTGAAGTTTCACATTCACTTTATTTAATTGGCACTGCATGTGGGACATCACAGCTGCTGAGTAACATTCCTTCCAGGCCCCTCATAGGGGCATCAATAACTGCAACCAGCCCAACCCCACTTCCCTGCCCAATTTCCTGTACAGTACAGCTTTCAGTTCACTTTTGAAAGCCTCCTCAGCCAGGACTGCACAGCAGGCCCCTGTTCCCTGTAACAGAGATCTTTTCGTGGCTGGTGCATGGCCAGCCTGCCAGTTGTAACCAGTTGTCACTCACTAACTTCCTAAAGATCTCTGCTGAAACAGAGCTGCAGAAATGCTCAAGTCAGTCATGGTTGTTGTTCAACCCTGCATCAATCAGCCCAGCAGTAAGCTAAGTAACAACTTCAAAGGACACTCATAGCATTAAAATATTCATATCACACTCATAGCATAAAAAAGTTTTTAAAAGAGCATCTCGAAGTCCCTACACTGGAAGGCCTGCCCTCAAGAAGTTGAAAATCAAAACCTGATAAACAAAAACCTACTGGTTCTGCTCAGCTAAACTTTTACCAGAGTTGGAACATAGGAAAAAAAGTAACCAAACAGTAAACTCTAAAGTAAATACAGATGCATAATCTGAGAAAATGCTAATTTTTGACACTGCTCATGAACAGGACAGACAGTCTTGCCATACATGTCACATATAAAAGGAAATGAATGACAGAAGGGTTTTCATGTTCAATGTATTAAATGAAAGTGATTCTAATCTTGCTTATTTTACTTCACAAACTTTCTTCTATCCCAGTATCTTCAATGGTACTCCATCTTAAGAAGATATCACAACTCCCAGAAATAAGATAACTTAGCTGCAATTACTCAAGACAAAATTTTGGCGAATCACAAGAAACAAGGGAGGTGGGGGGAATAAACTGTATTTGGTGCAACTTGCTTGCATTTGGCTTCTTGAGCAGCCATGTGGCTTCTTGAGCATGACCGCAGAATTCTTACAACAGGTACCATTTTAGCAATGTCAATTGCTTGAGTCAAGCTCTCATTTTTCCCCTATTCTAAGGAAAGCATCCTATCACTGACTCCACTTCTCTGAAGCTGTACATTAACATTACAGTTGAGAAAACCTCATGGTCTGGGCAGCCAGTGAACAGCTGACCACCTCTAAACCAAGAAGAATTGATCTTCTCTCATTTCTTTCAGTCTAGGATTGCCACCAAGATACTGTGCCTAACCCCCTATGTGTACATGCACATCAGGAAAGATACCCAAGCAGCATGAAACGCAAAGTCTGCCTCTCCATGCCATAGTGTGCAAAGTTTGTTAACAAATATGGACGAATACCTTTTCACCACTTCAGTCACAGGCTGCTGTAGGGTATAAAACTAGTGGCTGTACTTGGAATTTTTCAAGGGGAGGACTTGAACTGTGTATAACTGCCGAAATGACAAAGGCTATTCACAGTATATGAAGTTAACAAGTACCTCTTCTAAGGACCAGCAATGTGGTGCAGGCATCCAATTAGGGTTTAAAAAGGGAATATATAGCAGAGCAGACCTTATCTGCAGAACACCATAGTCAGAAACAGTCAAAACCATGAAGACCAGGAATAAGAAAGGAAAGGTATATGCCAAGACCCTGCTACTCCTCCCCTCCTCTTCTTTCCTCCCAAGAGCCAGCAACAGCCAGTGGTAATCATCTGCCAGCAGAATAGCTGTATTCACCATGCTAAACATACTGAAATCAAAAGGCTGGGTAAGAGCTGTCTGGTAAAGCCGTAAGTGTGCCAAAGGAACCCTCCATGTGTTGGTTTAGAAAAGAGGACACGCTGTGTCAGAAATCCTGCATCAATCTGGGGAGTGCCACTCTCGTGTTTTATTAACCACACAGAACAAGCATGTGCATCTTCCTTGCTATGAGAGTGAGAAGGGTTGTGAAGGCAGAGTAAACTCAAACATGAAGCAGCCCACATGCAATTGACTACAGACACATCAATGGGAAAAGGGAACATAGCAAACAGACGGCTCTGTTAGCTACAGTGAAGGAGACTATACAAACGGTCTTATGAATGATTTTGTGGAAATGGGCCCTCTTCTGAAATGCCCCATATTTAATTTGTTCAACAGTTGATAAACTTGTCTATTTATGTGGACATACAATGGTTGTGCATAGCAAAACTTATCCGTGCATTAGGTTTAGTGCTGCTGGCTGTGGGTTTCTGCACATGTGCATTTGTGGGCAGGTCAAACCTAAAATAAATTTACAGTACTATAAGGCGTGATTACTGTATGACAGGCAAAGCTGATGGATGAGATCAGTCAGAAAGCTCCAGAAATTGTTTTGCAATTTGCATGAACATATAGTCCACTCAGAAAACAATTAGAAAAAGTCAATTCAGAACTGGAAGTAATAAACTTCTCTCTTGCGTTGGAGGGCAATGCTTCAATAAATACAATTACACAGATAAGCAAGTGACAGCCCTTCTTTACTGGTTCAGACTGAATTAAAAAAAGATTACCTTTGTTTAAAACAGTAACAGGGACCAAAAAAAGCTTCTATTTTCAGCCCTCCCCCTAAGTTGTTGGGTTTTGGGGGGCTTTCTTGGGGTTTGGGGGGGGGGGGGGGGGGGCAGAGGGAAGAGAGCCTACTCTATTCCCACTGCCTATGCTGAGACTGATAACTTATTGCCAAAACAACACAAAAGGCACTTAAGAATTTGATTTTTAAACCTACCTGTGTAAAGGTTATTTGTAGGAGTAGTAAGCTACCTGGCTTTCCCATTCTATCAAGAAAGAATAACACAAACTTAAAACTCTCTCCTTTTACCTTCTAAGATAAAGAATCAACTCTTTTTCATCCAAAACTTCGAAGTGTTTCAGGTCACCAAAGAAAACTTTTATGAACCTAAGTTTTTAGACAGCCAAAAAGATCATAGAATAGTTTGGGTAGGAAGGGACCTTTAAAGGTCATCTAGTCCAACCCCCGCAACATGAGCAGGGACACCTTCAACATCAGGCTGCTCAGAGCCCCATCCAACCTGCCCTTGAATGTTTCTAGGGATCGAGCTTCTACCACCTCTCTGGGCAGCCTGTTCTGTTGTCTCACCACCCTCACAGAAAAGACTTTCTTCCTTACATCTAATCTGAATCTACACCCTTTTAGTTTAAAACCACCACCCCTTGGTTCAATCACCATAGGCCCTACTTAAAAGTCTATCCCCAACTTTCTTATAAGTCCCATTTAAGTATCACAAGGCCGCTATAAGGTCTCTCTGGAGTCTTCTCTTCTCCAGGCTAAACAAGCCCAACTCTCTCAGCCTGTCTTTATAGAGAAGGTGCTCCAGTCCCCCAATCATCTTCGTGGCCCTCCTGTGGACCCACTCCAACAGGTCCATGTCTTCCCTGTACTGGGGACCCCAGATCTGGACGCAGTACTCAAGGTGGGATCTCACCAGCACTGAGCAGAGTGGGAGCATCACCTCCCTTGACCTGCTGGCCACACTTCTTTTGATGCAGCCCAGGATATCCATTTACATCACATAAGTCACATAGCAGGACTGGCAGTCCTACAGTAACAAGCAATTCAATACTGAAAACTGCTGACAGCAAGTTGCCATGTTTCAGGAATGAGTGAGGACATCTTGGTCTCATTTCTGAACAGCTGTCCAGCTTCTACCAGCTCACTCTATGTTACCACATAGACCAGAATAAGTACAGCTGGGATTTTGGAGTGCAAATCATAGTGTCATTAACAGGTTCTGTTCAAATCCCATTTGCTAATGATTGTATCTCCTTGGGATTTCTGTCTTCCCTTTCCTAACCCATCATCAACTCATAAGTCTATAAAGTGGATTTATTTCAACTACTACCAAGCACCTACATGCCTTACCTCTATTATAGTTCTAAGGAGTTCATACTCAAGTTTTCTCCACACATGAGAGTGAAAACAGGAACTGCCAAGAACTTGATCTCTTCAAATCCTGACATCAGTAACCTGGTGATCACACAGCAACTTAGCCTGCATCTGTGTTTCTGTTTCAGTAAAATTCCCCACTGCTTTACAATTTAATTAATACAGTCTAGGAGAGCAGCACTAAAATTTATGGATACTACATTTTCAACACCTCTTGAAGCTCAAAGGAGGATCCATACAGACCACAATGCATGCTTGCATACAGCAGTCATATTAATAAACTCACATCTGAACGCAGGTTTCCTCTGGATTGATTCCTTAAGACTGTAGATCCCCGTTTTGAATACTTCCCACCATCTCCAAACTGCTGGTGGTTTTACTTCCCCTCCAGCTAGGGTCCTGTGTACACCTCCTATCTGCAGAGATAAAGAATCCCTGCCAGCAAGGCTTACAGATATTTATACTTGACTGTCATTACATAATGAAGATGATAGCTAACATCAGTACCACGTAGTACACATTGCAGAATGCTCTTCACAGAAAAGATGTTCTACCCCATCACAGGCAATCTATCCCTAACTTCTGTTATTTTATTCTTCTAGCCTTCCAGACAAAACTTTGCACACTCCATATTGCTCCCACTTTGCTCAACCTCAGCAATAGTATCCAAAAGTTACACAAGAATGTGGTACTGACTCATAAAACCCCTCATTTCTCTAAATGCCCCAAATATATTTTCCATACTAAATGCAAAAAGATTGTATTTGCTTTACAATTAAATAAATTCCAGGACATAGACCAAATCAGGTAAGGGAAGATTATCAGATCTTTTTCAACTCTTGAGCTATGCTTATGCTAGTAAACACACTACTTATCACTATGCACAAAATGGACCACTGCCATTTTCTTCCTTTTACATTTATAATGCTGAAGTATATATATAATGAGCCTAATTGGTCTTGGACAAAATTTCTGCCCAGGGTGAGAAGCCCCACTGTTCTTATAAACTTTCTTTCACCATGAACATTAAGAGACCCTAGCATGCATCTGCAGCACACAACAACAGTCATAAAGAGGGAAGATGACACTGCTTGGCAGGCTCCTTGCATGTCCTATCTACATTCAAATTGTACTTGCTTCTCTCAGCTTAACTACCAAATCAAGTCACTACTTGGAGACTGAAGTTGCCTGCACTTTTTTCCATTTACCTGTCCCAGCTAACAGTACTGCCTGAAGATAAGCCATATCCGTAACAGCTCCCTGACTTCCAGAAAAAGTTTCAATATTTTCCCTAACACATAGACTACACAATAACAGAGATTTGAAAAGAACCATTGTTTTTCTTGATTAACAAGTTTGAACACACAAATGTAAACACTGTACACACCCCCACTTTTTTTCCTGTAATTTCCTGAGTAGTGGATGATAACAACAGAACATCCTTAAATCTGTAGGGTTTCTTATATACTCACACTACCAATTCAAAGGATGTCATTGGAAAGAGTATCTTCACACCTTCTCAACACCAGCTCTACCACAAAGCATTTTTGCACAAGTTACTTTGAAGTTTTACAATTACTATGGCCATGTCTACTCCATTAGGAAATTCCCTCTTCGACAGGAAAATTTTCCATTTTACAAGGCCAAATTCTAGTTCCACAGATGACTCTGAAAGTGACTTTTGATCTCAATGGGAGCAGGATTCAGCTACTTCAGTTCAGTTTCTCAACTTCATCATCCCAGCTGTGTTACCATAAATCTGGTCTGAAGAGAACCTTCTAGGACTCAGTTTGAAGTTTTAGAAAGCAGGCATTCCTATTGCAGCACTGGATGCACGGGGGATCACTCCACCTAACATGCATACACCAAAATATACCTTAAAGACATGAATACCTTAAAGACATGAATATTCATATATTTTCCAAGAAGTCTCCACCTTTCCACCTATCTACTACATTTACATAATGGTGGTGTTGCAAAACTACACTAAGCACGTGCAGGGGTCTCGGACGGTTGTCAGTAGTCATTTAGAGAGTTTGGCCCCTACTTTTACAGTCATGAGTCTTTTGAGGACAGTTTCTTCTCCTTGGATGTTTCCCAACTCTTGTCTGGCCAAGTTGTTCTTTCTTATCCACCTTGTTTGTATCTATTCTCAAGGTTAGGATATCTTCTCTTCACACTTTAATCACTCAGGCTTTGTTAAATATAAAGTTAAACATTGTTTGGTAAAAGAATTTCTCAACATTTCCCCCCTTTGAGACTTCCAAAGCAAGATCTCTTTGGGAGTCTCACCCAGATTGCATAATTCTGATAATACTGTCAACTTCCAGGTATACACAATTGGGTACAACATGACCATATAAGGTATAATGGAATGCTTCTTATATCACTAATTGTTACAGGCACCAACTGCTTGCAGGCATCAGCTGGATTACTTAAGGATGATGAAAAGCAGTGTAAAAAGGGATGAGGGAAAGACAGTCTTTGCACCTTCTCTTACTCTTCTGTGCATCTTAAACTAAAGTATCCTGCAATAATGTTAACATGGGAAGCCAAGGAATGAGGACACCTCATTTCAGAGGTAACTAAAAAGAAAACCCAGCAAAATCAGCCCCTAAGCATGTCTGTCTAAAAGCCAAGTTTCATCATGTGCCTGTATGTTTTAAGTACCAATGTCTTACCAGTTTCAAAGGGGGTGCAATTTCATTTCCCCCCCCCAGTAATATATATGGACACAGTTACAAATGATAGTCACATCAAAAGCAAGAAAGAAAGGGAACTTTACACCCAAACCCATCAGGCTAATCATCGATGGACAAGTGAAAAATGTGATCAATTTCTAAATCTTTCATGAAAAGCTGAGTTTAAACAATCTAATACTACACCTAAAAATCCTATCAATCTGAAATAAGCCAACATCAGCGCTGTATTTCACTGTACAGCATTACCATTAAAAAACAACTGGAAGACTTGGAACCAAAATGCTGTAGCTTCCAACTGTCTAGGAAAACCAGTAAATGACACAAAACAACCTAAAAATTGTCAGAATATGCTCCTCAAAAGTTGTCACACATGCAGATTTTCACTGAAAAACTGTGAGAATGAACATTCAGTATCTTTTTGCTTGTGGAGACATTCAACAATTTTTGCCTTGTGCATGAAATCAAGTTTTCTAATACTATATTCATCCAAGTTCTACACCATTTGGTTTTTGCTTTTCTTAGTCTGTCCTGTATAAATTTAATCTCATTCTCAGAATATAATAAAGGATTTCTTATACCATGTGGGTAAGGCACGAGTTAAACTTCTGACAATTTAAACATAGAAACTTTAAATAGATATTTACATGTGCAGCACTGAGGCACTCCCTTAAAATTCACTTGCACTCTGCTCTCACCTTTCCTCCCCCAAATTCAGTCAAAAGCTCATTTCAACAAGAAATTGATTGAGCTGGGTGAGAGGCAGCAAGAGACAAAAGACTCAGACAACTCTGAATTTACTGCAGTTATTCTGGTGTTACCTAACACAGAATCACAAAATCAAAATTTGGGGGCGGATTTATCTTCATTTCCAAATACACAGAATTGTACCTTACAAGCACAAATTTGCATTCCTATACAATTCCCTGTTACTCCGTCGAGTTCTTTGATCTTTCTTTAATGTAAAGGGACTCTCAACATTCATCATCATTTGCCTTCTTCAGGGATCAGTCTGCAAATCTCAAGGGCAGCTTTTCATATACAGTCAATCACTTAAACATGACAGGCAGGAAGATAAAACAAATTAGACTCATGAATACACGAAAAAAGGGTCAAAAGGGTTTGGATTTGGTTTTTTTAAATAGTTGGAAAATTCCTTTTCAGACAGGAAATACTTTCATTCCCTATAAAGTGAATTTCAGCATTAAGTACACCATAGAAACAATCCAGTGCTGAAATTAACTGTCTTAAAGGAAGGAAAAAAACAAAGTATGAAAAATGGAAGTTCATCCTGAATTTCATTAAAGATGCTGTCACATTTGCATCTATTTCCCAAGCATTTTCTGGGACAGCAGTGCCTCTTCATTTGTACCTTACAGATGTGAAAACTCAGCACATTATAGTTACTCCATGTTTTTATTTAACTTCTTCCTATCTTTCTTTTCTTTATAAAACCTGTCAAAAAGCCTTTAGTTCTCTAGCAACAGACTTATCCTCTGTTTCTTTTACAGACCCTAAATCTTCCTGCGCCAAGCGGGAAAGTCTCTTTTATAAGTTGTAATGCGAAGCACCCATACTTAAGATTCGGGGCCATAACCCATAAGCACTGTGTGGCTTATAAGTCAAAACCTGCAAAGTCACAGAGAAGGAAAAGTGAAGTTTCTCTTGTGATCTCTGTTGATGCAGTGAAACACCCTTTTCAAAAAATCTGGTAGCTGGTGAAACCAAGTGGCCATAGGACTCATTATCCCTTCTTTGGCAGTAGCCAAAAATGGATGTCAGGAGAAAACCATAAGAACAAGGAAGCATACAGCGCAGCTTCACACATACGCTGTCTCAATTTGAAATCAAGGATCACTGAAAATTACAATGAAATCTAAACTGGCAAAATTTGTACATTTATTCATTTATCATGAACATTGACTGCTACCCTGTAATGCCTTGGTCACCTTTCCTGATAGCAACATTTTCCATCACTTTCTAAAAATGAGCAAGCTTGTGACATTCACAGCATACTGTGGCCATCAGTTTTACAGTGCAGTTTTTGACAGGGTGTCAATCAGGAAGATAGCTTTGCATTGTACACATCAATTTTACCTGAATGTCAGGCCTCCATCTACACCTTCTGCTATTCTGTCAAAGTTGGACGGCACCTCTGGGTTCCCTCCTTTGTTCTGAATTCTGGTCAGCGTCAATATCCCTTCCCCTCACCAATCCCCACTCCAAAGGAGCAAGTTTCTCAAAGACTTGGGCAGCTGAGCTTTGAGTATCTCAAAGGATGGAGACTTCATCTCTCTTAGCAACCTAATCCAGCACTTGACCATCTGCACACTTTAGAACAAAAAAAAAAAGGTTTTATCTGTTCAGATGGAATTTCCTATATTTCAGCATGTACCTATTGCCTCTTGTCCCATTAGTGGGCACTACTGAGGAAAGCCTTGTTTAATCTTCCTTGTACCTGTTTGTTACCTACGGTAACAAAATTGAAACACTCAAAACTCAGTGCTGATCTTTCCAATAATCTAAGAAGCTATTCCTAAGTATTTCTCTGTGTTAAGCATGTGTTAACACTCCCTTATCTTTATAACATTATAATATTTATAACATGTAATTAAATTTAAAATACATTGTGTGCTGGGTGTTGCTAAGTTAATACATACATTGTATATCAACTGTTTTAAATATGTTAAGCTAATGACAATACCTTCAGCCATCTAGACCACAAGCTAAAGCTTAACACACAAATACTTCAATTTTCTGGGCAGAGTTACCTCCCATGAAGTCAAGTTATTTGTTAGATTTATAAAAACATACCCACAACATAAGAACATGGATCTTTTTTCTTTGCATTACAGTATTATAATAGCAAAGTCTAAAACAACATCGTAAGTATTTCATAGTAACTAAGTGTCTATCTGTTTTGGGAAAAGCCTTCATGAATAAGTGAACCATGCCATGAATGAAATCAACAGTGCAAACTCTTAAATATTTCAGAAATAAAAAAGACATTTATATCATAATCATCCCCAAACAACTTGAGGAAGTCAGGCAGTCCAAAGTTGCCTGTTAAGTACAAAATGAAGTGTGATGCAGTTCTTCTACGAAAATTTAGCAACAATACATTACTATTCTCCTGTTAACATCAGACTGTTAGATGGGAGGAGAAGGGAAGAAAGAACAGCCCCAAAAACAGATTTCAAAAAGAGGCTGAAGAGGGTTTTTTGGTAGGGGAAAAGGGTTAAGAGGTAAACTAAGTATTACATTAAGGACAAACTCTTTCAATCACAGTAATCAACACTATTTTACATATTTTACAGAATTAAGCAATACAATAAATTCCCAAATGGTGTATTATGAGAAGAAACTTAAGCGCTATTATTGGGAGAATCTATTTTCTAATGCAAGGCAAGGGGAAAAGAGAATGTCTGAACTTCTAAAACAAAGGCTTCAGGCCTGCAAACACTTAAGCAAGTATGCAGTTTCATGCATGTGCCTTGGAGAGTTTTACTGCTATGTTCAAGAATTTGTAATTTCAGTACCTAAGGTGGTGTGATTTTTGTTGGTTTTAAGTTAAAAGAAACCTGATGTTTCAAAGCAAATTAACTATGTGAATCAAGACACACAAGTTTTCAGTAAGCTAATAATATTTTTTAGAAATTAATACATTTTTGACAAATTTCTCAAAACAAGTAAAAAATACAATGCCACTGTATTAGCCTTTTAAGGGGGGGGGGGCTCCTAATTTTTCAGAATAACATCCAGGTGTTACAGTACTATTCTCACTGAACTCCAACTGCTGTCAACAACAGCTGATAACCTCAGTAAAGGCTATTCAGACTCACATTTTTCAGAAATTTAACTATCAGAAAGCAGGATTAGTCCCACAGCATGAACAACTTGCTTGACAGTTTTATGTAGGAGACAGCATTGTCACTGACATCACACACAGATGTAAACAGTTTTGATCTTCTCCAAAGCAGACAAAAAAAATCAAAATAACATAACAAGTATGAAGCTTTTTAACATGAGTAATAAAAACATTAAAAACCTGAAATTACAACACCTATCTAGAACAAAGCAGGTAAAAGAAGAATCTGCTTGACTTACAACATATAAAATGACAAATTAAATCTTGTTCAATTTTTTTTTTTTTGCAAAAGGATTTTCTCATTACACTTGTCTCAAATCCTCTTAGAAGAGGGAACTTACACCACTTGATTTTGCTGTGGAATGGTCTTCCCCCTTGGTCCTAGGAACAACTTCTCATTATGCCAGGTATTTTAACAGCAGGTAAACGTATGGGGTAAGTAACAACCAGTTGGATCTAATCAAGGAAATCTCCATTCCAGTTTTTCCACTCATCATCTTTTACAGTCTCTTCCTCTTCAAGGTTTCAAATTTCTAAAGTTTGTAGGAATTTCTCTACCACCAAACTGGAACATTACAGGAGCACAGAGTTCACAACCACAGCAGTGCTTGTAGACAGCCACAGTAGTTTCTGCTTCTCGCAGGAGAGTTAATACAGAGCTGTATCTGCAGTCATGTAAGTCAAAGGATACCCACCAGTCCTGAAACAATTGGGTAAGACTGCTTCACTTAACAATGAAAAAGGAAAAATGCTAATCCTAATGTTCCTGATCTCTTTGCTCTGCTGATGAGTCTGTGCCTCTGATGTTCAGCTCTTGACAAGTGGCCACAGTATGCCTTTCCTCCAGAGAATGAAGGGGGAAATACAGAAGACCCAAGCATTTACTATACACGCCTTCATAAAAATGCCCACCTCTTACATCACCTTATCTAAGACAATAGAAGTCTCTAGAGAGAAGACTCTAGAAGTCAATAAATGCTGCATAAAGCATATAAAATTTGAAAACTGGAATATCAACACAAGCTAACCACTGCAGATTATCCATGTTTTGGACAACAAAGAACCTCTTTACCTTTTTTTGTTTGCACTCTTGTTGATTCCAAAGCCATGCCTTCTCAAGTTAACCTGTTAAAGAGCTTGGTAAGGGGGTTCAGTTTTACTGACACTCCATGTATTTAATTTCTGAACAGTCCAATCAATTTGTTTCCAATATATGCTATGCTTAAAAGGAACAACTACAACTCCACCAGAGAAAGTCAGATACAGTTTTAAGCTTTTTGCTAAAATGCCTTATGGACAGGTGGACTCTAAGGGCTTACCTAATGGAAGTTTAAAGCCTCAAATTACTTTGCTGTAACCTGAGAGGAATTGCATGCAGCCTTTAAACAGGCCTTTTGAAAAATTCTCAGAAAATGTTTGCATCTGGGCCCACTCATATCAGTATGGATACAAGATAAGCAAATTGGCCATCCTGACGAAGAAATTTTTAGACATGTGATTTAAAAAGCTTTATCTTCCCTTACCTTGCTTAAATGAAACACCTCTGCATCCCACATCTGCACATTAGCCCAATCCCCATGTCACCAGAAATCTCCATTGCTCAAGTCTGTCCTGATGTCACCATTTCTTTTGAACACTGATAGCCTGGGAGCAAGCAAAAGAAGGCAGCAGACTATTCTACCTGTTCAAATACTTACTGAAGATAACAGCTGCCCTTACTAAACAGAAAACAGTGCCAGTACTTGTGCCTACTCTCAGCAACAGAAGTCAAGACTACTCTTCTGTTATTAGTGCAGCAACAGATTTCATAATCCAAAAGATCACAGCAACTAAACTGAAGCCGCATTTCTTTTTCAAAAAAATACTATTTTATGAGTACCAAATCATGCATTCTGAGGCAGGTGGAAACATTGGAGAGGCCTCTGGACTGGTAGACAGAGAAGCAAAATGTAGTAACCAGTTGCTGCTCTGCAATTTCGCAAGAGTATTTAGTTTTTGGCAAGCAACTGGCATGAGTCTTCAGGTTTACATGAAGCAACTGCGTTTGCGGTACTGTAGCCCATCCAAGCCCTACTTTTGCCAGCAACGTAAAAACAACACGTGACTCCTAACAATGCTGCTCCTCAGCTAGCATGGTGTGGAAGGGTCAGATGTCTCTGACAGTGTAACAAGTGTCAGGAGCAGCACTGGAAGCACTACACCTTTACATCCTGCAGATTCAGGACCATAAATTTGTTTTACTTTCTTGGATCTGGAAGATACTCTTCTATAGTAGAAGAAAATAAGCTTTTTGGGTTTTTTTAAGACTTGACAGCAACCAAGAGCCTCTCAACTTTAGATTTCCATCAAACTCAGGCTGATTGTATGAGTTAAGAAGTGATAAATTATCAATAAAATTACACCCTATGAAGTCAGGACTGTTTCCAAGTTATGAATTTCTGTAGTAAAATGAACAGTTGGTCCAGTTTTAGTATGGATCAGTTCCTCTGTAGAGAGTGTTGAAGTAGTAGCTTTGGTATACAACTGTCAAAACCATGAGAAGCAGCCTGAAACAGTGCTGGCCTCTTCTCTTTATCATTAGAGATCAACATTTAAAAACAAATTTAACAGTTTGGATCCAGTTAAATCTACCACAGACACACCAAATCAATAGCGCTGTCCCATTTTAACTACATGTTCACCTTCAACCAAAATGTATAGAAGCCTACCAAGTTACGAGCCTGTGGTAGAGGGAATTCTAGGAGTCGGGCAGGAAGAGCTCAGCTCCCGCATCACCAGACTTCAGTGTACTCTCCATGAGTAGTAAACCATTCAGCTGATGAACACTTATCACTGTGCCAAATGGAGGCTCTTAAAACACCACATTAAAACAAGCAGCATATCTTCAAGTATCACTGCAGTAATCTTCATCTCTGGCACAGAGTTTAGTCTCTGGAGACAGGAGATAAAAACACTTGCTCATTTTGGTCAAATACTGTAGGAAAAAAGACATCATCAGGTTATTTCCCCTCTTCCCCTGCAATACCAAATGCAGTAAGTTGTCCAATTAATTTATCTGGGGGTTTAAGATTACCAGTCAAGAATCCAATTAGACAGTTTCAATGCTCTCATACAAAAACAACCCAACAAAAACAAAAGCAAAAAATCAAGGATGTACTTAGAACATAAAAGCAGGAACAGGGTTACACGGGTATCACAGATACATGGAGTAAGCCTAGCTTTGGCACAACCCTTGTAGATGGTTTCTCTTTAAACCCTTTGCTTATTTGGGCTGTGAGGTTCCCTGGAGTACTACCACATGCCTTGCATACTGGTAACCTCACAAGCATTCAAAAATAGAGGGAATTCCCTGCTCTTCAGAACTATACAAACTCTAGAAGTACAAGACTGACAGCTCCCTTTACTGGCTCTCCTTATTCCCTGAGTAAACAGAATATCATAGGCCACTCCAAGGAAAACAAAATATATCATTGGAAAAACCAAAGAAAAAAGCTTTTAAAAATACTGTATTTTTCTTCTTAAGTGAAAAGCAAAGCATTCCATTACCCTTATTACAGATCTGTATGGCTCCTACTTGGTAGATAACCTTTTGTCAAGCCGAACGTAAACTTTTCCCCAAGCTCTGCAATTTTCTTTGGATATTAAAAATTCATACTTCAGTGCCCTGTACTTCCCAAACATGCTGCAAAGTCTGCAACACTTACAAATAAGTGAAATTCACTAACAGTAAATACAGTTCTACAGTGAGTTAAAGATTCTTGTATAAAGACACAAGTGTCAAGAGACAAGACCCCAATACATCAGCAGCTGTGTCAAAACAATACTTACGTATTCATGAACTCTATGGATGTGTTTTGTTTTAACACAGTATTTCATCTTAAGTGTTTGCAAGCTGCCACTGAAAGAGAAAGTCTTACTTTTCCCTCCACTCTTAGGCATGGATTCCCACTTCTGCTTAAAATGGATGACACTGTAGCAAGTCAGTTCACCCAGGGATCCAACAAAAAACTAACTTCTCCGAGTTCAGAGTCAGAAGTGGTAGGAGAAGCTTGGAAGTTTTTTTCTGTTGAATCAGGGTGCTGGCCCAGCTCTCACCAATGTCACATAGGAAACTGTGGCAGCACGCAGACAGGAGAAGAAATGAGCCATCCATTTTGGCAGCAAGTTGCACCCAGATCTAATAAGGCATACCACTTAACTACACTCTAGTAAGTTGTTTGTTGTCTGTATGAATCCAACTGTATTCTCCAGAGCTCTCGGAATAAAAATAGTTATGTAGCAACTGGGGCAGCACTCCTTGAGAAGGAGGAAGACGAGAACAAACTATGTAAGTGAGGTGCTGAGCAACTCCAGAAGAGCTTACCTTCAGCCTTAATTAAGGCCCTGTAAGATTAGCCATACGGGAGTTCAACTTGATAGATAGGCTCACAAGGTGCAAATCCACTTTCTGCTGCTAGAGATCTTGTTTTATAGGTGTTTAAAAGGGATCCTGCTCCTTTTTGCTATAAACTTTAAACAGGAAATAATGACATAGCAGCAGCAGGTTAAAAGGAGTGGTATAAGCAAGACCTGTTATAAGGATCCATTACCATGTAAAGCTTCTCAGGCACTCTTAGAGCTCACAGTAAGAATGGACACACTTCAGATTCTTCCCCAAGAATTACGGTGTGTGTAAACTGCAGGATAACACTTGCTAGCAAATGGAAAATAAACTCCTCTGGGTGTCTCAAGCAGTACACAGAGACTAACATAACAGAAACGCCAAATTATTGCCAGTTTAGAAGCTGAAAATGGGCACAGTACAGAATGGAAAATTCACAAAGGCACTTCACCTATCACATGCAGTGCACAGTTCCTCGGACATGCTTTACACAAAGGGGAAAGAGGGGAAAACTGCAATCATGTGAGACCTCACAAGTACATAGAGCAGAAGATACACAGCAGATGCACCTGCTCTTCTCCAGTGGACTTGCTACAGGTCAGAGATGCCAACAAATCACAATGAAGTACATCATTTTTTAATTGAATTATATATCAGAACGTGACCCAAATAAGATCTCTAACGTATTTACTAAAAGGAACTTCTTGAAAGTCAAATGGCTACAGCCATGCTGTTAGAACAGAGAGCTGGAGAGTCCCCCTTCATATACCAGTTGAGTTTACTGTGCCACAAGTTAGAAAGCTTCTTAAGATACATCCAAAATCTCCACTCTTTCACTGCTCCACAACTGAAAGACTTGTTATCAAATTTAGAATTGAAATGAGATGAGAAGCAAAAATAACTTAAGCTACACAATGCTCAATCAACTGGTCTGAGAAGTTGCACCAAGTTACTTGAAGTGCTAACCCTCTGAAGACACAGTCTGAATGGCAATCACATTACAATTCAAGCTATATAGTAAGTTTTGCAGTTGCTCACATCTCATTGCATAGAAGTCACCAGCTATTTGGCCTTCATCTTGGATCAACTGTATGGTTTCCATTTTTGCCAAAGCTTCTCAAAAAAGGAAATGGAATAAGCATTCAATGTTATACAAAGTTCACAGAATCCAAATCCTCACCAGCTACTTTTGAATAATCCCATGACAGCAAGGACATTGTTAGCTCAGTGAGAATCTCAAGAATTGAAACTCGAGCTCTGCCTTAAAAAGAGGGAAGATACTTACCAGTCAGGCCAAACGACAGATGTTTGCAAGACAACTCAAGTCAGAAAACAACAGTCAAACAACATGAACTGAGAAGAAATAGCTATGTCTTCAAAGCAAGATCTAGTTATTGAAAAGACCACAATCTATATGACAAGCTCAACAACAATACTTAAAGTGTTTCTTCCATCTTTAACAGATGAATGTGAAAGCTGGAAACCAACTAAAGGTATAACCAGACAACCAAAAGCCATTCAGAACAAACAGCTTTAACACAATAGATCTAGAAGTAATAAATTTGAGACAAATTCCACAGCTTATTAAATTGTTCAATCATCTTCAAACACCAAAAGACAAAGATAGCTGAGATATTAATAAAGAAGCCAGTCTTTTTAGTGATAGAAGTGACACTGGTAGCAGGAAGAATGTCATTAATTCTTGCAATAAAAATCTCCTTTCTTCTCAGAGTAAGGGTTAACAGGAATACTGGGAGATTTGCATAGGACAGGCCAATATTAGAGGTGCTAAACTTTGTTCATAGATTAAGTGAAATCCAACAGCAAACAGAAGTTTCATTGCTTGTTAGAGAGTATTAACATTCCAATGGACATCAGCACTTCCGAGAACCAGAAAGAGATTAGGAACAGAATTCAGGTGTGCCCCGTCAGATTGGATGTCAGTAGGCTCACCTAGATCAACAAAAGGAAGAGCGCTGGAAGAGAAACATTAGCCTCTGCTATGGTCAGTGTGGTGTACTGGGTCACTCATTTTTCTGGGCCTCAAATTTCCATTTTTAAGTTGGAGTGCTCTTCCTTTCACTACCTTGAACTTGCTCTGCTTTAATTACAGAGTAGAGACTATTGCCAGCTGAACACTAACCACCTCAACAGTCTTCACTTCGAGCAGTGCTAATGCCCTGATGCCTCTGTAGCTGTAGTACTGGAATTTTCATCAGTTAGCAACTGGTTTTATTACTTTCCCAACTGACCTGCAGTTCAACAGCTTTTTAGACGTGTAAGGAGACATGGTGACAGTTTCTCCTACCTGATATTTGTGCTGATACCAAATCACATCTCTTCAAATGCTGCTTTTATCTAAGTAAAGACGGTCTTTCAGCACTTGCTATTACCACAAGCCTCTGAACGGTATCTCAGAGAACACTTCTTCCCTACATCACTCCCCTACACAGGGCACTGGGATAACCCCGCAAACATGCATGTTCAGAGTACTCTGTACAGCCAAGGGAAAAGCAAGGTAAATGCAAGTAAATTACTGCCACCAGATGCTTATCAACATATCAGAAAGCAGCAGAACATCCCAAAATTCCCTTGTGGGGACTCAGTGCTTCCTAACCCCTTGTTTCCATACATGATTCGCAACACCTATCTTAGATGGCTTCTCCAAGCAACTGAGAAAGTATCCTACTAGAGTTTCAGGTCTGCATACTTAACTGCTCAGTCATGAATGGTAGCTGGACAAGTAATTTGGAGTAAGATTTCCAGAAAACAGCATGGGCATCACAACAGAAAAATGGACTGTTTCCAGTTTTCCATAAGTGAGGTCACTTGGACTACTTACTCATGCTGTGCATAAGTTTGCATGAATTTTCCTCCTGACTTATTAGTAATTAAATCATTTTTAATGTGTACATTTTGGACAATGTGATCTTGTACAAAATGAACAAATGTGCAGTTTCAGAGTGCAAGTACAGTATTAGAAATCCTTAGAGTAGATATGGTCCTTGTTAACTTCGCTTCAAATAAAAAGCTTCCTAAACCCTGTTTCCCTTTTGTTGCTTTGAGAAAATGGAGAAGCAATTTGCATTTACAACTTAGTTCCTGCTTCCAAAACACCCCTTTAACTTTTTTATTATTATTATGGTGGATGTAAATGGCACCAAATTGTCAAATCACAGCTACTTTCTATGCTACCTATACAAACAGGTCTGATTTCTGGCAAGTCATAAAACAATTATGGCTGAATTCCTGTAGCCCTTTGATATCCCAGCTCGTCTGTAGAGCTTTAAAGACACCTTAGGGCAATGCTAAAAATCTAATTTCCAGAAGACACAGAGAAGCATTTCAATTCCCACATGTTCAAACATGAACACACCAAAATCTCAGCACTGGGATGATTACGTTTGAAAGGGAAGTGACTTAGAACAAACACAAACAGATAAGGTACAGCAACAGTTTAAATCAACACTGCCTCACAGACAACTTGACAAAGCAGGACAGGGAGCATACTACACCTGCCTCTGATTCCCTAACACTTATTGCATGTTGGGAAGCACATTTTCCTGCTTACACACTCAGCTCTTACCCCTTCTTGTGCAGATGACAAAGAAAGGGGTCGGAAATAATCATAAATAGTAAAGGAAAATGGTGAAACTGGCTAAGCATGCAGAGGGAGCAAAGATACTATCTTTCCTTTTAAGGTACTGATATTGTGTGTATCAAATTTCTAACACATTTTAAGTCAGCTATCACAGTTACCTGAGGATTTATTGCTATATTTTATTTTTGTGATATATGTATTATGAAAGGGTACTCCCCTCATGTAAGCAGGGGTAACTAGTTTTTGCTGGGCCAACACTGTTTCTGATATCCATAAAACATCTCCAAGAGGCATGAGGACAACACTATAACCCCTTTAAAGAACACCAGCAATGCTTTTGCCTCTTTAGTGATCTGGAATTTAAGAGAGATGAAACTGAAGGAATTAGAGTCTGGTGACTGTATTTCTTTGCACGAAAGAAACTTCCATGTTGGCCAACGAAAACATTATCAGAGTAAGATAATTCACATCAGCTGATGTGAAATCCAAACCACTTAAACTCTTTGCTTATTTTAAGTGCCTGCTGTATTTTGTTGGAAGGCTAAAAAAATTTTACCAGTAATTCCTACTGTGAGCATGTACACGCAAATACACATACACACAGAGTCAATATTAAATTACAGGTATGGACTCTATTCTAGAGTTGCAATTTCTGTGAGGCACATACCCACATGTGACATTTTCTCCTCACAGAATGGATTCACAGACTCTAGAGATGCCACATAAAATCAGCACCATCCTAAAAAAACCTATAATTTCATTTTCAAAAATAGGCATCAGCCTGCTAATCTCTAGCAAGGAAAATAATCAGTCAATAAAGTGAAAAATCAAGAAAGGAAGAGTCACGTTTAATCCATGCCTTTTCCCGATTCCCCCCCCTCCTCCTATTCTTTTGTGGCACTTCTGAAGAAAAATGCTTCTCATGATCATTTAGAGTTTTGCATAATTTTTATGAAGCCCAATATTCTTAACTTTAGCAAGAAAAAGTTGCAAATACCCTTTTAATCTCATACCTGGCCATGGCTGGATGGTATTCCATACTTACTACATCCCTAATTTGCAGTTAAACAGTTAGGCCCTGGCACTGGCTTTGTGAAAATTATTGTAGGAATGTCTTAGAGACCAGTTATATAAGATTAACGTACAGTACAGCAGGCTGCATGAAATGTATGAAAGAAAACAACCTTCTAGGGAGAGCAAGAAGAGGAGAAAGCCTTATCTTCAGTGCCTGACTGCATACTAGTCTTAACTACCCTTAATTTGCTTCAGCATCTTCCATACAAAGATACAGATGTCAGTTTTCTTTTATGAAATATTTTCAAATAAAGAATATTGCAGAACTTTTCTGAGTTTAGATTAAGTGACTGAAGCCTCAAGGCAAATACACTGATCTTATCACTGCACTGGATTCAAAAAATCACTTACTGTTAAAGGTAAAAAAAAAAAGGTTGTTATGCCTCTAAAACTACAATACATATAAACACATTTACAAGCTATATCGTTTAACTTAATATTTACATATCAAATGCATCACTAAAATATCCATTAAAAACCAGAGGTTCATTTAGATTTTAATCAAGAAATTACTATTATCTAGACTTCAGGACAGACCACCAAGGAAGAAACTAAAACTGAAATGTAAAGTTTTCCACCATCTGGACACACAAATTGGCAACCTACCAGATTTAAGCTACTTATAAACACAAAACAGAAACCAAAACCATTTAAATATTCCATCTGAAACACAGATAGATAATTCTAACTGTACACTTAAGATGTCAATCCCCAAATAGTCTATTAGTATTTCAACTCCCGTTAAACTGCAGTGGGCATTAAGACAGAGCTATAAGGAAATATCCCTGCAGACTAAGATTCGTAGACTAATAGAACCAAAATTTTGTTACAAAACCTGCAAGATCTGCAGTGGTTGTTTAACTTTGCTTTCACTCTATCAAAAATTCAAGGAAGTAACCTCATGTAGATCTGCTTTATAGAAACCAGTTTGTTTCAATTTAGTCTCCAGGCAACAGAAAGGATAATGAAAACTAAAATCATTCACAGTTTATTGAACCACCTTATTTTTGTCAAATATTAACTTTTATTCTCATGTACACTCCATGGAGACATTTAGTTTGTTTGGAAAGAATTTTGTAGGTCAAAACCAAACTTCCTAGTGTGGGGCGACTCAACATTTAACAATAAAGATTGAAGCAAATACTAAAACAATTGATGACTACCATTTCAAGGATAGCCTTTGATTAAACGCAACATCCAACAGATACTTGAAGTTTTCTAAAGCCAGATATTCAAACACAGTAGGTGCAACATCTCAACTTAAAATGTTGGACAGCTACACAATCCACACAAAAACGCTGTTCCATGTCTATGAAACAGTCAATATTTGTAAAAAGCGTGTGCATGTGTGCATGCATATATGTGTTTTTGTTTGTGGTGGGTTTCTGAAGTTTACCCTCCCCTTAAAATCATTTGGTCTTTGCTCCTATTAGGTTTGAGCTACAGAAGTGCTGTAACTGGATTCCGACAGAACAACCTGCCTGCCCTCGACCAGTTCGAAGACTACAGCCCACTGCTGCTTCCCTGGAGATCTCCAACTCACCCCGGAAGTGAAGCAAGTTCTACTTCAGGGCACCGCTGTACAGGAGCATCTCTTCCAAGGTCATCTCTCCTGCGATAAGGACAGACAGGGCAACTCGCAGTGTTTCCAGCCGCCCGCTGGAACAGCGGTGCTAGGACAACACAGCAGTGCCAGCAGAAGCGAACTGAAGTGTTTTACTGTTGCTGGCCTACCTTACTTGATTTAGGTTCAAGGGCTGGTCTTGGTCTATTTGCACAAGACTGCCACAGGCACCCAAAGAACTTGGACGGAGTTGCTTCACAGTAATTTACACACAGACACCTCACAGCATTTGTAACAGTCAGCTCTAATTTTTTTTAAATGAAGGAAACTATCTAGGGAAGCGTTATAGAGAAGATAGTGCTAAAGAATAATAAAAGCCAATATCCTTGTAAGAAAGGATGCTACATAAATACTGAGACTGGTTGAAAGGCTACCTCCCCAAAGTTACACAAAGGAGAAAGAAGAGGCTAAAACCACAAGATAGAGAATACATTTGTGTGTTGTAATCGCCTTTTAATAAGCAAGGGAGTGCACTGGTTCTCACACCAAGACCAATCTAAAAAAAAATTAAAAATTATTCATCATCTGAGAAGTCAAACTTCCTAAAGTATCCTTATTCTTCAGATAAGGATGTGCAATTGTATTACTATATTGCTGCTTCTATTGACCTAACTGTAATGAATTACTGGGTAGACTATGTTATGGGTAAAATACTTTTTGCTGAGAAAATGTCACAGCAATATCATGCAGAATTGGGCTAAAACCTGGCTCAACTGAAAGGGGCAAAAAAAAAACCTCACCAAATTTAAGAAGTTGGAACTTTCTGGTCTTAAATATTTGCTAGATACAAATGGGAGCATTTACAATACTCAGCCTCTCAGAAACCACACACTCAAAACACTTTAGACAAACTAGTGACAGGCAAAGGAATAACAACTTGAGTGTCAAAAAGCTTTCAAGTCTTAGCAGTACACGTATTATATCACAGACGAGAGCAGACCTTTGCAGCTCTCAGAGCCATAACCTTCACAGTAGCAGCATCAAAACAGGTAAGGAACCTTCACATTTTACAGAGGAATTCACAACAATAATATTTTCTGACTCCAGTGTAGCATACAGATAAGTTTCTTTTAAGACTGTTTTTTAAATGAAAGACTAAGCAATACAGTATGGCTATGAAAGATACCTTCTGGTTTTCTTCCTCTCAAAACATATGTATATGCTTCCTAGATATCACTCATCATTAGATTCTGTCTTTATTCCTTGACATGACTCATTATTTTTGAATGACTGAATTTTATCCATTGGCTTTTTTTGTTGTTTTATGCAAGGCCAGTTAACTACAGTAGTACAACTCTATTTCTATCCTCTGGTCAGCTACTAAATTTAGGGAACAATTTGCATAAATACTTTTGGTGTTTAGTCTTCAAACGCACCAAAACCCTTCCACAGCCTTCCTCCCCATGACTTAAAAACTCTGACGTGGCTCTTGTGTGGTTATCCACTGGCCGTAAATACCCACCTCAGCAGCCTCCTCACCAGCCCGTCTGTCAGAGGACAGGTCACCGGATGTCCCTCACATGCTGCCCGCAGCACGCTGGAGCCAGGCTCTGGAGCACAGCACATGGTTCACCAGCAAAACAAAACCCCTGAGCCCAGAGAGAGCACAGACCATGGCAAGCAAGCGCACACTGTGTGCAGGTCCTGGACCCTGAGCAGTACCTCCAGGTTTTAAGTGGTCCCCTAATGAAAGACAGCAACTGGATATTGGTTGGGCATTGGATCTGGCTAAAAAGAACAAATCTGTGCTTCTAAGTGTCCACTTATTTTCCCAAGTAGAAGTTTACCTTCTCAGAGGCAAAACACCACAGCACTGCCTCAAAAAATATTGCAAGGGCATGCTGTTCTTTTAAAAGTGAAAGCTCGTCAGCTTTATATGTTTTGGGATATTTAAAGACAACATCATTTTCATTAAGATCTTTCTATAGAAAAAGATGTGAGACTAATTTCTGTCCCACTAACATGACCATACACATTTCAATATGCTTTACTCTTTCACATAGTTTTGTCTTCCCTTGCAGTAATATTAAATCATTTTGAGTCAGCAAGCATATCCAAATATGTGGTGTGCCCCAGGGTGGGCAAGCAAAAGAAAAACCAAAACATACCAAAGAAACAAAAAACCCCACAAAAAATTAATCAGGCAGTATGGTCTTGGATATTGTGCCAGACCTGTGCATCTCTATGTTCAGAGAGCACAAGAGATTTCAAGTTCAATCCACCTCTTCTGCTTTTCAGTCAGGCATGATGTTAGTGCTGTGATGACTTACAGTCATTCTGTAAATGGTTTTACCGAATGCTTCAATAAGATATTCACTTGGATTTTACATTATGTAAGATGAAGTGTGCAAATTTTTTTCTTCTGTTATTTATAGAGCCTGGTACTGAATCACAAGAGAAATTCAAATTATATTTACCCATTTAATACTTACCAATCAAAATTCCTTGAGAAAACTTCTGCCCTCCACTACCAGAAAGGCTGCTCTAAGGAATAGCAAACATTTTTGAACCAGCCCTTTCTCCCCACATGGAAGACAGAACAGTTGCTGGCCTCCAGCCCAAATATCAAATAGTTCTGTCTCAACTGAATCTCAGCATTATTTCTTTCTGGATCATTTGCCCTTTAAAGTTAGCACATGAAAGGTAAAACAATGTCTCCCTCTAAGTATACAAAGAAAGGCTTCTATTTCCCTGGCAAGCCTACAAACGCAGAACACCTTGTTTGTCAACCCTCATTTCAAGATACATGTCACATTCATGTTACTTCTATCCAGAACAAGCAAAATGATTAGTGTCTCGTTGAGTCAAGTGGAACTCTTCTGTACAAGCTTTAGAACAGTACAAATAGCAAATTTAGACTTACTACAAACCACTCAGTACTCTAACAGTACGCACCTCACATTACTTGTTCAGCTCTGCTTTTGTTTTTTTACATACAACAAAGCAGTCTGCACTATAATCTCTGCCATCATAATGATCTGAAAACAGAAATATCTATCTTGGTATTTACCTTCATGAGCAAGATGCCATATGAAGAATACACACACACTACTGTATAGGCATACGCTTTTTTGCACAGAATTACAGACAAGTTACTGAAGCCATACAAAGGCAATTCATATACATCAACTGCTGAGAATAAGTATGAACTGTAATTAAAAGAAATTAGATTTGATGTATCATTTACATGATGTTAAAGCTGTTGAGACCTCTGTCACCACTGTGTGCCACAGATTTTAAAATCAAACTCATCCAGCACCACTGGGCTCGTCCAGGAAGCTCAAAGAAACAAACCTGAACTCCTCAAGAGAGCCAGAGTCAGTGCAGGAACTCGGCACAGGATTAACAGCATGATACAGCCAGTAGCTGGCAAGCAAGGGAGAGAGTTAAGCTTTGATGCTCTGCCTATGAGCACCATCACAAGGATACTGATGAGATAAACTATCTGCTGACTGATTCTGCCTGGTAGTAACAGTCTCACCCACTAACATTGTTTAAAAAAATGGCACCCCAGAAAGGAGTTAAAAAATTAAAATCATTAACAGGTACTGAACAGTTTTTTTAAGTTATTTTGTACATTGCAAAAATCAGTATTTTAGCTGTATTCTTTAATAGTAGGCAGTATCATACATTTATTTTTAAAATAGATTCCCACATAGAGATCTACTTAAGCATACAAATATTTTAAGTACTATGTTCTTCCTCTCCTTTAAGTAATAGAAAGCACAGCGAAAAGTCAAGTCATACAAAAAGCAAAATTTTTAACTAGAAGTGTTTTGTGACAAGATGAGAAACCATAATTTCCATGCAAACATATTTAAGTGCTAGAATTTGACTGTTCTTTTGTTTTCTGCAAAACAGAACGATCACACATGAACTAAATTCTTGAAAGTACAGGTGTCCATCATAAGAATCTCACAAAAATTAATGGAGTCAAACTGCAGCAGCCTATACACTTACCTCTGGATCACACCTTTATAAATTAATCTGTGCTTTCCCCACCTATCACAAGCATTATCAACAGGCTTTACAGGTTGCAACTATCGAGTTGTCAGTCTTTTCCACAGATTCTGCCAGAACAAAGGACTGAATAGCCCTCTCCAACATTTCTCCCCAAAACCTCAATTTAAAAAACAAAAAAACCCCAGATCCAATACACCAAAAAACAATTCTAACCATACTGTACAGCACTGTGACAAGAACAGCCTTCATAACTTCAATAGTACCACAAATCAAATTTCCAAGATTTTGCAGCTTACTAATACAGCACTGAAAAATCTTAACAAATACAATTGTACCTCCTGTTCGGATTGTCTAGCCTGTAATAGTAAATATGTGGCTTCAAGTTTTCTTACAGATCTAAGGATAAAAACTGCACAGAATAAATAGAGTAACAACAATAAACAGCAAACAACCCAGCTGTTTTCATTTTCTCACATAAATTCTAACCAATTTAACTGTCTACTGATTTAAACATTTTGAGGTATCTTCCCCCTCGTCTTACATAAAGAAGCAGTAGAGCCAATCTTACACACAACAATCTGGTTTTCTGTACTTCAAGTATTATTCTACAGCTATCCAAAAACCTTCTGTACGATAGCCCTGAAACTACATTTCACTTCCTACCGCCTAAAATCCAGAAGATTACAACCACGGAGTATTAATACTATAGTTTTAGAAAGAGGTAACCATAGCTTCTTAAAACTAAAAATACTCTATCAGCAATTAAATGCTACCCAAAGTTAACTTAATGTGAATAAATAACCTATGTTCATCTTTTAAGAGTTAAGAGATTAGAGTCAGAATTGACTGGCAGTTTGGACAGAAATCAGAAAACTCAAGTCATATGGTAAGAATCTGTCTGTGGGTCCCTATCCTCACAGCACTCAATTTGCTAAAATTAAGAGTTAAGTCTCTCACTGACTTTACATGGAGCAGGGAGAGACTAATTTTTCTTCCCCCCCCCCCCCCCCCCCTTAGTATTTAAAAATCAGCGAAAGAATCAGCAAGTGAGAAAATATTGTTTGACCACTGTCTCCAAAATTTTACAAGTCAACATGCAAGCTACTAAAAGCAGCAGTATTTGCACTGTGGCCAACACATTAATAAAATGGGGCTAGGAAAGAAAGGGAAGATTAACGATCTTCTTCGCCTTCCCTTCCACTAATGTGCCTCCTAACATAGTAAAATATTTGAAAAGCAAATTCAAAAAAAAAATAAATCACAAAGCAACCAGGGGAAAAACTGCATAATTTTTCCAAATCAAAGTTCATTCTAAGATATTTCATTGATTTTCTTGGTCAGCATATTACGAATGAATACTTTTAGGGAGCTTCAAGAAGAGTTTTTACAGCCAAAATATAGATCACTAAACACTGTTTTAAAATATAGCATGATGTGTGCTTTCACAACAGGATTAAGCTGTCACTGTAAAAAATTTTGTCTAAATTTAAATATTCCTTTAAAGCAACAGACCAAGACATCTCCATGGAGGAACCTATCTTTATCTTGAAACCACCAATCTGTCCATCACAAGTTGAGCAACTGATGCAGTCAACTTAAGTCAGTTTTTGTGCAATGAATCCAAATTCACAGAAGCAGAATTTAATTGGCATTTTTTCATTTCAAGGTAGTGTATAGGGCACAAAAAAAAGCCATGAGATTTTGTCAAATCAAAAGTAAGTTTCCCTCTTGTAAATAAAATTCTGCATACTGTATTAGGGTTTATCTACAAATATGTTTTCCCAGTAAGAATTTACAAGCAAACTGAAGGATGCCTTTAATGCAGCTTCCACTCTGCAAGTAAGTACCAAGAGTGCAAGAGACAGCACCAGGTACCACTCACCCAGCATATTGTCACCCCACACAGTGACGCCTCAGAACTGAAGTCAGCTCATGGGTTTGTGTGGCCTCGCAGGACAGCCCCTTCCACCAGGAAGGGCACACCCCACACTGCCCCTGACCTTCACGTCACACCTCCTGTGCCAAAAGATTCTTACCTTGCCATGGCCCAAAATACTGTGGTCTCTGGGACAAAGTTATCTTAAAACCCAAATAAACAATTTTTTAAATGCCACTGATAATAAGGATGGCATCTTCCAGAGTTTCTTCCTCCTTATGAGAGTCTTACAACACAATGGATTCATAAGAGAAGATTTTGTGACTTTTCTAAGGAAAACTATTCAGAAAAATTGCCTAGCTGAATTACAGGAACAAAACTGCAAGGATTCTGTATGAGAAGAGAAAGAATGTGTTTACTAGGAAGAAATCATCATCACCTTTTATAGTAGCTAAGTCTATTTCAAAATGTTATGGTCTACTAAAGTCTCATTCTGCACTAACAGACAACCTTAATGAAAACAACCAATATTGGAAGTGTGGGCTTTCTAGAAGAATGTTACAGTTTGGTCCACCCTATAGCAGAGTAACAAGCAACTCCACTTCCATCACTTTGCCATATCTCTGTAAAACTTCTTGAACTACAAGATGCAGTAAGCATTGTTCCCCTCATCTCCACAGAGGAAGGCAACACCTCCCACTTTAAGTTACAACATTCCGATGTCCAAGCCGCCATTTTCATATTGATTAAGTTATTAGCACAGAAATATTAGACCACTTCTTTTTTTATAAGAAAAAAATTAGCTTGTCAAAATGCACCACTAATTAATAGAAACTTAACCACTCAGGCCATACCAGTTCCAATTTAGTTTTTGACATGTACTTATAATGAATCATTGAAACACAAGAGATGTGTTTGCTTATCTAACTGAAAGACAAATAGTAGGACAAACACTAAGTCTGACTGCTGTTGCAGAACACCAACATTAGTTCAGAGGAGAAACTAAGAAGAGGAAGAAACTATTTCTACACTGCTTAGCATCCAAAATAACGAGGCACATTATTAGACAAGATTAACAGCTCCTCTTCTGGAGGCAGTGGATCAAAACTAACCATAACCTGGTGACAAACCTTGTTCTACTGGCATGCTTTAAAATACTGCACTTTCACACACAGCAGTATTTTCTTCACATGAATATTGAAAGGTAAGCAATGCTTTGAAATAAAACTAGAATCTTAGAAATTCACTGTGTCTTAACCAATTTCTTATCAGCATCACGAAATAGACAAGATTTGAAAACAGCAGTATTTGTGATTGCATGATTATTTTAGAGAGCTTTTTTCTTGCAAACACTACTCAAAACTAAGGCTGGACATGAGTCTACTTTCTTTAACATGACAGCAGTCCTGTAGCCAACCCCCATTAAAGTACTCACTGAAGTCAGATGGCAGGAGCAGGCCATTAAATGGGAGGAAGTACAGGTAACCAGTCACTGAGAAAGCCTGTGTGCTCCACCATGCAAGGATAAACTGAACCACTCAGTCACCATAAGGCAAACAGAAAACAGTAAGACCACTGCCAAGCTCAAGTTTTTAAGGTGAGACACAGTGAAATATGGAGACTATTTTACAAGGTCTCTCTAGCTACCTACACTCCGTTCCCTGTCAGCCACCATCACCTTCTGATCCTACCTACACACAGACAAACCAACCTGCTCTGCGCTCCAACAACTGAATACTGTCCCTAGCTACGTGTGCACCTTAAAACTGACACAACTTCAGGGTACAGGACCCTGCTTGCTCTGCGGCAACTATTAGTAGAACAAACACTTGGACACACCTTCGCAAACTCACTATCAACCTCTAGTATTTCCAAAGTCCCTAGCATAGCCAGAACAGATAAGCAAAGCTAGAGTTGTAGCCGGCAAACTGAGTGTTTATCCAGCTAATCTCATAAATATGCAAAGTAAATGCACTGAAAATAATTCATCACCCTTGCCCCCCTTGATGTTTGGAATTACTATGCCCCTAATAAAAAGTGATCTAGCAACAGAAACACATTATGTGCTAATTATACCTATGACAGCCTATTAATTTATTATTTTCAAATTGATATGTGAACTCTGCAGATAGACTTATGAACTACAACCTTTCCTGGCAAGCATATGTGTTAGAGCAGCCATTCATAGCATGAATCCAGAGATAAAAAGATCACTTACCAGAGAACTAAGTGTTATTATGGCTAGTCAGTGTACTAGTACTTGCTTTTGATTAATATTGTACACCTACTTCAGCTTGCTAAACCCTATGGCTCAGGGTTAGTTTGAGAACTTACCAAGTACCTCCAAGCAGTACCTTATCCTACACTAAAATAATAAACAACTTCAGAGAAAGTGATGGAAAACAGGTAGTTTGACTAACACTACAAGAAAACATATTCTCATTAAATACGCAAAACTTAAGATACCACCCTGAAAGCCATCTGAGGTCAAATGAAACTAACAGCACTGATTTACAGAGCCAAAGAAAACCTAGAATACTTTTGTAAAAAATTTTAACTGTATTTGTAATTAGAAAGACAAACAAAATGCTCCCATTTAGAAGGCACACATCACCTCCACTCCTAAAAACTTTTGAACAGTAGAAAACATGCTAGGTAATTCATACATGGACAACTCTCAGCAGCACAATGCTCATCTTGCCCACTGTGGTTTCAGGGTCATGAAATTTCTTCACCATCTTTTTTCACTCACTGCAGTAGTTTTAGGAAGCTAAGCAAAGCCCAGAAGTGAATGGAGTGTTTGCCATCTGAGCTTACGCTTTGCTGGATGGGAGCGGCTATGGTGATCTCCTACAATCCAAGTCATGTGCAATCACAGTGTAAGTCCCCTCCCGGGCTATATAAGCTGGCATCTTTCCCAGACATTGCCACATCATGAAAATGATGCATACAAATAAAACCCCAAAATAAACACTTTAAAACAATGGCTTAAATGACTGCATAACTAAACTCAGCAGCTGGAGACACAAAGCACTCCCAGCGGCAAACCATGCATCTTTCACTTGCAAAAGTACTAAAATATATTCTTATTGGCAAGCTCCACATCACACCTAGCAACCAACCCCCAAGTCTGGGCCACAGTCGTGTTCCCCAAGGCCAGATGACTAAATAAATAAATAAAGCATGGATAATATAAAGCAGAGAGCATCAAACACCCCCCTATGCAGACACAGCTTCAAAGTATTCAATGCACTTTCTACCACCAATTTCAATACATAATCTAATGCACTGAATATGAATAATGCTATCCCACCTATTTAGAGTTTCTCTGACAAACTGTTTAGACTGACTTAAAATCATGCTTTTCTGTACAAGAAATAGAAGAAAACAGGAGGAAGACTCCACACTGCAATGTGGGCAATTTAATTCATCAAAAATACTGCAGTATTCCATACAATCCACTGAAAACTGTTTGTGCAGTACAGTGCTGGTTTGCAGTAGATTTTACGATGTATCAACTCTGTGATAACAAAAGGAAATTAGGATCTTATACTTAAGATGATAATCTCAGTAGGTGAAATATTACACTTCTTACACTCCATTGCTTAAGGGAAGTAAAATATTCTAGGAGAAACACAGTAATTGATACAAAAAAAAGTCACAGCTTGGTATCTTCAAACTGAGAAACACTAATCAAAAACCATGTTTTTACCTTACACAAAAAATTATTTTTTTATCTCAACACTGAAAAATTTCCTGTCTTCTGCTCCCTGAACATTTGATTTTTCCCCACCTAGCTCTAAACAGACAGGATTTATGATGCTGTTGTTCTATGGAACTGCAGGAGTTCTAGATGCCAATAAAGATTACAGATCAAATGAGATAACTACTAACCATTGTGCCTGCATAGATAAATAAACCTGCTCACTTCTTTTATTTTTACTGTTACCTCTACTAATGCAACTACAGTAATCAGGACAGTAAGGGCTCAGGAATCAGGTCTGAAAACAAAAGGCTTCTTATACCTCTCCCAGTCCAACTTATGTGGGTACATACACACCACACATACACACCGTTCGAGAAGTTTTCATGTATTTAGGACAGAATGAAGCCCTGACGATGAACTAGAGAACTAAGCAGAAAGCAAAGTGATGCAGGAGCCCAAACGCACGTACCAAAACCGGTGCAGCAACACATTTCCAGGCATCCCTGTCCCAGTCAGACACTTAGTACACCGGGAGAAAGCAACATCAGACAGAAGAAAGCAACACGTGAGCAAAAACCTCCGGCGCAGACCCACCCCAAGACAGCAGCCGGCCCCGCGCCACCGACCAGGTAAAGACCGTGAGGAGTCGGGACCCAGACCCACCGCCGGCCCGGGCGTCGGGACCGGGGGGCAGCCGCGAATGGCGATCCCCGCGGCAGCAAGTGCGGAAGAGGGGAAGGGGCAAGAACGGCTCCCCCCACCCCCCGACCCCGGGCAGCCCCAAGGCGGCGGGAGATGGGCCACCGGCAGCCCACCGCCGCACTGACGGCGGCTTTTGTTCTCCACGGAGACCGGCACAGACCCGTCAGCTGCGCCCGCTCCGATCCGGGTGGGAAGCCCTCGCCGGCGGGGAGAGCCCGCTACCGGCCGCCCAGCGCCGGGGAGGCCGCCGCCGGCGGGGTCAGGAAGCCGGTCCCGTCGGGGCGGCCCGCGGCGGACCCTGCCTACCTCTTTTCGGCCTGGGGAAGCTCTCGTGCAGGTGAAAGACGACTTTCTCCACGAAGTGCTGAATGTTGCTGTGCTCGGGCCCTCTGACAAACACCAGCCAGTCGTGGGTGAAGCCCTCCACGGTGGGTTTCTTCCTGACCTGGGCTCGGTGTCCCAGCTCCAGCTTCACCTGGACGGCACACTGCGGGGGGAGAGGCGGGGAGCGGACGGTGACCGCCCGAGGAAGCAGGGCAGGGCGGGCAGCCGAGAGGGAACCGGCCCCGTCGCAGGCGGTGGGGGCACACGGACAAAACAGGACCATGAACCCATCAAAAGGAAGAAAAATCGCAAGGCACCACCGCAGCAAAAAACCGGCCCCACAGGCGAGGGTGTGAAAGAGCTCTCGCTGCCACTGGGAGGACGCGGGGAGGCGCGGCCGCCGGCCCGCGGTGCCGTCCTGCGGGCGCGGGCGGCCGGGGGGCCGCGGGCAGGGACACACCGTCGCCCCTCCCGGCGCCTCCGCGCTTGCTGCCCCCCGGTGCAGCGGCAGGAACATGGCTGAGGCGACACCCGCCGCCTCCCTCCGGCTGCATGCGTGCTCCGAGCCACGGCCGGGAGCGGCGGGGAAACAGGGAAAGCCACGCGCAAAGAGGAACCCTCGGTCACGCCAAACCCCTCCCGGCGGCGAGCACCCGGCGGCGCCGGGCAGCGCGGGTCGGGGGCGGCGGGTCCGCAGCACTCACCGAGCTGGCCATGCCTGGGGCGCCGGTTCCGCTGGGACGCTCGCTCCGGTCCCCCACCCCCACCCCGCAGCGCTAATTCATGAAGACGTGGAGGCGACGGCGGGCGCGCAGCGGAGCGGAGCGGGGCGGCCGACGGACATCGGCGGACATCCTCTGCCCGGCTGCTCCCGCTGCCTGACTCTGCCCCCGCCTCCTCCCCTCCCTCGCACCACAGCAGCCCCGCCGGCTGGGCGAGCGAGCGCCCGCCGCGCATGCGCACCGCCTGCGGGCTGACACCGAGAGACAGCCATATCACAGCGTGCGGGGGGGGGGGGCGGGTACCGGCGCGGCGCGGTCAGCCAATGGCGCGCGGCGGAGCGGCCGCGAGCCCCTCCGCCCGGCCCCGCCCCCCGGCCCTTAAAGTAACAGGTTGGGGGCGGGACGGGACGGGACGTGGAGGGTGTCCCCGGCAGGGGGACGGCAGGGCAGGGCAGGGCAGGGCAGGGCAGGGCAGGGCACGGCACGGCACGGCACGGCACGGCACGGCACGGCACGGCACGGCACGGCGGCAGTCTCCTTCTCCGCTGCGCGCCGCTTGCTCCCCTCCTCTCGCCTCCCCTCCTCACGCCAACGGCCGCGGCGCCGCGCCCCGCTCCCCCCGCGAGGCGTCTCCCCCGCGGGCCGGCCGGCGGGCGGGATCCCCGGCCGTCAGCGACAGCGTGGGTCGCGGCGGTCTGGACCCGCCGTTACCAACGGCGGGAGCGAATAACTCCTCACAGCTGGGAAATAGCAACACGCTGAGCTCGGCCCCCCGTCGCCTTCCGCTGCTGGGACCTGCCTGTAAAAGATCTCCGGCCGAAATTAAGTATAAGGACTCCCTGTGCCAAAGGTACGCTAAAAGAAGGACCTTCCCCCCAACCCTCAGCCTCTGTCTCGGGTACCGTGACCAACGAACGTTTCTGAAAAGCCGCGTATAAATCCTCTTGCAAGAACGACGTGGGGAAGATACGAAGGGAGTGTCCCAATTGCACGGGTATGACAGGTGATGATGGGCAGCAAGCAGGAAATGACACTCGGGATTATTTAACGCGTATTTGTGGCACTAACTGCTATTTCTACCATTAACGGGCTGATACTCTTTAAAAACGGCAGTTACTAACCTAAACAATTCCCATATCCCTTCCGTACTATATGAGGTAACACGCTGATTCATGCCACATGAATATGCCAGTGCGGACCTGGGGCTGATTTACTGTGAACGTGTAAATCACAGTACTGGCGCTCGTGAGACGAGTATTTTCCGACAGCTACAAAATTGTACGAAATTGTCCATGGTAACGTTTGCCACACTGAAAACTATTTTCGCCTGTTCGATAGTCGTATTTTTGATATTTTTTCTGATGACAATTATACCTCAGTGATTCGACAATCAGCACAGCAATCTTTTTCAAGAGAAGTATTACACACACGCCCGCGAGACACCCTCCTTGTGCATCCCAGATTTCACCCAGAGATGGCGCACGGAGTCCTTGTGCTAATGTCCTTATTTGACCTCTCCAGAAGTCTCTTACTATCCACGATTTGTATCTTCTCGCTTTTCACTTCGGAATGATAAACACACATTATCGAAATTCTGGCATAATTTCATAATCCCTTCAAAACTACTGAGCTGTATCTCGTTTTTCTTATAGATGTTGTAAGCTTTAATTAATAAAATCAGTACTAACAACTCAAAAGGATGAATACAATTTGTAAACATTCCGGAAGTTACAAGTTTGGTTCAAGTTTGGCTTGAAATTTATTAACATTAACCCCTCAAGTAGATGAATACCCATGTTTCAAAATTGCAATGTGAAGATCTAGTAGTTCACATATCTTCTACTAATCCTGCGTTGGGCTAGCCAGCAAGCTAGCATGCATAAAATCTCCTGCTGAGTTCATAAACCTGTCAAAGCTGATTCTGGTTGTACTGGGTCTGGCTGAGCCAGAATTGGTTTTCCCCTATAGCAGCCCTGATGGTGCTGTGTTTGACGTTGGGAGCTGGCAGGGTGTTGATAGCACACTGGTGTTGTGGCTACTGCTGAGTAGTGCTTACACAGCACCAAGGCTCTTTCCGACATTTCCCCCCCACAGTGGGACAGGGTGGGCAAGATCTTGGGAGGGGACACAACCAGGACAGCTGACCCGAACCGACCAAAGGGATATTCCATACCATATGACGTCTGCTCAGTCTGCTCAGTCATAAAGCTGGGAGAAAGGAGGAAGGGGGTGGGGTCACCCTTGGTCCTCCGAGGCAACCACTACGCGTATTGGAGCCCTGCTTCCTGAGAAGGCCCGACATCGCCTGTTCATGGGAAGTAGAGAATACATCTGTTTTCTTTTTTTGCTTCCGCGCATGGACCTTTGCTTCACTTTGCTTATATTAAAACTGCTTTTGTTTTACCCACAAGGGTTGGGGTTTTTTTCCTTATTTTCTTTCCCTTTTTTGCCTTGTTTAGAAAAAAAGGGGGCAGGGGGGGAAGTGATAGAGAGACTTGGTGGGTACCTGGCATTTAGCCAAGGTCAAACCACCACACTGGTAACTTTAAAACTTTGTACATGCAAGATAAATAAAAAAAAAGATACTGACACTATTGTCACACCCCACCTGTGGGGCAGGGGTAGGTGACTCAGGTTCACAAATTCCTGTTGGTGTGGACTAAAGTGAGCTAAGACTCAAGGTCTGTACATAAGTATCAACTTTAATGGAAACAAATATTCTGTAAACATTGTCACTTTCACAACTATATCTACCTAAGCTATGAAGCTTTCTGGGAAATAAAGGTCAGCTTTGTGTTACTTAGTAGCTTAAGGTTACTTAGAAGGATGGGGAAGAGGGGGAGAGAGAGAGAGAGGGAGAGACAGAGAGGAGACAGAGCGAGCGCCAGTCCTGCATCCAGTGGTTGGACCTGTCAGTGTGGGTGTTCAGTGTGTAGAGGCCCCCGTAGACTCATACTTGACTCTATTTATGGCTCCAGTTCCTGGATTTCTGGAACCTTCTCTCGTCCCAGTTTCAGGAGTGGTTGAGACACTAGTCAATCAAGAGAAGTGACACCAGGTCCCTCCTCGTGACTTACTTCTCGTCCCCCCTCTCCAGGCATTGCCTGGGCTCACAGTACAGTCACTTGGGACTCGTCCCTTACAACTATTTGCTATAGCAAGGATTATGCACACAAGCAAGGACAGCAGGGTTGGACCACTTCTGCACTTAATGCAGCGGGCTTCCAGTTGTCAGGGCCCACCTGAACAGAGAATCTGCAGGCTGAGGATCCCCAGCATTTCTCCTACAAAGGTTGAATTTTTGCTGTGGCTGAGCTGCTCTTCTCAAGTGTTCAGTCACTTAAGGCACTTGTAACGATGGAGAATAGATTGTCAAGAGCATTTAGCTGTCTAGATCCCTTTGGTTTCATTGCAAATAAGCATTTTTGAGTCAGTGAGAGGGTTTTCCATTCAGAAGACACTCACTTTTTTGGTGCTTAATCACAAGGTACTCTCCCATGTCAGTGCAGAGTTGAGTTTGTAACATGTCCCCAATAATAACAATAATAAATACACTAAAAGTGTTTTGCCTTTCATTATTGGCACATACTTATTTTCAAACCAAATCTGAAGCACTGATGATTTTACAGTAGTAACTGGGCATGATTATTTAAATCATTACTAAACCACACCTCTTTCTTCTGCCCCATCACCTGCATTCCAACATCACATTACACTGCCAATCTGAGTGTAAAATTCACAGTGAAGAAATGGAAGATGTGTTTCTCTGCTATCAAAATGGTGCTACCACTCCATTCTTAGCATGGCAGATACATATGTTTTATGACAGTTACAATGCATATTTCTGCTTTCTTATTACTGACTTTAAAAGAATAGACAAATGTGCTTAAAATAGTAACAGGCAAACCTTAATTTAGTCCATAAAGATTATATGATTTTCAAAGACAGGCAGCTAAAATTAGATACCACAGTGGGTATTTGAGCTCGTACATATATAGTTTCATAGATACTTTCAATGCGTTGAACACATTATCTTACTGACACCAATTATGCAGAAAGCAGAAAAATGCTCTGTGATACAGATCCACTACTGAAACAGGTCTACGGAATTATTTTCATACTCAGTGACTGCAGTATCAGCCCTAAGAGTCTTTTTTTACTCTGTGTACCAACAATTTTAAGACTTGAGGACTACAGAATGCTGCCCTGAAATATTCAGGTACAGGCAATATTTTATTTAGGAAATGTATATTGGAATCACTTTGGTTCAAAATGCTATTATATATGAACTCCTGTCTTCAGTACATTTTGCTAACTAGAAAGTAAATCCTTTCATAGTATCTCTCTACATTTCTGGACAACTTTTCAAAGATCTTGACTGCCTGTTTGTGTTTTCCTTCCTTATTTACATACCAATTTGACATCATGAAGAATATATTTGCTTCCTATTCGGGGGCAGAAGTCGGGGACACCATCTTTCTCTGTAGTAAATTATGTTCTGTTGTGGGGGTACCATATAAGGATACAACACTTTTTTCAACTCAATTTGAATGGAAAAAAAATGTATGGACAATTTTTATGTATGAGTCACATCACAGTTTTGTTTGGCTCAGTAGGAACAAGGCAGACAATCAAAGCAGTCAAATGCAAAAATAAAATCATCACTCTAAATAGGAATATTTCTACTTCTTGTCCACCTCCTTCCAGCTTTTCTTCTTCTGCAAAGATTTGAATTAGTCTTCCCAAGTTTGTTCTGGAAATCATTATTACTTAATATAATTATAACCTTTCTGCCTGCTTAGGTTTATTTCTCCCTTTGTATAACAACACAAATGATCCATAGCTACAGTTAGAGAGAAGAGAAGTCACGGTGGGCCTGATCCTGAAAGTACATTCACTTGCCAGGATCCATGGTAAGGGTGAAAGCATGTGCTTCCATCTTAAAGGTCTGCAAAGATGATGACTATCTTGCAAGTTAAGAGTCACGATGACATATATTTATACAAGATATACTTGTACATGGATTTATTTATTTGCCCTGCTTTTCTCGGAAGGCTGTAAAGATAGGATTTGATTCTTTCTTTCCTCCTGACACACTAATTTCTGAGAAAGGAAGGGTTCTTTTAGGCCTGGCAGCATCAAATGTACATACTGCAAAAGAGAACGAATCAGATGAGTGAAAGAACTGTCTTTTGTCTCCACAAAGTCTGTGTCTATGTTCCTGCTAGCTTTTATGCTGAAGTCAAGAAACCAAAGCCCCTTCTGAATCTTTGGGGATTTTTCCTGAAAGCCACGAAACTATAATCATTTTAATGGTTGTCCTGTTACTTTATGGTATCATTGGCATTTTTGTTTTACTGAAATTAGAGTGTAGATGAACAGAACATCTTTTATACTCAGGCCACTTCAAAAGAGAAGTTTTGGTAACAGTGTAGGCAAACAGAGTAGCTAATAGGCTTTTAATAGCAGCTCTAATACAGCTGGTGATACCCGAACCTGTTTAGCAAGAGAGAAGGTGTCCAAGAATTAGCCTTCGCTACACTGTATGATTAGGGTTGCTGGATTTTTTAATTTTCATCCACAGAAGAAACAGGAAAGAAGAGAGAAAAAAGAAGTCTTCAACTGAAGTGAGATGTTTTTTCTCCGATAGTTCTAGCTTGTGTCACAGTTGAGAATAAGATGAAAAAAGGTTGCCAGTAACCGGAAGATTCATTTATTCTTAACAGATAGCAACGAGACAATTCTGTTTTCCAGAATTCCTTAAATGGGTGAGTTTTCTGGCATAGACTCACACTCCATATTAACCTCCCTAACTTGGGATTCTACAGGAAGGAATGGAGCTGGATAGTCCCCTGGAGTCCTTCTATGCTGATTTTTATTTCTTATGTATTTGGACAAAAATATTCTCCTCTTAACTTAGAACAGGACTGAATCAATACAAACTGTTTTCCTATAAATCAATACAAACTGTTTTCCTATATCACACATCAGTGTAATGCTGGAAATGCTTTATTCATCCTAATAGTCTTTTTAACTACTTAACTGAGACCACTCAGTTGAGTAATTATTACTTAGAAACATCTGAAGATTCAGGCTCAAATTTGGAAAAGAAAATGTATGTCAGTTGTGAAGCAATGCTGCTTTTTAAACAACAAAAAAAAGTAAAATAGTATTTGTATTCAAGCTGAAGGGGTTGTGATGCAATTACAGCCATTTAAAAATCCATCACTTTCACAAACTCCAAATATAACCTTTGGTTGACAGGAGCAGAATCAAAAAACGATCTTGAGCTGGTTAAGTGACAAACTGGTGCAACTATTTTCTTCGTTTTGGATTAACAGTTAAAATAAATATTCTTCAATCTCATTATGGCAGATTGATGCAATTACGTGCATATGAAACTGCAAATACTTTGGCTCAAAGAACTACAGAGTTATAAAGGTGAAGGCAATTTTATAGTAGTACTATCTGATACTGCTCAAACAGGGTTTACCACAGAGTAATTATACAGCTGGTGGAAAAAGAAAGACATTTGGGTCATGTTCTTAAAAGGTATTTAACTACCTAAACGTTCATGTAATCGGCTACTGCAATGCTAAAAATGCTTGCACATTTTATGTCTGCTGAAATAACTGCTGTAGCTGTAGGCTTCCCAGTAGGCACCAGTCCCTGGGTTCAGACACCTTCAGTCATACCTACATCATGCTGTGAAGTGTGATGCACAGCTCCCAGATCCCTGACTTAGATCGAACATGAGTCAACATTTCTGCTAACTCTGGAAGCAGCATAGCTGTGTTAGTGCAGCATTGCACCTGATGTAACAAGAGCCATATTTCATAGCTATACTGTTGGTGATTCCACACACAGCTGAAAGGAATTGCTGCCTTTCTATATTATTTTCTTACACAAGGCACATATGTCTTATGTCACAAAAAAGGACACTGCTTTCCAGCTCACTTGGACACACTGAATTGTCTTTAGTGTTTCAAACACAGCTGTTTTAAATTTCCATTTGAAGTTCAAACTTTGTGACCCAAATATATGGATTGATTTACATAGGCCTTGTTTCTAAATGTTTCAAAAAGGCAGCTAGCTGAAACAGCTAATATTACTGGCTATAAAGGAAACCACAGTGCATTTTAAATATATCATCAATCTGAATTTCTCTGTATTTGAGATCTTTTAATTTCCTTATGCAGACAAAATATAAAATCATAGCCCATTCCTGATTCAAGCCAGATACTTTGATTACAATGTTAAGATGTTGGTCTGAACCAGAGCCAAAACTTAAAATGAGCCTACAGCTGATCTTACACTTAAGACAAAGAATATGTATAAGCTGCTTTGTAATGCCACTCTGACTGCCAGGAACTAACGGCAAAATACTCTCTCTGGAGTGGCTTTTTTTGAGTTAGCTACACAGGCTGAACAAATGCCAAGCTGCCTGGGCCAAGTGCGCGCCTGTTTTGAGGTTTTATTGGCTTGTCCATTTCTAATCACAAATCGTATAGAAAATAAGCACTTTAACTGGTAACATATTAAAGCCCTAGTCAGTGAAAAAGACCTTTAAGAGCAAAGGCTGCATGCATGTTCTAGAAAACAATGTAAAATAGTTTATAACTCACCACCAGCTACCTCAGAGGGACGTAGTAATGACAAAAGATAAATGCAAAAAGGGAGTCTTGGCTATGCACAATATTACAGTATAGAAAGTTAAAAAAAGAAATAATTGTTTAAAGGCCTCTAGGGTTGCATAAGGAAATCTGTTCAGAGTAGAAAGTCTTGTTGAGAGACCTACAAGGAAGTATTTTGGGGTTTATTTCCTCACAGTGGTGTAACCCCTAGAGGAAATACTCCTGTTAGACAAAGAAACACAGCCAAATTCTGTACTCTATTTAGGCCTGTGTAATGACCAAGTTCAGAGAACCTGTTCTGGATTTCTACCACCATAGCCAGGACAGAGTCTGATCATACATGCGAGGGAGCTATTAAGGAGTAACTTCACTGAAATCAGTGTTCTCGGTTCTTGGCCTGACGGGAGATCTCCCCACTGGAAATCAATCAAAGAGTGTAAAGAAATTATGCAATTGTCCTTACTCTGCATCAGGTTCTTGTGCTGGCCACTGTATTAGTTACATAAGTTGACCATTATCCAAGATAGGAATTTATGCATAAGATGGCCAGTATGTCTTGGTCATAGACTTTGTCTTATGCTATAGCTTGGTTATAGGGGTATCAGAAAGGCTGAGTACACTACCTTCACAATTTCTGTAGCAAGAACCATGAACCAGCCGAACCTTCCTTATTCCCAGTACCACCAGAAAGTGAGTGAGAAGCTGGAATGACTTAGCATTACCTTCGTGAGAAACTCATGGGGAAAAGCAGAATTCTTTATCAGTGACAAGTACTCATATAACCATAGGGGCTAAGTTATCCTCACCTCTAACGAACTCATGATTACACCTTCACTGTGACTCAGAAAGTAGTTTTAGCCCGACTTTATGAATGGGGAATTGAAACAAAAAGAGATGCATTTAAACCCAGTGAGGACAAAGCTTGGCCCTGAAAAAAAATGAAAAAAAAAAAAAAAAAAAGAAATAGAAAAGAAATATGTAAACAAATGTAGTATGGGAGAACAGAGAGACTGAAATTCACATGTGCTCAACAATTGCTTTGAAAAATGTGGAATTTGAAAGAACATTGCAAAGTTTGAGGAATATACTATGTATGTATTTGCAGAAGTCTGTCCTTAGGGGCTAGATAGGCATATTTCAGAAATCTAAACAGAAATCATACAAATGAAAAATAGCTATTTTTATACATGATAAAATTGTAAAGCAAGACTGCTCAACATATGGATGTTTGGGAGCCAGCTATTGCAAGGAATATGGAGGTAATTTTTATGAAGGCACAGAGGGGAGCAAAGCAGAATTAAGATGGGTGGAAATGCTTTGCCAGCTGCTGGAGGGGGACCAGTGGAGCTGCAGCCTGCATATTCTGACTTGCCATGCAGATTTCAGAAGCCCTTCCATATAAGCTCTGTGTGGTCTACTGAATTCAATAGATTTTAGTAGTAGAGCAGCTGCACTCCATTTACACTCCTAATGGTAGGTACCCCTCAATGCACAATGAATTTCCTATGAGAATATTTTCCATCACCATATGACATTAATTCCAGATACTTTTCCATATATTCACAATTTCAAATAAAACTCCCCAGCTCTCCAAAAGATACAAATGCTAAAAGCATGTTGTCCTGATCTACTGCAATTTCCACCTTTCGATGGTCTGCTGCTTCTTTTTTACCCATTCTGCATTTATCTGTTCCCCATACAGCATATTTTAAACTGAAGAAAACTATCAACTTTATCTGCTTCAAATTGCAAATACATACAAATATGTGTGTGTGTAAGACATATATACTCTCTCTATATACATAAATTTAGAGAGAGCAATAGTTTCCCAGTTTATCATTCATCAGTGTTCTGCACTTGCATCCCCATCTCAAGGAAATCCTTGAGAGACCAAGGTAAAAAGGGGGATCATTTCCCATGAAAATGGATGCCAGGAGGCCTGCAAGTCTTTTGGAGGAGTACTTGGATCATAAATTCTTTGCTTTCAGAATCCAGGTTTTGAGGCAGATGGATCAAAATCTACTTGTTCTAAAAGCCTCTCTTCAGTGGGGGTAAGTTTCACAGATACTTTGTAGGGCCAACAAAAAATGGAAAGTTCGGGTCGAAGAAGCGTTTAAGCTGCAAACACTGGAAATTGTTTCAATACAAGTGATTGTGTTAATAATGAGATTAAAATCTCAAGGGTTCCAGAATGCAGTCTCAAATGGAACCAAATGAAATTTAACTCTAGTGAGCCCAGAAAACACAAAAACACAGCTCAAGATCCTTGAAGAATGTAACTGCCAGTAAAAAAATATAAGATGGAAAGACAGCAAAAAGAAGGCAAAAGATAGAAATGCAGCAGTACCTTATGCAATAAGAAAAAATAATATGTTTCACTGAACATTTTTTCAACAGTAAGTTCACTCATGTCATTAGTCTTCCCTCATAGTGCTGGTCCATTTCATATCACTAGCATTGCCTATGTGAAAAGAAATATAAGTACTTGCAGAACTTGACAAAAAAAAAACTTTAAAAAAAGTTTTAATTTTTTCAATGATGGTTCAGGTGAAATCCAATGAACTTCAATGAGAATATTAAAATTAAAACCTTGACATACAAACACAAACTGAGTAAATCTAAACAAATGAGTAATCTTATTAACCTCAATACCAATGATTGGAATGCTTGTCTATTTTAAATTACTCCTGAGCAGTCTTCTTGCAGGTTTATGACATTAACTAATGTCCATTTAAATAAAAGTAGAGTCTAACAGGGTTGTGGGAAAAAAAAATTCCTTAATAGAAAGCTGATCTATCAGCAAGGATGAATTAACTGCAAGGACGAAGGAGACCTTAATCACTGTGATTGACCCATGTTTCCCCGTGTCCCGCAAGCATCACCCACATTCTCATCTTCTTTATGGTTTCCTCACTCTGATTGCATGAAAGAAGAAAAGTGGTGGCACAGCACCCAGGAACTCAGCCTTTGAAGATTTACATTGCTTTTATGTCTTTGGTATAAAACCTTACCTAGGGGCTTGTCCTCATCATAGGAATTCTGAGTATTGTCCTTTACCCCTGTCATGGTTTGAGCCCAGAGGGAAACTGAGCACCACACAGCCGTTCACTCACCCCTTCCCCCTCAGGAATGGGAAGGAGAAAATAAAGTAAAAGACTAGAGAATCAAGATAAAGACGGGGAGTGATGACTAAAACATTACAGTGAAGGACAAAAGACAGACTTGTCCGGGGAAGAAAAAACCCATCAATTTAATTCAAACACTAACAACAGCAACACTTAACAGACAGAGTAGGACAGTGAGAAGCATTACCACATCTTAGAAACACCTTCCCCCCACCCCTCCCTTTTTCCTGGGCTCAGCCTTGTTCCTGATCTCTCCACCTTCTTCCCACCAGCAGTGCAGGGGGCAGGGAATGGGGTTACAGTCAGTCCCATCACTCCTTCCTCCTCAGGGGAGAGGACTCCTCAGAATTTCCCTTGCTCCAGTGTGGGGTCCCTCTCATATGGAGAGTTCTCCATGAACTTTCTCTGGCATTTGAGTCCTTCCAATGGGCTGCAGATTTCCTGTGCTGCTCCGGCATGGATCCCTCCTGTGTGTTGCAATGCTCCCAGTGCCAAACTACAACAGCAGGGGCTTCTTCCCCCAGAGTCCCAGCCTTCCTCAGGTGCAGCCACCTGCTCTAGCATGGTGTCCTCCACGAGCTGCAGGTCGGCATCTGCTCCACCAGTGACCTCCATGGGTGGCTCTGCCATCTCACCACAGGATACAGGGGGGACCTCTTCTCTGGCACGCTCCCTCCCCGCTCCTCTCTTCCACTGACCTCGGTATTTGCAGAGGTGTCCTCCTCGCAACTCCTCACAACTCCAATCCCTCCTCCCAGATTCCCCTTCTTAAATATGTTATCGCAGAGGTGTGGCCACCATTGCTAACTGGCTTGGCCTTGGCCAGAGGTGGGTCTGTTTTGGATCTGGGGCAGCTTTCAAGAAGCTTCTCACAGGGCACCACCTCTGTAGCCCTCTCCCCCATTACCAAAAACCCACACACAAGCCCAGCAAAACCCCAAGTTGGAAGCTACCCATAAAACTAATCCAGCTAACAGAGCTTTTCAGGTAGACAGGAACAAAGGCCATTATTTACATATTTTGTAAAATAAGCTTTTTAACTCTAATGCTCAAATACGACTTCATCCTTGGCCACAGAAACTGACTAGATTGTGCTGCTCTTGGAAAAAAATCACAAAGCATGATTTCGATAGTTGAAATGCCTATGCTGGCAGACACAATACAGTCCTCCTCTCTGACATACCTGTAGAGTTGCTATTGGCAGAATTGTGCAGGTGTATTGCTCTGAGATGAGCTATTCAAGAACTGAAGGTTACTGGGTGACTACCAAGCACTGAGGCAAGTGGATCATGAAGACAGTAATTTTAATCTCATGTAGCCTGAAATGTGTCTACATAGAAAAACCTTTTTTTTTTTTTCCTATAAATAGGCAGTTTTATGTTTTGAAAGTGGAGCTGAGACATAAAACAATCTAAATCACATCCTTAATTGCATTCTTTAAATCCTCCTCAGGCTTTGCTGCACTGCATTGTGTAAGTGAAAGTACAAAGCAGTTTGTTCTTTGATGTTACTTGTATCCCGGTCTCACAGCTTGCTTTGCTGCAGCTGGCAATCTTTTATCTTGAATGCAGAATCTAGAAGATCATTACTGATTAAGGTGTTACCATAGTATGAAATATCATTTCAAAAATAACAGCTGTAGGGAACTTCATAAGCTGATGGGAATATAAAAGTAGACAGCAAGTTGGCCTCAAGAATTTGCAGAAATATATTCAAAACACTTGACAGTTTAAAGCTCTAATATGTTTTTGAAAGTCAGTTACTGAGTTTGAATTTCCCACGTGGACTCTGATGTTCAAATAAAGACTTTTTGTAATTATTAATCACCACATAGAACAAATGAGTACTGGAAGACATGTTATCTTGCTACACTGATCATCCCATGTTACGAAAACACTAATGAGATTCTAACTTTATGTTTGAGTAAGTATGCATATGAAACATCTATTCTCATTTTGAAGTAGAATTCTTGCTTTCTAGAAATATAGTAAATGTTGTTTCTAAAAACCTGATCCAAGAAATCCTCTTTGAGACTGTAACTGAGGTTATCTGAATTACTCTTCAAGATGTTAGGCAGTACTGACCCCAATGTCAGCCCCTGGTGTAAACCACTAGTGACTGGTCTCCAACTAGGCATCACGCTGCAGATCACAAACCTTTGAGCCTGGCAGTGCAATGCAATGGATAGCAGTTTCTGACACATTAATATATGCACAGGGTGTTCATACCTATCAAGTAAAACCATGCTAATGGAATACAGTCTAGAGAATAGTAAGCAGATTTGGAAATTATTTCTACATTTTGGGAAAACACAAAAGAATATCCATTCAGCCTTAAAAATTCTTGTTGTCAGTGGGAATCAGCCAGTCATTGCTCTCCTGTTCTGAAAACATACTAGGAACTCATAGTTGCAAATCTGCCTGCTCCATCTTAGCCACATGGTAAATGCAAAATTACTCATTGGAGCACAGTCAATTTTTTGGTTTTGAATGTGAATTTCAGAGAAAATTATGTGGTATACACATTATGTCCCGGTGAAGAATACACGCATTTCTGCACCCTCCCCACAACCAAATATTCCACAAGGAAAATACTGCTAATCATAGAATCATAGAAATGAAGGGATCCAAAGAGCTTCAGGAGATCATCTAGTATAAATCTCTGCACACAGGCAGGATCAAACATATGTGGAACTAATCCAAATCTCTGACCTTCAATTCATCTTGCTGTAGTTTCACTGTGAAGTTATAGACGAATCTTCTTCTCTCCTTTCTTTCTCCTACCTGTGAAATGGGATAAAAATATTGGAACTACCATCTGAACAGTGCTCTGAAATTTAGCATTAAATATCACTTCCCCATCTTACTTATGAACCATAACTGTGCTTTTGATCCCACATAGTGGAGGGACCTGATATAAACAGAATATAATACATGGGAAGAGTTCCAGCTCTTTTCTGTCAGACCATAGATAATAGTTCTGATGACACAATACACAAATGCATTTCTAAGATTACAGAGAAAGATACAGATTTTACACAGACTTCCGGAGTACCTTTATTTGCAGCAGCTGAAGATCAGTTTGACAGTTTTACATAATTATTAATCAGCAAGTTTGAGCAACTACTTAAAGATATTTATTGAAATTAATAGCAGAATGATCTGTGCAAGTTTGGTTCAAAAAGCAATTGAGTATTAGGATATTTAAAATGTGGCCTACAAGATGACAAGGACATTGCTTTGGGACCAAACTCTTCACAGATGCCACCGTGGGCTTCCAAAGCCAATGACAGCTTTACAGACAGGAAAGATGTAAGCAAATGAGAGTTTTTCAAGAATAATGGACCTCAAAATGCAGAAAGGAGAATATTTACAGTGAACTTGAACGATATTAAAAGCTTCCTGGGATTCCTTTAACTGCAGTCACACCTCAACAATCTGAATCTGCTTGCAATTTTCTTTTTTATGTGCTCAAAACCAAAATCAGATTAACAAATCAGCAAATGTATAAACACCAGGAGATTGCTCCGAGATAGATGACTTAACAATGCCCAGGCACATTCAAATCTGGTGGCAAATCACAGTAATAATGAAGCAGATATCCACAGGAATAAAGGAGCAGATATCCATGTAGAATGAGCCATGTTCTTCCTCCTCCCCAGTGGTTAGACTGTCTGTGCTCAAGCCCCTCTATGGGGTCCAACTGCTGGGAACAAGCTGTGTAAGAAAGGGCCCTCACTGCTTTGCTCAGGAGCTGCACTTAAGCACAGCCCTCACCTAGGGCCTTCCTGAGCTACAGTGCAGCCAAGCCTGTGCCTGGCCTCATATCTTGCTGGTCCAGAACCTGACTCACAGGCTTGACTTCCTGGCTGGGTCCCAGGCACGTCTCATCACTAGGGACTGCTGGGCAGTGGTTGACCCTGGCCACCGCACCAGCCTCTTCAGCTGTTCTTGTTTCGGTGTGGTGGGACTGCTCTGGCTGCTCCCTGGTCATATGTAAAGACTTCATTCAACTGATTTAGCTGTTCCCTTTGAACTGTGAAATACTCTCAGCTCCATCCAGGTAACAGTGCTCAGCATCTCAGTGTGAGATTCTAGGGGGTTTTAAATTCTTTTTCTTACTGTAAACCTAGCATTGCTGGTCTTCTAGCAAACAGAAACTATGTAACACTGGATATCTGAATATTCTTTGCAATTTACATATATTAATTCCAAAAGAGTTTGGACTTTTTCTGGTTTTTTTGGTATTTAAATCAGTCTATGCAACATAGAAGCTTCTTTCTCCTGTTGTTAACTAAAGGAACTGCAGGTGTGGGAGACCCTAACTGCAACAAGAAAGGTAAGGGTCTGCATGCAGTAAGTGATGCAGAACTGTGTTGTATAGAATATCTCTATAGAATCTAGTAAATGGAGATAGGATGTTGTGGCAGGACAGGATGGGTGAGCACATGACCCAGCCACTAGACACTCTACAACTGGAGAGGGCTGGACAACTCAAGGTAAAGAAGCTGCTACCTACCACCACTTCCCATCTGGCCACCCGTGCTCATGAGCCAAAGTGTCATATACAACAGTGCTTACAAATGTGGAGCAGTTTGCTAACAACTGGCTACGTGAGAAAGGGCACAGCACCGAGGAACTGCTGACAACGGCGACGTGATGGGAGAATACCGAAAAGTATCAAAGAAGAACAAAGAACAGAAGCAGGACTATGTAGAAGGCCTTGCAGAAATCATAAGGGGAGAGATTGGTATTTAACCTTAGCAACCAAAGTATCTAACCTTAGCAACCTATAAGGAGCTTGCTTTTTGCAATATGTATGAACTAATTATTGTGGATATAAAAGAAGTGTGAGTACTAATAAAGTTGAGCCTTTGTGCATTAAATGATGGCTGGGCTCCCTCTGCGTTCTTTCAACAAATGGTGACCCCGACGTGATACGTGCCAAAGGACGTATAAGGCACCACGAAGGATAAAGACCAGAGAAGGTTGTTCAGGTCCTTAAGCAGCGAGGACGGCGAAAGGCGACTAAAAAGGCCCGCGCCCAGGGTGTCACAAGAGGTGAGCCCTGCTGATACGTGCTGCCGAGACCTGGAAAGGCTGCAACGGAAAAATTAAGGTATGGACAGGCAAGCAGCATATGATTTATTTGCATCCTGGCTGACACAACGCCGGGTTGAGGGAATAGATGTAAAAAAGGATCTTCAGGGGCTTTTAGCTTATGGGGTAGAGCAAGGTTGTTTTATTAATCCACATACAGTTCATGAGTTATCGGAATGGAGAAAATTTGGAGATAAGTTATGGGAATTAACATTGAATGATGATAAGACAGCAAAAAAGTTGGGAAAGTTATGGAGGGTGGTTCATAATGAATTGCTAAGGTATCAGGCTGAAAAAAGAGCTGCACAGGGCGCAATTGCGGCAAAAGAGAAAAACACCAGATATGGGGAGGAGGAAACTAAGTGGCCATTACCGCCTACGTTTCGTGAGCTTGTTTTACCACCTTTACGTTCCGAAGAGACGGGACAGGAAAGCTCAGAACGAGTTCTCCCTACCGCTCCCCTCGCTTCTGCCCTGAGTAGCCCTGACGCGTCCAGCCACACTGTGACGCCGGAAAGCGAGAATTCTACTCCTGGCTCAGAAGATGGGCTGGGGATAGAGATCGCTAAAGAAAGGTGTCGGGCTTGGAATGCATTGGCACGAGAGGGGCTAGAAAAAGGGGATGAGGAGATGACTCAGATGGCGACAGCAATGGCTTTTCCAGTTCAGTTTCAGCCGAACCCAGCTGGTGGACTAAATGCTACTGTTACGGCATTAGATTGGAAGCTTTTGTCACAATTGCGCTCTACAGTGAGTTCTTATGGTGTTACTGGTGAACCGACTCGTCAAATGTTAGATTATCTCTGGAGCACTCAACTTCTTTTGCCTGCAGATTGTCGGGGTATAGCAAAGTTAATTTTCTCTCCTAGTCAGTGGTTGTTGTTTAATGCGCATTGGCAAGCGAGAGTGTTAGAATCGATAGCGGTACAGCGGCAAGCAGGAGATCCATTACAAGGGATTACAATGGATGAATTAATGGGGTTAGGACCTTATGCTAGAGTAGAAGCTCAAGCACTGCTCGGTCCGGATAAAGTGAGAGAGGCAATGAGGTTAGTGAGAGAAGCCATAGAGCAAGTGAAAGAGCCAGGCGGAGTTCCAATGTATATGGGGATTAAGCAAGGGAGAGAAGAGACTTTGGGCAGTTTTGTAGATAAGTTGGTAAATGCAATTGAAAGAGCAAGAGTACCTCTCTACATGCAGGGTGCTCTCTTAAAACAGTGTATTTCACAAAATGGCAATCCTGCTACAAAGAGTTTATTGAATACATTAAGGGCACATTGGACTATAGAGGAGGCACTTGAAAAAGCGTCCTCGATACCTACTGGACCTCAGGCTTTTCTTGTAGAGGCAATAAAGAAATTAGGGGAAGGAATGAAAGAACAGGCTCAGGCTACTCAAAGTCAGGTTATGGCAGCCCTTGCGCCTCTCCAGACTTCAGCAGCAACAGCAGTTAAAGTGCAAACACCTAAAAAGGGGCAGCTGCGGTGTTACCGATGCGGAGCTCCAGGGCATGTACGAAAGAGTTGTACAGCCAGAAATGTATGGTGTCAAACTTGCCGATCCAACTCCCATAATGAGGTGGCTTGCTGCAGACGGTCGGGAAACTCCACACGGAGCGCGTTCGCCGGCCGCCGCGCAACGACCAAAATTGCAGCCGCAGCGCAGTCCTTCAACCCGCCACCCGGGGAAGTCTCGGGTTGGACCTGGCAGCAGCAGTAGATGTTATTCTGTTAACAAATAATCCTCAAACAATATCTACGAATGTACGAGGACCTATCATCATTAATGGGAGAGCCATGGGAGCTTTATTATTAGGAAGATCATCGGCATCACAATGTGGACTATTTGTTTTACCGGGAGTTATCGATGCAGATTATGAAGGTGAAATCTATATTATGGCATATACACTGAATCCACCAGTAAAGATTGCACAGGGACAACGGATTGCACAGCTGGTGCCTCTGCCACAAGTGACTCAAACAATACGACCAGTAACTGAGGAGAGTCGCGGAAATAAAGGCTTCGGATCCACAGGAAGCCTGACCCTGCTAACACTGGATCTGAGTACGAGACCCAGAAAGACTGTTCACCTGTCATTTCAAGGTAACGCAATAACTGTGGAAGGGTTGTTAGACACAGGCGCAGATTCCAGCATACTGTCGCCTTCTTCTTGGCCACAAGGCTGGCCATTACAAGAGCATACCACTACCATCACTGGCGTGGGTGGTTTAACTTTAGCTAATCGAACGCCGCCCCTACAATTAACAATTGAAGGACAAACAGTCACAGCGGTGCTTGCTGTAGTGCAACTACCTCCAGGGATAAATTGCTTAATTGGAAGAGATGTGTTAGCACAAATGGGAATAGTTTTGACAAACGATCACCATTTATCCTAATGGCCATTGCTTGGACTTTCCCGATCCCTATAACTTGGACATCTGACGATCCAATATGGGTAAAGCAGTGGCCACTAAAAAGGGAAAGTCTTGAGCAAGCACACTTGCTAGTACAAGAACAATATCAGCAAGGACATTTAAGATTATCTACTAGTCCTTGGAATACTCCAATATTTGTCATAAAAAAGAAATCAGGCAAATATCGACTTTTGCATGACCTTAGAGAAGTAAACAAGCAAATGGAACCAATGGGGGCTTTACAACCAGGTATGCCGAATCCAGCTATGTTACCTTATGAATGGCCTATATTGATTGTGGACTTAAAAGATTGTTTCTTTACGATTCCGCTTCATGAAAAGGACATGCGCCGATTTGCTTTCACTTTACCGGCAATAAATAGAGAAGGGCCAGATCAACGGTTTGAATGGACAGTTTTACCGCAAGGAATGAGAAATAGTCCAACTTTATGTCAGATTTTTGTAGATGCAGCCTTACAGCCATTACGTCAAAAATGGACTGATGTTATAATTTATCACTATATGGATGATATATTATTTGCACAGAAAGAACCATTTACAGAAGCACAGATAAAAGAAATTGTAAACACCCTTGCAAAGCAAAGATTGGTAATTGCACCAGAAAAGATACAAAAAACAGCTCCATGGAAGTATTTGGGATTGTCTTTGATGAAACAAATAGTGACACCACAAAAATTGACAATTAATCCTGAAATTTCAACACTGCATGATGCTCAGAAGCTATTAGGAGATTTACAATGGCTAAAACCTATAGTGGGCATCCCAAACGAGCTTTTACAACAATTAAGACCACTGTTAAAAGGAAATGATCCTGCACAGGTGGTGTCTTTATCAGCAGACCAGAAGCGAGTGCTACAACAGATTATGGATCGTATTACTTCTGGACAAGTGCGTCGGAGAGACGCTGAACTCCCCCTGGACATACTTGTGTGGATGGGTTCACAGCATTTGCTCGGAGCTATTACGCAGTTTAAAAAGAAAACGGGGGAGACATGGGTGCTAGAATGGATCACGCCAGCATTACAACAATCAAAATCTCTACTTCAAAAAGTTGAGGCACTAGCAAATTTAGTAAAGAAAGGTCGTGTGCGAGTTATTCAAATAAGTGGAAGAGAACCTCAATTCATATACTGTCCAATGCAGAAGGAAACCATGCAGTGGTACCTGGCAAATAGCACAGCATTGCAGGAAGCCATGTTAAATGGGCCAATGATGTTGTCAACTGATCAATTATCTATGGAACCTTTGAGATGGTTGGGACAATTACATTGGATTGAACAGCCAAAAAGACAACAGGCGCCGATCCCGAATGCCATCACAGTTTATACAGATGCAGGAAAGAAATCTCAGACAGCAGCTATAACGTGGCAGGAAGATAATACATGGAAACATGAGATATTAAAAGCCACAGCACAAGACACACTACAAACTTTGGAACTGTTGGCAGTAGTTTGGGCGATGGTTAAGTTTAATGAACCATTGAATATTGTAACTGATTCTATGTATGTAGCGGGAATAGTAGCAAGGATAGAAGATGCAGAAGTCAGGGAAGTACAAAATAAGCGTCTCTATGAGTTGTTCTTACAATTACAGAGGGCCATAAAAATAAGGGAACAACCGTATGCTGTAATTCATGTTAGAAGTCATAAATGGGATATAGGACTTGGGGAAGGTAATGCTCGAGCGGACAAATTGGTATCCACTGTTATACATGTTCCCATGCCGAAAGACAAATTGGCAAAAGAAGCACATGACATATTCCACCAGAATGCAAAAGGGCTAAAAACACAGTTTGGCATCACAATGGCGGAAGCAACGGCCATAGTAAAAACATGCCCTGTTTGTAGTTTTCACAATAAAGGGGTTGGTATTGGAATAGGAGTCAATCCTAGAGGGACGAAATCTAATGAAGTATGGCAAATGGATGTGACTCACATACAAAGTTTTGGTAGACTTAAATATGTACATGTTACTATAGATACTTATAGCAAATATATATGGGCCTCTGCGCAGAGTGGAGAAAAGGCCACACAGGTAATCAGACACTTAACATGTTGTTTTGCAATAATGGGAGTCCCGAATACTATAAAGACAGACAATGGACCAGCATATGTCGGAAGTCGAGTGCAAAGATTTTTAAACAAGTGGGGAGTGAAGCATGTAACAGGGATACCGCATTCTCCCACAGGACAGGCCATAGTTGAGAGAGCAAATGGTACCTTGAAACGTTATGTAGCAAAATATCAGGAAATACAGGATGTACAGGAAAGATTAGCAAAAACATTATTTGTAATGAATCACTTGTGTATATTTGGAGACGCAGAACAACCACCAGCTATGTTACATTATGAGAAGGCAAAAGTAAGTGAGGGAAGGAAAGAGATATGGGTAAATTATAAGGATCCAAAAGATGGATTGTGGAAAGGACCAGCTAAAGTAGTAATATGGGGAAGGGGATATCTTTGTGTTTCTACACCAACAGGCACCGTATGGGTTCCAGCGAGATGGGCGAAACCTGCCGCACCTCCCAATGACGTACACAGGTGTTAGTTGCAACTATTTTGCCAGGAGGAGCGGCTAATAAGGCCATGAACTTAGCAAAACAGATAGGATGTTGGGCAAAAGATGAGCTTAATCGCACTTCTGAAATTTTAGATCGGCTTACAGCAGATGTAGAAAGTGTTAACCATGCAGTATTACAAGATAGAGCAGCTATTGATTTTTTGCTTTTAGCGCAAGGACATGGATGTGAAGATTTTGAAGGAATGTGTTGCATGAATTTGTCTGACCACTCAGAATCTATTTTCAAAAGCATACAGCAGCTAAAGGATGGTGTCAAACATTTAACAGAAGATGATGGATTAGATTGGTTAACAAGGATGTTTAAAGGATGGGGACTTTCAGGATGGTTAATATCTCTGATCAAGTCTGTGGGGGTCATGATCTTGGTAATTGTGGTTGTGCTTTTGATGTTGCCATGTATTGTCAATCTTCTGCAAAGGGCCCTGCAGAAGACTGCCTCTGCAATATTTTTAGCACAAGTGCAAAAAGAAAACGGGGGAGATGTGGAGCAGTTTGCTAACAACTGGCTACGTGAGAAAGGGCACAGCACCGAGGAACTGCTGACAACGGCGACGTGATGGGAGAATACCGAAAAGTATCAAAGAAGAACAAAGAACAGAAGCAGGACTATGTAGAAGGCCTTGCAGAAATCATAAGGGGAGAGATTGGTATTTAACCTTAGCAACCAAAGTATCTAACCTTAGCAACCTATAAGGAGCTTGCTTTTTGCAATATGTATGAACTAATTATTGTGGATATAAAAGAAGTGTGAGTACTAATAAAGTTGAGCCTTTGTGCATTAAATGATGGCTGGGCTCCCTCTGCGTTCTTTCAACATACAAATCCAAAGTTATTTTACCCCCCATGCAGAGTGTGCATTTGAAGGCCAGTTTCCCTGTCTTGTCATTCAATCTGGATATACAACCCAGGAACCGTCAGCCAAACATTTAGCACTATTTCCACAGTGTAAAATAATTATTACATTAACATATGACACAGCTACTTACTTTTACTGTAATCTACAAGGAAATGTAGTGTCTGAATTTTGCCCCCAATTTGCTTCATTAATGGCCTGAAGTCCACCAGCAAGAAGTACTCTACTGGCTCTAGCTCCACTTGACCAGTCAAGCCCTTTGTCAATGCAGCAGCACCACACAGCCACCCTCAACAAAACAAGAAGGAAAACAGTACCTCATCCGGGAATGTAGGAGACATCCTGTGTCTGGAAATGTCACAATCTCAACAATATGTACTAATGGTCCTAAGTAGCCTTCACTTGTAATACAACCAGTTATTTAATTGCAAAAAGTGGATCTTTAATATATTAAACCCTGGAAAAACTCCGTATTAGTAGTTCAGTTGTAGATGGTCATTTTCAGTCAGCTCCCAAGTAAGGTCAGATAATGACTGGATGGATGAACTAAAAACCCTGGTGACCATGAAAGGGGAAATGGAAACTAAGAAATACCACTTCTTTGCCCACAGGGCCATGAAATATGCTCCTACACATAACTACCTTGAGGGTTTATTAGATTTTGTTGGAACAACTAACCAAAAGGAAGGGATGAAATAATGTAATTTGTCATTCATTTTATAGGCATGCCTAAACTAAAAATAAAAATCATAAATGCATGTATTTTAATTCATACTGGTTAAGCCAAAAGAGGTAAATCAGGTAAAATAAATGACAAGAAAAGTAAATTTGAGTTTTATTTATTTTTTAGAGAAAAATTTAGCATATTTAGCATTTAATACCTCAGTGTCTTGGTGCTCTCTGCCACACACTACAATCAATGGGAAACTGAAATGCCCCAACAGTGATAGCAATAGCAACTAGTATTTGCCAGGGATATGTCTCAAACTTTCTACATTACCCTTCAGCAGAGCAAGGCAGCCTAGTTATTCTGCGGACTTTGCTTGCACTAATAGTGAGTTATTATGTATGAACTGCTGCAGAGTAAAGTTCAGTAAGGCATTTCAAGCCTAATCTAGTGAGCTGCAGAGCACTCCCTGGCAAGCGTTAAGCAGTTTCAACTCCAATTAATGTCAACAGGTTTTGAGGATGCAAATCAGGGACATTTTGCTCAATTCTACCCTCACTCTGAACTTCTGTTGAAGTCCATGGAAGCTCTGTGTGTGTGGAATGATGGTCTTTCATAGTTGACTACTGTTTGCAGTAAAAGCAGCTGCATCTAAAAGTTTAATGCATTTTAAATAAGCCTTAATCTTAGCAATAAAGGCTAAAGATAGCTGAATAGGCCCATTTGCCAAAACTATATTTTATTATCAGGCTTAAGAGATTTTAAATAAATAAATTTTAATAGTGCCAGGCTTTGCTGCTATTGATTTCTACAATATATTCTAAACTGTGACTTTCCTTATTCCTTTCCTTCACTTTTAAAGCTAGAATTGCTTCCTGGCTTGGATAAAACTCCATATGAGAAATGAGATATGCAGATTAGGCCATTATCAGTGCTGTTACTGTATGATTTTCATTTTGATAATAACCTTCACCGGGAGAATTCACAGTACATTACAAAAGCTGCCAAGAGAACCTCTGACATTTCCTGGAGAGCATTACCAGTGCATCTGACTGTCCTCTGGTAAAACCACTCAGAATGTCCTAGAAAAACTGTAACTGGAGCCAAGAAAACTCCTGTCTAGTTTCCCTACTGGACGAGAATTTACAGACCAGTGAACAGGGCAGCTTTTATGGATTTACTGACCTTTGCAGAAATTCTTGTGGCAGGAACTGGAGGGTGGTAAGCCTATTTGGCAGCCCAGTTCAAGCCAACTGAAAACTACTTTTATTGTTTTCTGTGTAACAGGACACACTAAGACCAGCAGGAAATGATGTTGGAGACACCTCCTAGAGGTGTCAAATTTCTTTCAAATTTGATTCGTGAAATCAGATTTTGCAAAATAATCTGCAGCTGGTATGAACTGCTTTGAATCAAAACCAATTATGACTTTGGCACTGATGCTGCCTTCATAACTCCCCAGTATTTCTCTTACTTTAATGGAGGACCTTGGAAGCTGGGGACACCACTTCAGGGAACTACTGAAAATATATCTGTTTCACAGCCAGGCTCTAGAAAACTTGCAAGTTGAAAGGCAATCAAAAGCAATTTCTGTGAATTTAAGCATGTCCACTAAGAGATGTCTTCTGCTTTTTTCCTGTTTCTGAGATCTGGGCATAGAAAAAAAAGGTATTAAAACAGATCAGAACCACAGGGCAGTAAATGGTTTCATACAGATGAGAGAGATTCCTTTTGTCTCAAGCCAGGACTGAGTCTCTGGAGCTACTAAAAGCCCTTCATAAGAATGTTTGGGTTATGTACAGTCAATGTCCTCATACATCAATGCCCTTAGATGACCTGCATGGACCTCAGGGTTTTAAAACAGTGCTGGCCATTAGGCATCAGAGTCAATTAATCCAGAGAAAGGATGTGATATCCCTGACATCTTGATACCAAGCATGAAGCCACTCAGGTGAAGTGCTTCTCACATGCTTCACAGTATAAACAGTATCAGAACTGTCAGCATCAAAATATTTCAAAAGGCTATATGCTCCTTTCCCCTCGAGAAACGTCATTGCAATTTTTACCTATTTGAAAGCCATTTTGGCTAATGATAATTTGGGCAATAGCAGACATAGCACTGTACTCAGAGACCAGGGGTCTCCTCTCTCAGGTGTAACATGGAGCTGACAGATGGCTAGAGAATTTTCCTTGGTTAACATGTTACTAAGACACACTTCACCTGTCTAGGCAAGCTCTGCAACATGGCAGCTTCAAAAAGAAAATATGGTTGGCTAAAACGCTATGTGGCAACAAGCAAAAATAGTCTCTATCAAGGTGGGGGAAAAAAATGGATGTGGTAGCAGTTAGGACTGACTCACTCTCTGCTCCAGCAGCATGTGAGGCAGGGACCTGACAAGCTCTATTTGGAGTCTTGCAGAAGACATTGTATCCCAGATGCCAGTGATCTTGAATAAGCCATGTCTGCTCTATTGGGCCTTACACTTTGAGCCAGAGAAGCTTGTCTTAATGTAATCCGTAATTTATAGTATCTTTGGAAAACATAATGTGCATGTGGATCAAGGGATGGAATGTATTGATCTTGACCAGGAGACAACTGTCCATCGAGGAGTCAGAGATCCGCATGACAGCTGATGTCAGCAGGCGCAGGAGCGTGCAGTACTTCACATGTCCAGCGTGGCCTTCAGGCCCATGTTATCCTGCACAGTCCCTGGGCACAGGACAAACTCGGGCAGTACATTGTAACTAAGGAGCCGGCAGGCAGCTCCTGTTCGCTACTGGTGATTATGTGACCTGCTTGTCCTTGCCCTTATCTAAAGCGCTGCGTAAAATTCTCATGCAAACATCCTTTATGAATAGAGTTGTTTTCTTGTAAGGACATTGTATAGCAGCTCAAACAAACAAAAAGGAGGAACCTCTCTCCACATACGGGATCTGTGCAGTGTGCCATGGGAAAATCCATCTGGGGTCCATCCAATGCTGCATGAATGTGGGATTCCCATTATCTGAAGGGACACAAGATTTATTTGCTATCTACATTCCTCTTTATGTTCTATCAGCTATTTTATTAAACCATTTGCTGTCAGGTATTTCTTGCTGAGATCCAAAAAGAGCTCCACACCACCTCTCTCTGTCACCTCACCCTCCACTCCCTGTTACAGAAGGTGGTCACCCCACTCACACCATCCACTACCAGGAAAATGCTTGTCTGTACGACATTTTCTTTGAGTCAAACTTACTGTGATGGGGGAAACCCACACTAAAATTCCCAAAACAAATGCCCCATCTTCCTTTATTCTGGTCAGCGTGTGAAGACCTCAAAACCCTAAAGACAGTCAAGTCCACTCGAAGTCTTTTTTTCTCTGTTTCCAAGTAAAACTAGCAAAGGCCAAAATTACTGCGTTTACTGAGCAGACTCTCCTTCTCCATTCACCTTTTATTCCTCTAGCCTGACTGAATAATGACTTCCTAACTATTCAAATATATAGCCATCCATACTGATTTATAAAACACCATCAAAGATCTTTAAACATCTTTAAGATTCAGTGATTTCACATACCAATTCAACAGGTTTTGGGTTTAGCTGTCACTTAGGTTACTGACATAAAAGGGTACCAAGCAGCATAAATCAGGCCCATGCCACTTCAGACAGCAGTGCATGTCCTACCATCTCAAGAACTAAATGGAGAATATGAGGCCCAGAGTATGACACAGCATGTCAATAACAAACCAACCTGTCAGTAGTGAGATGCTCTTAGATGAAGCAGAAAGGATGGAATGGGAAGAGGAGTCTGAATGCTGCATTTTGATTCATGCCGGTGCCTACAGTCACCTAGAGACAGTCTGAAATATATCACTGTGAAAGGTCCTCCAGGTCTGTTTAGGTGATCTTGGGATACTGCAGCTCCAGCAGCAAGCGGACATGTGAGCCCACCTTGGGCTCAGTGTACTGAGCTGAAAGCCACATCACAAATACTTGTACATGTCATTTGCAAAAAGTTACTGTGGAGAAGTCATGTGGAGAAAACAAGCAGTCTACACCATCTATGGGATCTGACTGATACTCACTTTGCACGTACACATGTAGGCAGCTCAAGACAATACAGTTTTGTTCTCTTGAGTCACTTTTGGGCTTTTTCTGGCTCTTGGAAGTATCAGCGTGTGCTTTCCCACCAATACAACAGAAGCAGGGGCAGGACCCTTTGGATGCCATAAACTGCCCATGGCTTTAATTGGTGAACCTGGAACTAAACAATTCCCTAGTCTTTTAAAACTAAGAAACTAGTAAAAAAAAAAATAATTAGATGACTTTCCTACATTTGTTTCACATTTGTCACTGTGACTACTTTCAGTTCAAACTAACTCACACCACACACCCTTGAGTTACATTAGAGAATAATCTAGCCCTTTTCAAAGATATTTCTTTCAAAATATCTGTGACTTTTTCTGAAGATATTTTTAGTGAGAGCCATTCTGATGTTATACATGTCTTGTGGAAGTTGCCTGTTGCTTCAATGTTCAGGAACGGAAGTGCTTTCTGTATTAAAATAACAATCTTAATTGAGAATACCTCTTCAGTCCATACTGCATGGAGCTTTCGACTTGTTGCTAACATAGCGGTTGTCAAAATACATCAGAGCTGAGCTTAAACTGTTCTTCTGCCATTGAGAAAGCTGCGTAACTTGCAGCAAAGAGAGCATCATTTGTTCCTGTTATGTCTTCCTGATGTCCCTGCAACTCCTGATCACTGCCTGTCAAAATATGTAGTAGTTTGAAGACTCACTCTTCAGTAATTTTGAAGCTGATAAAGATTTTTTTTTTCATATTAAGGGAATATATAACGAATTACTTCATCCTTTTCAATACAAGTCATACTGCTTCTGTTTAAGTCTTTGGATTTAAGTCTGCATTTCAGTTTGTGTGTACGTAAAGAAGAGTCCGAACCGGGCCCAGTACTACAACTGATTCATGTTCCGCATTCCGCGCAAAAGTCAGGGCCCAAAGCGCCCGGGGGCGCAAGCGCATCAAGTCGAGCCAAGCCCCACGGCCGAGGAACGGCCGCCAGGCTCGGCGAGGCCCGGCGAGCCTGCCCTCACGGAGCGCTCACGCAGCACATCACGGAGTCGCATCCCGGTGGCTCAGAGCCGTCTTGCTACAACAGCACCCTGGAAAAAAACCGCCGGATTTACGAGACCGTGGACAGCACCGGCCGGGCGGCCGCCCTCCGCGGCCGCCGTCCACGGCCCCCTCAGGTGCGGCCCCCTCAGGCGCGGCCCCACCTGGCGCCGGTGCCGCCCCCGCTACCGCCGCGGCCGCCCGGCAGCCAACGTGCGTGCGCATGCGCCTTCCGCCGCGCAGGCGCCTTCGCGGCCGGGGGGGGGCCAAGTCTGACCCTGGGCCCAGCGTTTGTTTTGTGCCGGGGAGCGCGGGGGAGGCGCTGCTGGAGCCAGCCGGGTCGCGAGGCGAGGCGAGGCGGGGTGAGGTGAGGGGTGCGGAGCGGAACGGAACGGCGGGCGGCGGCTGTGCTGGCGGCGCGGGCGGGGATGGCGTCGGGGATACACTGGCGCCGAGGCGGAGGACGCAGGGCCGCGGGGCGGGCGCTGGGCTCCCCCTGCGCCTGGGCGGCCGCGAGGACCGAGCCGCGGCCGGGCGGTGGGGGTCTGCCGCTGCCCCGGGGCCGCTCCTCGGGCGCTGCCGGGATCTGGCCGCGCTGCGCCGGGACGCGCCGTGCGGCCCCCGGCGAGGCCTGCGGGGGCTGTCGGCGCGGCGGGGGCAGCGGCACGGCGTCAGGCCAGCAGCGAAATATACTCAGTTGTGGAGGGGTTTTGTTTATTTTTTTACTTAAACCTGGTTATTTTGAGGAGTTGTGAAGTGCCGCCCATATGACGCACAAGCGGTGGGAGTGTTTGCAGTTATTCTCTGTCCACTGGTTTGGAAGGAAGACGGATTTGAATCAAGTCCTTAACAATAAGCAAAATGCAATAAATGTAGGAAACGCGATCTAAGTGCTCCCAGCACTAAGAGTTTTCTGTTATTTAGCTTAGCTTATCCTGTCATAATTACTTTTGGTAAACTGGTGTGGACCGGATCTGAAGTTGTAATGGCATAACAACCCCTCTCTGATTCAGTTGTCTTAACAATTCTTGTCCTCCTCGGCATTAGGATGCTGTATTGGGTTTGCATGGCAAGGTTTTGGTAGCAGGGGGGCTGCGGGGGTGGCTTCTGTGAGAAGATACCAGGAGCTTTGCACATGTCGAATGGAGCCAGTGCCAGCCAGCTCCAAGACAGGTGCGTCACTGGCCTAGGTGAGCAGACAGTATAGTCAGTGGAAAACTGGCTGGATGGCTAGGTCAAAGGGTGGTGATCAGTGGTGCAGAGTCTATCAGACTGTCAAGTAATGGTGTCCTGCAGGCATCAGTAGTTGGCCTGACACTGTATAGTGTCTTTGTTAATGACTTGCATGATGAGATGGAGTGCAGTCAGCAAATTTATGGCCGATGACGAATTCCACAGAGCATTTAAAGCACTGGTAAGTAGTGTGTTCCTCAGGTGGACCTGCACAGTCCGGAGAAATGGACTGATGGAAATCTCTTGAAATTCAAACTGGACCAGTGCAGGGTCTTGCAACTGGAACAAAATAATCCCATGCACCAATAAAGGGTGGGGCTGACTATACAGGAAGCAGATCTGCAGAAAAGGCCCTAACGGAGTGGCCTAGTATACACCAAGATGAACATGAGTCAGCAGTGCAGTGTGGCAGCAAGGAAGGCCAGCTGCATCTTGGGCTGTATTAGTAAGAATGTGACATGTGTGACCATGATTTTTCCCCTCTGTGTTACACTTAGGAGATAGCATCTGGAGTGATACACCCAGAATTTGGGCTCCCCAGTACAAGAAGGACAGTGGAGCAAGTCCAGTAGGGGCCGCCAGGATGGTCAGGGGTCTGGAGCACAAAATGTAAGAGGGAAGGCTAAGAAAGCTGTGCCTCTTCAGCTTGAAGAGGGGAAGGCAAAGGGGAGATGTTATGGCAGTTTGCAAGTACCTGGTGGGAGCATGCAGAAAAGATTATGTACCAAAATTCCTATTAGGTATTAGGAAAGCTGGGGTTTTTTACCATGAAGGTTGTTGAATATTGGAACAGCTTGCCCAGGGAGACTCCACTGTTGGAGGTTTTCAGGACTTGATTGGACTTGTCATAGAGCAAGCTGGTCTAATCAGACCAGTTTTGATGAGGGAATTGGACTAGATGACATCTGGAGATCTTTGTTCCAACCTAAACTCTGGTTCTGTGATCTTTGTTGGGAATAGTAAACAGGGGTATGGATTTACTGAGGAAAAAATATGGCTGACCCACCTGATGGCCTTTACTAAAGGATAAAATAACTGGATTTGTTAGACAAGGGGAGAGCAGTAGATGTCGTCTACCTCAGCTTGAGCAAGGCTTTCAACATGGTTACCCAGTTATCCACAGTGTTCTTGTGTCAAAGGTAGGATGTTTGCCCACTGGCAGGGCTGCCCTCTAGACGAACTAGAGCAACAGGCTCTTGTGAACCTCAGGAATTTCAGCAATGACAAATGCCCTGTCTTGCCGCAGGCCTTACAGTACAGGCTGGGGATCGGCTGGCTGGGAGCAATTCTGGGGAGATGGCCATGGGCCTTGGCCGGCAGTGCCCCAGGCAGCATGAGCCAGGGCACAGCCTGGGGAGCCAGGTTAGGGTGGGATTTATCCCCCTCTGCTCAGCACTCTTTAGACCTCATATTGACATGTCCAGTTTTGGAACCCCCAGTACGGGAGGGACACTGACCAGCAGGAACGAATTCAGGAGAGACCACTAAGACAGTGGGGCTGGAGCCCTTGCCCTGTGAGGTGAGACTGTGGGACTGGGTCTGGTTCAGATGGGAGAAGGGACAGCTTCAGGGGTACCCAACAGCAGCCCTGGCACCAATGGGAGGGGAATGAAGAAGACACAGCCAGGCTCTTCACAGTTCTCTGTGGCTGAAAAGCTCAGGCTAGTGATGATGGAAAAGCTTTTATCAATCAGGACAGTGCAGTAAGGTGGTGCCTTCTCTGTTAAAAGGTTTTCAAGCCCTGATGGGACAGGCTCCTGAGCAACCTGGTCTGACCTCATGGCTGAACTTCCTTTGAACAGGAGGTTGAACTACAGTTATCCTTAGGTCTCTGCCAACCTCAATTACCCAGTGATCCTGTAAAATTTCCAGGCATTCCATATGCACATGCAAGTGCCTTTGCTGAGGGTGAATGCTGAAGTCTGAAGAACTGTCTAGATGGTATTCAAATACATTAAATTGCATTGATATAGCTGTTGCATTGTAAATATCTTGTAGACATTTTAGTGTAGGTTGATTGAAGTTGAGGAATTGTTTCTGATGGGGGGGCAGTAGACTTCTAGTCTGCCTGAAATAACTAATTTGTGCTTCCACTGAAAGTATGTACTGTGCTTCTAATGATGCTCTATTGTAGTTTCTCCTTTCAATATGAATAATAAAAATTACGTGGTGGCAGATAGCATATAATTCCAGTGTGTTTGTGTCAGAACTACCCAGGAAGAACCTTCCATCATTTTGCTGGTTGTTAGGTAGAATTAGAGGGGGTTGTTTTTTGTGACTTGATTGGTGTATATATAAATAGGTTGAATGTGCCTAGATCCACTGGAGTTATTAGACATGCTTAACAGATCTAGGTATGTCTGGAATTGTTTGCTGTACCAATCAGATTTCTTTTCTAAAAAAAGCAAGATGTCAATTCTAGTTTAATTCATTTGTTATATGGACACCTATTGTGTCAAAATGCAATTAATTCTATTCTAAACCAATACAAAACTAGTCTGAGTGCAGTTAACAGGGCTTTTTTCTTCCTAAACTTTCAGAAATGTAATTCCCAAGTATTTGGGAATATTTTGCTGTTTAACTGCCAGGAATTTATATTCGTTGAGGTAGTAACTGTTAATTTTGAGTTTTCCTGATGTGAGTGGTATTTGTTATGGCACCTGCTGCATTTGCATGTTTCTAGGGTTTAATTCTGTCTTTTTAAAAATTAAGTGGCAAGATTCTGAATGCATTACACTGATAGCATGTCTTGAAGTTGGTGTCCTGTGCATGTATATGTTTTCTCAGTGCTTATTGCAAAGGATTATGCTTAGGTTTTCAGCAAGTCCTAGGTGTTTTGTTTTTTTAAGGAAGCCATCCAAAGTGGCTGGAGGTGTGTTTATGGCAAACTGAAATGTTTGAATATTTGCTGTTGGCCATCAGTTTCATTGCTGTTCAACAAGGTAAACTGAGTGCTGATTTCTCTCCAATTTAGGTTCCTCTGTGCTTGTGGGTGCCTGCATAATTCAACTTAGGGAAGTTTTGGTTTTTTGTCAAGTGTTCCAGCCTCTAACTACAGTTACCATTTACAGTCTCACAGGTGGGTCTTTTGTTTACTTCTGGTTTTGCATGAAATAATTGCAAAATTCTCCACAAATTTTTCATTTTAAATCGTGTTTTAGAAACTGTGAACACTCCTCTTGAGCTGTCCCATTTTCAAGTCAATGAGGTACACTTAAAATGCTCTCAAGGCTAAATACTCTCAGAGTACATGTATGCTGTGCCATATGGAACTGTGATTTGTTCCAGCTTTAAGAAATGTCAATCACCCATTCTTTGTGCAAGACCAATGAGTATTCAGCATTTCCTGGGTTTAAGCCCATAAAGCAAGGTCATATGGTAGACTGAGGAAGGGGAAGAAAGTGCTTTAATGCTTACATCTGCTGTTAAGTACAACATAAATCTTGTTATTTTTTTTCTGGCAAAAAATTCTTTGCTAGTCCTGAGTATATTCCTTTTTTTCATCTCTCTTGCAGGGTGAGAGTTAGTGTCATATGACAGAGCCAGAATGTTGGATGACATCAAGAAGCAGCTTGAATTTCCTAATGCAGTTATTCAGTCACAGGTAATTTTTTTTAAAAAGCATTAAACAAATTGTCTGTGAAAACCTTTGTTCCAAGGCCTGCTGCCTGACTAAAAAAAAGTGATATGGAAGACTTTTTTCTTTTTTTTTTTTCCCTCCAGAGGCAGAAAACAGCAGAGGTAGGGAAGTTAGAAACAAATGCTAATTGCCTTCTCTGTGTAGTCCAAACATTGGACATAATTGCTCATCACTGTAAAGTCTCTGCAGGAAAATCAAACTTTCCAGGACTGGAAGGTTCGAGTGGGGCCAAATGGTTTTTAGTGACCCTGTGATCTCAAGAGAAGCCAGGAGTTACGAGATATAATGTGTGGGGTTGAAATACTTGACAGTACTTTATAGAACTGTCTAGGACTGATCTGTTGTCTTCCTGTGTGATGAGAGCTGATGAACTACTGCAGTCTTCTTTGTCATAAAAGAAGAACTGTATACAGCTACACTGTGATCAGCAGACCATACACCTTTATTTCAGATCCATGCATTGGCTTCTGATCGTGTTCACTGAAACTTTCTCATGTGCATAAAGTGTTTATCATAATATTTTTAATGGACAGGAAGGAAGAAAGTAATAAGCTCTGTTTAAAAAATACACCTTCTTGTTTTGGCAATCTTTCATTTCAGTACTAAAAATATATCTCTTCAACTGTAAGATCATTAATGTCCATGTTTTCTTCCTCTTCCTGTTTTGAATTCATCATTAAATATATAGCCATTTGTTTGATGGAATAAGTTGATGCGAATGTAGTCTGTGCAACCTGGTGTCTCTGCCTTTTCAGTTCAGTCTGCGTTGATTTAAAATAATTAAGTTTGAAAGAGAGACACAGAAGTCTTCCCTTGTGATCACCTTGGCATTTGGAAGAGGAAGTCATGTCCCTGAACACTAGAGTTCATCTGAGGTCTAGTAAAGTGTCTTCTCCTGCAGATGAGTTCGTGTTGTTACTAGCCTTGATGAGTAGGACTTGGCATCTTTGAACCCGTTCACTTTTCTTCAGTGCAGAATAATGTCCCTGTGGTACAAGTATTGCTGAAATGTCTTAGCTCATCACTACAGCTGCACATCATTAAGGGCTACTGGTGTGCTTTGGTTGATTTTTGTGCTGTGCTTTGGTTGTTTTGATAGTTTCCACTTACATTCTGTGATCCCTGAAAAGCACACCGTAATCTTCAAACTATCATCAGGCCAGGATTCAACTTCATGACAGATGGCATCTCTTCCTGGGACCGACCTAGACATCTGCTCTGCAGAGCTTGTAATCTACACAGACAAGGATCAGCGAAGTGAGGAATTTGAGCATAGTTTTGTAGGTCAGAAAGTTTTACTGGTGAATCAAGTTCTTGGAATGCATTGGGCTAATCTACATTTTGAGTTTCCTGTATAGCTCAGTGCAAAAGCCACCTTCTACTGATAAGCCCCTTTTCCGCTGTAATGAAAGTGTTTTAAGGATCTGGGTATGAATTAATTTCTGAAGTTCCTTACAAGCAGGAAAAAGGAAAAATAATAGAAAATTCACTTGGAAAGTACACTAAAAAATACCCTGTCTGTGTGGGGAACATGTTGTTGCTCTTGCAATGAGGTAGCTGCAGAGAAGCAGACAAATACCTGAGTCTGTCCGATTTTCTCATTCTGTTTTCACAAGAGTAAGATTCCCAAATAATAAACTGTCTTTTTAAGTCAAATATGTTAGAGTACATATCCAAACCTTTGAAAGGCATAATCCTTGTAGTTTAGGAAGGTTTAAAGTGTCATCTTCCCTCGAAATGTGAACGGTTATGTCAGAGTGCTACTGCTGTGTCAGAGTCCTACATGTCAGGGTAGCAACTAGAATCTAAATGAAGTGTAAATAAATCCTGAATGGAGAAAGAACCTGAAAACATTTAGATAAATCTCTTCCCGTCTTTTTATACACTAACAAAACAGAAATATTACTATTTTTTTCTTTCTGTCTTCCTAGTGTACTTTTTCCAAAACATTTTTGTGCTCTTGCTATGAAAAGATGTCTTTCTGTCTCTCACGAAAAGGGTTTTCTGTGTAGCAGTATCAGTGATTATGAAACAAGACAAAGTAAGGCATTAGAGGTGAGTCAGAAAACAAAAGCCTGAATTCAGACATCCTGAAACCTTTAAGGGTGTTTCAGTATTTCAGTCCACATTTAGATTTTAAAAGGCAGTTTGAGGAAATCAGACATTCCTTCTCTTAAAACAGAACAACATACTTAATCTTAAACCTCAAATGAACAAATCTGTGCTGTTCCCTAGAACTGAGGCCGTCATTTTTTAGAACTGAAGCATTTTTTTTGAGGACCTTGAAACTTTAAATTTAGTGTTCATGATCTCTGCCACAGAACAGCTTTATGAAGAATACAGTTAACTTCAAATACTTGTTTAAAGTAAGTGAAACATTTCTGGCAGTAGAAATGCTAGGGGATATCATAGTATGTTTGTCATCAGTGTTTAACAAAAGTTGTGATGCAAAAATTTGGGCAAGTTGTTTAGATTTGCTGTGTTCCGCTTCCTCTCTTGCTTCTGTGCCCTATATAGTAAAGGATTTAATAATTACCAGTGCTGTTAAGTACACTGAGATCTGCACACCAGTGGAGCTGTCTATTACAGTTGATGCATTAAAATATCTGCAATTCTGAGTATGTACCTGATTGTAATCTTGTAAGAGGTTCTGTACGAAGAGACTCTTGGATCTGTGTGGAGCCCTATGGAATTTTGTTTCTCTTCTGCCTCAGGATAACAGTAAACAGTAGTATGCCAGTGTTACAGATATTTTTTGGCCCTAAAACATATTTCAGCTTCCATACCAGTAAGTTTGGTATTTCAAATCGTGATAAAATGATCATATATAACAGCAGTAACAATTCTTTCTAATAGAGAATTGAAAAATAATGCTTGATCTGCATGTGGTTTTTTTCTTTTTTTGTTTTAGGCAGTGGGTCATCTGATTGCCACAGTACTGAAAGAAAATGTTTCTTTGGAGAAGATCAGACAGGCATCTGACCAGGTCTGTGGCATTCTTTCACTTCTGTCTCCTCTCCTATCCATATGTGCTTATGTTTTTCTTTTGTTTTCCATTGCCCATTGTGTAATTTTAATAAATTCTAGGAGTAAGGTAACAATATGTGTCTGGGTGTACAGGTGGAAATGGCAGATCTCTGGGATCAGAAACGCAGTTTTACTTCCATCAGAAGTCCTAATGGCCAAAGTCTTAATTCTGCAGAATACCAACATCTAGCTATGCTCGTTTTAAGAGTGTTTTATTTGAGTTTATTTATGTTACTGCAAGTGAAGTGCCATATGGTGAGACATTTGTCACTTGAGTAGGAAAGTCTTCCCCGTTACTATAAAAACTGCAAAAAGTATGGCATTTCACATACCTGTACTGTTGTTATATTTCTTATTAGCTAAGTAGAGCTTACATTTCTTTGGGAGAGCATGGTGCAAAGGCATGCTTTGTCTCTTAGTTGAGTCAAGCTTGCTTAAGTGCAGATCTGTGTTGTTAACTGAGAGGCATATGAAATGCTGGCATTTGCAAGTGTCACAGCAGTGTAGGAGAGCTGTTAGTTAGAATTTGCTCCTCCATTTTTCCTCCCCAAAAGCTTACTTGTACAGAAATGAGCAGAAAATTGTGGATTTTCTCCCAGTTTGAAGTCTTAAAAAAACCCAAACCCAAACTAGCAAACCCAGACCTGAAAAGTGCTGAGTTTTGCTGTGAGGGAATGTTGAAGGTGTGTAGTTTCTATAACAGAAGCTCCTCCAACAGTCTTGATCATAATAATGTTCCCAGATGACATCCTGTTTTGAGCTACAAGCTGACTCTTCCCATTTGCTGCCCCATGAAGGTATTAAACTGAAATAGAGCAACACTTTCTAAAATCCTAAGCAGCAGAAAATTGAGCTTCTTAGACATTACAGGCTCCATTTTTATGCAAGAGCATTTTGCAGTGTTCACTGGTTTAAAAACATTCATTTGTTTAAAAACATTCTATTTGGGAGCTACAAGTCAGCAAACTAACCTCTGAATGCAAATTTAGCATGAAAACAAGCAGCAGTTTTGATGGATACTGCCAAATCTTTGTGCTTACTAGCAAATGGAGAGAACTGAGGACTTCATATGGTGAGTAAAGGTGACTTACCTCTGGATAGCCCTTTGTATGCCTGCCTCTAGCTGTCTGCACTACACCTTGCTGTAGGCATAGCTTGGTGTAGCAGTTCCTGAGTTGTCTCCAGTTACATCTTGATCTTTTTACAGAAAGTGAAATTGATGATAGCCTACCTGCATAGGCCCAGCTGAAAAATTTACCTGCCTTACTCTTTTCTCAGAGACTCCTGTCCTTACTCAGGGCACAGGCAGTATGGGGAAGGATAGTGGGAGCTGTTGTGGGTAAGGCCTTTCTTAGGTATAGAATCTGTACCCCAGCTTCCGCTCTTGTGCTGTCTCAGACTTCAGGAAAAGCTGCTGAGCAGATTTTTATTTAAAAGTGTGTTTGAGATGAATGAAGAGAAATCAGCGTCAGCCTGCTTATTGTTTGTGTCTTGTGCTTTTTACTTCAGACTCCTGCTCTGAACTTGCTTTGGGAGAAGTGCTGCAGTGAGAATGTTGCCTTGCGAACAGCTTGTGCTGAGGGTTTGGTGGCACTTGTTGCAGAGAAGCATGCTGAGCTCGACTATGTTCTCCATGGAGCTGTCAACATAATTCCCTCAGCAAGGTAGTGTTTGGTTGCCTGATTTTGTGTCTTTTGTCAGCTGGTTATTATTGCTTTTCCCTTGTAAATACAGGGGAAGAGGAGAGGTTCTGTGATGACAGTATCTTCAGATAAGCTGTGGCATTAAGGACTGACATTGCCCAGCTACTTTGCTGAAGGCTGTTGATTTCATTTTGGCAGTGTGACAGTGTGGGTCTGACTTAAGAACTCACAGAGTATCCTATGCATGTAAGCCTAAATGGTTAGCAGTTCAAACTAATGCTCTGAACTTTGAACTGTGGAACCTCAGAAATCAATGCACTGCATAGTTTTGTTGCCTCTATTGTGGGGAAGGGGGAAGAAAATGATTGCCACTTCCATAATGGGAGAGGGAAATAACTTCCTAATCAGTCTGTCCAAATAACTAGTTGCTCAGATAGTGTCACCATAAGACTGTGGGTGGGGTTTAGGAGTGCTGGGAGAACCCAAGTCCTGTGGGATAAGGTGGAGGGACAGTCTCAGTAGCTGTGACTTGCAGACTAAGAAATGTGAAATTGCTGTTCAGCTAAGGGCTTGTTACAGTATCAGTGGTTTATAAGGAAATGAAATGTAAATGCAGTTTTGTACTTCAGAAAATAAAAAGTGTGAAATGGAATATTTAGGATTGAGTTAACTCTGATTTTGTTTTTAAGATTATGTATTGGAAGGGCTTGGATCTGCCCCATTCATACTCTGCTTTTTCCATGTGTGAAATGAACACACATGACTGACGGGTATAGTAAGTGCTATAGTAAGTGCTGGCGAATTACTTAGGAACCTTTTTTGTATTTTTGGCTTCTTTCTTCCTGCCCTATGCTGCCATGATTCAAACCACATCCACTGTGAATTGCAAGGCAGGGTTTTTATGACCTAATGTGGTTTAAACGCGGCTGGCAGCCAAACACCATGAAGCTGCTTGCTTACCCTCCCCTGCCCTGAGGGATGGGGGATAAAAATTGGAGGGCTAAAGGGAGACTTGTAGGTTGAGATAAAAATAGTTTAATAATTAAAATAAAATAATAATAACAATAATAGAAAGTACAAATGAATAATGCACAATGCGATTGCTCACCACCCACCGATATCCAGCCTGTTCCCAGCTAGTGGTCCCGGAAAAAAAACAAGATCCCAAAACCACAATCCAGGAAGTGAGAAAGAACCCCTTCCTTCCTGGCCAGCCCTCCTCTATATACTGAGCATGACGTTACATGATATGGAATATTTAATTGACCAGTTCCGGTCCAGTGCTCTGGCTGTGCTCCCTCCCAGCTTCTTGTACACCTGCTCACGGGCAGGACATGGGAAGTTGGAAAGTCGTTGATCTCTTAGCAACAACTGAAAATAGCAGTGAATCATCAACATTCTTCTCATACCAAATCCCATACTGAATCGAAATCACAGCACTATTCTAGCTGCTAAGAAGAAAAATTAATTCTATCCCAACCAAAACCAGGACACCTGACCACACAAGTCTGTGGGTTTAAAATGTTTGTAGCTTCAGGAGCTGATTAAACTGACAGCTTCAGATTGATTTATTTCAGTGCTGATACTTTTTTTTTCTTGTCTCTTTTAGAATTGTAGCCTGCTGTTTGTTATCCTCTTCCCTGCTAAATTTTCATCCAGGTTTGCTCTGTGGCTTTGCACTGCTGTGTGCACCGTGTCTCTAAAATAAAGTAAATATGAAATCAGCAGCCAGTGGCAGCTAGCAGGAAGGCACTTGCAACTACTGAGCACCTTTCAGTGCTAAATGGAGTTAGGTGAATGTTTTATTGGCAAAGACTGCTCATGTTGTGTTCTTGCTTCTCCTGTTATGATTAATTTAGCAGGGGCTTAGTGCACCTGGTGGGTTTTATTTTGTCAGGTGTATCAAATACTGCATGCTAGGAAAGACATTTTGGTTTGTTGGAGTGAACATCCAATACTTATCAGAGTTGAATTGTGATGTGGTTCACACTATCTGCATATACAAATGGGAAACTATTTTTACCTTTCTGGTGCATCATTGTACCATAACTGTTTCTTAGACCCAGTGTTCAGTCTCCTCTGATGTCCCAAGAGTTTAAACTTCATGGAATGTCATATTTGTGTCTGTGTATGCATATATGCGAAATATGTATACATGTGAAAAGAGATACATGCATATTTTTAACATTGGTCTCCAGCTTTCTGTGTAGAAGATGAAGGGAAAACTCTGACCTCTATTCAATAATGAATGAGCATAAATAATCAAGTAAATCTATTAAAAACCTGTGAAACAATGGATTATTGTAATCTTTAAGAAATTGTCAGAAGGATTTCCATGTGTATGTATGTTTTCAGAATGTTTTTATCACCTGAGCATCCATGCCTGTAGGAGGTGGGGAAATCCTTGCAATATGTTATGCCATTGTGCTGCTTGTGTTCAGGAGCTGAGTGCACAGCTTAAAGCAGCCATTCTTCCCCTACCTCCTGCCTGGGAATTAGGGCCAGCGGTACAGTGGTTTCAGAACAGGGAAGCTTGTTTTCTTGAGTGTTTTATGGTTTGTTTTTCCCCTCACTACATAATTACCCAGCTGAAGCTGGGGAATATGCTAGCAAATTCCCATTTAACTGACTCTTTACACCCTTGAAGTATCTAAAAGGTGGTTGTTCAGTCTCTCCCCTATACCCATCAAAAACATTCTCCTTCCTTCTTTGTCTGTTATGTTGACTGTATTGGGATTTGATGCCTGCTACATGCCCTCCTGTTGGTTGCTTTGAGCAAAGTTCTGTAGAACCTAACGTTTACTTGTATAGTCAGATTTCAGTGTTTTGAGAGCCATGTGTCATGACAGCCTGTCATTTTAAAGATTACAGGCACATCTTGTAACTGGTCCGTTTTTGGAAGAAAGAAAGAAAACAAGCATATTCTGTCAGTTCTGATCTGGGTCAGTGTTTTCTAGCACTGTTGGCAAAACTATGAAAGGCACAGAAGAGAGAATATACTACTTAGCCTGTTTCTGGAATATGAAGCTTAGCGCTTACTGGTGGGGAGATCCACTGTGGGAATCTCTAGATATTCCCTGGTGTGCCATACCAATTTATGGTAAAGAGTCTGTCTGCAGGTGGTGATAAGTATAGTGAAGGTCTGGCAGTTGAAAGTGGTATTTTCCTGTGTTCCCATTTTCTTTTATGAAAGTTTTTTAGGTTATGATTCTATAATCATATGATCCTTTGCCTTTGCAATTTTTGAATCTTCAGTAAAGTATTTGTAAATATCAACTCACAATATTTCTTTGTGATTATATGTTGTTACCATAAATTGTTGTGCTGATGCTGGTCCAGCCTGTGTGTGTAAACGCCTGTCTTTTAACAGTGTTCACGTAAAGTCTCGCTGGTTTTTGATAGAAATTGCTTAAATTTGTTCAGGCTTTTTGGTATGGCTTAAAATCTAAATGTATGTATATCCGTTCATAATTTAGGAAGATATTTGTGGAACATACCGCACTCTATGCCAGTTAGATTACTATCTCAGTTTGCTCATGTGTTAAATGAGGATGATGTTTGGTTTGTCCTGTGAGAAGGTTGCATAAATTCTGTGTAATTTCTTGTTTCCAGCTCACCATCTGAGGAGTTCCTGCAGTTTTTCATTCACAGATGAAGAAGTGGAACTACAAATAAAATAGATTTCTTAGATTTTTTTCCCTTTAGGAAAGAAAGAAGGAGGAATAGTAAAAAAAATAAAAAATAAACAAAAAAACCCCCTGCACCCAATTCTCTTTTTCCTTCGTTATCTTGCCCTGTGTGATACAAGTGATTTTTTGTCAGGTGACAATCTCTTACAGTTATACATTGTGTTAGCTCCTTCTGTTCATTATGTGAATAAAGTGAGGAGTAATTATGGTTTACTGATGTGAGTAGTAGAGTTGAGGATGATGAAGATGCAATTGTATGGCATGTTCTAGATGAAAAGACAAAGAATGAACCATGAGTTTTTTTCCTCTGCTTCTAAATTTTCACCTTGTGAAAGAGTGTTTCATTACAGAATCCAGGCTATTTTCTTGATAAGGGATTGTGTTGGATCTGGCTTGGTCTGGTTGGAAAGGTGTGGAAAGCACTTAATTATGAGGAGGAGAGCAAAATTTTGAAAGTTGATGTTTAAGCTCAGCCAAGCAGTAGTAAGCTCTAGAGTATTGAGCTCTTTTCTGCATGGTCACAGAGCTTTTCTTCCTCCCTTGTGGTGGATGTCATTAATTTCATTAGTGTCTCTCCAGGAGAAAATGGGAAATCCTATCAAAATTCCAGAAATACTGCTGCTTCTTGAATTTTCCTGAATAGTAAGTTAAACAGGAGGAAGGAGGGAGACAAAATAGCTGCATGTGTCTATGTAGTGCTTGGCTCCTGAGATCAAAAGTCACCACAAACTAGATGTCTCAAGTGTCTTTTCTGACAATGTGATTTCTCTTGCTTTCTCTTGCTAGACAGTGGCATGGTTGAAATTTGTGTATGATGCTGGATGTTTACCTCTATGCTTGCATTCAGAGAGGAGCTGATTTTCTGGTTTTAACATATTAAAAGTGCCAGTTTCACTTAAGCTGGGGACAACAAGTGAACTTGTAAGATATGGTAGAAGCAAACCATCAAAAGTTTTAATTGATGCATTAATTATTCTCTCCACTCTTTTGCTCGTGTGAAAAGGAGAACAAAGACAAGTGGATGCAGAATTTGCCCAGAATTGTGTAGGAAGACATGAGAAAGTTCTTAAGGATCACTCAAGGCTTCTTGAATGTCAGTTTTGTTCAAGGGTTCCTCCTCTTATGGAGGAATCCACTAATATAACTACATATGTGACAGGCATGTATTTTTTTTTTTTGTCAACAGGAATGTGCATGGTTTAGTAAAAACTATTCGGAAATTACTGCAAATTCAGGCTACTCAACTGGAAAAAGATGGAGATGAGGCTGTTCAGAATCTGTATGGAATCAGGTTAGTTTCACATCGATTTTATTTAGAATCCAGAATAACTTTTTGGCTGATCTCCAGAGAAAATGTAGATTAAGTGTTGATACCGGCTTTCAGTCTGTCTGTTTGGTTTTTTTTGTCGTTTCTCTCTCTCTCCCCCCCCCCGCCCCCCCACTGTGCTGGTGATCAAGCACTGTCACAGGTTGCCCACAGAGGTTTGTACTAGATGATCTGAGGAAGTCCCTTCCAACTTAGATGATTCTCTGATTCTGTGATTTTTTTTTTTTTTTTTTTTGGTTGAAAGTTTTAAGGACTTTTATAGTACAGGGATAAGATTGCCACCATAAGCTCAAAAGGGGCAATGGCAACAGGAAGGCTGTGTGCAAATATATACTGGGACTTGTTCAAATGCGGTAGCTGGATGATTGCTAATAGTCCTTTTAATAAGTCTTTTATTTTAAGACTATGGACCACTTCTCTCTCACTTGTTTTTCCTGCTTTATTTGTGTTATCAAAGTAATGTTCCTGAATGCTTTTACTGTTAAAAGTGGTTGCCATGTAAAAATAAATGATTAAAGATGTATCCAGAGCTACTCATATAAAGCTTCTTGTCATGCAGTATTAGCCTTCCTAAGGGGACATCTTAGTGACTTCATCCAGCTCTTGAGAAACCATGAGTCAGTGCTGACATTAACAGCTGCTGTTGTATCTTTTCTGGAGAAGGTCCCAGACTGGTAGATGTCATGAAAATTTTCCAAGTTGCTTTTTATACAGTTAAGAAGTGTCATTGTAGCAAGCTGTAGCTATAATGCTTTAAGGATATAAAAGGCACTATTTGCAAGACAGGAACCATATCTTCACTTAAGCAAAGTGAAATAGTGAAGAAAAGTGAAACAGACTTCGAAGTCCTGAATGCACTTGCCTTCCTGAAATACTGTTTGCCTATGTTTTTACTAGCTCTATCAGTTCTTTCTACAAAGTCCACATTCTAACAGAACAGAATTGAAAAAGTAACTAATGAAGGGTACTAAGATGGTACTCTTTTGGAAACTTTCTCTTTAGTAGTAAACTTATATAAAATCTCCTGGTAGAAGAGATTAAATTAAAGCAACTTAATCTAAGCTTTGTGTGAAAAAGAGCATTGTAGAATGCGGCTGGAATAAGAAATAGCCTCTCCCCAGGAGGGTGAAGAAAGATAATTACACCCCCCCCATCCCACCTACCAAAGAAAAATTGCTGATAGCATTCAAAGAAGCTGAAATTTGATCGTTCAGAAGGGTTTAAAGTAAAGTAATAGAGAACTGAAAATAAGCAGCAGATTTAGACTTAGCCAATACTTTGTTTTTTCTTTTGCTTTTAGTTAACTTTAATGAAGAGAGAAGTCAGATCGTTTGACTTAGACTGTCTAGTAGGTCAAGGCCCTGTGATGTGAATTTTGATTTCTAATGTACAGAAAGGCCTGTCTTTATTCAGTGACATTACATAACAATTTTTGTAGTTGCGTTCTATCAAGTGCTATTGACTTGATTTCTGAAAGAAATAAGAGTGTATGCAGTAACTCACCAACAGTAACCTCCTATTACAGTGTTCATATATTATGCTGTCAACTATGCGGAAGTATTCCATATGGAAATCATCAGTGAAGAATCAAAAAGCCCTAGTTCTCAAGTAGTTTGCTATTGTCATCTCACTTGGGACATTGTAAGACCGGTATTACAGGGTAACAACTAAATTGGTTTAGACCAGTGTTAATTTTGGACAATAGAATTACTTTTATAACACTGTTTCTTGTAATGATGTAATATCATGAACAGTTCCTGAAAAGAAACGGGAGAGAATAATGTCTTGCAGTTTTGGGAGTTTTGTATAGTTATGTTGTATTGGGTTTGGTTGTGGTGGAGTCGGCTTCCCCATAGCAGCCCTCCTAGTGCTGTGCTTTGTATTTGCAGCTAGAAGGGTGTGGATAACATACCGGTGTTTTGGCTACTACGGAGCAGTGCTGTCTCTGCAACCCACTCCCACCCCTTCAAAGGCCAGTAAGGTGGGGGTGGGCAAGACTTGGGGAGGGGACATAGCCACGATCGCTGACCCAAACTCACCAGAGGGATTTTCCATACCATAATCATGGTATGAATCATAATCAGCAATAAAAGCTAAGAGAAAGGAGCTAGGGGAGAGAGGGACACTGATTAATAAGGCGTTCTGTCTTCCGAAGCAACTCCTATGTGTGGTGAAGCCCTGCTTCCCAGGAAGTGGCTGGACATTACCTGCTGATGGGAAGTAGAGAGTTTTCCTTTGCTTTCATGTATGGCCTTTGATTTTCTTTATTAAACTGCCTTTATCTTGACCCACAAGTTTCTCATCTCATTTTCTCCCTGTCCTACTGAGGAGGTGGAGTGAGAGAGCAGCTTGGTGGGCACCTGACGGCCAGCCAACATCAGCCCACCACATAGGTTTTCTGATTTCATCTGGTGAAGCCTATGTGGTTTTAATACTGAGATTCTCCACTTTCTGTAAGCAAATTAACCTTGGAAAATAGAGAAGCGATTACCTCTTGTTGTGGTTTGAACCCAGCCGGCAGCCAATTGCCACGTGGCCAGCCATTCACGCCCCCCCTCCCCGGTGAAATAGGGGAGGGACAAAAAAGAAGAAATCCGCAGGTTGAATTAAAAAATTTACCAATAGTAACAAAAAACAACAATACCAATAGTGAGTCCAAAACACGTAAAATGCAGCAGTGGCTTACCAAGCGCGGCGACCGGTACGCAGCCCGTCCCCCCCCAGCAGCGATCCGACTGCAGCAGAAAATCCCCCACACTGACCCAGAAACTGAAGACGGCGCGCGAGAAAGAGCCCGCGTCCGCCTGTATACTGAGCATGGCGTCACACGGTACAGAATGCTCCAGTGATCGATTGGCCCGGCCCTCTAGCTGGGCTCCCTCTCAGCCCAAGGAAAGTTAACTCTATCCTGGCCAAAACCAGGACACCTCTGTTCCTACAGAAAGTCAGAAATGTTCTTTTTACCTTAGTAAGTCGGTAGAAGACTGTGTTATATATCACTGAATTTGGGGTTTCCTATTTGTTTCTGTAAACTGTATAAGTACCACTGGTTTGTTTTGGTTTTTAGTAACTAATATTCAAATGGTGTATAAATACCAAAATAGAGGTGCTGGGGTTTTTTTAAGTTATGTGATTTTTTTTTAATTCACATATGGGATGATCTGCACTTTTTGTTATGAAGTTAGGACCAGCTGTAGCAGAGACAGAAGTAGTCTGCAAGTAGGTCTCACTGTGGATTGGAACTTAGCATTTCCAGTGGATTTCTTATCTCATCTGGCATGAAGTTGTTGATTTCCTATGCGTATTAATATAGCTGTCCACTAACGTAAGCTTGAGCAAAACTGAGCGGGAGGGTGGGGAAGAGGGATTTTTGAGGAGCACTTGTCAGCATTCTTGGTCCAAGAGGGTTATGCCATGCATGTATGAAACTTGGGCTATAAATTTTTGCTGAAAGCTATTAACTTTTTTAATGAACTTGTCTAAAATTCTGGAGAGCTGCCAACTTTCTGAAAACAAAATTTAGAGCAGGTAGAAAAATGCTTTAAAAATGTATATTTTATGGAGTAAAGGGCTATTCCGTCTTTCTGAAAGGGCCAGTCTCACAGCTGCATATGCAGAAAAGTATGTTGACTGCAGACACTGTTTCCTCATACAGAAAAGCAATCTGCCACTGAATTTGTGCTCCAAATCAGATTGGAGCTCTCTTGTGTTCAGACATGTAACAAAAAGGTTGAGATGACCTGAAGGTTAAGAATAATTTTTGTTTCATTGTTGCCCCTCACGTAAGATAAATTTTGTTTCCCTAGACATGTGTTTACAGGTGGATAGCTGCTGTGTCTGCTTGTATCCTGAACTCACTGACAGTAATTTAGGGTAGTAGCACTGTAATGTCATTTAAAGATGTGCATTTTACAGTGCTTTGCTAGTGATTCTTAGTGTTGACAATAAATTCCATCTACACACTTCCTTTTCCTATCACTAAGAGCATCAAATGGAACTTTTTCAGGCTGCGCATTTTGGTGTTTTTTTATTAATCACTGTTCACTGTGGAGCCTAGCTGATTTCTTTCATAATCAAGTTCACTGCAGTTGTATTAGTTTCAGAACACAAAATCTGTCATAAAAGGCTTGCTTTTTTCCTGGATAGTAAGCCATTATAATGTTAGATTTGATGTGTCACATATGCTGACTTCATGAAGGTTTCACTGACTTAATTGTCATAGGGGTACTTAGATGACTGGAGACATATTCTTCTCATTAGGAAAGGTAATTAACTCTTAAAATATGACAAAGTGTGGTGGTTTAGCCCCTGCCGGGGTTTGAGACCACGCGGCCACTGCCCCTCCCTTTATACAAAGCCCCAAGACTGAAATAAGGAGAGGTTTAATACAACAGTGCAATAGCAACACAACCAACAACAACAATAACAATAACAGTAATAGTGATAGCAATGAACAGAGCAAAATAGCTACCAAATACAGCAGTTTGAAGCACGATGTACAAAACCACGAGTGCACCGCGCTCCCGCACCAGGAAAATGTGACCTGCCAGAATGTGACGTCCTCATGGTATCTGAATAACCCGGCTAGAGCTCCCCCCACCACTGCTGGGGAAACTTAACCCTATCCTGGTTAAACCAGGACACAAAGGTATTGAAATAAGCAGCTGCTGTAACTCTGTCTATACAGGCTATGTACTTTCAAGGTCCTGGCATGGTATGTGAACAGTACTTGTAGCTTGCTACCTGATCCTGTCTATGTTCTTGTTGGATTCAAGTGATAGTCAACAAGTTTTTTGCCTCTTGCATGTTGTCATTTTGGAAAGTTGCAATGATGCAATAACCTCAGCCTTTCTAGTCTTTGTACATAGATTGTAAAAGACTGTAAAATACAGAATCAAGGAAGGTGGACATATGAATACCATGTAAGTTAACAAATTTCAGAGAAATAAATGTGGGAAGTGCCAGGCAATATGAAGGCCAGACCTGTAATACATGGATACTTTGTGATCTTAGCTACTACGTGTTTTCTGAACCTGCTTCAAGTAGTCCATCACATCAACCAGTTTTCTGAAAATCCCTGTGTCTTCCAAGTTATATATTTGCCTGAATGGAAACACGCCTCTTTGGAAGAAAAATTGTTTGAGGAGCAAAGGGAGAATGCAATGTGAAAAACAAAATCAAAAAAACCCCAAAACAAGCCACAAAAAGACTGTCTTCTGAGCTTGATAAATTGTTCCAGTAACTGATTCTTCCTCCGTGAAAATACGTTCTCTTTATTTCAGTCTGAATTTACCAGTTTTAGTTACCAACCTCTGATCCTTGTATGCTAGCATGACGTTTCTTGTTGTATGACATTTCTGTTCTCAATTAAGGTATTCAGGCTGCAATGACAGTATCCCTTAATCTAATCCTTGTTAGCTTGTACTTACACAAATGTGTTTTTTCCAGGCCTTCATGAGACAGCCATGAGAATAATTAAACTTCTCCAGATATTAAAAATCTGACTTGAAAGATGGGCACTGGAATAGGAGCATAACTTGTAGATTGAGGGAAATGATTATGCTTTTTCCCTGTACTTACCAGATGGTATGTGGAGTATGTGTCCAAGAAAGAAGTGATTAAGTGGAGCAAGTGTAGTGGAGGGCCTCTAGGATGGTCGTAGGGCTGGAGCACATGCTGTTTGCTGTGGTAATTAGGCATGTTTAAGCTGGAGAGGACCACTTGGAGGGGACCTAAAAGCAGCCCTCCCAAGGACTGAAGAATATATAGAATAGAATAGACTGTTTCAGTTGAAAGGGACCTACAACAATCTGTCCAACTGCCTGACTAATTCAAGGCTGACCAAGTTAAAGCATGTAATTAAGGGCATTGTCCAAATGCCCCTTAAACACTGACAGGCATGGGTCACAAACCACCTTCCTAGGAAGCCTGTTTGATCACTCTCAAAGAAATGTTTCTTAATGTCAAGTCTGAACCTCACCTAATTCAGCTCTGAGCCATTCCCATGAGTCCTGTTGCTGGATCCCAGGGAGAAGAGACCAGCACCTCCCTCTCCAACTCCTCTCCTCAGGAAGTTGTAGAGGGCAATGCAGTCACCCCTCACCCTCCTTTTCTCCAAACTAGACAAACCCAGAGGTCTCCGACGCCCCTCACAGGACATTCCTTCCAGCCCTGTCACCAGTTTTGTTGCCCTCCTCTGGATGCATTCAAGGACCTTCACATCCTTCATAAGTTGTGGGGCCCAGCACTGCACACAGTACTCAAGCTGAGGCCACACCAATGCTGAATACAGTGGGATAATCAGCTTTTTTGACCGGCCGCTTAAACTGTGTTTGTTGCAGCCCAGGATGCAGTTTGCCCTCTTGGCTGCCAGCGCACACCACTGGCTCCTGTTGAGCTTAAAGTCAACCAGCACCCCCAGATCCCTTTCTGCAGGGCTGTGCTGTAGCCACTCCTCTCCCAATTTATACTTGTGCCCAATGTTACTTCACCCTAGGTGTCAAGTCTGGCATTTCAACTTGTTAAATATCATCCCACTAGTCATAGCCCAATGCTCCAATCTACCCTCTATCCCAGCTGAAACCAGAACAATCCCTCTGCAAGGCCTCTTGTCCTTAAGAGAGTCAACAGCAGCTCCCAGTATGGTATCATCAGCAGTCTTGCAAATCATGCATTCAATTCCTGCCTCCGGATTACTGATATTGAACAGAACTGACCCTAGAATTGAACCCCGAGGAACACCTCTGGTGACCAGTTGCCAGTCACATGTAGCCCTGTTCGCTACACCACCTTGATCTCTGCCCTTCAGCCAGTTCTTCACGCAGTGCACTGTGAACCCGCTCATCCCACAGTTGGACTACTTGTCCAGAAGGATGCTGTGAGGGACAGTATCAAAAGCCTTACTAAAATCCACAAAAACTACATCCACTCCCTTCCCTTCTTCCAGTAGGTGGTTGATGTTATTGTAGAAGGATTCGGATTACTTAAACAGGATTTTTCCTTTGTAAACCCATGTTGACTGTGCCTGATGATTGCATTATTCTTTAAATGCTTTTCAGAAATACCCAGTATAATCTTATCCATAATTTTTCCATGAATTGAGGTTAGACTAACAGATCTGTAGCTTCCTTCGTCTTCCCTCTTGTCCTTGTTTTAGACTGGAATAACACTGGCTAGCTTCCAGTCACCAGAAACCTCCCCAGACTCCCAAGACCTTTGGTAGATGAAGAAGAAAGGTTACCAAGATTGTAGAGCCTGTTTGTTGGTGGAAGTACAATGGTTGGTGAGCATGAGTTTTAAGCCAGGAGTCTGACTGCGTATAAGGAAAAAGGTTTCACTGTAAGCACTGGAGTAGGTTGCATAGAGAGCTGAGGTAAAATTTCTCTACACTGAATACAATGTTGAAGTAAGGTGGCACCTGCGACCCTGGAATTGTCCCAGTCATAGCATAATAAAAAGACTTCTTTAGGTCTTGGACTCTCTGCTCCCTCCCAGGTTTTTAAAACAACAATAACAAACAAACCAAATAGCATTATAGTCAAGGAAGTCTTTTAGAAAGGATTTATATTACTCAGTGTAGTAAGATTAACAGTCTATCAAGAAAACTACTATTTTTTTCACTGCAGTGTTCCATATCTGCTATCCTTTAAGTGAGATAGCTCACATTGCATGAAAGTCATTTGGCCTCTGAACACCTGCAGGAAGCCTTAATGTTATGTTAGAGATGTGTGTATGTTGTGCGTGTGTGTGTGTGCTGTCCTTCTCTTTTTTCTCTTGTTTTTTTTTTTTTTTTTAATTCTCACTGTTTTATTTAAAAAGCATGGTAAGTGTCTGAAAATGAGGCAGTCTCTCTTAAGATGTACCACTTCAGTTGGTGGGTCTCAGGTCATCCAGTGCTGTATAGGTGAAACTGACTGGAAGTCTCTCTGATATGTAGCACAGGTTTGTGGACATGTGAACAGGAAAGATGGTTAACCAAACTGAAGGTGATGGTCTGCATCATCTGCGGTTCCTAGATTTATGCTGGCCCTCTCTGTGGCTACCAGTCTTGTGTGGTGTGCAGCATTTTTTGCCTTGCCATTTCTTTGGATTGCCCTGCTCTCTCATGTGTTTGGCAGATCTGTGGGAATCATCAAGTGTTCTTCCAGCTTGGAAGTATCTGATTGTCTGCTGTTAAACTGTTGGTATCCCAGAGAAGAATCTACACTACTATGCTTGTAATTGGCTGAAGCAGGAAAGGAAACTGGGGGAAATAAGGACACTTAGCAGTCAGGTGGGAATAAAGGGGCCAGTGAACAGCAAGGACATGGGTGAACTCCAGAAGGAGGTGATGGAGGTAACTGATGAACCTGCCTTCACATCACCAGTTCTTTCTAATTTCCCATCTCCAGGAAATTCAGTGTTCAGACTCTCATATTCTGCTTTTCTTTCTTATGCTAATTTACTCTAGTTGAATGACTTTGGTTTTGTTTCTGACAGAATGACAGAATAAATTACATACTTCAGGCTCCCCTCCTGCCCAGCTTTTTGTCCACCTGCAACTGCACAAAGGCAGTCACTGATGCGAGCGTTACACTGATGCGAGCACTACACAGTGCTGTAGATGGCCTCCACTCATTGGCTTTGGAGGTGGGGAAGGTGTTGATGATAGATTCATCTGAGAAGGACAGTTGACTACTATGCCTCAGTGACCTTTTCAAAAGCAATCATTGTCAGAGGGCTGGCAGTAAAGCGGAGGTCTCTACGTATGTGGTATTGCCAGCCTTTGTCCTTTCCTGCTTCTTTCACGACCTAAAAAAACCCAACAAAAAGTAAATAAGTTGGGAGCAGATTTAAATTAGTAAGTGGGCTGACGGTTACCTTGATTGGTCTGAGGTGCTGAAGATTTGTACCCCTCATCCTATTACTACACTCCCTGATAAAGAGTCCCTCCCCATCTTTCCTGTAGGCCCTGTTTAATTACTGGAAGGCTGCTATAAAGTCTCCCCCTCCATCTCTCCTCCCCCCTTCCTCTCTCTTCCCCCCTCCCTCTCTCCTCTTCTCTTGGATGAATAACCTCAACTCTCTCACACTGTCCTCACAAGAGATGTGCTCCAGCCCTCTGATCATCATCATGGCCCTCCTCTGGACCCGTTCAAGCAGGTCCATGTCATTCTTATGTTGGGGGCCCCAGAGCTGGACACATACTTCAGGTGGGGTCTCACAAGAGCGGAGTAGAGGGGGAGAATCCCCTCCCTCAACCTGCTGTCCACACTTCTCTTGGTGTAGCCCAGAATACAGTTGGCTTTCTGGACTGCGAGTACACAGTACTGTCTCATACTCAGTTTTCCAGCTGCTAATACCCCAAGGTCCTTCTCTGCAGGGCTGCTTTCAATCCACACATCACCCTGCCTGTATTTGTGCGTGATAATACCAGGTAATACCAGGGGGTTAAATTTTCTTATTTCTACAGCTGCTTTAAATTTGAAGATAGTTATTTTGCACACTCACTTTCTGCATTATAGATCCAAATGTGATTTCTTTGTATTTCAGGAACACTCCTCATCCATTACTCAGTGTACTGGAAAACAGACCTGATTGCTGGCCAGTTCTACTGCAGCAGATAACAGTATTTTTCCATCAATGTCCCGAGAGGTAAATGAATGAATAATTAAAAAACAGCAGATGTAGATAACTTAATCCTATCAATATAATATAACTGTTTTATTGAAGGCAAATGCAATGAACGATAAAAATTCTGTCTTTTGAAGAAAAATTATAAAATTTAGTGATACCATTTAAAGAAATGTAAATAAAATACTAGAATAATATATCAAAACCCATTTTTTATAGTTTTTTTCTGAACTCTTTTATGCTGATGTAATTTTTATGGATGTGGAAAAGTTGGTGCAAAATAGATAGCGGCTTTGGAAATTTTTTTTTTAAAAATAAGCAATTTTGATTATTTGCTTTGTCAAGATTTTGGCTGCTTTGTCAAAAAGGTGACTAGTATGCAGGTACAACTACAAAATGATGAGATCATAAAAGGAAAGCATAGATGATTATAACTCACAGTAAAGGATGAGATCTTTAAAAATGATGTATGCTGCTTGTTTAATAAAAAAAATAATCATTGACACGGCCTTATTATAAAATATCTTTAACAATGACCAAATATCCAAGCTGCCAACAGTTTCAACATTTCTTCATGCTTACCTCCAAGGAACTTGTCCAATAAAACTTCAGTGTAAGATATCAAATGTTGTAGCAGCCTTAAAGCCAGATGTTTTCAGTGATTTTACACCTATATGTATGCTTTTCAGATAAAAACGATGTCTTTTGTTCTCTTTTCTGGAATACTCATACAAATCCAATAAAGTAGTAGTACAGTGAAGTTGACTTCTGTATTCTGTTGCTATGAGTAAACAAGTAAGTTTTTTCTTCTCTTAAATTTCTAGTGGGCCTAGACTACATGATCAGCAGTAAGACTGTCAAGCAGAAGTGTGTTTTATTCAGTTCAATTGATCACAGTATTTTAAAAATACTGTTTGCAGACTTGTTCTTCCACTCAGCTGCTAAATCTGGGATTCATGAAGAGTTCTGTCAGATGTCTGAAAGGGAGAATGAACTGGATTTTTTGCTGGTGGCTTGTTTTGAATTAAAGCAGAAGGTTTAGTTTGCTGGAAAGGAAAATGTCTTAAACTTCCTTTGCTGCTTCTTGTGCAAAGGCTTCAGCATAATAAGGTTCTAGACTGAGAATATAGAATCATTTTGGTTGGAAAAGAGCCTTAAGAACACAAGGTCCAACACTTAACCTAACACTACCAAGTCCACCACTAAGCCATGTCCCTAAGCATGATGTGAACAAATGCCACATAATGCTGATGTAGATCTATTACTGAATTCTTTGTAAAGCTCTGCATCAGGGCTGAGTCTAGTTTAAAACTGACTTTTGATTTTGATTCTGTGTATATTTGTTAATGTATTGATCATTTACTTTATTTGATTGTTTTAGTAATGTCAAGAACAGCTCGTATTCCTAACATGGTGAAGACAGAAGAATTGTTCTGTGATAAATTTTTTACCGGGAATCCATCTTGGTTAAAGCAGTTCCTGTTTCATTTAATTGATTAAGACCACTGGGCAAAAACTGACAAGGAGTGGATGGCTCTTTTAATTGAAATTACTTTTATGTGTTTTAAAAAGACATTTCTAAATAGTCTGATCCAAATGATACTTCAGAATGGCACAGTGGTCTCATGATGTTCAGCAAGGAAAATAATTTTCTTGAATTGATGAGGAAACAAAAAAGAATAAAATTAGGAGTGTCATAATATGCAAGTACATACTAAGTAGTATTCATTCTTAAATATTGAGTCTTTTCACAATTGCACTTTGTTGTATGGTACTATATAAGGTCCCATGACAGTACTTTGTGCTAGTAAGTCCAAGGGGTTTTTTGTGAGATTTAGTAATGGCTTTCATAACACCTTTATGTTGATTGCATCCTGTAGATTATTTCAGGTAATGTTACATTGTTTGGGTTTTCCTTGTTGTTCGTTAAGTTTTCAGTAGAAAGCAGTCTTGACAAACTTACTTATTGAACTGCAGGGCACAGAGTTCATCCGTTGCCATAATGACTCCGTTTCTAAGATACCTGTACTGCGAACCATCTCAGTTACGGGAATATGCTGAACTGCGAATGGGTTTACTTAAGATCTTACTTCAGCCTCATGGTCCAAAGGACAGAGAAGCACCCTCCGTGCTGGAATGCCAGATCGTTCAACTTCTGTGTGATTTTATTCCACACCTTCAGGTACAGTTGTTGTCTGACCCCACCTTTTACAAATAAATGCTATCACCACAATGGTAGTATTATTACTGCCTTTCAAGTGTGCAAATATAGCTTTCTCTTTCATTTCCTATAGACCTGATTTGTTAGTAGTACAGAAATCTAACTGGCTATTTCTCGTAGAATGTAAAACTTCTTAATTGTTCATATCTGATACCCCTGGTAAGGTGTAAACTGAAGCATGTTTACCATGATTATTTGCTGCTAGTTGCTTCAGTAAACTTGTAGAGATACCCATGAGAGAGAGAAGGTTGTTAAATTGTAAGATATTTGTCAAAAACATGCAATTTTTAACTTAATATGGATAATTTGAAAATGAAACAAACTATATGAGAAGGATGATTTAAGTACTTCTACATATTCCTTTCTCACTCTTTGTAACAGAGGGATTAGTAGTCCTGAAGACAAAATTTAATCCCTCTGGAATATGCTGAAGTTTTTGAATGTATTTTTAAATTGCACAGTGATACTTGCTAGGAGCTAGGGATTTAAACTTTCTGTCCCATTTGGTTAGAGGTCTAGGGTGGTGGTTAAGGTTCATAGCTCTGCTTTGCCTCGTGCTTTACTGTGATGTTGGTTAAGCTTTTTTCTGTACGTATGAACCTTTTCCTTAGTCTTTAATATTAGAGTAACATCTTCAGTTTCAAGTATATTCCGTCAAACATGAGGTGCTATGGTATTACTGCCACAGAAAGAGTTTGATAATATCAATAATGTAAAGTCAAATAGGCTTGATATGAGGATTTCTGGTAGTATCTTCCTCCTGAGGAATTTTACTAGTAAAGTCTACTTTGTACTGGTAGCTACTTTTCACAGTCTTTTGGACTAATAAGAACTTACGTTATACACATTTGTGTTGGTTCAGGTCTGCTCTTTGTGATGACAGATACATGCTGACTTTTTCTAGTCATAGGGACATTTCTGATTTTGTCTGGATTCTACCTGAAGTTCAGTATAATATTGTATCCTGAACGTATGACCAAGCTTCTGAGTTGGTGACATTTAGCCATAACAATGGCACTGAAGAAGATTTACAGAATTAGTTACAAACATTTCTTTCCTTCAGCATGTTGGCGCTTTTTTTTAAACTAGAAATGTGTTACAATTTTTTAAACTCAGTTTAATATTTGAATGTTTTTGTCTTGCCTGAGATACAACTTTCACAATAGAAAAGGAAACACTCATTCAAGAAGCCTGTTTGATGGATTGTTTTATAACTTGTTACTCCTTCTCATTCTGTCTTTGAACCTCAGGTTCTTCTTATCCTTCCTTTAAGCTCAGCCTTATTTAATCCTCTGTATTGTATAAATGCTGAAATGCTTCCTAGTCATTTTGTCTGACAGTACAACCAAACTGTCAAAAGTACAGCTGACTTTCCTGCTGAAAAATTCAGTGGACATGAGGCTTGTGATTAGAGCAGATTATTCATAGGATTTGTTCCAAGGAACTAAAAATCAGGATGTTATCCTTAATGCTGGCTCCAGAGTTTGTATCCAAACAGCTGGGTTTATCTGGAACTAGAATTTTCAAGAGTGGAAATGCTTTCATCTAACAGATCAGGATTTTGAGGCAACCTGCTTCTTGAAACCTCTTTACTTGGCTTCCAGATATGGAGATACTGCTTTTGGGTATCACACTTCAGCTTTTAATTTTTGTAGCAAGTAGATTATGTGGTGCTCTAGAAGCAGACAACACCACTGTCTTTCTTTTGAGACATATGTTAAAGTCTTGGTTACGTTACAGAGGAAACATTGTAGGGCAAGAATAGTTACCTGAATATTTACCTGCTATATGAAATCGCCACACAATTTGTTTTATGTTGCTGAGACAACCCTGAGACCTTCATTAATTTGCTGTTGCTTTTGAGGAAGAGATTTTTCTCATCAGCTGCAAAGAAATCTTTTTATTCTTTCATGTTTCTAATTTTGATTCAAAACATTAAATAGCAGTTCATCTCTTGTTTTTTCAGGGAAACTGGATGAGAGTTTCTTGGGTTTAGTTTATAAATGTTTCTTCAAAGTCTTAGTAATATTTGCAATGGAAACATTGCAGAGCTAAAGAACTAATTCTAAACTTGGAGAATTCTGTGTAGATAGGAAAGGGGAACCAAACCAGAATGTGTTTTGTTTTTGTTTTTTTTTAATTTCCTCTTTACAGCTTAAAGACCTACTGCAAGTTACAGAAGCCTTGTTTTTTCTGCAAGAGCTATTCCTCAGCCTACTGCGCTATCCTGTGTTTTGGAAAGTTCAGTTATCCCAGTTTTGTCTGCAACTATTATGTTTCTGTGAAACGTGTTTAAATGTAACAGGAGAATGCTCATCTTTGATCTCCTTAATAGAGGACAACTTTGAGCTCTTAAAAGAGGTAAGAGTTCATGGGAAAAAAAATAGTTGTATTTAAATTTAAACAATGTCATGTTTAAGACACTATTTAGAGATGTTGATACATGGCATTCATTTGCAAGTGACCAGTGTTGTTTCAAAGCTTCTGATATTTTTTATCTTGGTTGAACACCTTCAGAAGGCAAAAACTTAACTGGTTCTGTGTATACCAGTTAACCTTTTACCATGGGAGTTGGTTTAAACTGAGCTAAAATGTTTAAAACAAAGTAACAAATTAAAATGTTGTAGTTATTCGGTTAAAATACTGGTTTTACACTTCATATTCTTCACTGCATATACTGTGTCGCTGTGTGTGCGCTCACTATATTTCATGAAGAAACTCCTTACAGTTTTGGTTGTTTCCCATTTGTACTTTTCAGTGTCTCTGAAAAACAAAAAAACCTTGAGCCTCTTTCTTTTTTGCTTGTAGGTATTTCCTGTGGAACAGTGTATAATTGGGCTAGCGCTTCTATTGTTGCAAACACCAGAAAGTCAGCAGAAGTCTGTCTTGAGTCTAGGTAAAGCTGCTCTTGTGAAAGAGGAATCCTCATTCTTAAGACTGTGTCTTTATTTTTTCGTATTTATGAAAATAAGTTCTCCATTCCCCTGAAGTTGGATTGGGTGGTGAAATGTTTTTTGTAAGCACAATTTTTCCTAAATTTAAAAAGTAACATTTGATCTAATGGCAATGAAGATAAATTGTCCTGCTACACTGCTACTTTTTCCATGGATGTTACTGTATTCTAAGCTCCCTGCTATCTTGTCCTTGTCTGTTTCTTTCTGAGTCAACAACAGGATATTCTCAGCTGAGATTAATGCATCCTGAATAGTTTCTTTTGACAGATCTTAAGAAAACAGTCCTGACAGTCATCACAGTGTTTGGCTGAGCTTTTGACTTAGCAGTTTTGATTAGTGGAGTTACTCCAGTGAAAATGAAGGACTGTGCTACATTCCATTATTGTATTTCTTGCTGTCGTCAGGTACTTTGCTATAAACAACAGAAATGTATGAGTGTCTGACAAGAATTGGAGTTTTACCAAAAAATCTTTTGCACTTTAACTCTAGTATGCACGTACTGTGATTCTGGGGACTGTTACTTTGCTTGACCAGACTGTTTCCTAGAAATGTTTGTGACATGGCTAAAAATACACATTATGTTAGTTCTTTTTCCCCTATGTGATCTTTGTTTTTCCCGACTTTGTCTTAAATAGCGAACAAGCTTCTTTCCTGTTCAGAAACCCAGAACATCTCAACCACAGCGCATACTTTGGTGATGCCTGTGCTGCAGATCTTATGTTCTACAACAGTTGGGGACTGCCTATCAGAGGATGATTCTGGAACTACCAGGCAGCAGCTGGCTGTAAATCTTTTGGAAATGTTACAGGAAGAAGGTGTGAAGGAAAAAAAGGAATTGGTAAAGTTATAAGGTTTTTTTCCTTCTTTTGGGCAGGCAGGAGATGTATTTAACAATTTTTCTGCATTATGTCTAGGTGCTTGGTAAAGACTCCACATGTGTGAGCTTCTTTGTGTAATACTTTGTATGGAAACACTCAAAAATATGTATAGTCCATAAAGCTAGACTACTGGTAAAGTGGAAGTGTATGCTAGATACTGTTTTACTTATGAGATGGGATTTTTTTACTTTTAGAGACCGTACAGATTAAAGAATCCACTTGCATTATTAATCAAGGACTTAGTAGAAAGCAAGGTTATGTATGCTTGCTTTGTCTCTTTCAGACTTGGTTATTCTACTCATCTGCATCCTTTTCCTTACCATCATATGTGACTGTTAGCTACCGTTCTTTCTCCTTTGACTGGAGAGAGTTATGGAGCACATAAGTGTCAGCAAATTCCAGCTTGTTATCCTGGATCTTTTTATCAGTGCTGTTGTTGTTTTGTTTTTATTTATTTGCTTATGTTCCTCATAGTTGCCCTCCACCCATTTGTCCCATCTGTTCTGAGAACAGGTGACAGAAAGTCTCTTTGATCAAGGTGTGCTTAGTACTGTGTGGAAGCTAAGCTACCTTTCTGCTTTACACCCTTGTTACATGGTGTCAGGAGGGTGGTGATGTGACAAGTTGGAGGCAGGAAAAGATGCCAGTTCTGAGTTCTGCCATGTCTCCTTGTCCTGGAATCCCTCTCCAACTTCATCTTCCAATTCCACAAATCTTAAGAGGCAAGCCTATTTGCACTCCTAGTGAAGGATAAATGTTTTAAAGTTCACTAAAGCCTACATGCTTTATTCTGCACTGAAAGAACAGTCTGTGGGATGTTTTTAAGTGCAGAAGGCTGCTTACTTCCTCTTAATGGGACTTTCTAGGTGGCAGCCTGTACTGATGTCACTGGAAGTTTGTTTCAGAGAGAGGTGTTCCGGGTGCTTCAGTCCTCTGTGCTCTCTATCACCAGCCCATCTGTTTTGTTTTCTGTGGTGTTGTAGAAGCTAGTTAAATGTCTTAAAACACAACTGGGTTACTGTAGGACACAGATTACTGTACACTGTATAACACTGGTTTCCTGTAACAGAACTTTGTTGTACTGATTCTGCTATTCTCCTCGCTTCAAAAAGCATGTGAAAGCTTTTCTTTTAAGGGCTTAAATAATTTGTGATGACACAAACTTTTTCTGTTAGCTATGTTAAACTGAAAAGACACATTTTGGTGGGAATTCTCTAACAGTCATTTCACTTCTGTCTCAGGTAGACATGCTTGTCATGTTCGTAGCAGGTAGCATGGCAGATCTTTGGTAATACATGTTCAGCAGTGAGAATGGGAAGACAGACACTGATTTTGCCTGGTTATTGTTTGTAAAAAGTATGCCAATAACCTTTGGTTCTCAACTGAAACATTAAAAAATGTAGAATTTCTGTGTAATGTTCCCATAGGTTCAGTCCATTTGTGTTGTAGGATCATATTAGTACTAACAGAATACAATCTTTAATGAATTCTCCTTACTTAGACTTTCTTCACACTGGAAATGGGCATGAAAAGAGGTAGGAATAGAAAGGAGGTGTTGTCCACACTGAGCAAGCTTTGAATAAAAGTATTTAAAAGTAAGCATAAGTTATGATATATTTTCTTAGAATCACAGAACAGCCCAGGTTGGAAGGGACCTCAAAAGATCATCTGGTCCAGCCTTTCATGGGAAAGGGAGCCTAGATGAGATTGTCTAGCAACTTGTCCGATCACATCTTGAAAACCTCCAGCGATGGGGACTCCAACATGTCCCTGGAGAGGTTGTTCCATGAATGATTGTTTTCACTGTAAAAAATTTCTTTCTTATATCAAGATGAAACCTCTCCCAGTGCAATTTGTACTTGCTGTCCCTTGTCCTATCCATGTGGCTGCTTGTAAAGAAGGAGCTTCTGTTCTCTTAGTAGCTGCCCTTCAAGTACTGGAAAACTGGTGACATCCCCCTTGAGCCTTCTCTTCTCCAGGGTGAAAAGACCTAACTTATAGGGCAGGTTGTCCAGCACTTTGATTATCTTCATGGCTCTCCTTTGGACCCTCTCCAGTCTGTCCACGTCATTTGAATTGTGGGGCCCAGAACTGGACCCAGTATTCCAGGTGCAGCCTGACAAGCGGTGAGTAAAGTGGGATGATCACGTCTCTATCTCTGCTAGTAATGTTCCTAAAGATGCAGCTCAAGATCCAATTTGCCTTTGCTGCAGTGGTGCACTGCTGACTCATGTTCAGCTTGTTGTCCACCAGGACCCCCAGGTCCCTCTCAGCAAGGCTGCTCCCCTGCCACAGAAATCATAGCCTGTACTGGGCTCCTTGGTTATGCAGGATTTGCACTTGTCTTTGTTGAACTTCATACAGTTCTTTCTAGCTTACTCCTCCAGCCTGTTCTGGTCTCTCTGAAAGATGGCTCTCCCTTCTGATGGGTCCACCTCACCAACCAGTTTAGTGTCATCAACAAACTCGGTGAGGGTGCTTTCAGTCCCATTGTCCAGATCATTTATGAAGATGTTGAACAGTATGGGGCCCAGCACTGATCCCTGGGGGACCCCGCTTGTGATAGGCTGCCAGCCTGAGTAATCACTGAGTAACCACTGATCACCACTCTCTGAGTGCAGCCTGTGAGACAATTTCCTGACATCTCACAGACCACCCATCCAATCTGTATCTTGACATTTTTTCCAGGAGAAGGCTGTAGGAAACAGTGTTGAATGCTTTGTTGAAGTCCAGGTAAGCAACATCCACTGCTCTCTCCATGCAGACAGAAGTTACTTTATAGTAGAAGGTGATCAGGTTAGTCTGGCACAATTTGCCTGTGGTAACTCTGTGATTGGGAAAATCCAGCACCTGCTTAATTTGATTTGTAATAGTTTCTAGGAGGACTCTTCCACCACTTTCGCAGGGATTGAAGTAAGGATAATGGCCCTGTAGTTTCCTGACCCTCTTTTGGTCTATTCTTGTAGATGGGCATGAGAACTGCCCTCTTTCAGTCATCAGGGATGCCCCTTGATCTCCACGACTTTTCAGAGATAATAGACAGTGGTCTTCTAACTATGTCAGCCACTTCCATGAACACCCTGGGGTGGATTCCCTCAGGGCCCATCGATTTATGTGGGTTGAGCCCTTGCAGAGGGCCACTACTGGTGGGTCAACACATGTGTTGTAGCAGCTTGATCCAGTGATCTGGGGTCCAGCTACAGCAGTAGAGACAGAGGAAAGGAGGCTTTGAGAACCTCTGCTCTGTCAGCATTATTTGTAACTTGTTTCCCTGCACTGTTTAGTAATGACCTATGCCTTCCCTGTGCTCCTGCTTACTGCTCACACATCTGAAGGACCCTTTCTTCTTCTTGATGTCACTGGCCAATTTCAGTTCTAGCAGAGCCTTAACCTTCCTGTCTGGATCTCTGCATGCCCTAGCAAGGTTCTTGTAGCCCTTAATGGGTATGTGGCTGCCTTTCAATAGCTGGTATGTTTCTTTTTTGCTTTTAACTGCACTCAAAAGCTATGTTTTCTTCAGAGGCTTTTTTTTTTTTTTTTGGCAGTCACCGTAATAGGGAACTGTTCTACTTGTAGCCCCAAGATTTTGAAAAATGTTAGGATGTGGTTAACCTGCATTCTACTTTGCCATTGAGGGATTTTATATATATCTTTCAGTGTTGGTAGGCTGAAATTTTCTACCTAACCTGCTTGAATGGGGTGCAGCATTAAAGTAGAAATACAGTGATAGCTTATTTTCATGCAGCTGAAATAAAGGGGAAGGGAGCAAGTATGGTTGTGTAGCAAAACCTTTGGGGAAGTAGTGTGGAATGGGAAATACCAGTGTAATATTTCAGGCTCTACCAATTTTATCAGTCTTTTCCAGGCATTTAAAAAAACAAACCAAAAAAGCACAAAAAAAATCAAAACCAAAAAAACCTGTAATAGTCTGATCTTGATTTCAAGCTCTACAATCTTGTAGGTGCAGACAACTAAACAGTACAGCTTACAGATCCTGAAGCTCTTCTTAGCCCGCTGTATGTTATTGGATAAAGTTTAAATACCTTTATCAATACATGGCAGTTTCACACTCTATCGAGAAGAGGTATTTGGCTTCAAGTGACCTTAACAGCCAGAGAGGTGGCATTCTAGATTGCTGAAAGTTTTACACACAGTAACTGTAATGCTTAAGTAATGGAATAAGCTAATTTTAATGTTATTTTAAAAAGGTCATCTAAAGTACAGAGGCATTCTACCTTCCATTAGCCAAAATAAGTTTACATTACATTGAACAGTGTGATTAAAATGGAATTCTGCAGTTTTATGGAGAGCAGTTTTTGCCATTCAAAATCGCTTTTTCCCTGGTGATTTAAAGGTGAGTAGGCCCTGCCCTGTTGGAGTCTGAATTACATTTGTAATGTTCACTTGGAGACCTTTTCAGTACTTCTTGACCTGATTTTTATATAAATGTTCTTCATGTAATCACTACCTGCCAACTACTATCTTAATAATGGAAAGATGTTTCTGAGAACATTGCGTTTTCTAAGGAACCAAAGAATAGGATAGAGATGGTTTGTCTTGGATTAAGCTTTTCTGTTGTAATGAAAACTTTGGACTTCCACATTAATTTGCAAGAGCCTTTATATATATATATATATATATATATATTTACATATATTAAAGCCTGAGTTAGGAGCATTCCTCATTTGTATTTCACTACTTACCTGCTTCTGAATGTTACCTTCTGTGACTGCATCTATACAACATTTTGTTCTGAGAAGTGAAACAGTTAAAAAAAAAAAAAGTTGGATTAACTTAAACTATGGTGTTTTATTAAGTAATACCAAAAGTTAAGAGAATTTCCTTAAAATAATGTCGATGATACTTAATGCTTTCATGATGCACCTGTTAAGTGTCAGGAATGGAAGCTTTTAATCTACTCCAGTTCTATTGTGTCCATTTTAGTAAGGAAGTAGCACTGCAGTTACCAGCAGGAACTGGAATGGTGGAAGCCAAATAAACGAGTCACTCGTGTATAGGGAGTTAGCAACCCATTCAGATATCCTTAGTGCAAGAATTCACGTAAAGGATTGTGAAGAAATGTGTTGCAATTTATTCTTTACACTTACTCCATTAGGACCCTGAAAAAAAAATTTGTTTTGGATGACAGAACTGAAATAGTTATGTTTTTTCTTTGTTCTTTCATGGTACCTTATTTGTTTGGTTGAGAATTTTGTTTGTTTCTCTTGTTCTCAGGTGTCGTGCAAACTCCTTTTCCCCATAACCAGCTCTTACAGCTCATTGTATGCAACCTGGAAGATCATAGAGCTCATGAAAGAGAAGTCTGCAGTTACTAACTGGTTATCTTCAGTGAAATCACTGCTACCCATTACAACTCAAGTCCCTGCCCATGTTTTTCTTTTGCTGGCTTATTTACTGATCCAAGAAAATGGAGACAGTCTTTGTGATGTACTCCAGGCTACTACGGAAATAGCCAAGGCTGATTGTTCTCAGGTAAAAACATACCGTTGGTGGACTTTGTTACAGGAATTGGGCTGGGTTCTGCAGCCAGAGAGAGGCAAGGCTGCCACAACTCTGTGACCCCAGATCCGACAAGCAGCAAGACTGCCTATATTCCCAGTAGGTAATGCACATGCAGTGCACACATGCACCACATACCTGTGCTTATTTGTATATAACACAGACACACAGAGCACTCACAAGAAAGCAAAACAGCACCAGAGCCTCTGTCTTGCTCCACTGTGGAGGTCTCCTATGAAGACAAACAGACAGAGTTTTTCAGCCCAGAGAAGAGAAGGCTTGAGGGAGACCTTATTTCAGCCTTCCAGTACCTAAAGTAGACCCACAAGAAAGCTGGAGAGGGACTTTTTACAAGGGCATGTAGTGATAGGACAAGGGGTAATGGCATTAAACTTAAAGAGGATAGATTCATATTAGATGTAAGGAAGAAATCCTTTTCTGTGGGGGTGGTGAGGCACTGGAACAGGTTGCCCAGAGAAGCTGTGGCTGCCCCTTCCTGGAAATGTTCAAGGCCAGGTTGGACGGGACTTTGATCAACCTCTGATCTAGTGGAAGGTGTCTCTGCCCATGGCAGGGAAGTTGGAGCTAGATGATCTTTAAGGTCCCTTCCAACTCAAACCATTCTGTGAATATATGTACAGTGTATGGATATGTACAGTATGGATTCCTCCAGCAATGGGCGTAGACAGTCATTGTGCACAGTATCCTGGATCCCAGTCTCACCAGTTGCTGGCATTTGGACATATGAGCCCCTGAGGCCACAGCTCCGCTGCAGCTGCTGGTGCAGCCTGCCCACCATCCTGCAGAGACACACACACCTGTACATACCGCCCAATGCCCTGCTGGCTGGGACTACCCTGGCCCCCATGTAGGCAGCCCCTATGTGGTCTCACCCTTAGACACATACATATGCATGCACACGCATATATCCCAAGCTGGCTGGAACTCACCTTTTCTGTGTCACTTAGAGCAAAATATGTATTATGTCTCTCTTTTGGAGTATTTTTTGGTTGTTTAGGCTTCGGAAAAAAAAAATAGCTTATTTGTTACTAAGCTGCAGAAGTTTTTAAACTAGGTGACAGCTTCATCTGTTGTGATTGGTCTGCTGTTAACCTTTTATGTCTCAAGTCTCTTTCAGGCTGGCCTTTTGTTGTTTTCTTGTATGGGTATGTTTCATAATGCACTCAAATTGATACAGACTTGGGAGCATGTGATTTCTTTAAAATTTTTTTCGCAGTTTGAATTTTTTCATTCTATTGTTTTTCTAGCATTGCATTCAATTGTACTTTTGCATTGTAATTAGGTTTTGTGGGGATTAGTTATTTTATATTTCTAGGCTTAAATGATGCTAGTTCCAGGGTTTTTGGTTTTTGTCTTTAGACACTTGACATTTGTTAACCTTTGTATTAAAGATAAGATTTTGGGTGGTGTGTAGAAAAAGTAATTCTGTCCTGTTCAAACACACAGTAACAGCTTGAAAAGTCCAGTTTTCAGTCTGGAGAAGACTGCGGGGTTTTGCTGTAGGATTACTGGTCAGGACTGCAAGTGTTCTGTGGGCATGGAAGAACATGTAGAATCTGTTAATTTACATGAAGTATAAGATTAGTTCTCTGAAAAAAAGAGTGAAATGTATTATTTAAATTTTGGCCAAACCAAGTGTAGCTGGGTTTCCAAGAAGTGTGTAACCTCCAAACACATTTAACTGATTGTTTTCCTCACTACATCTTGAGGAAATAAACACATAAAATACTTTGGAAGGAGGAATAAAAAAGGGAAGGCTTCACTGGTCTTAAAAGGATTTTTCATTGTGGCATCTGTAGCATAGTGCGCTTTTTTTTTTTTTTCCTTCTGGAAGAATCATAGAATAGTTTGCATTGGAAAGGACCTTTAAAGGTCATCTAGTCCAACGCCCCTGCAATGAGCAGGGACATCTTTGCCTAGATCAGGTTGCTCAGAGCCCCATCCAACCTGACCTTGAATGTTTCCAGGGATGGCACATCTACCACCTCTCTGGGCAGCCTGTTCCAGTGCCTCACCACCCTTATCTTAAAAAATGTCTTCCTTATATCTAGTCTGAATCTACCCTCTTCTAGTTTAAAACCACCACCCCTTATCCAGTCACTACAGGCCCTACTAAAAAGCCTGTCCCCATCTTTCTTGTAAGCCCAGTTTAAGTATTGAAAGACCGCAGTAAGGTCTCCCTTGAGCCCTCTCTTCTCCAGGCTGAGCAACCTGAACTCAGCCTCATAAGGGAGGTGTTCCATTCCTCTGATGGTTTTTGTGGCCCTCCTCTGGACCTGGTCTAACAGATCCATGTCTTTCCTGTACTGAGGAATCCAGAGCTGTACACAGTATTCAGGTGGGGTCTTGCCAGAGTGGAGTAGATACGGATGCAACATACTGGGAAAAGGTATAACAGTGAAAAGAAAATTGCAAACTAAACTGAAGGGTACAGCCAACTGGGGCTCTCTGCAGCACTTCTGTAGCACACTTCAAACCGCAAATAGACATCAGTTGAATTGAAAAAAGTTAGTGGGCAATTTCCTTTTATAGTATATCCATGCCTGTATGTGAATTAAATAGGGAAGTGTCATGCTTTGCTCATTTTACTGTATTTTGAAGTTCCCGATTTGTCCTGTGCATGCTGCTATCTTTTTAGTGAATATGCAGGTCGTGACAGATTCAAGATGACAGTGTTTATAAAAAGCCTGAACTGCAATGTTGATATTTGTTTTAGGAAGAACCTATAAGGCTACACAGCTTATTTACAAAATAAGAACAGGGTCTAATTCCTAGATAGTATTTATTCAGGGTCCTTGGTGTACTCCTTCTTGAATTGTGTGTAGAACAGCTACTCGGGCTTGTTACTAAGTCTCATGTCAGTGGAAATACTGAGCTGTTAGAAGTTAGAACCGACTCCTCCAAGTTAGGCATCTGGTGGAAATGAGCAAAATTAAGTGCTTTTTGTTCTTTTCAGGATATCTTTTTCCATTCTTACTTTGTTCACTTAATGGTTCTTTCTTATTTTCTCAGAATGGCTGTTATTTTCTTGTACATGGATGAATTCTTTCTCTTAAACTACAGACTTAAAATCCTCCCATTTTATTATAGCCTTGCACCTCTTCTAGAGGATGGTTAAATAACACAAAATGGGGAAGAATTGAAAAGCAGAAAAAAAGCATAACAAAACATGTGAGCAAGTCAGAACCTCACAGTACTCTTCTCAGAGCTGTGGACAGCTGTGGCAAGAGGGCACTTGAAGCTGCTTTTGCTGCTTCATGCAGCGTTTGGCTTCCTTTTAATATGTCATCTGCTTCTTGTCATTCAGTTTAATTTAAGATACCAATGCTGTGTGTTGTTTAAAACCTTGGAGAGAAAAATACTGGGTCACAAAGGCTCTGGTGATCTGTGGCAAGGAGAAATAAATATATTGCACTAAGACTTTGCAGGTTAGTTTTCTTGACATGGTAGAACTCTATAAACAACCTATGCTAGGAGAGCTATTTACCAAATGGTGGTGGTATTGATGCTGATTACCAGGTGCAATGGCATGCTCTAGTATTTTTTGAATGATCATGGTTTAGAGTTCATTCAGTAAGTTGTTACTTAACTGTTTTGAAAGAAGTGGAAGCCTTGAGCATTTTTTAAGCTTTTCTTAACAAGTGGCTTTATGCCTTAAGTTAGAATATCAAAAAAAACCCCGAACAACAACAAAAAAACCCAACAAAACCCCACATTTTCTTTGTTGAAAGGTAAAGGAAACCATAGATTTGACTATTGTTTCTAAAAGTGCAGGTTAGTCTTCTGAAATCAGGGTATAGGTTTACCTTGGTCATCCAATTCACAGCTACGGAAAGGTTTACTGCATTACTAACAATGCTAATGTTTCTATTAAGTGTTTCATTCATGAGTTTATGATCATCAGAGGTCTGGAGTTTTGGGTTATATGTACTATAATGGATTGGAGGGGGCGGCTTTGTATGAAGTAGATTGCCTGTTAAGACTTTATTTTTTTGGACCAACTCTAACGTTGAAGTGCCTTACGATGTGCTATTTTAACCCATGCTAAAAGGTTTACTTACTGTGCTGGGTTCAAGCATCAAGTATTAGATGTGTGAAGTATTGACCATATTATTTAAGTACAAGTTGGGAAGCTGGTTTAAAGTAAGCAGTCTCAGTATTTTATCTTCAGGAAACAAAAAGCAATCCTTTCATAAGCAGACATGTTAAGAATAGGGTGGTATTGCTGGAAAGTAGCACTTATTTTAGAGCTCTGGTTGAGAGGAAAGGTGGGGAGCTAATCAATGACAAGGGTAAGAACGTAAAACTTACAGGTAATGACAATTGAGCTGACCATGACAATGTGATCCTAAGCCAGCAGTCAGAAGTCAGTCTTCCAGATGTGTTTTCTCTTGTAACTGCAAGAGCCAGGTTTTTGAGGTAAGACGCAAAGCTTTAAGGTAGCCTATAGATGCTTTGTTGACCTTGATTTTTTTTTGTTGGTTTTATTTTTTTTTTTTTTGCAAGGCTATTAAAACTGGATTTTCTCACTTTAAGTGGGAAGCACCTAATCATGTTCAAGGGCAAAAGTAAGCAAAATGAATTGTATTTTGGTGTAAAAGAAAAGCTGAGCTGATGTAGAACCACCTGTACATCTCTTTAACTTAGTTTCTTGAAAATCTTTCCGTAAGTCAGCATTCAAAACCTAGTATGAGTAGTACACCCCAACTATGAGTAGTTTGACAGGTCTACTAAATAGTCTGTAATCAGGGATACAGGCCCCAGACTTTGTAAATTAATTAATTAATTATCCTCTAGGAAAAGGGTAGGTAAGTTACAACTCCATGTTTTGACACCTGCAATAGACATACATCTGCCCTATCCTGGGAAACTTCAGTTCTGATGCAAATTGCTGCAAGTAAGGCAGTTTTCTTCTTGTGTCTAGCCATGTATAAATGCCAGGCTCTTTATTGTGGGTTACTTGTTTTTGTCTGTAGACTCTCTCTGCAACCTAAGACTTGGGTTGCTGCAATAGGTCTTTGAGTCATATGATGAATCAGTGGCTTATTACAGAAAGAGGAAAGGCATAATGCTTTGTTTATTAACTGATACAGTTATTCAAAATGCAATTTGATGTCATTTAAAAAAGCAATAACTTGCTGAAAAAAAATGACTAAAGTAATATGGCATCTGAGCAGAATGGCCTGAACTCTGACTGTAGGGAATAATTCTCTTCTGAATTTCACTGGAGTAATCTGGAATATCTCCAGTGACTTGAAATGAACAGTTTTAGAGACAAATTTAAATGCAACTCACCAGAATTACAGAAACTGTAGACAGATACAGGGAGAGGAGTTTAACCAGAAGTTGCTGATGTTTAGCATGATGTGAGTGGGCTTACCGACTTTCTTTGTTCACTTATTTTAAGCTAAAGTTTTTGTTCACCAATACAGTAAATAAGATTGATGATGGACAGAGCCTCTTTGAGCTAACTGTGGTGGTCTGACTACTTTGGAATGAAGAAACCCTTCAGGCTGGTGAAAAGGTCCTTCCTGGCACTGAGAAAAATGGCTTATGCCCAAATGAAATGAGAAGGTGAAGTTCAAACTGCTTTTCTGTTTCCCTAATGAGAAGTCCATATGAATTAGAAACTGTTGCTTAAAATGCAGAACTCAAACCATAATTTGATACTGTCCAACTGGCTCACATTTCATTTGGGGACCGCAAATGGTGAGCTTTTAGTCTTTTAAATTACTGTGGGCTTTAAAATACTTCTTTGCAAAATATGTAGAGTATTCAGGTATCTTTTTAGTAGTATCACATAAAGCAATCTGTAATTAGCGATACAGCAGACGTTCTGCTGGGTAATATTTGCAGATTTGACATGAGAAGAATACTGCGCTTAATTGGGGTGATATTTCCCTTTTCAGTCCTTAGTTGAGTGCAACTAAGGACATCTGAATATTCTCCAGGTAGCAATAGCTAATGCATTGCAGTCTTTTAAAGTACGTTTTCATTCCAAAAGATCTTAATGCTTTAAAACTGGGACTTACTGTCTGGCTCAGTTGAACTTGGGATCACCTGGCATCTGCCTTGACTCTGGCAAGTTATTTTAGTTCTGAGTCTGCTCAGTGGGTCCACAGAGATTATTACAGTGTGATGCAGCACTGCACTGAAAGAGTATCATGTTGGTTCTTATAGGTGCAATGCTCTTTGTAAGACAGGAAGAATGACCTGGGACTTCACTGGTCTTGCAGTTAAATTAGTTAGTACAGGGTCAGAAAAGCAGATTACTTTAATAAAGTCAGTGGGCAGTGTGATGGCAACAACCACTAACATATTGATGGCAAAGTTATACTTCGGGAATTGCTTTATTTGGTTTTGTGTTTTATTCAGTTCCACATAAATAAATGGTGCTTTATAAAAGATGGAGAAATAAGTAGTAAAGCAGTGATCAAAATGTCCTTTAAGTTAAGAAAGTGAAAGGCTCATCACAACAAGATTGTTAAACATTTTGAGTCTTCAGTTCCATAGGGCACTTTCTGAAGGACGCAGTGGAAGGTGGTGTGCCTAATTAGAAGGCTGTTCTGAAGAAGAGAAGGAAGTCAGAGGTTGGGTGTGGAAAGAAGAGAACAAAAACTGGCTGCTAATCCCCAGTTTATTTTTAAACAGTCACCACTACTACCTTGAATCTGCTCCTTTGATGTTAGCAGCACCTGAACACTCAGTTTAAACTCAGGTGTTTGTAATGGAAAGAAGGTCTAACCAAATAATGACAGGTACATTCCAAATTCCATGTCTTCAATTCATGTTCAAATCGAAGTAAACTTGGGCTAGCAGACCTCAGTGCTTAGCCTTGCAAAAGGTAAATAAAGTGTCCACAGAATGAAAAGTGTCAACTTTGCAGCCAAACTGTGGACTACCTCTACTACAGCAGAATATATATATGGAAGTGCTGAGATGTCATGGTGAGGGTCATAACATAAAAAGAGTTGTCTTGCTCTTTTTTTTCTTTATTTTTTTCTTTTTCTTTTTTTTTTCTTTTCCTTTTTTTTTTTTCATAAGAGATTGAGATAATCAGGAATTCTGCTGCTGGTGAAATTCTGTTACTTTTGTACTTCAGGTGATTAGTGGTTGTAGCTGTGGTTATTGAATTGAACCAACCAGAGAATGTGCCCTGCTGGACCCCCTCTTTGTGAACAGAGAAGGACTGGTGGATAATGTGGTGGTTGGAGGCTGACTATGGCACAGCAATCATGAAATAATAGAGTTCTCTATTCTTAGAGAGGCCAGGAGAGGGCTAAGCAGAACTGCCATCCTGGACTTCCAAAGGGCTGACTTTGTCTTGTTTGGGCACCTGCTTGACAGGATCCCTTGGGAGATGGTCCTGAAGGGTATAGGGTTCCAGGAAGGCTGGGCACTCTTTAAGAAGGAAGTGTTAATGGCTCAGGAACAGGCTGTCCCCAGGTGCTGTAAGAGAAGCCGGCGACAGAGAAGACCACCCTGACTGAACAGGGAGCTTTGGCTGCAACTCAGGGAGAAAAGGAGAGTTTACGGCCTTTGGAAGAAGGGACTAGCCACTCACAATGATTACAAAGAGGCTGTGAGGCTATGCAGGGTGGAAATCAGGAGGTCTAAAGCCCAGCTAGAAATTAATCTGGCTTCAGCAATCAAGGACAACAAGAAATATTTCTGTAAGTATGTGAGCAGCAAAAGAAAGACCAGGGAGAGCCTCCATCCCCTGCTAGACACAGGAGGAAACATGGTAACAAGTGATGAGGAGAAGGCTGAGGTGCTTAATGCCTTCTTTGCCTCAGTCTTTAATAACAAGACTAGTTGTACTGAGGGAATCCAGCCTCCTGAGCCAGAGGACAGAGACTGGGAGAACGACCCCCCCGCAATCCAGGAGGAGATAGTCAGTGACCTACTGCATCACATAGACATACACAAGTCTATGGGACCGGATGGGATACACCCGAGGGTGCTGAAGGAGCTGGCTGGGGTGCTCGCCAAGACGCTTTCCATCATTTACCAGCAGTCCTGGCTGACTGGGGAGGTCCCGACAGATTGGAGATCAGTCAATGTGATGCCCGTCTATAAGAAGGGTCAGAAGGATGATCCGGGAAACTACAAGCCTGTCAGCTTGACATTGGTGCCCAGGAAGCTGATGGAGCAGCTCATCCTGAGTACCATCACACAGCACGTGCGGCACAGCCAGATGATCAGGCCCATTCAGCAGGGGTTTATGAAAGGCATGTCCTGCTTGACAAACCTGATCTCCTCCTACGACAGGGTGACCTGTTTATTGGATGAGATACGGTGTAGTTGGGAACTGTCAGTGTTAGGTTAATGGTTGGACTAGATGATCTTCAAGGTCTTCTCCAACCGAGATGATTCTGTGAAAAGTCACTGGTGATTACCATGTTGAACCAAAAGTTGAAGAATTGTGTTTCAAAACAAAACAGGGTCAGAAAGTGAGAATGTGCATTGAGAATGCTATCTTCATTCCTTTCATGTTTATTACAACTCTACAAGGAGGGTTCACAAACAGGATCTCCCATTTCCACACTGAATATTGTTTTTATAAGGAGTTTATTGTCTCTGCAGTAAATTAAGGGAGCATTAAAAAGCCTTGCTATGTTTAAAAATAATTAATGTAATTGATTTTGCAGACATTGTTCTGGTTGTCCTTTATTTTTGTTTTTTCTCACCATTTCCGTGAACAGAGCCTACAGAGGACTTCTGTGTATGTACCTCCTCCTTCCCCACTGAATAAAAGCATTTTTATGGTCCAAGATTAGTGATTATATTAGATCTGATTCTAGCTGAGGCATTTTAGAGTAATGGTCTGAAACACTGTGGAAGAAAATTCAGAAGTCTTTTTAAAAGGTTGTCAAATGAAGAGTAGTACATGGGCTTTTAGGCTGTCTTAAATCACTGCAGAGGCTGCACTGACACGTGCTGTTCATACAGTCCTCCCAATGGGATGAATTTTCTTGTGCAAAGATCTTGTTATACTCTGTGAAACCAGCTGTGCTACAACAGGAAGAAATTAAATTGCCTGACAGAGGTCACTGGTGAATAGTAGTGCAAGGTCTATTACCATTATTAGAGCATTCTGAGGCTTTAGAAGGCATCCATTCTTTTATGGTTTTTCAACTGCTAGAATGAAATATTTTAGTGGTAAATGACACCCTTCTGGAAAATTCAACTGAAGGTGCATTATTTTGTGTTCTTTGGGGGCTGGGAGTTCATTAAAAAAAAAAAGTAAAATACTTTTTTATTTGGGTAAAAAACACATTTAAGGATATGTTGAAATGGATTTTGTTCGCTCAGGTAATGCCTGATGGTATTGTTCCATGTCTGATTATGTGAACTTTGGAGAGTAGCTGTAGGGAATCAGTTCCATTGTAGTCAGATCTTGTGGACAGATTCTTTATGGCTGAAGCTTATTGATTAGGATCCTGCTGGAGTACATGAAACTTTTGAAAACCTAGCTTATGTACTCTAAAAACTGCTTCTCATTTTTGAGAGCAGTTTATTTTAATAGGTTTTATAAACAGAAACTTGTCTTCCATTTATGCACTTAGCTGAAAAAGTGGTTCCTTCATTTGTGTGAATTGTTCAGTACCTTTCGTCTTTCTTACTGGAGCAAGAAATGCCAGAGTACTGAATGCTTTTGAAAACCTGCTTGTTTGACTGCCTTGCCTACTGGAGAACTAGATTGGTGGTACCTCTTTTCCAAAATTCAGCCTGACATTTCTCAGAAACAAAACCTGTAACTTCGCAGTGACATTTATTTCCTGCCTTTCAGTTGGCTTTTTGTGGGGGCCTGGAATGATCTCTTAGTGTTAAAATTGGTCCAAAAGATCCCTCCAGGATAGGCATGCAAGCAAAGGAAGTGTGGTGGGAATAATGTAAAGTGATATCCTACATTTAGAGTTTAAAATGGGGACGGCATATGTCAATATGTATTTGGATTATATTTTTTTGAAATGAGTTTTTCCTTCTCAATACGACTTGTCTTACTGTTTTCTGGCTGGCTTTTATTCTTTGTTCATACACAAGGTCTGTATGAGGACACTTTCTCTTCAGTAAAATGTAAGGAAATGGGAAGGAACAGAAGAGGAAGATTATCTTCTTCCCCTGCTATCTTCTCTTAGCTTGTGCTTTTTAAGAACAATAACTGTCCTGTAGCTTAGAAAAAAGAAATCGGACCACTGATTCTGAGAATAGGTTCTCAGACCTATTTATTAAATAAAGCATTTGGTCTTGGGTGTTTAATCTTACTTTAAAAAGGAGAGTATTGACATACCTTGGCATCATTTTTGAGATACAAATTATTTAAAAAAAAAAAAACAACAACAACAACGTAATCTTGAAACTCTTCTTCAGGTTGCTAACGACAAACTTGACCTAACTGCTTCATCCTCTGGAAGCGTGGGGGATGCAGAAGGCAGTGTTGCCACGCAGCATGCCTCTCAGAGCTGCTTCCTTTGTGCTGGGAGCTCATGAATAGTGATACCAGCTTTTTGGAGCTGTTAAGTCCTTGATGAAGATTTAGCATAAATTTAATATTGAAATTAGTCCTAGCATTGTTTATCCAATTACATGAGGGAGAGGGGGAGAGTAGCAGCTTTGTGGTACTAGAACATTTTGCGTTTTTTCCTAATCTTATAATTTGAACATACAGTTCAAAACAAGCACGCTTTGAAGGACAGTACCTTTAAGGAAATATGTAACTGGCCTTAGAGTAGCACATGCTTAGTCTTTTCATGAGAATTTTATAAATTGAATTTAGCACCTGTTTACTAGATATTAGTGTAAAAGTCATTGTAGAACTTTCATGTAATACCTGTTTAGTGTAGAATAAACTTTGTAACTAGAAAATGAATGCGGATGCAGGACTTGGAATTAACTTCTCATTGCAGCTGATGAAGGCTAGGCCTGAGCACACTGCCTTTAAAAGGTTTGAATGCTTTTATAACTAGGGATTATGAATATAATTTATTTTAATTTATTTCCAGTATCATTCAGTCTTATTGCCATGTGTGTAGTCCAGTGTAGCTACAACTGAGAAAAATGCAGCAAGTAGCCTATTGAAGAGACATCTAGCTTAAGACCAAATTGAGTTGCGTAAGACCCTGCCTCTGCCAAAAGAAAAAGGCAGTTTGAGGAGAGATCGGGAGGAAGGAACTTCGGTAAGGAGTTTGGTCATTGTAATGACATATCTGACATATCTAATAATCTTTTATGTAGCCTTTTTGTCAAGTACAGTGTAAAACAATGACAGTGTTTGTCACAGATAGGTATGGTTTAAAGAATTAACAAAAGCTTCTTTGAGTTGCGAGTCTTCAATCATGTTGCGGCATACGAAATTTTCTGGATAATATTATTAGAAGACGTTTCTTCTCCATTCACAAATTGCGTTAACAGTTGTATGGAAAATGTATGTATCTCAGTAGAGGAGCATGCGTGACCTCCCTGATAATTTTGGGACTTAAAATGGTGATGCAGGTTGCTGTGTTAGCGTCAGTGATTGCCCGCCTCCCCTCAGAGGTATGAAATGTCCATTGATTGCTTATCGCCCTGTGATTTACATTCAAAGAATACAGTAAATCAGTTGATTTTTTTTCTTAACACTCAAGGTACAACAGATGACCAGAAATATAACTGCTTCCATCTATCAAGTCTCCTAGCTTCAAGGGGATTTTTTTTTTTTTCTTCCTGTATTATTTGGTCTCTGTGCAAGCTTCTCTTTCCCTAAGGCTTGATTTAACCAAAACAGTCCTTGCTTTGAGCAGTTGGTACTCATCTTCTTTTGGGTTCTATTTAATTTAATCAGGAAGTTAATCTTTAGTTTTCTTCCTGTGTACGAATGAACAAAATTCTCTTCGGCAGTGCTGTTGTCCCTTTGACATGAGTAAAGTGGGGAATACAACTGCATTGTGCATAGGTTAGTCTAAACAAATCATTACAGTTGGGGAGTGGGAAGGAAAGGTGGGAGAGCAAATTAAATCTCATATTTTGAGTGAAGGTTTCATTTTTCTGTTTTTCACTGTTGATGCTGACGTCTTATTACTGAATTTTGATTGGGACCATAATTGATATTAATCAAACTCTGCTATGTGCTGGTGAGTTTGGAATGACTTATTTCCCCCACCTGCTTTTGTGCTCTAAAGAATATCGCGATGAAAAGGAATACTCCTTATGATGCAGGATTTATAAGATACTGTTGACGCTGGTCTTGAAAGTGTGACCAAGCATGTCAAAGACATTTAAGCTAGGAGGCATGTGCTGATTAAGGCACATGATAGGATAAATTCAGGAAAGCCCCCAGAGAGTGGGGTGGGTGAAAAAGATCCCAATTGCTACATGTGTCTGAAATAGCAGTTGAGCTGTGATGAGAATAAAGCCAGGTGGGGAGGAGGGGAAAAAAACAACAAGCAAACAGAGAAGAAAAGGAAGTTCAGAGAATTACTGAGGAGCTCTCTTCCCATAGTTAAAGCCCTGTTCCAAGGTGATGCTGTGAGGTGGGTTGTATGTAGACTCCTTTCAGACCTATCTGTCACATGGGTCTACACCAGAGGAGTTTGGTGTTTAGAAGGTTCTTTCTTGTCATCCAAGAGAAACTCTGGGAGGATCTAAGAACCGTGAGGTATGCTGCTTCTCAGGGAGTATGTTACTCTCAGATCTCCCCATATTTTAGATTTTCTTCTATGGGAGTGTTTATTCTTTTTGATGAGAGAAGTTTTTGATGAGAGAAGAATAGATTGGTAATTTCAGAGCAGCTTGCAAAGAACCACCGCTGTTGTGAAAGTCAGGTTTATGGCCACTTAAATAGGAGTGGTATCCATCTCGTAACCTACCTTGAATTGTTGCAAAATTGGTGTGACTTCATACAGTGAATGGTAATTTAGAAATACGTCAAAATTATCTCTGCCTACGACTGTCTGGGCTACTTTGGTCTGCTGCGACAAGGTTGTTAGGTTGGCCTGGGAGAGTGTCAGTTAAGAATGCTGTCTGGGAGTGTTCACACTGGGGCAGGGCACTGATACAAAACCAAATTTTAGTGAATAATTCTTGGACCACCTGTTTTACCCATACCTTTAAGGTAATACTAGTGTTTATTATAGATTGAGCTTTTGGGAGTGAAGAAGCAAAATCAAAAACCCTGAAAAAAAGCAAAGCAAGAGGAATGCTTGAGGTGAAAAGCTAAATTTGTTACTTAAAGCTTTGCGTATTCAGATAAACTATTCTCACTGCCACCATTATGCTGATCTATGCTACAAGATAGTCACAGTTAGGTAAAACTTCCACTTAATTATCTCTGAAATCCTGAAAATTCATTGATGCATTTTATTAAACATTTGCTTTTGAAACCTACAGTTGCAGCTGAGATTCCTATAAAAGCATCTGTACAGATTTCCAGTCTTCTATTCATGTAAATCTAACAGTCTTATGATATCTGTAAGGCATAAGGATGTTTAAGTAACCCATTTGCAATTTACATTTTCTATGTATAAAAATTTTTAATTCATCTAATGGAAGAAGTCTTGCTCCTACAGCTTTTATGTAGTCATTATGTGTATATAATTGAAGGGTTGAATGTTCTCTTTGAAATATTTCTGCTTCATATGAAGTTTTAGCTTGACAGATTCTGCCTCATCAGTATGTCTGATACCTTACTTCTGTTTTGCTCATCTGCCATGTAGTTTTATGTAAAAGATAAGTTAAAAAAAATTAATTTGTACATGTTGTGCTTTAACCCTGGCGGGCAGCTGAGCCCCACACAGCTGCTCACTCACTCCTCCCTGGTGGGATGGGGAGAGAGTCGGAAGGGTAAAAGTGAGAAAACTCACAGGCTGAGATAAAGACAGTTTTAACAGGGAAAGCAAAAGCCACAGGAGCAACCAAAGCTAAAGAAGGAATTCATTCACCACTTCCCATTGACAGGCAGGTGTTCAGCCATCTCCAGGAAAGCAGGGCTCCATCACACATAATGGTGACTTGGGAAGACAAACACCATCACTCTGAAGGTTCCCCCTTCCTCCTTCTTCCCACAGCTTTGTATTGCTGAGCACAACATGATATGGTCAGTTTGGGTCATCTGTCCTGCCTGTGTCCCCTCCCAGCTTCTTATGCACCTGCAGCCAACTTGCTGGTGGAGTGGTGTGAGAAGCAGAGAAGGCTTTGATGCTGTGTGAATGTGGCTCAGCAATAGCTAAAACATCCCTGTGTTATCAACACTATTTTGGTCACAGATAAAAATCATAGCCCCATACTAGCTATTATGAAGAAACTTAACTCTATCTCAGCCAAAACCAATGCACAACAAAAGCTGGAAAACTGCCTAATTTATCTTCAGTGCAAAGGTCTGAAAGAAAGGAGATGGAGGGTGCTACCTAAGATGATGCTTTCAGTTTGGAATGAACAGGTGGGAAGCAAGGCGCTGTTAAACTTGTATTGAAAGTACTCCTGGGTGTGAAAGTTGCTCAAATGGATGCTACCTTAAATTCTCAGCCACTTTTATTGATTTTGCTTTGAAAGATTTACAGTAAAGCCAGTCTTCTGTTTTGGCAGGTGATGGGATGATGACTGCCTCTACAGATGGTAGACAACAGCCTTAGGAAATAGAGAGAGGGAAGGAGACTAGTTAGTCAAAAACGTGGGTAAATTTTGGTTTATAAAGGGATTTATTCTATTTAATTTTGGTATTTGGAAAAGTGAAAAAAATTTATGTATTGTAGTTAATTCCTTAGATATTAAATATAGATTCCAGAACAAAGTTCTTGTTTTTGGAATGCTTAACTGTAAAGATAATGGTGTCTGTAGAACAAATGGCATTTTTTTGGGTCTGTAATTTGGAATCAGTAACTACAGAGAGAAGTATGCAAAATCACAGAACTCTTGGTTTTTTTATATGTAATTCTTGCTCTGTAGTTTCTGTAGACTGAGACAGATCTTTGTACAGTGAAAATTTTTTCATTTGAAGACAGCTGCTCATGTAAAAATGCATGTTGAGAGAATGTTGTAGCATAATTTTCCTTTTTTTTTTTTTTTTTGAACCTCTGTATGTATAAACAACTGATGTATATATGTGGGTGGTTTATACATAAATATATAAAGAGGCAGCTCTACCAGAATAAATTTTCAGAGATGTAAGATTGTTGAATTATAGATTGAATTAAAGATTGGATCCAATCTTGTAAACATCGGGTTTGAGAGTAGCTCAGTCTTTTAGCTCAGCCCAGTATGTATTGGATTTAATACACATTTGTTCTACTTTAAGCTTCCAATCTTGGACTTATTGAAGAGTTTTATAGTCAGAGTAATTTGAGGTTAAGGAGGAAAAACACTTCTTCCAAGGGTGACTCACTCCAGAGGTAAACACTAAAAGTGAAATGTAGAACTCTATACCCTGTTTACCATGTAAGAAAAATAATTTTATGAAAGCCAGAAGACTCAGAAAAATAGTTGTTCCACTTGCTACTGCTAAATATTGAATTTCCTAATTAGCTTTTCTGTTCTTCGGAATGACATCTTCTTTTAATACAAGTTTTACGTATGGAAGACTAACCCATATGGCTCAGTGAAAATCATTACTACTGTATAAAGGCAGAATGTAAACCAGGGCTGTGTAATTACTTCTAAGTATCCATAAAATCAAGTGGGCAAAAGAACAAGGCCATCATGAGTAGATTTAATTTTACAACATAGTGATACGAATGTGCCCAAGAAGAAACTGAAGGGACCTGCAGGTATGAAAATACTGAAAATCTGATCTAACTAAAAGGGGAATGGAGGTAAGTACATCTCCTTTCCTTTGTTGTCACTTCAGGGGCAGCTCTCTGGAAGTTTTGTACCGTAAGTGATACTGTGTTATGTGACAGGTTTGTGGGATATGATAGTAGCATCATCAGAATTCCTCAGTAATGACAGAACTGAGTTGGAATATGATTGGTATGTATTTTAATGTACCATTTTCACAGAATCACAGAATCATCTAGGTTGGAAAAGACCTTGGAGATCATCTAGTCCAACCATTAACCCAACACTGACAGTTCCCAACTACACCATATCCCTCAGCGCTATGTCAACCCGCCTCTTGAACACCTCCAGGGATGGGGACTCCACCACCTCCCTGGGCAGCCCATTCCAACACCTAACGACCCGTTCAGTAAAGAAATGCTTCCTAATATCTAGTCTAAACCTTCCCTGGCGCAACTTGAGGCCATTCCCTCTTGTCCTATCTCTTGTTACTTGGTTAAAGAGACTCATCCCCAGCTCTCTGCAACCTCCTTTCAGGTAGCTGTAGAGGGTGATGAGGTCTCCCCTCAGCCTCCTCTTCTCCAGACTAAACACCCCCAGTTCCCTCAGCCGCTCCTCGTACGACATGTGCTCCAGACCCTGCACCAGCTTCGTTGCCCTTCTCTGGACACTCTCGAGTCATTCAATGTCCTTTTTGTAGTGAGGGGCCCAAAACTGAACACAGGAATCGAGGTGCGGCCTCACCAGTGCCGAGTACAGGGGTAAGATCACTTCCCTGTCCCTGCTGGCCACGCTATTTCAGACACAAGCCAGGATGGCATTGGCCTTCTTGGCCACCTGGGCACACTGCTGGCTCATGTTCAGCTGGCTGTCAATCAACACCCCCAGGTCCCTCTCTGACTGGCAGCTCTCCAGCCACTCCTCCCCAAGCCTGTAGCGCTGCTGGGGGTTGTTGTGGCCCAAGTGCAGCACCCGGCATTTGGCCTTATTGAAACTCCTACAGTTGGCCTCAGCCCATCGCTCCAGCCTGTCCAGGTCTCTCTGCAGAGCCTCCCTACCCTCGAGCAGATCAACACTCCCACCCAACTTGGTGTCATCTGCAAACTTACTGAGGGTGCTCTCGATCCCCTCGTCTAGATCATCAGTTTCAATTACGTGGTTTTTTTCAGTGTGCCTGTAATGGAATTTAAAGTAAAAATGAACTTATTGTGGAAATTAGATTATTGCAGTGGTTACAGCTGAACGTGCATAATGAGGTGCTTTTAAGATGATAACTTAAAAAGAAGTGAATTGTAAGTCCTATGAAATTACAGACTTTAGAACTTTCTGTATCCTGTTAGCAGAAAAAATGCAGAAAGGTAGGAGTTTCTAATATGTTCTGACAAGTTCAGTGTCTTATGTAAGATACCATGTTGGCAACCTAGTTCCAAGTTTATTTCCTGTCTTTGTTTTATTTTAGGTCCCAAATCTGATCCCAGTTCTGATATTTAGATTGGGAAGACCTTTGGAGCCTGCACTTTACAGGGATATATTGTATACATTGCCTACGCTGGGTGTACACAAGGTCAGAATGAAAAATGTTTAGTAAAACAAAGACTATCAATAAGAGGTCATTTATTAAAAAAAATTTAAACTGAGCAATGCATAGCTTGCTTAAAATAAGTGATTTGTAACCTTCAGCATAACTTTCTATTTTGGATGGTCTATGACATTTATTTTAAAGAGTGAAATGTAGATTATGCTTGGTCTGCACTGTATCATCATTATATATATATCATAAGAAGATGTTCTTGGACTTGTTATGCACTAAAGTTCTTCAGAAAATGACTTGCAGTTTTTTTCTGACATTGCAGTTGGGCAGTTATCTCCTTGTTGTACTTGGTTGTAAAATAATGATTTTTAGATGAGGTTTTGTTCTTGGACATGAAAAATAGCAGTGACATTTGGTTAAAAACTTTCTTCCAGGTTTGTGTAGCTCAGATTCTATGTGCCATACAGATGCTGGGGAGCACACCAAAGCTTCAAGCAATTACTTTGCGACTGATGACATCCTTATGGGAAAGACAGGTTAGAAAATTTTTGTAGTGTCACTAAAGTGTAGTTGAACAACTTCATTACCTCTAACCAAGGAAGGAAATTAATTTTGCAACATTCATTAGAGTAGTATCTCATTATCAGTGGTACAAAGTAAATGGTAGAAGTGATGCTTTTATTGATTCTGTTTTAGTGAAAAATTTCAATAGTACTGTCTTCCATGAAACATGCTTTTCATTTCATCAGGTCTCAGACTGAAATTAGGGAAACAAATGTTTGAAGGAAAGTTTTCTGCTTTTCATGATGTGCAGTAAGAGCAATACCTTAGTTACATGGCAATAATTTGCTTCTCTGTTTATAAAGTAACAATAGAGATTTGGTCTGACAAAGCCAGTTAGATCTCAGTGCAGCATTAGATTCCAATAATGAGGAAAAGCAAAGTACGGTATTCAATCAAAGTGGTATTTAGAAGTCATGTAAAAGTGCTAGCAATTGAAAATCCTGTCACCAGCCTTTGAAGGTGTGATGATAATTTTTAAATTAAATCCTTTCTAGGATCGTATTTACCCTGAATTGCAGAAGTTCTTGGCAGTGTCTGATATGCCTTCTTTGTCTGCTGACAAAGATGATCAGTGGGAAAAGCTGATTGCTAAAGCTGCTTGTATAAGAGACATATGTAGGCAGAGGTAAGCTCAAGTGTTATTCATCTTATGTCTTTGTGAGAGAAAACATTTTTTTCTCAGAAAAACTGCATAATTATTTTTACCTATTCTGTTGTATTAATTGTGGGTAATATTTTTCTAGTTGTGTGAGATACTGACTCAGGCACTGCTAATCTCAGCAGCTAGTAAGTTTTGGGGTTTATATTATAACTAATAGAAAGCATATAGAAATCATGTTAAAATTAGAATGTCTTCATCCTGAAACAAAACATGCACCCTATACTGATCCAGAGTAGAAACTTAAAGCTTACCACTGCCAAATTATAAAAAGAGAGTGATGAAACATTAGAAGAAACAACTAAGGATCTATCTTTTGATCTATTCAAAGAAGGATTGGGGCTTTTCTGAAAAGTGTGTTTTGTCACATGCAAATTACTGGTCTTTATTCACATACAATACTGAGCACAGAACACAGTTGTGCAAGTCTAACTGGATGATATATTGATCTTTTCCAGCTATAACAATCCATGAATATCAGGACTTGGTAATAATTTACAGTTCCTGTTACATTATCAGTTACTTCCTGGTTTTATGTGCACAATACCATCTTTTCTCTTTCTCACCTGTCTTTTGGGTTCCACTTTCCACTTCCTTCTTGAAGGTTAGTTACGAACATCTGGGAAGATTCATGTATCTTGCAATCATCAACTGAACAAAAATTCTTAAAGAAAATACCCTTTCCTTTACCTCTTCATCCTTCTTTAATTTTGCCAAACAGCATTTTTCAAGAAATTTTAAAAAAGTGAAAAGCAAGAGATAATCTCAATGCCACTGTAGTATTCTTTTTGCCAAGTAAATGGTGTACTTAGAGAGCAGGTGTATGCACGTTCTTCATTCATTTAGAAATTATTTAGAAGAAAATGAGAGAAAATAGAGGAAGCCTGAATGTTCCGTGCGTATAAATCACCTAGCCAGGTTCTGTTTACCCCAAGTTCTTGCAGAAACAGTATGAAGAACTGCTGAATCAGCAGTTGACACCTCCCTCACCACCACCCAATAAAACTGAATGGGTACTAAAAGACTGGAAATCAAACAAGCAGCCCATGCAGTCATTGAAGGAGAGTCATATGACACTGCAGCAGCAAAAAATTTGGAAAAATGTTCCTGTCTGGTGTGTAAGAGGGCCAAAAGTCTTTTGCTGCCAGAGTCTCCAGTAATACACAGTAGTGAGTAGTTACAGGAAACCACAACAAGGAAGCAAATAGTGTCTTTAATAGCACACCTGGATTTTCCTTCTCAGTCATTTCTTGAATGATGTAATCTTTTTGTGTACACAACATCCTCGGACAAAAACTTCCATAGCTTAACCAATTGGTCATCTTCTATTTGGAACTTGATGCCTGCTGATTTAATTCTCCATGTCACCATGTCAGTCAACGTCTATCACATCCTTGGATCTTTTTCCCCTCCCAGTTTTAGTTTGTTTTATTTGCCACTTAAACAGAACCAGTACTTAATGAATTTTTGTGTATAGAATAGAACTTGTGTGTATGCATGATTATTGCCTTGTATCTTCATGGTTTTTTTCCTTTAGGCCATACCAGCATGGAGCAGATATGTTGGCTGCAATTTGCCAGGTATTAAATGAATGCACAAAACCTGATCAAGCTTCACCTGCTGCCATAGTGTTACAGGGTCTTCAGGCACTTTGTGAGGCTGAGGTAAGATCAAATTGGCTTGTCCCTGTGTCTCATGTTTTGCTTGTGGATTATGGACTTTTTCCTAGTCCACTTTTTTTTTTTTTAAGAGTACATTGGATTGTTGCAGAACTTCTTTTTTCTTCTGAGAAATTTAATATCTCTCTTCCAACATCAGTTAATTGTTCCTGGAAATTGTAGTATGAACTTCTACTACAGCAGTGCATGGCTTGGAATATTAGGCTGGCATTGCAATTTGTTTCAAAGACATCCTTTCATGCATTTTTGCTTGAGATTTGAAAAGAACAGCTGTCTGGCACATAACCCTGGCTGAAAAGTATGTAAATAATCTTATTTTTGATACCTTCTTACTGGCCTGCCCAGCTGGGTCTCATTCACATAGTGTACCTGCTAGGAAGTGAGAAGTGGAAAGCTGAGACCACTCCCAGTACTTAGGATGGAAGGAGGGAAGGAAATAATCACTTTGTGGACAGGTACTAATTTTTCCTGTCCTAATTCTTACAGACCCTCCTCAGCTTGATTTGTTTTCCTAACTTCATGCCAGTGTAATGTTCTGGGCGATCAAATTTGCCACCTAGGTATACCAAAACTTTAATAGAGAATTCTGTAGTGGTTTGGTAAACTGGGTAGCCATTTGGTTTAAATAAAGCAGCCTATCCCTTATTTAGTATTTAGACTCTAGTTTGTAGTGCAGAAACCTTAAAGGGCGTAAATAGAGGTTGGTCAGAGGGTTTTGTTTTGCTGCTTTCTCTCTTTGCTGCTGTCTCAATAGATAACCATGGGAAAGGGATTTAATCTCAGCTTTTCCATGTGCAGCTGCTTAGGTACAGGATTTTAGTGAGCACCTAATTTTCAGTCAATTGCACTAGTATAACGAATAATGTTTTCGTATGTATAGGGTTGACATAGTTGATGATGGAACCCTATACACCATGAGGCTTTCTCAAAGCTCTGAGAGTCTCAGAAAGGCTGGGGTAAAAGTAATACTATAATAAAATGTGCTGTAACATAGATTTTCATTTTTTTGGTTGAATGTTGTGAAAGAGCAGTTTTCCATTTTGTTGCCTGCAGTAATTGCGTTGTGTAAATGTAATGGCTTTACCCAAAGTAGGTTCTACATGAATAGCATTAAGAGTATTAGCTTAGCTTTTGTGGGACTTAGAAGAAGGGCTAGCATTCTCCCCCACCCTCTCATATTCTTTTGGTGGGTATAACAAAAAGCCTTTAATGAATAGAGCACAGTGACTTGCACATCAAAAATGTAAAACACACACAGTTCTTGCCAGGCCACATTTCCTATCTCTGGGCAAATATTTTGATTATTTTTCCAGTGATTTCAACAGAAGCCGTGTACTTCCTATGAGGCCATTTATCCCGGCATCTAATTGATTTCATGTTACCAAGTACTGTATGCAAGCCAAGAGACATTCAAGTATGAAAATGCTAAGCATAGTGTTTACAACCCCTTTCCAAGCTTTCTGTGGAAGTGGTTTTTTTGCTGTTTATTCCCTCAGTCTACATTTGTTTTATCAATTGGAAATAAACCAGCATAGCAGAGTAATATAATGAACTGAAAAGTTGTGTGAGAACAAATTATGTAGTTGTGAGTCTAACAGTTAGTAGGAATTACAAAGCTGCATATTATTGAAACAGTGTACACTTAAAAACTGTTCTTAAAATTGTGGGTGTGTGGTGAGATACTACTGGAGGATCATTACTTTCTTCCTGGGCACAAGCTTCTGCCAGTTTTACTTTCTTGGATCTGATTTACTCGTAATTTTCTTTTTGCCTTACTTTATATCCTTGACCTTGTATGTAGTTAACATCATAATTTCTATTTGAACTCTTAAGCCCATAGTGTAGGTGCAGATTTACCTGTGCAGATTTACTGTTGAAGGGAGCTGCCAGGCTCCCAGGATGAAATCTATATGGGTAAGTGTTTTTCCACATATTGAATGAGTGAGTAAGATAAGTTGACTTAGGAACCTTATTGGCCTGCGTTCAGTCTGACTGGTCTGATGAACACTCACTGTCAGAATGTTTGTCATTTTACTTGTTTCCCCAATTACTTGCTACTGCTCCTAGAAGTGCTGCTGCTACTTTTTTTTTTTTTTTCCCCCATCTGAATTGTGTCATTAATGCCCTCCCTGAATGCAAGTCATGTTATCAGCTCCACTTTCAAGTCAGCTACCAAAATCCATTTCAATGCATCGTCATCCCTGGTGTGATTTCTGGTTTTTGAAAGCTGGAAATGTCGAAGATATTGTGGCAATGTAAACCTAATTTTTCTTCTTATGAATATATTATGTTATATCATAAAATCATAGAATAGTTTGAGTTGGAAGGGACCTTTTAAAGGTCATCTAGTCACAAATAGTTCCTCCTTCTGTACCTGCCTCTGCACTCAACCTCTTTTCATCTTGGAAAGTGGCAACTTCATTTTCTGTCATTTGATTAGGATATGTAGCATACTAGTGTAGTCTAGTTCATGTTACCATGTTGTTTTCTTCTCTTCTCCTTATTTTTGTTTTCCCAAGCTTTGCCACTTCATGTATTTTGGCCATTTGGGTTTTTTCTCAAGGCTGGAACAGAATTCTAACCTTGTCTTCTGGTTTTGCTAGTAAGATAGCTAGTACAATTGCACTTTTTATAAGAAATGGTGTATAGCGATAGCTTCGGTGAGACTAAATTCATCAGTGTATTTTAGGTGGAGAAGTTAGTACTTTTTCTAAGTTTAGGAAAATATTATTTTCTTCAGAGCACACAATATGACATAATTTTAATAAATGTTATCTTAAACTTTGTAAATTAAAACACTAACAGTGGCTTTTAACTTGCATATTACTTCTCCCATTTGGTCTTCAACTTCATGTTGGATTCATTACAGACACAAAATAAATTAAGGAAACTTGTGCTCAAAGTGCTTCTCTGTTAATAGAAACTGGAAAACTGCTTGTGTCCACAAAAAGGATTCCCCTTTTGTAGCTGAAATTCCAATGTAAGCGTTTTGCATTTGAATGTGGACATACTCTGTAGACAGAACAATCATGACCAAACTTTCTACTGTGGAAATGGCATTGAGGAGTGATTTGGCTGTTAATCCTCAGGATTAATAGTAGCGCTTCTGCCTCTGCAGCACTATCATGTTGTCAAGTCAGCTGGTTTTGGAGTATTGGGCAAAATGTGTTTTGAAAAGAAGATGGTTTTATTTACTGTAATTTATTCCTAGATCATGTTTGTCCACAAAAATGACAGGGCAGCCAGGGTAATTTTTTGTTATCACAGTGTATGTCAAGAGTCTGATACTCTCTGAACAGGTTATTTTAGATATTCCGCATGGAGGATGTAATGTGTAAATATCAAATTGACTTATTTGAAGATAACTGTTACATAGAATTTCTGATTCAACAGTATGATACAAAATATACTGAAATCACAATACAAATATAAATTACACTTAGCAAAATATCGTAATTGCAATATACAGTTCAATCATAATACCACTGTGATTCCCATTACCAGTCTCTATAATATGCTCACTGTCACAATGCTGAGTGTCCCCAGTTGCCAGTAAGGAATATATGGCTTGAAGCCAGCTCAAGCCCATTGCTCTCTTCAAAATTCTTCTGTTGGCTGTCTAGTTTTTATACTCTGTTGGGCTGAGCCACACATAGACTCCCCCATATGCTGATTTGACTGACTCAGGGACACTCTTTTAACAAACTGGGGAGAAACATTTACACCATCAGTTGATCCACTCAACTGTTTATAGCTGTATAATATCTAAAACAAAGGTCCTCTCTGTGTTGAGTCAGTTTCTTTGCAACAGCTGTGGTCAGTCCCACCCCACATTATTCTCTGAGCTTCATGGGCACATCACCTTTGCCCATCTGAGCCTTCTTCCATTGTAGGGGTATATTGGTCAGTCACATTGTGTAGCCCTGTGATGGTTTGAGCTCAGAGGGCAACTGAGCACCACGCAGCTGCTCAGTCCTCCCTTCCCCACCAGTGCTGGGAAGGTGAAAAGCAAAAGGCCCAGGAACTTGAGATAAGGACAGAGAGGGATGACCTTCTCCATTAAGGCACAGGCCAAAGGCAGACTCATTAGGAGAAGAAAATACGAACATAAACTTAATACAGACGCTAATAACAACAGCACTTAACAGATGGGGTAGGACTGTGGGAAACATTACCACATCTTGAAAACCCCTTTCCCCATCCCTCCCTTCTTCCCAGGCTCAGCTTTGCTCCTGATATCTCTACCTCCTTTCCCTCAGAGGTGCAGAAGGCAGGGAATGGGAGATGTGGTCAGTCCTGCCACTTCTTCCACCTCGGGGATTGGGGTGGAACTTCTGGCATTCCTCCCCTGTTCCAGTGCAGTCCTCCTCTCACAGGAGACAGTCCTCCACAAACCAGCTCCAACATGGGTCACTCCCACGGGCGTGTGGGTCACCCCCGCATGTTGCAATCTTCCCAGTGCTGAACTACAACAGCAGGGGCTTCTTCCCACAGGGTCCTGGCCTTCTTCAGGTGCAGTCACCTGTCCCGGCGTGAGGCCCCCCACATGCCACAAATCAGCATCTGCTCCAGTGTAGACCCTCCATGGGTGGCAAGGGGGCAGCCCTGCCATCTCACCACGGGATACAGGGGAGTCTCTGCTCTGGCATCTCCCCCACTTCCTTCTCCTTCCTTCCTCTGACCTCGGTGTTTGCATAGTTGTCCTCCTCACAGCTCCTGACAACTTCAACTCTTCCTCTTAGTTTCTCCTTCTTAAATAGGTTATCACAGAGGCGTGGTCACCATCACTAATTGGCTCAGCCTTGGCCAGAGGCGGGTCTGATTTAAGCTGGTGGAGCTTCAGGAAGCTTCTCACAGGGGCCACTGCTGTAGCCCCTTCTGCTGCTGTCAAAAAACCCTGCCACTCACTCAAACCAGGACAATCACTTATGCGAAGCAGTGGTATGCCCTTTCTTTTTTTTCAAATTGCAGGTGTTTTTGTAGCTGGCTGTTAAGTGTAACACTGCAGTAGAGGATGTGTCTGTTGGGTTTTGCTGCAATTACATGTTCTAGAAAGTTTCTGATAGGTTTTATCCTAATTGTAGTTTGAGGATATTCTGAATTTTGGGCAATCATCATGAAAGATGTGGAGCTGCTCTACAACAGATAATGAATACCATATGTTGACTTGTTTACTGTCTGGATATACGGATTCAGTTTTAAGGTTTTACCAAAAAGCTAGAAAGGAAGACAAATAATTCAAAAGGATGATTTTGGTACAGTGACAGACTGAGGAATCTTGTTTGTATTTCTGCTGAACCTACTAGATTATTTTAATAAGAATTGCAGTTGTACTGGGATACCCTTTTTTCTGTTGTGCATACCTTAGGAACAGATGTTAAGGCTGCTAAGATGTGATGGAGTTGTTTAGAAAGGTGTTAAATGAGACTGATTCCCAGCTGTGTTTTCTAGGTTATTTGAAGACCCCAGTTCTGCTTAAGTCATTTTTTCAGAGTGCCAGAAGTTTTGAGCAGGATTAATATGGCTTGATTTCAAAATATCAAGAAGAAAAACCCTTTTCTCATTTGATCTATTGTTTTAGGATAGAAAACACATAGGCTGTAAGATGATGGCTGCAGCACTGTGATCACAGGGAACAATCAGCTATGCCAGCCACAACCTAAAGGCTTGAGAGCTGCTGTTATGCAAGTGTTGTGGTTCATGATCCACCCCAAAGGAGAGGAATCTTGTAATTTACTTTAATTGGAAGAGGTTATTGATACCTGCATATATCTAAGGGTGAACCCAAACAACCATAAAGAGTAAGAAATGTTACAATTTTTGCATCTACTATTTTACAACTGTTATTAAGTCACCATTTCTCCTTTACAAAGCAAGTGAAATAGTCCCTGTGTAGCCTAATCCAGTTGGCCCTCCTTTTTGTGGGGTTGGTTGGGCAAGGTGACCTCCAGAGGTCCCTTCCAACCTAAATTATTCTCTGAATCAAGGATTATGTGATAGACTTGGTGCACCAACCATGCTGAGTTTTGGTATGAATGGATGTTTGTCTCAGAGGAAACACTGTTTAAAATTACATGCTTCTCTGACTTGCCCCCCCCCCCTGCCCTGGCCCTGATCAGAAGTGAAATTTGATTTAAATGTTGTTGTTCCCTGTTTTTTCCCCATTATTTCCCACCCTCTTCAGGCAGTAGGTCACTTGAAGCAAGAGTGCTTTTTTTCTCCTTGACATGAGTAAAACTTTGCTTTTGGTTTTTCCCCTCTAGCAAATAGACGTTTCCAGTCAGTGCTTTGTCCAGCAGTAAGCTTGCTATTTTAAAATGAATTTTAAAAATAAAAGAAAACACAAATGTAAAACAAAATTTACTGTGCCAGAAGCTCTGAGAGCTTGTAAGTTATGTGGCTGTTAATATCTCAAGATGACAACCATACGTCAATTTGAACAAACCCAGAATGAAAAAAAAAAACCCAAAACATAAAGATGAAAATGGACTTAGAAAGAACTTTTATGAAAGTATCACACTAGTGTGTCTATATCTGTGAACGTGCATTTTCTGATTGTCATTGATTCTTTTTCTGCAGATAGTAATAGGCATATCAGTGTCATAAAGTTCTCTTATCTTGCTAGTTTTCTAGAGTATATTGCATTTTCAGAGGACAGCTTTGTCCAGCTGAGCAGTGACTCTGGAATCACAGGGCTTTTCCTTGGGGATTCATGACTAGCAGAGAAAGTTCACTACAAGATGTGTATCACAGCCACCTATTCCTCCAGAAGGGAATCATGTCAAGATGTAACATTTTTCTTTATGTTTAAAAAGTCTGTGTGTAAAATACCACTCTACTGTCTTTTCTGCTGTTCCCATTCCCCTTCTCCATTGGTTCACAGAACAGCTAGGAGGTTTTCAGTAGGACTACCGTTACGTTATGAGTAGAAAATTCCTTCTGAAAGAAGCCAAAAGAATTCTACAGTCTTAACCTTGTAAGAGTTAAAAAATATTTTTTCAATTAAATTTAGTATTACAGCAACTGAGGTTGAAGTCCATTAATGAATGATAGCCAGAATGCACAGCTGCGCTCAGTGATGGTTTTAATATTGTCTAGCTGCTGCATTTATTGTGTACGAGATGATGTTTAGCCAGGTTAAATCATGTTCCTTCTTCAGATCAATTCACCAAGTGTATCTGGGTTATTACCCAGTCTGAAGTCATATGAGATCCACTTCAAAAACAAGTCTTTAGTTCTCAGCAGTGTTTGGACAGGAGAGACATACTGTAAATTCTCCTTTTTCTCAGAATGCAGCAAAATTTACTAAGTTGTGGCATATTCCAGACTGCACTATTTCTTTAGCTAAGACAAAAAATACACCCACATATCCTTCTTAACAAATCTCTCCTTCCAAACCTGTCCTTGACTACTTTTAATTAATTTCTTTCTGTCCTAATTTAAAATTGAAGTTTAACAACCTGAATGAACTCATATTGATTCTGTTGTCCTTTTGTAACAAAAAAAAAAATATTTTTTTTTTCTTCTACTGTTAGTATCAGCAATGTTTAAAATGAGAAAAAAGTGACTTCCTGCAAGCTCCTATGCTATTGCATGAGTATGCAAGGACAGTGTGTTATTTTTGTTTGGGAAGCATGCAAAGTAAACATGCCTTATATTGCAACAGAAGAGAACATAATCATTTGGAGGATGTGTGTTTGTTTAAGAGGCATCCAATGAGAAATGAAACACAGAAAGCTGCACTATTTTAAAGTTACCTTTTGATATTTAGAAAACTTTCCCCTTTGCATCCTTAAGGAGTTACAGTTTCCAAAATGCTAGTATTTTATGATTTCTGGATGCAGCAACGTAATTTTTCAAACATTCCCACCTTAATTTCAAAGAACCAGAATTTGGTTGGGACTTTTTTAAATCTGACACTTGGATGTTGGATTATTGAATTAAGTTTTCATGTTTGAGCTGGCAGCTGTTGGAGTGCCATTACATAGGACCACCTGCTTTAGACTGGGAACTCTGTTGCAAGTGTTCCTTGCAAAAGCAGAAACATCCTGGGTGTCATCGATACGTTTCAGGATTTCCATCACATTGAAGGTGCTCTTAAAAGATCAGAAGCATCACATAGTAGGAGAGTTTTAATTTTGTCAGAAACGCCAAAAGAAGCTTGCTCAGTGTCTCAAAATTGTGATTATCTAATTGAACACCACTGTGAAAAATATTTCACAGAAAGAGTGGTCAGACAGTGGAATAGGCTGCCCAGGGAGGTGGTGGAGTCACCATCCCTGGATGTGTTTAAGGGTCGTTTAGATGAGATGTTGGGGGATATGGTGTAGGGGAGAACTTTGTAGAGTAGGGCTGATGGTTGGACTCGATGATCCCGAGGGTCTTTTCCAACCTGAATGATTCTATGATCATTTTCTTTTGGAATATTACCAGATTAGGTGTTTTTAGCCATCAGTGGTCATTACCATAGAAGTGTACTCATGAGTTTGCTATTCCTGAAATGGATTCAACTCAGAAGGCATCTTCATGTTCTAAACTGCACTTCACAATGTGTTTTGCACTCACTGAAGTGACTGCTTAATTCAGCAATTACTTGAATTCAGTGGTACCAAGCATGCGGGTTTTTTCAGTGCAGAATAACTCTAAAACTATCTAAATGTCTTTGTGGAATATGTTCATAAACATCCCTTCCATTTTATTTCATTACAGAGATGGATTTGTATTTCTCTTTGAGTCTTCTGTTGTTTTGCTTTGCTTTCATAGACCTGCAAGAAATTTTCACGGCATTTGTTCAGATTGTTTAAGGAAGAATTTTGCTTTGAAGTTCTGGTATCTTTTCACCTTTAAAAGACTGAGTATATATACTCATACCTCATACCTTGATCTGCCATACCTATTTTATCTTTTTAATTTAGACTTTGGTTCCAAGTCTACATTGTCATGGGTTTGGTATTTTTTTTTGTTTTGTTGTTGTTGGTTGGGAGGGCGGGGTTTTTTTGGGTTGGGGCTTTTTTGTTTTGTGGCCTTTCTTCTTTTGCACAATTTTTGTTGCGGTGGAGCCTGAAATCTGAAAGGCAAATGGTAGCAACAGATGAATTCCAGAAAGAATTAATTTAGTGGCAAAATCTGAAAAGTGACATTCTCCACAGGGAGCAATGTGAGGTTTGGCCAAATGCTGCAGGGAAATTACTTAAGTTTTCACTAGAATACATGACTCCTTACAGAGAGAGAGCATGGGCAACTGGAAAAATCTCACAAGGAGAAATGAGAAAGTTTTGGTACCAATAATACTGTCTAGTCAAGCTTCCTGTGGAACTTGAGTGCTGCTCTTTGTGATTTTTGTATAATTCTTCAGCTAGGACTGTACCACTGGCCGAGCATCTTACAGATGTTTTTCAGTGCCTAGAAATGTAACTGTTCACTGAGCAGGTCTTTAAAAGTGAAAATAAGCCAGGTGAGGCTTATTTGTATCCAGGAGTGATACCAAAAACTTAAACAATTTAGTTAATGTACCAATAACGGGCCCCTTTGTATAAGCTCCGTACCGACAAGGTAAGCAGGCCTGTGTGCCTAAGAGCGACCCTTCCCCAATTCAGTATGCTTTGTACTGACAAGATAAACAAGTCTGTGTGCGTAGAGGCAGTCTCACAATGTATACATTAGGTTTCATGGAAATAGACAAGTATTTAAGATATGCATTAGATTCTGTGGAAATAAGTGGGTACTTCTTGGGAATTACACAAATATTATTTTTTTTAATGTATATAATGAGTGTGCCTTTGTCTTTTGGTATACATGTTAGGTGGAGTGATCCCCTGTGCATCCAGCACTGCAATAAAGAGAATGCCTGCTTCTTAATGCTACGTTGATGTTAAGAGGTTTATTCCCGATTTCAGTGACAGGAGAAGCTAAGTAGAACCAATTATATGTCATTGCTGTGCTGTAGTTAGAGTAATAGTGTAAACGTGTAGTCGTTATTTTCTTCACTATACAGAGTTGATCAAGCTGTGGTGAATAGCTAGATAGCAGTTACAACCTGGTAGGCTTTCAGCTTTATAGAAGGTAGGATGAATACAGAAGACATCACTGATGGCAGCATTATCATTTCTATCCCTTAGAAACATTCTGAACACCTAACCCTAAATGTTCTGAATGTGACCTGATACAGTGATGTCTTCCTGAGCATGTGGACAATCTGAAACACAGGCTTATTGATACACGGATGGCTCCTTTTTCATCTCAAATGTGCATTAGTTCTAGAGGTAAATGTTGACATTATGTTGATATACCTAATAAAGAGCATCAATGAATGGTTTAAAAAAACAAAACAAACAAAAACCAAACAATAAAACTTGATAAGCCTTATGCCAGAAGGAGTGGATATGGAGCAGTATCCCTGTATTGCTCAGCAAAGAATCACTGCAGCAGCTGGTAAAATTGGCTTTTGAAATCACTGTGCCCTACCTGCACAACAAAAGCTGATCTTTTCACCGGAGATTTTAGGGTTCAGTCTGAGCTTTAGGAGCTGAATACAAACACATAAGCATACAAAAAAGATGACCTGCATGATGAACAGATCTTGTGCATCATCAGTCTAGTAGTTGCTTGTTACTCTAGGTCTTACTGATGTCTCTAGGAAATTTTCTGTTCTGCTAATTCTAAACTTGTGAATAGAACAATGACAGGGTAAATCGCTGATTTAAGAGTGCTGTGATCAAAAGAAGGAACCTGGAGATAAGGGAGTGAGTTACTCCAACTTTGTATAAACAATGCATGTCTGGGTAATGTTAAAAAGACTGATAGGAGGGGAACATCCTACCCCAAGAGACGCCATAAGATGGATGATCGTCTGAGAAGAAAATCAGCAATAACTGGGGAAAAGATAAAGGCGGTGGGGCGGGGGGAAGACTGTGACCAGTGACTCCAGTTTAAGACCAAGGCGACGTCCTCCTCCAATTCAAGTTTGCACAGAATTATTAAAAAACGCTGTAACTTCAAATTGAGATGAGGCATGTTGTTAACCAATGAAGGACAAAGTGATAAGAAACTAACCAATGGTCACTACAGTAAACATGTATTCAAGTACTTTGAAGTGTGTAACTACATGGAAGTTCTTTTGTGTGGTGTGCTAGCTTTGTGGAATTACCACCTAGCACCCCACTCTGCACAGACATGGAATAAATAAATACCTCTGCTCTGTGTGTATATTGGCATATTGCACACTGGGTAAATGACCCCACTTACGGGACAATATTATGGGAAAGAGGAATCAACAAGCAAATAGTGAAATAACTGGATTTTAAAGACAAAACTCTAATCTGAGAGTAAATGGAGGAATGTGAAGGTGCTTGTTTGACTATCAAAAGGGTAGATGAGTTAAACTGGTAAGTTTGAGCTCATTTTGCAGTGTAAATTGTTTCCTTCCTCCTGAAGGAGAAACGAGGTGAGGAAATAGGGGTATTAGCTGTGAATGGATTTGAAGTTGAAAACAGGTGTTTAATTGAATTCCATTCCATTTCCAAAAGGACTAGAGTGATGCTTATTTCTTGAACGCTTTTCATCAGGTTGGAAGGTGAGAAAGGTCATTTGCCTTGACTGTGTAAGTCATCATAGATTTCTAAAACCTTCTGGATTGGTGTGAGGAACAGTCCAAAGAATTTCCAATTTGTATAAAATTATTCAAATCCCTTTCAGACTTGAAGAACAACCTATAGAGTAAGCCACAGCTCAGCTTGAAATCTTTCTGTATGCTGCTGTTCTTCATAAAATGCTGTGGTGAACACAAGCAATAGTCAGAAAGGACTTCCTTAGCATCCCTAAGTGGAAATATTCACATTTGAGAGGAGACTTCTTTTTTTTTGTGTGAGTGCTCTGAATAGAGCAGGTTTTGTTGTCATCTGAAGCTTGAACCATGTTTTCTTGGAAACAAAGCTGAGCATCAGGAACTTCTGGGTCAAGTGGAACAGTGCCAGTTTTTTCATTTGGATGTTATTGCTTGCAGCTTTCAAAAAAATCCTTCTGTACTTATTGTATTCATGCTGTGCTGAATTGCAACACTAGGAAAAAGAGGAAAAAAAAAAAAGCTCATGTTTCAGCCCTCTACTGCTGCACAGGAGTAATCCCTTTACTTCAGGAGGACCTTCTGTCTGAAGAAATCAAAATGCTTTTGTAACAATCTGTACAACTCTCCTAGGAGTATTCCTTTTTTCAGCTAGGAGACAACAAAGCCTTCACTTTCTTCCAAAGCTTCAACAAAATAAGACTCCGGTGCATGCTTGCATGTCCTTTCATATGACCCAGAAGGTTACTCTTTTCTCTCTGTACTGTAAAATTTTGTACTAATTATGTGTGGCACTGAGTTTCCAGGCACAGTATCTCAAGTGCCTTGAGGACAAATTGCTTAACAATTTCAGACACTCATGACTTTGAATTAAGAATAGTTTAGTAAAGCGCTTAAGGATAATAATGAACTTTAGCAAAAGAAGTGATCTTGTATTTAGTAGGACTGTTCGTGTATTTAAAACTAGGCTAAAAGTGGAGTGCCTTTTTTGAATTGAGATCTGGAAACAGCTATGTCTCCAGAATATTCTTCCAGACAGCTTGACATGAGAGTGAACTAGCTACTGACTTGATAAATAGAGCCAGTATTTTCATGTTTTCTGTGAAACAGCACTGTAATACAGAGGTTGCTGTAAATATGTTTTATAGTGCACTTGGTTCTTGTTTGTTATTCAGTATAATGTCTGTGAGCCCCAGAAGTCATAGTTGGCTAGGGCAAAAAAGTCCAAGAGGTTTGCAGTTGGTTATCAAACACTGAATGTGAGTGGAGAGAGGGTTTATGGTTTGGTGCTAATAAAACCATTCAATTGTAAGAAAAAAAGCTGTAGAACTCCCCACCCTGTCCCCTTCACAAACACACACACACACCGCCCTTTACAGCTGACAGAATCTCATATAGATTTTGGCTATTGGCATATATAAATAAAAAAATATTCAGATCTGTTGACTAGTTAATGAATGCTTTTTACCATGCTGTAATGCTTCTCAGTGTGTGTTGGATCTGCATGAGAATTCTCTTCTGGATACTCTTTTTGCCACCTAACCACTGGGGTACATATATCTAGTCTATATATATCTATATATCTATATATATCTATATATCTATAATATTAAATTTTGAACTTAATTCTTCAGCCTTCCCTACCCTCTATAGGTATTAAAGAGCAGGTCAGATTTCTTTCTATGCAAAGTGTTAGCTTTTGTTGGAGGATTTCAATTTTTTTGTTAGTGTTTTTTTCCAGTGATTTCTAATCTGTGAAAAAATACCAACCTTAGAACCATACCCTGCAGGGTGCTCTGAGTGTTTATGATCTGCAATGACAAGTTACTTCACTTTTCAGAGTATGTTTGTTCTATAACCAAATACTGGCCCCCTGAGCTGAAAAAAAACAGAAAAAGCATGATTTCTCTGGTTTATACTGGATTCTTGGGATCATGGAAGCCTCCAGATACTCCTGTTTTTACCTGTTAATATTTTGTTGTGGTTGCTTTTTTCCTCCCGCCCCCCGGCCCCAACCCCCTCCACACACACCCCTTGCCTTCTCTCTTGAGGATCTAATAGCTGGGACTGCAGAAAGTGATTTCATCTTCTGTTTAGTGAACAGTGACATTCTGGTTTCTAGTATAACTGCAAAGGCAGATTTAAAAGGCTGAAGTTACTGTGTTCTAAGGACTTGGAAAGCAAATGGCAAGACTCCAAATTTGTTATTAACAGAATAAAAATAAATTCTATGATTTTCAAACCAGCTTCACAGTTTTTGTAAGTTAACAGTTGGAAGCATGATGTTACTATCATATGTGGTTTCCTGACAATTAATTCTTTTATGTCTTTGTTTTGTTGAAATGGTTTCTCTCACTGTAAGTTGTAAGAACTGACCTGCTTAGTATAGGGCTAATGAAGCCATGGTACTAGTGTTTATTTTAGTTTGACATTTTCCCGGTGATTTCTGGTTTCCTGCAGTTTTACATTCTTTTGTTCTGCAACCATTTGGTTGGATTTGGTTGTGTTTAAAGATTAAGGGCATTTTGTCTTGAAGGGCTCCCAGGGAACATAGCTTCCTCCAGTTTCCTCTGCTTTCGTCCTGTTGAACTCACAGGGACAGCTTGTTTTTAAGCTAATTTGAGTAGGTGAAGTAGAGCAGAAGTTTCATATGAAGATACATTGACAGCTTTATGTGTATTGTTAACAGCGTCCTATTTATTCCTACTGGTAGCTGCTTTATCTGGTGAAGTGTTGTGCAGTATTCTCACATGATGTCAATTAATACACTGTGAGACTGTTAATGCAAGTGAATTTTTAACATACTTGCTTTTTTCTTTTATGAACCCTGTATTAATTCCTGTTTCCAAGTAGGAAGAAAGAAGGCAAGTGCTGGAAAGAAATGTTAAGTTGGGATTGCTGTTAGTAATGGTGTCTCCCACTTTCCCTCCAGGTCGTTTGCATCCGTTCTACATGGAATGCTCTGTCACCAAAGCTGAGTTGTGATACAAGACCTCTCATTTTAAAAGCACTGAATGAATTGTTTGCCCTGGTTCCCTCACTAACAGTGAATACAAATGAATATGAGGTATGTACTCATAGGCTAAGATGAGTCTCTTCTTTTAGTGTATCTTCATATATGAGATTTAAATGTGCCTGCTTGTTTTTAATATCTCTAAATTGGACTCACTGCCTAATTCAGGTTAATCATAAGGCGCATTGCCACACAGTTTCACAATTTTAGCTTGCATTAGTGAATGCTGGGAGATAGAAATTCTAGTGCAAGGTTGATCAGAGGTTTCCCTCTCCCAGAATGTGGGGACATGTGAATGCATCCACAGTTCAAACCTGTGCCCGTTCCACTCTCCTAGCTTGTAGATGTGGCAGCAGTTTGTTTCCGGTAACTGCCTCTATTTCAACTGCTTATTTGGTTAAAGAAAATCTGAATGCCTGTTTTGTTTGCTTTTACAGAAATTCAGAGCTCAAGTTATCAGCTTCCTTTGGAAGAACACACAAAACAAGGTAGGTGATACCACTGAAAATGTTAATTCCTGGTGTCAGCAACTGGATATTAAGTTTGATACCTTTCAGTCAACACAAGGTTATCAGTATCAGCAATCTCATTTTCCAATAGTGTTTTCTTCTTGTCTTTGACTGTTTAACACCATTTTTGAAGCGATGTAATGCACATGAAAAGGAGTAACTGATGGTCCTAACATCTGCCCCTCCCAAGAAGAATTGTAACACAAACTAGTTTGACTCCTCTGTTAGACTCCACCTTGACATGGTGAAGCATTTGTGGCAAAGATGCAGCTATGATAACTAACTCAGTTCTTCGATGGGGTATTGTAATGTGGTGGGAATGTTGGACCATCATCATCATGGGGTTGGTGGAACCAAAGTATTTTAGTTTAAATATAGCTCGGATATTTCTACAATAAACTGTCTTCACAGCAGTAATGGTGTGTAGCAATCAGACTGTTTGCTGCCAAGCCCAGATAACTGATCTTGCTAGTTTGAATTGTATATATAAATTAAGAAATTGAGAGTGCACCTCAGGAAAATATCATTATTTTAAAGTATTTTCCAGTGTTCAGTGGTTAGTGGATAGCTTTTTCTGTGGCATTTCCAGTAGGTAGCTATACCGTATGTGTGCTTGTGATTTTTTCTTTTTCTTCCCGTTAATTTTCTAGGATGCTGTTGTAGCCATTTCAGCCTATAAATCACTCTCGTCATTTGACTCTGAAGAACATACAATTCTTCATCTTCCTGAACAGGTAGCAATGCTGTATGTTTAATAGTAAAGACATCTGACACTTCCATCTGACATGGGTTGTATCCTTTTGGAAGGGAAACAAAGTTTGTGCCATCTCTACTAGATAACCATCAGAGCCTCATAGAAGGAATATGAGCTCCTGCTGGTGAAATGGAATGATATTATGTATGACTAGCATAACTAAGACTTAAGAGAGGGGAAAAGCACAAACAAAGGCTGAGTGAGGTCTAAGCAGTCAGAATGTGGTTCTTCTTCTTTCATTAGTTACATCAGCAGGTTATTTTTGATCATCTGATTTACATTTTATGCCCTTCTGTTAATATTGCAGTTGAGTCTTGACACTAAGCAGTTCTTGTGATTACTGCTTCATCCACTGCAGTCACACTCATGCTTAGTGCTTTTGTTCCTGAAATGGGTAAGCCAGTTTGAAAAGTAGGTGCTGTTTTTGGATATAAGCTGAAAACTTTACCATTGTTTCTGTTCTGAATTTTTACAGCATAACAATTTTGCTTTTTTGTTTAGGTAAAGGCAGGTAGAAAGGAATCAAGGTACTTATTGGAAAGCTTTTAATCATGTAGAGGGTTGGTAAACTCTGAAACTTCAGTCTGATCAGTTGAGTCCATAACCTTACAAAATGAAAGAGTGCAAGGAGGTGAACATACAAGGTCATCTACATGACTTTGTTTTTACAATAACCTTGTAAGAGAGACTAGGCAGTAATCAGTAGTCCATCGGTACTTTATGGCATAGTAAATACTTCTGTAAGTTTTATTTACTGCATTATTACAAGATTGGCTCCATTTGCATGTTGTAACTGGTTATTATGAAAAGGTCAGGATAAGCAACTTCAAAATAAAAAAACCACTTGTTTTATATAAATAAATGAGAAGAGTTCAGCATAAACCTTAAGAATGAAAAGCATGTTTCACGTAGAAGAGCACAAGATAGAATGAGGTGAATCTCTAAACACTGCTGCAATACTAAATCTTTCACAGTAATACATAGGTCTGTATTATTGGCACTGTTACTTTATATTTGTTAGAAAATGTGTAAATATGTTTTCACTGAAAGCATTGTAAGAAGTGTGCAGTCTTTCAAATCCTGAAAACTAGTACGGAAAAATAATGTCTAGCAGAAATGCTCTGTGTATATTAAAGTGCCAATATAAAATATTGTTTTATTCTAATTGAAGAAGAATCAGACTGAAAATTAAGTTTTAGTCATATTCGTTGTCTACAAGTGTCAAAATTAATTTTACTGTTACAGATATAGATTTACATACCCATGTGATTTTTATCAACCAGTTTTGGCTTTCATTCAGGTAGAAGAAAAGCGTTTATTCTTTCAGCTTCAAATTAATGAAATGGAGCAAAATTCATGAAAGGGGAAACTTTTCATATTTAATTGATATTTTTGACACTTGGTTGACACTTGGAATCATGAAAGATAATGAGGATTTAGAATTTTTGTGCTGATATTTCCTTTTTTTAATCTTCCAGGCACAACCAGAAGTTGACTCACAGGAGGAGGCAGACATGAGTGAAGATGAAGAAGAGGAGGAGACAGCAGCGGATCTTTTTGTTCCAGGTTCTTCGTATATCAAGCTGTTGTCTCTAACACCAGTTTCTGTTTTAGGAGGTATAATATATTCAGTATTTGGTGTTACTTTGCAGATTTGTAGTCACAGTGGTACAGACATGTGGTCTTCTTATAATGCAGTGTCATGTTAAAGGGCAGCCTTTCCCCACCCCCTCTACCCCCCGGGAAAATATCTTACCAAATTACAGGTAAAAATGTAATGTAAAAATTCAGAGGAGAACAAAACCCCCAACCCATTTTTAGGAAGACAGTGAGTCAAAGGTCCTGATAGTGGTAAAAAAGCTTAGAACATGAAGTAAAAATCCTTATCTGTCCTATATGAAAAGCCAGTTGCTTATTATTTACTTCAGGTGCCCATTGTTTCATCACAGTGCAACTTCAGTAGGCAGACTGAGCAGGTGTTTGTAAAGGCAGCTCTGTATTTTAGCCCAGCATGGACTGAAGGAAAAAACCCCACACCCAAAACTGTAGTGTTTTATAAACAGACTATTAATAGTATTAAAACAATGCACAGGTATTAAAACAGTGGGCAGGTCTTATGAGGAGTGGCTGAGGGAACTGGGGTTGTTTAGTCTGGAGAAGAGGAGGCTGAGGGGAGACCTCATCGCCCTCTACAGCTACCTGAAAGGAGGTTGCAGAGAGATGGGGATGAGTCTCTTGAACCAAGTAACAAGAGATAGGACAAGAGGGAATGGCCTCAAGTTGTGCCAGGGAAGGTTTAGACTGGATATTAGGAAGCATTTCTTTACAGAACGGGTTGTTGGGCATTGGAATGGGCTGCCCAGGGCTGTGGTGGAGTCCCCATCCCTGGAGGTGTTTAAGAGTCGGGTTGACATAGCGCTGAGGGATGTGGTGTAGTTGGGAACTGTCAGTGTTAGGTTAGTGGTTGGACTAGATGATCTTCAAGGTCTTTTCCAACCTAGACAATTCTGTGATTCTGTAATGCTGTATACAAAATCTACTTAATCAGTGTTTAATTTTAGTGATGCATAATGATACTGATGTATGCTTCAACAGGTGGTCTCTGGTTGATGCATTTCTTTTGACACCTATGCAGTAGAATCACTTCAGTATTTGGGATTTTTAATGTTGACTTGATTACTTTCATTAACGCTGTCTTCCACTTCCAGTTACAAGATTGTGACCTTAGTGCCTGGACACACACATTGTTATTTCACTGTTTTTTGTAGAATGCCTGGGATCTTTATATGTGATTGCAACCTGTAAACATCCATAAACTACTACCATGAGATAGTAGTAGTATTTTGTAGTATTTCCCCCCATGGGGGCTCCTAGAAAGATCCATTCATTAAATACTCCATGCATTGGAGCCTGGAGTATGTGCAGCCTCACCTAGGGAGTCTTTATGCACTAACTAGTAAGTTCTGGAAGCTTTGTGGGGAAGACTGACATAACCTACTTCAACAAAAGAGAGTGAAGCACCTGGGTAGAAAACTCAAGCTGTGTAATGGATGCTGATCTAGGCAACCTACCAGGAAGATGGGGACCCAAAGTGGAGTTTAGAGAGAACAGACTGAATGAAAAAATGCAGCTACCACAGACTGGTATAAAAATGTATATGCAAATAGCTTTTCCAACCCAAACATTCACTGGATAGATTCTCCCTCAGAGGCACCTTCATCTTCTAACACTGTTAGTTAACACAGAATACAGAGCAGTTGAGCGAAAGCTTTAGTGACCAGCAGGGGTGGTTGTTGTGAAGCTGTATTCAAGAGGCATGTCCAAGATAGGCTAAGAGCCACAACATCTCTGTTCTGTTGCAGCTGAACCTGTCAGCTCATCTGCTGGAATCCTGCTGTTACACATTATTGAGATTAATTCTCTACTTCCTTACTGCTTAGAAGGAGAAGGACCAAGATGCTTTTTAAGAACAGTCTCTGTTTCTCAGAGTTGCCCCCAGAGTCCTTGTTGGTGCACACCAAGTCTACTGAAACTTCTAAAGGAAGTTTAGCTTGCTGCTTGCGATCTCCCTTCTTGCTTTTCCTGGCTGATTCCTTAAACTCTGAATTGCTGCTTCTTTTCCTTCCCTCCCTTCTGTTTAATCCTTGCAGGAGGAGGCAAATCTTTAGGTTTTCTCAGCCTCTGCATGCTTCTTGATGAAGACTTGAACACTTAATGCTATGGCAGCTGCAGTTAAAAGGTTCCAACCAGAAGGAGAGCTTGGTGCTGGCATTACAATTGAATTGTGGGGTTTTTTTCCAAGTGTCGTCTCTATCTCTGGGGGAGGAAAATGTCAAAGCTTGCCATCAAATCTGTAGGGCCCATTTCTGCAACAGAGCTGAGGAGAAGTTAGGAAACAGAGTAAAAGTAGACTTTCTATGGCAGTTGGTTGGAATATGCTGCAATTCTGATTTACCATAGCTGTCTGCTTATGTGAAGCATAGGAAAGTGAAGTTTTCTGTAGTATTTTCTCTGAAATGTCTTTAAAACTGATTTGTCATTTCAGTTTCCAAATTGTGTCAAACCATTGGAGTCCACAGGGTATCAGAACGGGTATGACAGCCTTATTTTTTATTTTAATAGTTTTTCATTCTGGATGTGTGAAACCTGGTAGTCAGAGAATTAAAAATAATCCCATATAACAAACTACAAACTTCAGACAACAGCATTTATTTTTTAGTATTATCATTGAGAAGTGTATCTCTGCAGGAAGGCTGCTAAGAATTTTGTTCCTGTGATGCTAGTTACCTCTTTTTTCCATCAGACTGATTCCAAGCATTAAGATAGGATATTCTAGTATTTGCTGCACATCTAGGTGTTTTATTAAATTTATCCAGATTCTGTAGTTTAAGTTATATCTGGCAGCCTAGATCCTTGGGTTGTATCTCTGAACTGAAGAGTTGCTTTTGGATGTCTCGTGAGTGTTAAGTCCTTTGGCATAACTAGCAAGTGCAGTAATATGACAGCACTGATATTACATGTGCTGGGACGTCTCTGTCAGTGTGGATGGTTACCAGCAGAGAAGGAGCTGTCCTCTTCTAGAGAATTTTCTCTTATTGCTGTAGCCACACTAAACAAAAAAAGCTCTTATTAAAGTCTAGAGCAGGTAAGTGGATAGTGTTTTCATGTCCATGAATTCAGTTTTGTTGGAAATAGTATATAATGTTGAGGATTAGGGACAGAGATTCATAATTTCTGTGTGAATCACTGTAGTGAAAATTGCTACCTGCATTCTGAGGTTTTTGTATGAAGCACATTGGCATTACAGGTGGAGAAAAAAAATCCCCAGATGTAAGTGCCCTTCCTGCCATGGTACAAAAACCTGTCAAATTTAGACTGCTATTCCACTATAAAATTGAACTGGGAAAGAACATTGCTGAAAATCATGGGAACTTGCTGCAAATAGGAAATGTGAGGAAGTTCCAGTATAAAACTGTTTTATTCCAAGCTGCCATAGGTATTTCTTGTACCCAGAAAGGAGTGAGAGCCCTTTTGTCTCCTTTGTCCTCTAGTTCCTAGTCAAAGTGGGACTGCATGTGATTTGGGAACTTGTATGCCAAAGTTTCAAGCCTAGTGTGAAACAGCTGTTATAAATAGCCTTAAAACTCAGTTGTATAACAAAAGCACTAACAGACTTGTAAACATATTGGGTTTGCAAGGTGCTGGTACAATGTTGGCTATCAGTTGTGACGTGGTAACAAACACCATGCAGTCATTTATATGTAGATACAGAAACACAACCCTTTTTTCTAATGTGTGTCTGTAAAGGCTGCTTCAGATTGACTTCACAAATGAGCAATATCTTTATATTAATTCTACATAATGTTAAACCTGGTTAGACTATAAAATGCATAGCTTGAGAGCACAGAACTTAATAAACAATTTGTATTGCTATGGTAACAGAAATCAAGGTAATACTTCCCTGTCTGTATCCACTGTTTGCATATATGTGCTCTCTATCCATCTACCCTCTTTGCATTGTGCTTCGTTTAAATCTCTTTAAGAATAACCTGATTATAGAGGCAGTATTTTCCACTGTGTTGGTCAACTTCAGTTTTATTTCTCATTGTCCTTCTGTCAGCATGTGCTGGTGTTATTGATGTAACAATCAAAGAACGCAATCAACAGCTCATGGAATAGTTAAGGCTTTTTTTTCTTTGCAGCCTTAGTATCTGATGTGACTTACTCAGAGCCTCTTGAAGTTGCAGTGGCAGCAAGTATGGTGTCAGAGAGACTTGCTAAGAGTTCTCAATTCTTTGACCTTAAGCTTTCATCTGAATGTGTCATTACTAGTTTATCTAAGCGTATCTCCCCTGAAATGTGGGTGTCATTTTGGGTTTTCCAGAGTTTGTTTGACATTCCCTGTTCTCTCTCCTCATTTTCTTGCACTTCATCCAGCATTTGAAGAGTTTGCAACATCACTTGTGAAACAGGAGGTGACCAACATGCCCCGTGGTGTGTATCATTCTGCCTTGAGAGGAGGGACCGTGCGCTCAGACCAGGGAAAGACCATGGCAGGTGTTCCAAGCTTCCTGCTGAAAATGTATGAGAGGAACAAACAACCAGGCATGACACCAGGCCTTGCAGGTAAGCTATCACTTTCCTGAAGTTAGACAAGTATACGTGCTTTGACCCAAAGATTTCTATGAATCTGAAAGTGAATCAGTTTAAGAAACGATGTCTTATGCCACTTGCATATGCTTACATATGCTTTTAAATTGTTGGCTTTATTAAGTTAAGTCTACTTTGCTTTGGGTTCTCCACTGACTTATGCAAGACTTCTGAACTATTAGCATGAGCATGGGTATTGATCTTTCTTTTCCCCTTCCCTCCCTCTTTAAGCTGGCATGTTGTTGTGTTACGACCTCCCTGTCCATCTGGGCAAAGATGGCAAGCCTATTAATCGATTTCTGGCCAGCAGAGGACGCAATTTCCAGCAAATGTTGGTGGCTCTCATTCATGAGGTAAGCTGCTGGCTTTTCTTCCCTTTCCAGAAGCATTATGCTTCCTTCCCCCCCTTACTACTTTATTTGTTTATGCTAATTATGAGTTAGTATCAGCTAGCAATGGCATGTATGAATATGTCATAGTTAACTAAAGTTGCTATGAGAGATAACTAACTCGAATTGAACATCTAAATGCTTTTTTCAGTGTCAACTGCTGAAGTACTTCTGAAAATCAGTAGAACAGAAGCTGACTTCTGCCTTTAACTGCCTTGTAGACTACTATACCTTCTTTATACCTGTCGTATGTAACCAGTTGTAGATGAATAGCATGTCTGAACAATGATGGAATTCTGGGAAAATGACATGTACACCTTGCTAAGACTTGCTACTTCATTCTGTCTCTTAAATGTTTCAGCTCCTTGACCTGTTAGGCTTATGCCAGTGAAACCGTGCAGTTGCCTTTGGTTGGTTTTGGAAAAAGGGCATGAAATAAGCCTCCACTTAATCATTACAGAAAATAAAGTGCTTGTAACAAAATCTTTCAGAGTCTTTAGAATTATGGTACTTCTATGGTTGATATGAAAGTTGATCTTTGAAAGTTTTGGAGAGCAGTAAAACAAAATAAGTAGTTAAACTGTATCTAGGGAAATAAATGTTCTTTTCCCTATTTTATGCCAGTGTAAGCAGTTGCTAACACAAGCGGAAATGTATTAATCTCGTTAAAAGTTTGTAAAATAATTCTGTTAGTACAACCATTTTGTATTGCTGCAGAGGTTAATTACATGCATCTGAGGGTGAAGTTTCTGTGCACAAGACATAAATAAGAATGTATGAATTATGTCAGTCTGATATGAGCAAGAGAGCATAGATGATGATAAAAAAACTTTAATAAAATTTAGATTGAGTCTTAGGTAATATGTCCACAAAATAAAAAAATGTATGAATATATGGACATTTTAAAGATTTCTTTTTTTTTCCACCCCACACCAATACTAATTCCTGTTCTACTTTTCCAGGATAGAAAAGCTTAAATGGTCCCATTACTCCTCCTTTCTCAGTCCCATGTACAGGCTGTTTGGTGCTATTAAAGATAATTTGGTTTTATGCTGTTTCGTACAGAGGAGCCTTTTCTTCAGAGCACAGGATGGATCCTGTGTTGATAGCAACCCAGAACTGTGTAATAAAAGGAAGTGTTTTATCTAACACTCGTATTGTACTTGTTGCAGGAGTTGGAAGAGGTAAAATGAATGAGATAGGGGTTGCAGGTGGGAATGTGTCTGGGTCCTGATTTTGCTTTGTGACTGACACCCAAAAGACCTAAGAGCCTATGTGCTGCAAAATTCCTTTATTACGCTAACAAAATCACTGATACCAAAGACTTTCTGTTATGAAGGGGTTTGAGTGGGAAGGTTGCGTGCACAGGATATGGAGAGTTTTCTGTTTCCAAACTGAAAGCCTGACACAGAACATGTGTGTCTGCAGTGGAAAATGGATGGGGGCTACGTTGTGATGGCTACGTTGTGATCCTGTGATGCATCCACATGACTCCCTTCTGCCTTTGGTTTCAGGGCCAGCTCCCTGCTTGTTCACACTGCATTAGTACTGATTCACTCCCTTGGTCTCTTCAAAGCAAACAAACTAGTTCCCTCTCTAGCAAATCTGCCTGCAGCATAGTTTGCCTGAAGTTTCCAGTCAAGTGATGTAAATGTGTACCATGCTGAAACTGGGTGCTTTTACCTAGTGCAGTCTTCCAGCTCTGTACCATCTTTCAAACATTTCTACGTACTAGCATACACACAAAATTTTTACCTTTCATACAGCATCTTATCATTTTGGTCTTTCTCAACTGAAAAGCCACAAAAAGTAATAATCATGTCTTGCAGCCACAGAGACACCACATGGATCCCAGTGGAAGTTAGGGCAAGTGGTACAAGGACAAAAGCCAGTCTGAAACAGTTGGACTGGGGTATAGAAATGTCTCCCTGGTGGTGTGTTAATGAAGGCAGTTTCAACAGGGTTATGAAGTACTTAAGATGGCAAGTTATCTCAAACTAGTACAAATAAAAAACTCACCCTTACACACAGATCTGAAGGTATCTAATAGTGTATGCAAATTTAATAGGTATTTTTCATCTTGACATCTGTACTGCTAAAGAATGAAAGCAGAAACTGAGATGATACCTATCATAATCACAGGAGTGTGCGAGTAAATGCATGTTTTCTAACTACTTGGATGCTCCAGTGGAGAGCAACAGGGGAAGTCCACAAGGACACCGCAAAATATGTCAGAAGAGCAGATGTAGAGTGAGTAGCTCTGAATGAAGCATAGGCTTGCGTAGCATCCAGAAAGAAAAGCTCTGCCTTCTGTGTAGTTGCTTCATTCAGTGGGACCTGTGTTCAGTGCCAGAGGTTCTGGAGAAGACCATATTTAATTATATTATAATAAAAGGCATGTATTAAAGTGTTATAGAAGCTGAATTACAGTGGAATAAGGATCAGTTCTAAACTACTGTGTTGTAAACTACTCACCGTTGCCTTACTGAAGCACCAAATACAATCTCTGGTAAAAAAATTATTTGTGTTTACTAGCTGTTACGTGATTATAACATCCGGCAGCACATAAAAATTTACATTTCGTGTGCTAACAAGCTACCCTCATAGAATCGTAACCTAAAATGGTTTGTTTGACAAAGCATGGGTTTTTATTGAATATGAACTGGATGGAGTTAGTGAGTACATACCAATGAGTGGAGACAGAAATATTTTATCAAGTATCTCAGAGTTTTACAAAGTCAATTGATTCAAGGTGTAGTAAAACTGAAAAGAAATCCAGGTATATTTGAAATATAAACCTAAACACAGAACATCTTCAGACAATCCTAACCGTACCCTTTTAGTGAAAGTTCCCAATAACTATAGAATTTTGATCAAAATATGTCAGTATTTCTGTTCTCAGCTTTGTCCTGGTTTCGGCCAGCTTAGAGTTAACTTCCCTTGGGCTGAAAGGGAGCACAGCTAGAGGGCCAGGTCCGGGTCGGTCACTGGAGCATTCTGTATCGTGTGACGTCATGCTCAGTATATAGGCGGACGGTGCTTGTTCATGTCCTGTTTTGGTTTGGGTTTCCTGGTTGTCGTGGCAGGATTTCTGGTGGGGTGGGGATCGCTGCTGGGGGGATGGGCTGTGTACTGGTCACCAGTTGGTAAGCCACTGCTGCATTTTACCCCTTTGCACTTACTATTGTTACTGTTGTTTTGTTACTATTACTAATTTTTTTTTTTATTCAACCTATGAATTTCTTTTTTTTTTTTTGTCCATCCCCTGTTTCACCAGGAAGGGGCGGGGGGAAGTAAAGAACTGGCCACGTGGTGACTGACTACCTGCTGAGTTCAAACCATGACAGACCTACACTACTTTAAAAGACAAAAAAGTTTTTTCTTGCCTTTTTTTCCCTTGTACATAGAGACAGTTGTAGTTAGGGTTGTCAGGAAAAAGGTATTTGGGCCTTTGGCTAGAAGTGAGTCCCTGGGCTCATTGGACTGAGTTTCATGCCTTAGTGTTTGTTTAGCTCTTGGTGTTCTTCTGGGGAGCAGAGTTTAACAATAAAAACAGGGAGTTTAAGCTATAAAGTTATGAAATAGCAGCATTGGTCTAAGAAAATTGGCTTTAGTAGGATGTAGGCTCACTTATCCCTGCACTGGCTATAGGAATTAACGTGTTTTCGCAAAGTCATTGCTTCAGAGTTCAACACAGCACATTAAGCAACTTTTCTAAGGGTTTTTAAATTACCGGAATGACACTTGTTTGCTACTGCTTTGACTCCTTTTTATTTTCATTTTGGGGGGCGTGGGTGGGTGGTAACTCTCATAGTGACTTTTTCAGTAAAGTAAGAAGCATTTCCTTAAAAAGAAGACAAAGTTGCCTTTCAAGCATTGCAGTCAGCATAAAACTGAAAACTGTATCTCATGGGAGGCAGAACATATGTTCAAGAAACAGCAGTGCATTTGAAATGCTGTGTTGCCCTTTACTGGTCACTGGTGACTTGAAAGAGGAAGGACATCTTTCCCCTAGAAATGAGGATGTGCTGTTTGATTATTAAACAGAGCTTGTTAACCTCTGTTTGAGGGGATGTGTAAGTTAGGAGGTCAGAAGTCACACAAATCATGGGTTTTCTTTGTTTTCTCTATGGCTCCCTGGATCATACTGCACAAGAAGTCCCTGAGGTTTATCACAGTCACCTGGGCTAAATCAGCTAATTACCTGTCACTGTTTCAGTTTTTGGAGTAATGCTTCCTAGGGGTTTATAGTAATAATGTCTTACCAGCTTCACTTAGCTCTGTTGTGAAGATGAATGAGGATGAACAGTCACATTCATTCATGTCATGTACGATATGTTTTGGTGGTTCTGTAAATGTATGTTTTAGGTTAAAGTTATCAGGCTTCCAGCTAGCTACCCAGCTTTTCTTTCTTTAGTGGATATGAAGGGAACAGTTCATGCTACATGCAGAAAGCACAGAGGCAGCCTGCTTTTGGCACACAGATGTGGTAAGCGTTGGCTTTGACAACCTGAACTGGTGCAGTGTTTTTAGTCTTGCCTTTGCATATTTCTCAAGATACAAGTGCTTTCTGTGTGTTGGAAATAGCACAGTCATTTTGCCCTAATAATTACTGATATTTACAGGCACAGGTGCAAAGTTGGGTGCTAGTGGTGAGTTGTACAGTGTTAAATGTTGCTCTACAAATAACAATCATGTTAGACACTCTGTACTCATGGAAGAAGCATTCCCTGCTTTTATTTTATGTGTGTTCATTAGATGTGCTGTGATGACATGCATCTTTGAGCACTAAAGTGGAAACCTCATTCTGTACATTTCTTTCCTGGTTTGATTTTGATGTAATCAAGAGATTCAACAGCTTATTCAAATCTTGTATGTGGAGTACCTTAAGATGATAACTGGATTTTCTGGAACAGAATTCCCTGTAGTGTATTCTTCTGTGCTGAGGTTTTTCAGTGGATGTAGTTCAGATATGAACTGCTTTGTGCTGGTTTCCACTACTGAATTTACTGAATGTATCTCCTCCAGTGAGGTAACAGTATGCAGGAAGTAAGTTTGCTGACAGATTTTTGCTTTTTTACTCCTCAGTCTAATGTGCCTTGTAGAAGGACTTTTTTTTCCTCACAAAGGAATGCTGGGGGAAGGATTTGGAAGTGTATGCATGCAAATAGGTTACAAAGAGCCTCTAAGCAAAATTTGAGATGAAAGGAGATGCTGCTTCACTATTTCATTGGTACTGATGTGGATATGTAATGCTAGCCTTATTTATGAAATCCCTGATGCTGCAGTTTATATGTCCCATATGTGAGAAGGACACTTAAAACATGCTTAAACATTTCACTGACATATGGGTATTGTCTCAAGCACATTTTCACAGCCACACATTTGTTAGAGATGAGCTGAATATAGGAACCCTGTGAGTTGGCAGGGTTGTCAAGATGGAAACCCGTTGTAATTACTAAAAGAACTTCTTGGGAATCCCACTCTCCCTTCTCTACAGCAGATTTAAGATGGGCCATAAATACTGATATCATGTTTCTAGGTTCTTTAAACAATATTCTCTCAATTAGATACCCAGGGAAGTGATAGAAACATGCTTAATTTCACTGTTCCCTAAATTTGTTTTGTGTGCCCTCTGCTGGCTATGTATCAGTGCAAAACAAGTGAGGGATGTACAGAGAGATCTGTGGTAGCACAAAGGCACCAGTGCTGAAAGAAAGCTCATCCAGATTTTGCCATGGTGTTTGATTTTTATTGGGAATGCACTGGAAAGGGGAAACGAGCTCCTGATTTAATTTGAAATCACTTCTAGTCTTGCAGAAGCATGTAGAACATGTGCCATGTGTATTCAGGAGCGTTGAAGTATAAGAGTATCTCCTGTGGTTTGCCAACATTCCCTATCTTGGGTTTTGGCCAACACAGTCTATGGTTCTGTGTCTTTTCAGGGATACATGTCCTTCTTAAGCATTGATCAACAGGCTCAGATTACTAGGTCCTAGCTCATGCTGTTTCTTATTGCCTCAGATGTCAGGCTGCAGCTCTTCCTTGAAAACTACTTGGCAGCCTGGTCTGGCTATGCTGCCTCCTAAGAACATCCCAGGACCAGTGTGGCAGGGTTTCACAATCACTTGTCATTGGTTCAGAAGTCCTCTGAGCCCCCTTCCCTGCACCTCCCACCTGCCCCAGTATCTTCTTACACATAAATTGCGCACTCAAAAGAATCTGAACTTCACTTATTGTCCGCTTTGTCTGTGCTTGCTAGTATTAGTTAACTGACGCTTAATGTAGTTGTCATTACCATTGTGTATCCAATGATCCAGGAGAAGTAAAACCTGCAGTTTCTGTACAGGAAACTAGCAGTCATCAGGAGTCATTATGTGATAATCTTCAGTACCATGTCCAATCATTTTTAGTCATAGATGAATTTTATTTTAATGTTCTTTGTTATGTGAAGATGCTCTATTCCCTCTTGTCTCCTCTCATTCCACATATCTGCAAAATGTTTACTGCCATGAAGAAAGTTCATTTATCAAAAGCTGTTCTTCTGGTCATCAAGCACATCTGCAAATTTAAATAAGATGTGTGAGGTGCTACTAATACATTCCTGATTAGATCATATTGTCTAATTGCTTTAAATGCAACAATATACCTTTGTATTTCCTGCATGAACACCCGAAGTACTTTGAAGGCCTGCTTTTGCTCTGGTGCACAAGTGTGGATTACGTGGTGAACTTCGTAGATCACCGTAAGACCAGGCAAATCTAAATGCACAAGTCTAAAACAGTGTCAGAGTAGAGGCAAAGGGGAAGACAGGAGTTGCTGCAGATGCCTTGGGAACCTAAGACAAACCATTGTGACTGGAGCCTTGACATCAATTTGTTGCAGGAATTGATGAGGAGAGATGAGAGGGATGTGTGAATAAAATTCTGGTTAAAAAGGTGGGGTGGATTAGGTCATCTCTTTTGATTGATTGGCTTTTAGATTGTCTTTGTATAGATGTATTAGTACTTACACAAAACTGTTTGAAGTTCACCACTGACAGCGGGCATGAAGCTTTATCACGGTCCTTCGGTTTTTGATGTAAAATCCATGTAAAGAATATTGATTGCTTAATGTAGATCATAAGGGGCATAACATGGAGATGAAGCAGAAAACTTAGGACAATAATCAATGAACAAGGGCAGTTCAGTTGTTTATCTTGGTTAACCGTTCTGTACAGAGAAGGCCAGTGGGGCTCATGATGGAGAAAGGAGGGTTTTGCATACCTTGAGGCATGGAGTGTTTTATGTGTTAACAGTGACTAGTCTGTGTAATAAAATAAAATAGGAAGAATATAATAACCTTTTGGGATTAAGCCTGGCAAAATTAGTTACTCAAGGTGGGCTTTGCATAATTTTTGATCACAGCTCATGTGTTCTTTTAATTCAGAAATAGAAAGTGTAGGCCTTAAACAGTGGATACTGACATACATCCCATCTCATTGCAACCTGACATGTTTGCCTTTCCCTTGTGAAAAACTGATTGCCCTGGAAACTGCTGAGGTTGATTAACTTATTTCCAATGGAGTTCAAATGGCTGAAATGACATTTTTTCATGTTTTTGGTAGAGGCAGACAGTAGAAATAACTGGATGGTAGCAAGAAAAATCAATTCTGTATGCCCACTGTGGAACATGATGAGCTATAACAATGCGCACTCATCATTTTAATTACAGAGTTTATGTTGTTTGTGGGTCTGAAAACACGGCAGTTTAAAAGGAGAGGACGCTTGAACTCCTATCATACTTAAATAAAATGTTGCTGCAATTAAGACAGTTGTAGAGAGATAGAAATAGAAACTCTTATAATTAGTTGTTATACACATTTTTTGTGAATAAATATATTTGGATTTATAAATTGCCTAACATGCAAATTGTGAGGACAGAGGTACATACATGGTGCAGGACTCTGTCTGAAAAAAGCTTCCTTGGTGGCCTTGAATTTGTGACCCATTCAGTTTAACTTACCCCTGTAATTACTTCGTTAAGATACCAAGGGCTAGAAAATGGCTTGTTACTGAGATCACTTGACTTAATTTTTGTTTTTCAACATGCTCCGGAAAAGTCTTTGAGTCAGTTTGCTATGGTGCTTATTGAAGGGAACAACCTTGGGCTCCTGAGGAAAGTCTATGCACGTACATCAGATTGTGTAGTTGACTGAGTTATTCTTTTGTTGTGAAGTTGAGGCTGTCATACCTATGTGGGACTTGGAGGAAGGCTGGCAGAGCTGTTGCATATTTCTTTAAACTATCTTTGAGATGGTGGTGTTTCTCTCCTGTTAGTTCTATAGTGGTGCTTCCTGGGAAGAAACTTTGGTTCCTTTCTCTCTTTAACAGTTCCTTTCCTTAAAGGAAGTTTGGACTATGTACTTGAACATAGTTATGTATGCTCCAGTCAAGGATGCTAAGTCCTTGTGTATAACCTCCCTTGTATTTAGTTAGTCATCTACTTGTATTTAAGTGTCTGTTTAAAAATTTTAGAAGCACATAAGATTTACAAAAACTGTGACAAACATAAACTGCACTAACATCTTCGTTAACGTATGTATTTTTTGTCTACCAGTGCTGCCAAGTATTGTGCTTACTGCCACATATAATTCCACTGTGCTCTCTGGGATCCAGTTATCTATTCAAATACCTGGAGCAACCAATTTTGTCTGACCTGGGTAACAAAGTTGAAAGTAACTTGGTGTGGGTAAAGTCAGAAAGGAGACCAACGTACATTATCACTTTAGTTTCTTACGCCCGTGTGTATTGTCCTATGGGCATGAGGAAATGATTGCTTGCAAATCACAGGTTGGAGAACATACATTCTGCATATGTTAGAGTTCATGTAACTATTTCTACCCTTTCTGGTGTGTTGCACAGGTTAACATTCAGCCTTCTGAATGGCACCGCTCCATAGTGCTGCCACAGTCCTGGTCAGGATTTATGAGTCGAACCTACAGTGCAATCCTGCAGGTAATTTTGAGGTACATAGTATTGTGCGCATTAATGCTCATTCAAGTGGTATGAATTTTATTTTTACCAGAAAAAGCATCCATGCAAGTTACAATAATTTAAAAATAAAGCTTTTAATGGCAGCACAGTCTGGGATACTTTGTAGAAGTATAGCTTCTGCTTACAGTTCAGGTTCTTGCAGTCTTGTTCCTGTGTCAAGTGGCAGAATGTGTCAATTCTTAGAATTTTTAGAATGTGAAATTTTAGCTAGAGCTCTAACCTATTATTTTGAGTAGGAATTTTGTAATAATAGTATCCCAAAGGAGACAGAAGCTATCGAGTAATGATTCATTAAATAGAACTTCTCTTAACCAGCATGTAATGCTGTCACATAGTGAGGGACTGGTCTTTTGATTTTTCCACCCTATCTAGTGATTAGGAAATATCTTGAAACCTTTCTTTCATTAGGTTAGCTGACCTGATACCTAGAACAACGAGGTGCCATTTGGTTTTTAAAGAGGAAAATGGTCTAAAAAACTTGTAACAAATAGCTGCCTTCTAGAAGGTTCTTTTTGTGCTACTAGAAGGGCTTGTTTGTATTTCCAGGCCACATCAGCTGTTTTCAGCATGAGCAGCTCTGGTTGCTGAGCGAACTCTAGAAGCTTTGACTGTTCCTTGTTTTGCCATGCAGCAGAACACGCTTCTCTAACATTTTCAAAACAAATTTTATCTTGGCCATCAGCAAAATGCCAGATTCTAAGAGCCAGCCCCATTACAAAACAGGCAGCAGCTATTCAAATTGTAATTTTAGGTCATAACTACAGAGGGGGCCATTGTTGCTTGTATTTAATTACTTTCCTGTTTTGCTTCCCACATGAGGCAAGATTTCATGAGAAGCTTGGTGTTTACCAGGCTTGTTTCTGAAAGCCTCTCCAGAATTTCATGCCATTTTACAGGGCAATAGAACCTATTTTTGTTGCTTATGAAGCCCCTCACTGGAGACCTAGTATCTTTACTTAGTCCTTATGCTTCTATAGTACTTTTCATTGAGATGGCCAAAAGAGACTACAGTGTGAGATGAGTAGTCCGGATCGTACATAAGTCAGTATTTCTGAACAGCTAGTAGAGTTATAATTTCTGCAGTTTGGAGGCAGATGTTCATAGACTTTGGTTCACCAAAACACTTGTGTTGAGGATTTTTTCCCCTCTGGACACCTGAAAGCTCTCTTCTTTTTTATTATGTCTACTCACATGCTCAAGCACTTCTCCCAATTTGTGCATTCAGCACGTTTTTGAGACTGAAGTCAACCTCATCATAATGATCCTACAGGTCTTGATTTAGTACAGAACTTACACCAATGTTGATGTGTTTGGGGAAGTGGCAATAGGTTTTTGCATAGTTTTTGTGCAGCTTTCTCTTTAGTCAGTGTGTCATATATTGTACTTCAATCTCTGTGGAGAGTCACCTTTTGAGTGACATCTGGATAGCAGGATGGACTCTCTTACATTCTCAGGTTTTTATGCACATCCAAACTACAAGGATTCAGTACCTGAAAAACACAGCTTATGTGCCTGTATTTTTCACTTAAGGCTTAATAACCTGCTAAGGAGACTGAACATTAAAGCAAAGGTGCTTAAAATGAAACAATTGTAAGAGGCCAGAATCCATAACATCTCCTTTAAGGCACAGAAAGAACTGTTGTAGCAGGTCGCAGGGAGGTTGGTGTTGTCAAAAGGAAAAGAATGAGGAATTCTGTTTAGGTAATGAATCAAGAAAGTGATGTTTTGCGTTAGAATCCATTTTAGCTAGCAGGCTTCTAAATGTCATTCCTTGCTTGTTGTACCCCTTCCCCTTTGCACAGACTAGAAGAGATGTCTCAGTATCTGTAGGTGGTTTTGCCATCTGCAGCTTATTTTCCTCACTCAGAATAAAAAATTATGGATTCTTTTACTTAATATATTGTGTATTACAGTGGAATCCCATATGAAAAGCGGTTAAGTTTGCATATAAGTAGCCCCCAGGTGAAAGGCTAAGTGTTCTTTGAAGAATCTTACCATGATTGACCATGTGAGATCCAATTCTGACTTATTCTGTAATTCTGCAGGGGAGGCAGGCAGAGCTGGAGATGCAGTTAAAACATGGAAAAGAGGATCCTGAAGAGGTGCAGTACAAACAATTTACAGCCTGGCTCTGGTAAGGAACTTCCTGTCTGCTCCTGATCACTTGTAATGGCAGATGAGGTGGCAGAGGAGGGCAAGACTTCAAGGCCTTTAGTTTTACAAGTTTAAAGACTGTATGAGCACTAATGAAATAAACCCAAACAACCCACCAGATACAGTGACCAAGGTGAGGAGTGGGGGAGCAGGAAGAAAGAGACTGATGGGTAACTGTGAGGATTCCCATATGCACAAATTCACAGGTACCTTCCCCTCTACAGTGCCTGAAACTTTGTAGTGAGCAATGGGAAGGAATGGAAAACTGTTATTTGTTTTGTGTCATGTTAAAGCAGAAGGTTTATGCAAAGAGCAAAACTTAGTTGTAGAGACTAAGTGAGTTGTCGCACTAAAAATGGCTTGATAAAAGAAATGTAAGCCATGGTGTGATGTATGTCGTACTGAACTGAGACACACCTCAATTTGTATGGTAAGTTGGCAATGTTGACCCTGAGGATGTTGTTTAAAATCAAGCACATGATGCATACCCTGATACATATTCTCAACTACTTCTGTTTCAGTCAGCTGGGGAGTGTGTCTCAGTGTGTCAGGATATAGCCACGTATGTGCATAGCCAGGGGGACAAGGTGGGAAATAGGAGGCTTCACGGAGAGAAAGAATTACATATTCATGGACAGTATAAATGTCTATTTCTGTGCTTGTTCATAAGTGCATTGGGAACAAAGTATTTACAAACAAAACCAAAATTCCCTTTGCCCATTTCAGTCAAAAAGCTGTTACTAAGTCCCACTCAACAGAAATACAAAATTTATGTCTTTTGTTTTATTCCAGCTAAGTCTAGATTACAGAGTTTCATAGTAAGATCCATAATGATATGGCTTTGTAGAAGAGATTCTTTATGTAGCAGTGGCACAATTTTCTGCTGTTACTCTCCCTGATCCCTTTTTTGATAGGGTATAAAACATTTTCCAGGTGAGAAGAATGCCTATAGCAGTGCTGCTTTTTGTAGATTTTTCCTGAACCAATTTCTGCTCTGTATTTCCTAAATAGCATTAATAGAAACTGTGTCAAAAATGAACAGAATTCCATTTAACAGTAGAGAAAACAAAGTAGTAAGTGAACTGAGAGCCAGATATTAGCCTTCATGTCTTTTCCTGTTCTCCCTTAATAGCTTGCAGCTTCAGGACTCCAACTTCAGCACCCATTATTTATTTGTGTTGCCTGCTGGGTTTAACCTCATTGTTGACAGCTTGATATAAACTTTAGCATTAATGCTTTATTGTGTAAGTACTGTGCAATTTCGCATTAGTATTTGCCAAGTTGGTGTGTTTCTACTGTAGATAGGTTTGAAACTGTGTGCAAAACCAGTGTGGTTATGAAGGAAAGCCTGAGTAGGTTTCTTTTAAAGCCTGAGTATAACTCAGTCTTATAATATACAGCCCTGTTACGAGGCATGCATTTTTAGTCTTCTATTCACGTGTTGTGGAACTGTGATTGGTGTATCTTTTTTGTAGGATGACAGACATGGCCAGGGTGTTATTGTATTTGTAGTATGGAGGACCTCTTTCCTCACCCAAACCTGGCAATATAGAAGACTCACTGTATCTCTGCTTCTGTCTTCGTATGAATGCAAAACTAAACAAGTGCAGACAAGTAGCCTATTCTAAATCAACTACAATAATGTGTAAGAAATTATAACTACTCCTATGGCTTTCATTTAAATGGATTCATGTTACAATACTGCCTAACAGCATAACTGCCCGTAGTGGTTTACAGGTCTATAGTAAGTGTAGGATAAATTCTTGTGGTTGTCCACCGTAAAACATTCTCATTTTATTATGCAAAGACATAGCACAGTGTAGCAGCTCAAAGAACAGATTTATGGCTACTGCATGAACATGCATTTTACCAGAAGTGTTATTAAGTCAACTAGGAGCCCTTTATAGAGCATTGGCGGTGCACATGAGCGTACAGAAATGTTGGGTGGTAATAAGCACTTTTACAGTTTTAATGCTTGTGATTAATTTGCGCTAAGTCTTCTGATAGCCAGATGAGATATTTGTTAACCTAGAATGGACACCTGTAAGGCACAAAGGGGAAATCAGTTGAGTTCATGCTATAGTATAATGAACGTGGTATAAATTCTTCCTGTTTCTGTTGCAGGGTCAGAGATATGTTGACTGATGTCATCAGAGGTGCTTCCAAGTAAGAACTGCTAATTTACTACAGATGAGAATGAGTTCTCTTTTGTGGCAGAAGATGAAAGATAATATTTTCTGCAGTTGGTTATCTGCCAGTTTCATGATGTCACATGACTGCTATTCAGAAAAGGAACTCTTCTCCTTGTGCTTTTGAGATTTTTGCCACTGACTGTGTTTATTAGAAGGACTGATGCCTAGTGTTTTGAGTAAATCCTAGGTAGTGCTATATGCACTATTGGTCTGTTCTTTTTTTAACTAGCAGACTGCCTCAAGTAGTTTCATTTACCTAGAAGTTGGCTGGTCTTTAGTGGAGTATGGGCACTTCAAAACTGTCCCACTTTCTATTAAGGTGTCTGTCTTGTGCCCAGACTCCCCCAGAGGCAGGAAATTACATGTTTTCAGATTGTGACAGGCTTGTTCATTTGCTATTAGAATTAGCGTGTGGCTTTCAGGCAGCAATAAGTATCTTAACCTTCCTTCATAGGCTTCTAAAGTTGTTTGTCTTCTTGCTTTCACTCTCCCCTGGCAGCTAGCTTCTTATTATGCTTTGCCCTTGTTAACCTGAAATTGGCCACTTGCACCAGGTTAAGCAAAAGCATCAGAAATAGTGAATCCGCATAAGAACAAGTACTTAGAAAATCTTAAATCATAAAGATGTAATCAGTGAAAGAATTACAGTGAAATCTCATAGACTGTTTCAACATTGGTGTTCTTGTAAATGTGTGAAAGACTAGTGCATGTATGCCAATGCACACAGCATGGGTAGCAAACAGGAGGAGCTTGAAGCCATGATGAAACAGGAAAATTATGAAGTAGTGGCTATTGCAGAAACATGGTGGGATGTCTCCCATGACTGCAGTGCACCACTTGATGGCTACAAGCACTTTAGGAGGGATAGACAAGGAAGGAGAGGTGGTGGGGTGGCGCTGTATGTTAGGGACTGTTATGATTGCTTTGAGTACATATACAGTGAAGACAGGGTGGAGTGTCTTTGCATTAGAATCTGGGGAAGGCTAACAGGGCAGATGTTGTAGTAGGAGACTACTATAGGTCACCCACCCAGGACAGAGAGGTGGATGAAATATTCTGTAGGCACTTAGGAGAAATCTCACAATCGGTTGACCTTGTTCTTGTGGGAGACTTTAACTTCCCAGACATCTGCTGGAAATACAACACAGCAGAGAGGAACCAGTCCGAGATTCCTGGAATGTGTTGCAGATAACTTCCTGACACAGCTGGTGAGAGAACCAACTAGAGAAGGTGCCCTGGTGGATCTCTTCTTTGTGAACAAAGAAGGGCTGGTGGATGATGTGGCAGTTGGAGGCCGACTAGGGCACAGCGATCATGAAATAATAGAGTTCTCTATTCTTAGAGAGGCCAGGAGAGGGGGCAGCAGAACTGACATCCTGGACTTCCAAAGGGCTGACTGTGTCATGTTTAGGCACCTGCTTGACAGGATCCCTTGGGAGATGGTCCTGAAGGGTATAGGGGTGCAGGAAGGCTGGGCACTCTTTAAGAAGGAAGTGTTAATGGCTCAGGAGCAGGCTGTCCCCAGGTGCTATAAGAGAAGCCGGCAACTGAGAAGACCACCCTGACTGAACAGGGAGCTTTGGCTGCAACTCAGGGAGAAAAGGAGAGATTATGGCCTTTGGAAGAAGGGGCTAGTGACTCACAATGATTACAAAGAGGCTGTGAGGCTGTGCAGGGCGGAAATCAGGAGGTCTAAAGCCCAGCTAGAAATTAATCTGGCTTCATTAGTCAAGGATAACATAAATATTTCTATAGGTATGCCAACAACAAAAGAAAGACCAGGAAGAGCCTCCATCCCCTGCTAGACACAGGAGGAAACATGGTAACAAGTGATGAGGAGAAGGCTGAGGTGCTTAATGCCTTCTTTGCCTCAGTCTTTAATAACAAGACTAGTTGTACTGAGGGAATCCAGCCTCCTCAGCCAGAGGACAGAGACTGGGAGAACAACTCCCCTGCAATCCAGGAGGAGATAGTCAGTGACCTACTGCATCACATAGACACACACAAGTCTATGGGACCAGACGGGATACACCCGAGGGTGCTGAAGGAGCTGGCTGGGGTGCTCGCCAAGCCGCTTTCCAGCATTTACCACAGTCCTGGCTGACCGGGGAGGTCCCAACAGATTGGAAACTGGCCAATGTGATGCCCATCTATAAGAAGGGTCGGAAGGATGATCCGGGAAATTACAGGCCTGTCAACTTGACGTCGGTACCTGGGAAGCTGATGGAGCAGCTCATCCTGAGTACCATCATACAACACGTGCAGGACAACCAGATGATCAGGCCCATTCAGCATGGGTTTATGAAAGGCAGGTCCTGCTTGACAAACCTGATCTCCTTCTACAAGAGGGCGACCCACTTACTGGATGAGGGAAAGGCTGTAGATGTTGTCTACCTTGACTTTAGTAAGGCCTTTGACACCGTTTCCCACAGCATTCTCCTGGCAAAACTGGCTGCTGGTGGCTTGGATGGGCACACGCTTTGCTGGGTGAAAAACTGGCTGGATGGCCGGGCCCAAAGAGTTGTGGTGAACACAGTAATCAAGTTGGCAGCCGGTCACAAGTAGTGTCCCCCAGGGCTCAGTTTTGGGGCCACTCCTGTTTAACATCTTTATTGATGATCTAGACGAGGGGATCGAGTGCACCCTCAGTAAGTTTGCAGATGACACCAAGTTGGGTGGGAGTGTTGATCTGCTCGAGGGTAGGGAGGCTCTGCAGAGAGACCTGGACAGGCTGGAGCGATGGGCTAAGGCCAACTGGAGGAGTTTCAGTAAGGCCAAATGCCGGGTGCTGCACTTGGGCCACAACAACCCCCAGCAGCGCTACAGGCTTGGGGAGGAGTGGCTGGAGAGCTGCCAGTCAGAGAGGGACCTGGGGGTGTTGATTGACAGCCGGCTGAACATGAGCCAGCAGTGTGCCCAGGTGGCCAAGAAGGCCAATGGCATCCTGGCTTGTATCAGCAATAGCGTGGCCAGCAGGGACAGGGAAGTGATCTTACCCCTGTACTCGGCACTGGTGAGGCCGCACCTCGATTCCTGTGTTCAGTTTTGGGCCCCTCACTACAAAAAGGACATTGAATTACTTGAGCGTGTCCAGAGAAGGGCAATGAAGCTGGTGAAGGGTCTGGAGCACATGTCGTACGAGGAGCGGCTGAGGGAACTGGGGGTGTTTAGTCTGGAGAAGAGGAGGCTGAGGGGAGACCTCATCGCCCTCTACAGCTACCTGAAAGGAGGTTGCAGAGAGCTGGGGATGAGTCTCTTTAACCAAGTACTAAGCAACAGGACAAGAGGGAATGGCCTCAAGTTGCGCCCGGGAAGGTTTAGACTAGATATTAGGAAGTATTTCTTTACAGAATGGGTTGTTAGGTGTTGGAATGGGCTGCCCAGGGCAGTGGTGGAGTCCCCATCCCTGGAGGTGTTCAAGAGTCGGGTTGACATAGCGCTGAGGGATATGGTGTAGTTGAGAACAGTCAGTGTTAGGTTAATGGTTGGACTAGATCTTCTCCAAGGTCTTTTCCAACCTAGATGATTCTGTGATTCTGTGAAATACTTCTGCAAGTTGAGAGTTGTGGAGGTTTTAATTAAGACTTTCCATAAACATTTGATTTTTTCTGTTTTAACTTACCATTTTTCAGATATTTAAAATATTCTCAGCTGTTTCATTTCATTGCATGTCAGTCCATCTTGAAGGAGTCGGTTAAAGAGGGATGAAATTGGAAGATCTTTTTCGTATTTTAGCTACTCAATAAATACCTTTGTTCATGTAAGGTAGAACGAGATAGATAAAGGAGGACTAACATGATAAACTTTAAATATATCATATTCTGTGTCTCAGAATTGAAGTTATGTTTTTAGTTGTAGAAGTTCCTTAGCAAAACTAGTTGAGGTAGAAGCATTGCCTCATTTGGGACAGAGTGGTGAATTTTCTTTAGGTAACAACAGAAGGTTTTCCTGTGTATAGATCATGTCTCTAGAACTTCTTGTGTTTACTGACTTTCTTGTAAGACAGTACTGGGTCTTTTCCCCATATTTTCAGTAGAGTAAGACGCTGCTCTTTTTCCTCCTGGCACTTGTTAGGATGATGATTTTTATCTTCATTAAATTTAAAGCATCCAGCTTTCATGAGTGTGTAGATTTAGAAGTTTCTATCTGTTTGAGATTCTCTACATAGATTAGGAAATTATTTAAGGAAAGAGATACTGGGAGATTTCAGAGAACTTAACTAAGCACCTACTTGTAATTACTTGTAGGTATCTCATATCTGAAAGGAAATAATTTCTGTGTTCCAGACAGGAGAGGTCAGTAACATTCAACTAAGACCTGAGTCTTATTTTAAAAAGCAAATGAGAAATCCAGAGAGCACTTTTATAGTGAAAATGAGATTGTTGGATCTGGAACAAATCCCTAAATTTGCAGTGTAGGTGTATTCTTCTAGCGCAACAGTTGAGGAAGTTTTTAGAAATGGAAGACTGATGCAAAAAGTGTAGTACAGTCTCTACTGGTCTAGTACAGTTGTATTGTTCAGCTGCTGTTGTAAAACAACTAAGAGAGTTCCATCAGGATTATATTAGGGTGGATTATATTTAGGATTATATATAGGAGGTGGTGGAGTCCCCATCCCTGGAGGTGTTTAAGAGTAGAGGCGACATAGCGCTGAGGGATATGGTGTAGCTGGGAACTGTCAGTGTGAGGTTAATGGTTGGACTAGGTGATCTTCAAGGTCTTTTCCAACCTAGACGATTCTGTGATTCTGTGATATTGCAATAGATTTTTCTGGAAATGACTGGGATATTGGCATTATCTTTTCATGAAACTGAACACAACTATATTCTCTCTTTTATCTGAAGGGAGCAGATTTTTTTTTTTTCTTGAGTTCCTTAAAAGTAAAGGTTTGCACTGTGCTAGAAGTTAGTACTCCTTGATATTTGTCATTTTCCATTATGTTAATGTTTTCATAGCATAGAGGAGTAATTCAAAACTTTTTTGTTAAAGCTGAGATTTCAGTGATGGCTGCTCTGCTAAATCTCCTGAACAGGTGCTGTGAAATGACACCTGCCTGTCTAGCATTCTCTGTTTGAAGAGCTTTTTTGTTGTCCTGTTAGACATGGTACTAGCTAAGTCCAACTGGTGCATTTCTGTGAGTGCTACTTGCTCTGCAGAGTGGCAGTCCTCATAATAGTGGAAGTAAGCTTCTGTATTCATACAACTTCTTGTGTGCTCAGCTTTATATAAAAAACAAACAAGAAAAAAGACAGAAGCGCTTCTCTCTCCCATTTCTGAATTCCTGAAGATGAAATGTGATAGACTTTTGCTGAGCTAGAAGACAGCCCAATGAAGCTGCTAGGTACAAAGACTTTCTGTGCTGGACCACCTGTAGCATAACTTACTGGCATTGAGATACATGTTTTGTTACCTACATCTCTATTATGCTTCTTAACTGTTTGCCTTTTTTTTGTCCAGAGACAGCCCAGTGGTGAAAGGAAACTCTATTTTTGCCTTGACTGGTCTTGCAGTTGCAGTAGCCAAACACGAAAGCAGCCTTTCCTCAGACACTGAAGGGATGCCTGAGGTGAGTCAATCTGGAAAAGAGAGCCTTTACTCTTAGTGTAATATAGTGAAGCAATATGACCAGGTGTTTGGGGGGCTGGTAAGTGGATGTGAAGTAATTCACATTTTGAAGTTAAAATTTCACCTTGCTCAGTGAATGCTCTCTGGTAGCTGCTGTGTGATCTACACAAAAGCAGTTAGTGTGTGTAGGCGCCTTCTCGCAAGAAGCATAATGACTAACACATTTGTTAGTGTTGACAGATAAGATAGATGTCTAGTGAACACTAAAACCCAGCCAGCCTCTTTTGTCATCGTTTTTTCTTTCACTGAATAGTTCCTGTTCAAAAGTAGTGTCTGGAGGGTCAGCATTAGCAAGTAAATCATGCTGCTTACTGTACTTAAGAATAACAAAATAATGTCATTCCTGGTGGATCGTGGCTGGAACATCAGCTGCTGAGCTTCTGTTCAGGTAGGACATGATTTAAGAAAAAATAACTATGAATATTTGGGTTCGATTTTTGCAGACTGAACCTGATTTTCTTCCTACAAAACACTGGATTTATATGGTCACGGAGACCCTCTTTAGCATTGTGAATAGCCGCTATCACCCTAAAGGTCAAGTCTTCCCTTGGTTCTACCAGGTATGTGTTGTAGTGTTACAGGCAAGAGAATATATCTGTATTTCATACCTGGAATTCTTAGTGTGGAGTGTCCTGGTTCTGTTTGCCCTTTGTAGTAGTGGTAAAGCAGGAGAATCAAAAATTTTCTTGCTTTTGTTCTTTTTCTTTCATTGTGTTTTCTGCTTGTATTTGGGTCTGCCTTGACTTTTTGCCTTGATTATCAAAACAGTAAAAACCATGTGTGAGCATACATGAATGCAGAAAATTTTAAGAGCAAAAAAATCATTCTGTGGTGGTTTAGCCCCTGCCGGGGTCTGAGACCACGCGGCCGCTGCCCCTCCCCCAGAAAGGGAGTGAAATACAAAGCCCCAGGGCTGAGATAAGGAGAGGTTTAATACAGCAGTGCAACAGCAACAAAACAAACAACAACAATAGCAATAACAGTAATAACAATGAACAGAGCAAGATATGTACTGATACAGCAGTGAGAGCAGAGAGATCGCGCAACACACGCGTTCACCAGTTCTCCTGCGCTCCTGCGCTTTGGCGCACGGAGGTGATGTCAGCATGGTATTGAATAACCCGGCTGGAGCTTCCCCCCCACTGCTGGGGAAACTTAACCCTATCCTAGCTAAACGAGGACATAATCCACCCCTTTATTCTATACCATGTGCGTCACATCCAGCTGCCATTTAGCAATTAGCAATAACAAAGAAAAATTAACAAAAGCACAGTATAATTCATGGTGTGTTTTCACCCAAAATCAAGTCCCCTTGTGGTACGCGTTGGACCTCTCCATGCTTCTGCATCACCCACCAGGTGCACCCAGGTCCTTGAACAAAAGCAATCCCGTGGATGGGTTTGCCTTTGCCCAGCGCAGGACTAACCCAGACCATTTTCCCCAGCAGGTCCCTCCTGTGCACCACAGGGACTTTATCCCCATCTACAACACATGGAAGTTTTGACTGAGCCGGGCCAGCTCGATTGGCAGATCCTCTTGTGTTCACTAACCAAGTGTCCTTTGTCAGATGTGTGTCCCAGTGTTTGAAGATTCCACCCCCCATTGCTCTCAGTGTAGTCTTCAACAGTCCATTGTAGCGCTCGATCTTCCCAGAGGCTGGTGTGTGGTAGGGGATGTGATAGACCCACTCGATGCTGTGTTCTTCTGCCCAGGCATCTATGAGGTTATTTTGGAAGTGAGTCCCGTTGTCCGACTCAATCCTCTCTGGGGTGCCGTGTCGCCACAGGACTCACTCTTCAAGGCCCAGAATGGTATTTCGGGCGGTGGCGTGGGACACTGGATAAGTTTCGAGCCACCCAGTGGTTGCTTCCACCATTGTGAGCACGTGGCGCTTGCCTCGGCGGGTCTGTGGCAGTGTGATGTAGTCGATCTGCCAGGCCTCTCCGTATTTATATTTCATCCATCGATCTCCATTCCGCTGGGGCTTCACCCATTTGGCTTGTTTGATTGCAGCACACGTCTCACATCCATGGATGATCTCTGCGATGGTGTCAATGGTGAGGTCCACCCCTCGATCTCGAGCCCACCTGTATGTTGCATCTCTGCCTTGGTGGCCCGAGGTCTCATGGGCCCACCGGGCTATGAACAGTTCACCTTTACGCTGCCAGTCCAAGTCCACCTGAGCCACTTCGATCTTAGCAGCCTGGTCCGCCTGCTGGTTGTGTTGATGTTCATCAGTGGCCCGACTCTTGGGTATATGGGCGTCCACATGGCGCACCTTCACAACGAGGTTCTCCACCTGGGCTGCAATGTCCTGCCATACTTCAGCGGCCCAGACAGGTCTGCTCTTGCGTTGCCAGTTGCTCTATTTCCATTGCTGCAACCACATCCACAGGGCACTTGCCACCACCCACGAGTCAGTGTAGAGATAGAACCTCGGCCACTTTTCTCGCTCAGCAGTCTCCAAAGCCAATTGGATGGCTTTCACCTCTGCAAACTGGCTTGATTCACCTTGTCCCTCAACAGCTTCAGTGGTTTGTCGTGTGGGATACCACACCGCAGCCTTCCATCGTCAATGTTTTCCCACAATGCGACAAGACCCATCAGTGAACAGGGCATATCGCTTCTGCTCCTCTGGCAGCTCATTATATGGTGGGGCCTCCTCAGCACGTTTCACCTCCTGTTCTGGTGACATCCCAGAACCTTTGCTCTCTGGCCAGTTTATGATCACTTCCACCAGTCCTGGGCAGTCAAGGTTCCCTATTCGAGCCCGTTGTGTTATCAACGCAACCCATTTACTCCACGTGGCATCTGTTGCATGATGTGTGGACGGAGCCTTTCCTTTGAACATCCATCCCAGCACCGGCAGTCGAGGTGCCAGGAGGAGCTGTGTCTCAGTGCCGACCACTTCTGAGGCAGCTCAAACTCCTTCGTACGCTGCCCGTATCTCCTTCTCAGTCAGGGTATAGTTAGCTTCAGAGCCTTTGTATCCCCGGCTCCAAAAGCCTAGAGGTCAGCCTCGGGATTCCCCAGGTGCTCTCTGCCAAAGGCTCCAGGAAGGGCCATTCTCCCCGGCTGCGGTGTAGAGCACGTTCTTAATCTCCTGCCCTGTCCAGACTGGCCCGAGGGCCACTGCCTGGGTAATCTCCTGCTTAATTTGTTCAAAGGCTTGTTGTTGCTCTGGGCCCCATTTAAAATCGTTCTTCTTGCAGGTTACGTGGTAGAGAGGGCTCACAATCAGGCTGTAGTTTGGGATGTGCATCCTCCAGAACCCCACAGCGCCCAGGAAAGACTGAGTCTCCTTTTTAGTGGTTGGTGGGGCCATGGCTGTTATCGTGTTTATCACCTCCATTGGGATGTGGCAACGCCCATCTTGCCATTTTATTCCTAGGAACTGAATCTCCCTTCCAGGCCCCTTAACTTTCTGTCGCTTGATGGCAAAACCAACCTGCAGGAGGATTTCAATTATCTTCTTTCCTTTCTCAGAGACTTCCTCAGCTGTGTCCCCCCATACAATGATATCATCAATGAACTGCAGGTGTTCTGGAGCGGTATGGCTCAAAACAAGATCTGGCAGACATTCAGAAAGCATTGTGCCGCAAGCACACTGGCCTGGATGCTCCAGGGATAACTGAAACTCTCAAAAACCGAGAGGATCTCTTCCCCTGGCTGACCCATAGAGGGGGTGAGACCCCTAACAAAAGCCCAGGCAGCAAACAGGTACCGGTTCACCCCCACAAGCAGTGATACAAGCACATTATAAGCTGTCTGCAGCCAGTACAGCAAAACAAGACCCCTGGCACATTTTCCACCGAGAACAAACTCCAGCACTAGGAGCACAGAGTGGATATAAGGATCAATCCAGCCCCACCACGCAAGCAAGTTGGCCAGCATTGCAAACGTTCCTTATCAAAAATACAAATAAGAACAGAAAAATTGCACCTAACACAACTTCTCCTTTTGTCCTTATTTCAGCCCTCTCGTGCCCCACGTTGAGCACCAAAAGTTGTGGTGGTTTGGTCCCTGCCGGGGTCTGAGACCACGTGGCCGCTGCCCCTCCCCCAGAAAGGGAGTGAAATACAAAGCCCGAGGGCTGAGATAAGGAGAGGTTTAATACAACAGAGCAACAGCAACAAAACAAACAACAACAGTAACAGTAATAACAATGAACAGAGCAAGATATGTACTGATACAGCAGTGAGAGCAGAGAGATCGCATAACACAAGTGTTCACCGACTCTCCTGCACTTGGGCGCCCAGAGGTGACATCAGCATGGTATTGAATAACCCGGCTAGAGCTTCCCCCCCACTGCTGGGGAAACTTAACCCTACTATCCTAGCTAAACCAGGACACCTTCAAAACCTAGAATGTTAGACATATATGTACAAAACAAAACTTTCTAACATGGACACTCCTCAGAACACACTATCAAACTCTTGAGTGATTCTGACACCATTCCTTAGGGTTCTGAAATGCATACTTTCTCAAAATCTAGTAGTTATGGAGCCAGTGATGCTTATTTTACACTACCTCTTGAACACCCAAGGGCCAGTAGAAGTTGAATCATATGTGCGTGCAGTGTAATAACCAGCCTGAAATTCTCAGGCCGTATAAGTAACAGGCAGTTCTGAAGTAGAACCCGGAGACAGACTGAAAGCTTAGTGTAGACCTTAACAAATAGGTATTGCTAACTCTTGACTATCTGTGGTCAACCAGATTGCGGATTCTTTGTGTCATGGATGCAGAAGGGAACTTCCATCCTACAAGGCCAAATACCCGCCTGCTAATGCTTCATAATGTTTTCTAACCAGAACTTCATTAGCTGCGTTCATGAACTTTGTTTAGTCCAGTAGTGAGATGTTAGTGTCAAAAAGCTGAAAATTACTGATGGACCGAAGTCAGCTCTGGCTGGATTCTAAAATCCACTCTGTTTAAATAAAAAAAAAAAAAAATTAAAAGTCTTACACTTGTAAAATTCTAAGGCACACAATAGAAATCACTGTCTTGCAGAGTGCCTTGCATCCTGAGGGGATTTTTTTCTTTTGCTTTTCAGAGTTGCACATGGAAGTTGATAAATATACATTAGGCTATCACTTACAATCAGTCCATTGCTTTATAGGTAGAGGTAGCTATATGGATTTTACCTTTTGAAATAGAAAGGAATTAAAGACCTTTGTAAGGTATCTTCTAGAAAGCATTTCTACTGGTTATCTTGCAAGATCTCGTGATATTTTGTCATCCTAGGTGTGATGCTTTTAAGGTAGTGCTTTTTCCAACTTGCTAAATTCTTGATTTGTTATAATTACAGAAGTACATTAACACCATGGCTGGTTTCTGTTTGCCATTCTGATCATGCTGTTGGATATTTTAACAAGAAAGGTGAAAATTAAAATAGACCAATGTATTTATGCGCGAACTAGCTGTTAAATTCTAGTTGCATCCTGTCTTATCCTTTGTTTACAGTTTCATACTTAGCAATATTATTTACACTCAGAAATTATATTCTGAATTACTGTAGTTTTAAGCTGTTAGCAAGGTAAGGCAAATGGAAAAGTTACCATAGGCAATTCCATGAAATACTGTTTATTGCCAAATTGCAGTACATCTGTGCTGGTGTTTGCTGTATAGGTATTTATTTTAAATTCCTGAAGTGCTGAGTGTTACTACCTGGAAAGGAATTTTTATTTCCCTCCCTCAAGAGGAAAAGAAAAAATAAGTTGTTCTTTATGTTTTTCTAGAAATCCTACTCTGGTGAAAATACTGCCAGTATTATAGCTCGTTCCTGTGCGGCCACTGCTTTGTCTCTCCTGGTGCCAGTTTTCATTGTATCATGCAAGGAGAAGGTTGAGGAGGTCCTGAATATGCTGACTGACAGGTTACCTGGGAGACCAAACGCTGATGAGTCTCAAGCTGTTCAGATACACGTGGGCCTTGGTTTGGGGATGTTTATCTCACGTTTGTATGAAGAAAAAGTCAGGTAAGGATTACCACATGTAATGTAGGTGTGCAAAGCAATTTATTTTTCCAGTATGTGGCTTTAAGTTCTGAGGAATTAAAGCATTTAAAGTCATAGGCAAGTTATTCTTGTGGGGCTTTGCAACCTTTTTTAAAAGGTGTCTTTTATTATCAGTCTTCACCCTCCAACGCCCCCCCCCCCCCCCCCCCCCCATGCTGTCCTGGATGCCTTGCCATTCTTTCAGGATGAATGGTTAATTTTCGTAATATCCTAAGGTACATGTGCAAAGCAGTCAGCTGGAAGAACCACACGTATGCTTTTAAAGGGAACTAGCTGCCCTAGAAGACTTAATTGTAAAATAATTCACAGTGCTCATAAGTTCTTTTCTAAGTGGTGCTCTGGACACTGGATAGTGTCCACTTACATCATGTGTGTTAGCATGTGGGGATGGAGCTACAACAGAAGTAGTGTAGTGAGCTGTCTTTAAGGTGTGCTGTTACAGCTATGTTGGGGTAAAGAGATGTTCTGAAGTTGCTAGAAAATGCCTCCTTTACAGAAGGGTTGGCCTCAGTTGCAGATTTCTGATGACTCCAGAGAAATTAAGAAGTAGGTTTGGCTTTATACTCCTCCAGCTTCTTGACTCCTAGGGATTCTGTCTGCCTGTATACCCATGATAAATGTTTAATTGGTGCACAAGCACGGGTATCAAACAGATCTGGCTGTCATTTGTTAATTTACTCAGTAAAGCTAATGTTTCCAATGCACCTGCCTTTGTTAAAACACTGTGCGGCGTTGCTGTTCTAGTCTTTGTGCTTTGGTGTCCGGATGCCTTGATGTTTCTGACTCGGCCACATAATTTGGGGATGGACTGTCTCTAGATGATTAGTCAGTGGTGACAACTAGGATACAAGCATTAAAAGGCTCTTAAAGAGAATGACATTAGATCAGCTTGGTATTTTGGAGTATATGAATCTTTATTTTGGGTTTTCTCTGGGGGTTTTTTTGTGAGGAGTGTTGAAATTAATAAATTTATCTAAAAATTTCTTACGGACTACATCAGTTTTTACTCTTCCAGTGCCCTGCATAATTTCTAAGCTTTATCTCACACGTTTTTCCAAGCATTGACTTGCACCACCAGCAGAACCTGTAGGGATGTAGCTATAGCTATTATCAAATCATAGGGTTTGCATTAGAGATGTCCTGTTCATTAAGAAAACTATATGTTTTGTAAGAGGGGAGTCCCTGTGACATCTTTGCAGTGAGGTATAAATGCTTCCTTTTTTACCAGAAAGTTAGGCACAGTGATGGAGAGATTAATTTATAGAGTATCTAAAAATGTCATGAATTTTCAGCTTATAAGTAGTTACAGGTCTAGCTAACATCATGTTCTATTGGTATCTTCCTCCTACTCTCAGACATATCCCAATCATGGGTGCTGGGTTTCTTTCTGGGTGTTGTAGCAATAATAGTTGCTAGTTAAGGTCTGAATATGTTTTTATTATTTGTGCATGAATATGTTTATGTGAATGTGATACAAATGACCAGTCATACAGTTACTGCTTACAGGCTGGTATGAGAATCTGTGACAGCAAGAAAAGAACTCTATTTACTGGCACGTTCAGGCTTGCAGGAGGTGGTTTAATATCCTACATGATTTAAAGAGCAGAGCTGTGTTTTGGATTTTTTTTTTTTTTGTTTCTGTTGTTTTGGTTTTGTAGTGATGTACCCAGTCAACAGATGAGCTTAGTTCTAATGAAGTCCCTGGATGCGCTGGAAGACTGCTGCTTTGACACCAGTCTGGAGTACAAGTGAGTTTGCTTCATTACTGATATTTTGTTCTACTTTGAGCTCCACCTTTTTAATGCATGCTTTTATTTCTTAATTGTACACAGAAGAGTGTAAGAGTAGGGTAAGAAGACAGCCTGTTCTGAGTACTTACATAGAATCACCAACTCGTGCAGGCTGTCAAGGACCTTTGGAGGTCCACATCCCTCCCAAAACAGATTCAGCCGTGGACTTGGACTATGTTGCCTGAGGCTTTACAGTCAGGGTTTGAAACCTCAAGACTGGAGATGGCACAAAACCTCTGGGCCCTGGCTGTACTTCTGGCCTGTCCTTATCTCCCTGAGAATGTTTGGTGTTTCAACTTGTGCCCCCAGCCTCTCGGCCTCCTACGGTGCAAGAGCCCAGCTACATCTCCTCAATCATTTCCTGTCAGTGCTGGAGATGCTGTTGGGTGCCCCCATCCCTTCTCACAGATGACCCAGCTGTGGTCCCACAACCTCCGCTCTCAGGGCAATGGTTCCAGCCTCTCCGGCTCGGTAGCCTCCACCAACTTGTTCCAGTTTTGTTGGTGTCTTTCAGACAGTATACCAGGTGTGTTGGTGAGCACAGAGTAGAGGGCTAATCCTTCCCCTGGCTCTCATGGCTGTGTCCTGTTCACGCTGCCGACGCACTGCTGTCTCTCATCGCTGCCTGGGTGCATGTCTGGCCCAGGCTCAGCTTGCTGCCCACCAGTGCCCAAGGCTGTCCCAAAGAGCTGATGCCCAGCCCCTCTAGTCCCAGCCTGTCTGTTGCCAAGTGTAGGACTGTGAGTTGGTGCTTGTCGAATTTCAGGATGTTCCTGCTGGTTTATTCCCCTGTGTACCATCTCTTCTAAATGAGTGTGTTCTTAAATAAATATATGTATAATATTTTATATATGAACGTATAGAAGTGTGTGTATGTATCTAACACACACATACAATTTTTTCCATACAGTCCTTAGCGCAAGGTGAAAAGAAGCAATGACCACCACTGCTAATCCTTGCCAACCCACAAGTAAAAAGCTTGGTCATGTATAGATACCAGCAATTTTAGGAGCAGGGTTGCTCATCCTACCTGTACATGTTCATGTTAGTATTAATATTAATGAAAGATGTTTTTGAAAGTCCTTTGGTGCTCTTGGGTCTTTGCCAGGGTGTTTGCCAGAAGTCTAGCTGCTTCTGCGTTGGAGCCTGTTACTGGAATGTGTATGTGTGTACAATACAGTGTGACGTCTGGAAGCAGCTGCCTCCCATGGCTTATTTATCTAGGAGAGCCAGTCTGTTAATTTAACAGCCGTGGATGGCGTGTTGAATACTGAGTAAAACAAATATATTTCATTTAACCAACTGAGGTTATGCCTCAGGTGACCAAAAGAGAGGAGCAGCCCACCAGCAGGGCAAGAAATTATTGAAAAGTATTGCAGAATTACTAGCACTGTCAAACTTGGAATAATCAAACAATAAAACATGTGCGTCAGTTGCTATTAAACAACTATCATAGCGTAGTAGTATGTGTCTTCCACAGTAGTCATTTCCCTTTTAAATCAGGGAAGGAACTGCAGTACGTTGGGTGCCTCCATGTGGGTACATAGGGTTTTAGTTGATTTTGAACATTGTTCTGCCCAGCTCTTCTGGGTTCAAAGGAAACAGAAATAGTTCCTGTTTGTCTTTGCCCTCCCCTTCTCCAGTGGACCTTCTGAAAAGCTGTGAGGGATTACAGTTGCACACTACTGGGCTGTGAACCTGCATAACTTAGTCAGGATTTGGGTTGCCTCTTGAGTGGCATAGGGTGGCCACATGGTACACAAGGGGCTGTATCAGCTGCATGACTTTGTTGCTTGTTTGTGCAGCGTGTTAGCTGGAGATAAGTGCTTCACAGAAAAGTTAAACTAAACTTCTCTGTCAGCGAGAGGTTGCCAGAAAAATATGAAACAATGGCAAGCAGGAGAGGGAAGATTGAAGAGTGGGTAGTTTTTTATGCTGGGCATAATGGCTACGTTTTTTAAAGGTTAATGGTAAGTTGGTGTCTAGTGTGAGCACTCCTTGTGAGCAAAAAAGTAATGTAAAGCTGTACATGTTGCACACTTGTCCAAGTTTGGGATTTGTCCACTTTCCAAAGCAAGGACTTTTCCAGCCTTTTCACCCAGTATGATAGGCATGGCCGACGGTGGGATGTAAGCATTACACTGATGTTTTCATCAGTCTTTCACCCTGGCAGTTCTCTTTTGCCATTAAAATAGGTTGCAAGTTCTTTGAGAGTTAGGTCTGTTATGTGACACAGACGTGGGAGGACGGAGTTGCATTTTTCCTGAGTGCTAGCAGTAATCACACCCTCTCCAGCAGCTGCTCTTGAGTTTACATATTGCTGGGAGGGCTGTTGATACCAGCCTGACGCCCTTTGGGGCACGGGGAGCTCTGCAGAGCACTGCCAGCCGCGCTCGTGCTGCCCCCTGCACCCTGCCACACGGCTGTAAACTTGTGTGATGTGACATGTCTCCTGATTGGTTTAGATAATGTGCCGCTCTGTTCTGTAACACACTTCTCCAGGGTGTTAACGTGAGACATCTTACACACTGAAGGATGTCATCAACAAAGGGGTTTTTGCTGAATTTTTGTTTTGCTTTGTTTTTCTACCTTGAGTGTCTAGATAAGAAAGTGGTTTATCAATGTGTGTGCTGTGTAAACTGGAGCTGACACAACCACACTTCCCTGATCATGTCAGCCTTGATAGGGATGTTGTTATATACAATTTTTGTTATTTAGTTAAGAGAATTCTCTCTTCAAAACTGGAGGGGAAAAGAGCTAAGAGGAATGAAGAAAACAGAGTAATTTTCAATAAGCAGTAAGAATCTCCCTGACCTAGTGCTTTAGCTTGGTGAGAGTCCCCTTATGTTCCGTAAGAATCTCTATGTCTGTATAAGTTGCATGAAATACTCTAAAGTTTCTTCTCAGTAAAGGTCACTGTGGGAATAATGCTTGTAAAGCAGTACTTTCTTATCTGTTGCAGTCACACAGGAAAAAAAAGTGAAACTCATAATCTTTTAAAGGGGGAAAAACATTTCAGATGGTTAAGCATGTTAATACGATGCTTCTGCAGTTTTCAATGAAAACAGTTTCAGAGTCTTAGAAGCTTTGCAGTTACTCCTGATTTTGAATGGAATGCACTCATACATTATCAAGAGATCTGTGAGTGGACCTTAAATCTGCCCTTATGTCAGACAGAAACTGAAATAACTATATTTTTAGAATACACTGATGGACCACTTCTCAGTATACACATGCATGGAAAGGATGCATGACAGGTGATTTAGACAGTTTTTGTGCTACCCGGTTTTGCCAGACTGACTTACTGATTACAGAAGCTATATAATGGCTCATTTTTTATCCCAAGACTAAATTACATAGAGCATAGGTTCAGGAAGCATGTACATTCATGGCTGCTGACTTTTCCATTTATTCCTGTAGGTTATAGTCAATAGATTTTTGTCAGATCAACCACAGTGTACTGAGGAAAAATAATAAATAAATATTAAAAAAAAAAAAAAACCAAAGGCACGGTTCCAGTTGTAACAGAACAGCATATGGGTAACAAACATAGCAGTACATATGGTCCCGTATTGGAAGGTTTTGCTTTCCCACCTTCCTGCAAAGAAAGACAGACATGTGTTGAAGATTGGTTTAACACTGATCTTTTGAAAGGTTTGCGTGTAAAAAGTTTTTTGAGAATACGAAGGGGCAGTAGAGTTTTCTGACTCGACTTGTTACATTTCCCATATTGAGGATGAATTCTGCAAGACCTTTGCAAATATCACAGAATCACAGAATTGTCTAGGTTGGAAAAGACCTTAAAGATCATCCAATCCAACCATCAACCCAACACTGACAGTTCCCAACTACACCCTATCGCTCAGCGCTGTCGACCCGACTCTTGAACACCTCCAGGGATGGGGACTCCACCACTGCCCTGGGCAGCCCATTCCAACACCTAACAACCTGTTCTGTAAAGAAATGCTTCCTAATATCCAGTCTAAACCTTCCCTGGCACAACTTGAGGCCATTCCCTCTTGTCCTATCACTTATTACTTGGTTAAAGAGACTCATCCCCAGCTCTCTGCACCCTCCTTTCAGGTAGCTGTAGAGGGCGATGAGGTCTCCCCTCAGCCTCCTCCAGACTAAACCACCCCAGTTCCCTCAGCCGCTCATCGTACAACATGTGCTCCAGAAAAAATATGGCTTTTTGTATAAAGTTACTGCATGGCAGAACTAGCTTGCATCTCTAAGAATAAGTACTGAGCAAATGATAAACACTGATACATGTTGAGTGAAGATATGTTATGTAGAACAAATTGTTATGAAACTTTAAATACATAGTTGCCTTCTTTGAAATTGCTGTGTGGTGCATTAAACTGACTTGCTTTTTATGGGTTTTTTTGCAAGGTCGGTAGCTGTTTGATTTGACCTAAGGCATTTTCAGTCAAAACTGTCACCAACTTCTATATTGTTCTTGCAGAAACTTATCAAACTCCACTGATCTCAGGATTATCAGGAAAATATCAGTTTTCCTTCATCATAAGATGCAAAGCTTTTATTTCATTTCATAATTTGTTCATGAAGTCGTTCATTCTGTGATGTGTTGGACTGTACTCCCTGTACACTGCCAGGTTACATTATTGCGATAAATGACAGATTCAAAGATGACTCATGACAGTAGTGCAGTATGTCTGATGAACTGGCAGTAAAACACTTAAAACGTGCTGGAAAATCTGAGATAGCATGTGAATGAAAGTGAGCTTAAATACTAATTTTATGTAGATCACAAGCAAGGTGGCTAAGTGAAAACAATTGCTAGTTACAAAAAGAAGAGTAGGGTGGGTGAATTTTTACGCTTGCTTTGGTCCCTGCTTATGTTTTGGGTCTTTCCTAAGAGTCAACAACACAAAAAATTGTAACTTTAATTAGGATCTTTGTTTTCTTTCTGTGAATTTTTATCAGCAAGCAGTGGTGTAAAATTGTGTACAGTACTTCTGCATATAAGTCATGTCCTTCTTTTGTTGGCTGTTCATGAATTCAGATATTCCAGTTACTTAAAAATGTTGCTTCCAAAGGTTTGTTTCATCTTAGTTGCTGGGAAAAGACAGCACCACTGCTAAGATGCCACTCCAAGTCTTCTAGCCATGCTCATCATCCCCAGTTGCTGAAAACCATTAGTTTATAAATATGACTGAAGTTATTCTCAGAAGTTTCTTTTTTACTTAACTGAGTGAAAGCAGTATGCCTAAGATCCTAACCACGTTCATTGGACTGCTTGCTACATGAAGTGTCTGTCATTGGCATGCTCAAGGAGATGCATGAGGGGAAAAAGTATTAATCTTCAGATAAGAGCTGCTGCTTTAAGTTATTGTGTATGTGTGCCACTGAGAGATCACCTTCAGAGCAGTAAGTATCTGCTGTGCTTTTAGTGTCTCATGATGGCAGTCAGAACTGTTTGGGAATTTTCTGACAAAATTTTTCGGTATTATGACTGATGGCTTCTGGAAACTGAAACTTGTTGTGGGAGCACAGGTGCTAAATTTTCTAAGAGTTCTCTGGTCCAGAATGGAATTTCTGGTCAAATCTGAAAAAGAGGCAAAGACCATGAAGCTCTTCCTGCCAGCTGCCCTATTAAATTATGTACTTTGAAGCTATGTTCTTCTTGTTGCCATTCTGAGTGTTCTCAGCATCAAACTGTGAGTTGTGCTGGATATGTCTGCCCCGTTGAAGCTGGTCCACTGCTACATATGCATATTTTAGTATATAGGAGTTAGAATGTATACCTGACACTCATGTTCTGAAATGCAGATGAATACCTTAACCTGTACAGCCATCTTAGCCATTCTCTGGCTTAATCACCAATTTAATTACTTTTGCAAACTGGAAGACTTTTTTCAGGAGTCTGATAGCAACAGACTCTACTACAGCCAGTGGACCTGCAATTAGTATGTTTAACAGGATATCGGAGTTTGGATATCAGTATAAATCAGATACAGAAGTTTGGATCCATATTTCCTTCATACTAGTAGATGTACTTGTTGATGGGGCTATTGGTTCTTAAGGGACAGTAGGAATAATGAGGCTGTATGTATAGGATTTATTATTTTAAACACACATTTTCTTCTTAGGCTCTTCTTTCATCCTGTGTCTTACAAAAAGCATCACCCATGTGGGAAATACAAATAATTTGTAAAATTGACTGTGGTAAGTAGTTATCCACAAGGCTAGTTATCAGGCAGGGCCAAGAGATCTTTTTGCTCACCAACCCACGTTGGAGTGAAAAGATTGTTCAGAGCAGCCAAAGCATGCTTAATCCTTTTTCTTTTGTCTTCTCTTTAAGCCCTGGATGTATTTTGGGAGTGGGACTTGTTCTTTCACTTATGAGTCACAGCAGCCAAACAGAATCGCGAGTGCATGTTTCCACTTCACTGCGAAAACTCTGCAAATACCTGGACAGCAGTGAGGACCAAAGCAGATCAGTCCAGGAGGTATGACCTATTTTATCACACATTCTAAATCTTCCTTTTACTTTGGTGCCTCCCTTAATAACTGTAGACTTTTTGCTGAAGCTTTGTATCTGTAGTACTGGAATGCTTGGTTTCTGTTATTTCTTTGACAATATATAGTTTTATATCTGCTGAAGAAAACAATAATACTAATAGCAGAACAAGGTGTAGTGCTGCACAAACATTAAGAAACTGCCTGAAAAGACAACAGACATCATTCTTTAAAGTACTTCTTTAATTCCTGAAGCTCAAATTAATTGTTGAAAGATACTCAGAGTCCTGAGTAACTGTGGATATGTGTCTCTCTTATATACAATTGTTTACTGCTCGTCTGATCTACTAGAAAGCAGACAGCAAGTTACTGTCAGAGAGACCCTTAATGCTAATACTTCCTTCCTCAATATACCTTCCTTCTCCTCCTCTGAAAGCTGCTGTCACTAGCTAATGTTAATCTTGGAGTTTTGAATGCTGCTAGGGCCCCATTTGCTATTCTAACTATGTTTTGCAGACTTCAACTGAGCTCTGCTAAGTTTGAGCATGCATTTCAGTTTATTTTCGTAGAGTCACAGAATGGTTTGGGTTGGAAGGGACCTTAAAGATCATCTAGTTCCAACCCTCTGCCCTGGGCAGGGACACCTTCCACTAGACCAGGTTGCTCAAAGCCCCATCCCTTGATCAACCTGACCTTGAACACTTCCAGGGAGTGGGCATCCACAACTTCTCTGGGCAACCTGTTCCACTGTCTCACCACCCTCACAGGAAAGAATTTCTTCCTTACATCTAATCTGAATCTACCCTCTTTCAGTTTAAAACTGCTACCACTCGTCCTATCACTACACTCCCTGATAAAGAGTCCTTCACCATCTTTCCTGTAGGCCCCCTTTAAGTCCTGGAAGGCCGCTGTAGGGTCTCCCCAGAGCCTTCTCTCCTCTGGGATGAATAACCCCAACTCTCTCAGCCTGTTCTCATAAGGGAGGTGCTCAAGCCCTCGATCATCTCCGTGGCCTTCCTCGGGACCTGCTCGAGCAGGTTCATGTCCTTCTTATGCTGGGGACCCCAGAGCTGGACACAGTACTGCTGATGGAGTCTCACGAGAGTGGAGTAGAGGGGGAGAATCACCTCCCTCGACCTGCTGGCCACCTTTCTCTTGATGTAACCCAGGATAGAGTTGGCTTTCTGGGCTGCAAGCACACATTGCTGGCTCATACTCAGTATTCTATCCATCACTACCCCCAAGTCCTTGTCCGCAGAGCTGCTCTCAATCCACTCATCGCCCAATGTGTATTTGTGCTTGGGGTTGCCTTGACCCATGTGCAGGATCTTACACTTGGCCTTGTTGGAAGGTTTCCACGGGCCCACCTCTCAAGCCTGTCAAGGTCCCTCTGGATGACATCCCTCCAGCTTGTTGACCGCACCACACAGCTTGGTGTCATTGGCAAACTTGCTGAAGGTGCACTCAATCCCACTGTCCGTGTAGCCAACAAAGATGTTAAACAGCGCCGGTCCTGATACCAACACCTGAGGAATGCCTCATCACCACTCTCCAGTTGGACATCAAGCCATTGACCGCAAGTCTTTGAGTGCAACCATCCAGCCAATTCCTTATCCACTGAGTGGTCCATCTGTCAAATCCATGTCTCCAATTTAGAGACAACGATGTCATGCAGGACAGTGTCAGATGCTTTGCACAAGTCCAGGTAGATGACATGAGTTGCTCTTCCCTTATGCACCAACACTGTAACCCTGTTGTAGAAAGCCAGGCACAATTTGCCCTTAGTGAAGCCATGTTGGCTGTAACAAATCACCTCCTTATTTTCCATGTGTCCTAGCATAGTTTCCAGGAGGATCTGCTCCATGATCTTGCTGGGCACAGAGGTGAGACTGACTGGCCTGTAGTTCCCTGGGTCTTCCTTTTTTTTTCCACTTTTTAAAAATGGGAGTTATGTTTCCCCTTTTCCAGGCAGTGGGTTCTTCACTGGACTGCCACGACTTCTCAAATATGATGGATAGTGGCTTAACCACTTCATCTGTCAGTTCCTTCAGGACCCACAGATGCATCTCATCAGTTCCCATGGACTTGTGCACCATCAGGTTCCTTAGATGGTCTCAAAACTGATCTTCTCCTACAGTGGGCAGTTCTTCATTCTCCCAGTCCCTGCCTTCGCCTTCTGCATCTTTGGTGCTGTGGCTGGAGCACTTGGTGAAGACTGAGGCACAAAAGTCATTGAGTACCTCAATCTTCTCCATATCACAGGTAACCAGGTTTCCCCTTTCCTTCCAGAGGAATCCCATATTTTCCCTAGTCTTCCTTTTATCCTTGATGTACCTATAGAAACTTGTTGCCATTCATGTCAGTGGTTGAAGTCCCCCAGGAGGACCAGGGCTACTGAATGTGAGGCTGCCCCTATCTGTCCATAGAGGGACTCATCTGCTTGGTCTTCCTGGTCAGGCGGCCTGTAGCAGATCCCCACTATAACATCTGTCCCTGCCCTCCCTTTAATCCTGACCTACAAGCTCTTGGTTGGCTCCTCATCCATCCTCAGGCAGTGCTCCATGCACTCTAGCTGGTCAGTGACATGGAGGGTGACACCCCCTCCTCATCTCCCCAGCACTGTCCTTCCTAAAGAGCCTGTATCCTTCCATGCCAACGCTCCACTCTTAGGAGTCATTCCACCACATCTCCATGACGCCAATAAGATCATAGCCCTGCAGGCGTGTGCATGTCTTTATCTCCTCTTGTTTATTCCCCGTGCTGCTGCATAGAGGCATTTAAGTTGGGCCTCTGATGAAGCTGACTCACTGGCTGGAGCTCCTTTGTGCTGCTCTTCAGGTGCTCTCCTGCTGACCTGTGTTCCCTCTCCAGGCTCTGGGTATCTATTGCTGGCACTGGCTTCAAGCTGGTAGGAGTGGGATGACACGGCAACTTTTGTTTAAAGCCCTTTTCACCAGCTTGGCAAGCCTATGGCCGAAGATGCTCTTCCCCTTCTCTGAGAGATTTTCCGAGATGTCCAGTAAGTTCTGACAAGGTCCATGCACTAAGTCTATAACCTTGTTGAGGTAAAACTTGAGGAGGAAGACTGATTAAATTGGAGTTTACATCAGAAAACATGAATCAGGATAAGCAGGTGTTTTGCACAAAAAAACCAACCCTGTACCTGATGTGTTTAAGCCTGCAGCAGCTCAACAGCTGAGTTGCATAACTGTTTTTTCTAAGGGAGTGAGAGATGTAGTCTTACTCACTTTCCCTTCTTGGTGCTGCTCGGAAAGCTCTTTATTAAAGGTGGTCTTTTATGGAGTTGATTTTTTTTTGGCAGTACATATGTGTTGGGGATTAGCCTTTTGCAGTTTATTGTTCATGCATTAAAATGACTTACAGATCATTTATCTCTCCTCAGAGATCTCAGAGTGCTTTACCAAACTTAAACTGGGTTCAGTACAGCAACTTCTGAGGGGAAAGGCAGCAGCTGTTTAACATCATGACATAGTCTGGAATGAGAAGCAAAACCTACCCTTTCCAATTACAATCTCTTTGAGGAATTGTCCAGATAATTACATGAGTAAAATTTGGCCAGTACCCTAGGGTGAATGCTACTGTATTCATGAAATGCACAAGAGTCTCTTTCAGAGCTATAAATGGCTGGGATATAATGTTGTACATGAGAGGTAGCTCTCTTGCTGCAGCAAGAGGTATAATCTGAGCATTACTTGCTCCAAGTCAAATTGTTGTCAATCTTGCAACTTCCTACTTCCCTTAATAGTCATATGTTGTTCTGATGCACAGCTTTGGTAAAAGAGGGTTAAACAATTGGCACAGTTGTTTGCCTTGTTGAAAATTCAGACTTCATATCCATATTCATCATGTCTAAAGCTGAGGAACAGAAGAGGAGTGTCACTTGAGAATTCTTCTGCAAGGATCTGAGGCTAGTGTCCTGCACTGTATGTGGGAGACAGTTCTACTACATGCTTCTCTTCTGGTCTTGTTGAACTCCTTGTAGCCCTGATGGGATCTCACGGCATGCTGTGTACACAGACATAAATAATGATCAGATACTTGTGTTGAGAAGAATAACTACACTTGTGTGAAAGATCAAGAGTTTGACCTACATAAAACCAGAAGTATTTCCAAGCTTTAGTTGTATTTGTTTAATGTTAACATCAATGAAGAGTCTTTCAGAGAGGGAATAAACATCTAAAAGTATAAATTGAAAATGTCATGACTTTTTTATGCTGGCACCTTGCTCTGTGTGCACAGTGCTCTAGTGAATTTGATCAGATATTGGTTAACAGATTAAATAATTTTTTTTCAGGTACTTGCCTATTCTGTGGCCTGTTCCTGTGTCTCTTCTTTCAGTGCTGGAATCATAGAAGCAGCTGAGGCTGAGGAGGCCATGAACAAGCTACGGACCTTAGTGGAAAATAATCAGCAGGTCATAACTTAGTGTTTGGGCTTTGCTTCACTTCTGTTTTTCTCTTACCTACTTAGTACTGGATACTGCTTTACCCAGACTGTAACTTCAAGAAAATTATATTGATCTGCTTTCAGCAGTAATTAATATTGAGTGTGTTGTGGATACCATGCAATTACCAAGATTACCACTTGCTCCATTGATGCGTTGTCTACACATGTATAGCAATTACCAGATAGCGGGATAAAACCAGATTTTGTATGTTTGATTTCATTTAGAGGGGAAGTTTTGAGTTCATCATGTCTTTAGTCCCTGCATCCTTCCAATTTTTGTCTCTTTTATAATGTGTTTCTTTAGATTATTTTTCTTGGTAGGAAAATACATCTACTGTGGTTTCTCTTAGCCTCCAGTGCATCATAGCCACAACAACAGCTGCCTCCAGGTGTCTATTTCATCCCTAGTGTCCTAGGGTTACTCTCTAAAAATGCCGAAAATAATATCCATATTTCAGTTTATGTTCTTTTTTGTTAAATGATTGCCAGAGACAAAGGAAAAAAAAAAAAGGCAGTAATTTTGAATCAAAGCCTGCTATTATACTAACCACTGTTTAAAATTTTTATCTGGAAAGTAGAAAATCAAAACAAACTACCTTTGCTACAGCTTTTTATCTTTGTATCAGAAAGTCTGCTCTAAAGTAAAAGCTTCAGAGAAATCTGTGTGCCAAAGATTAGTATTTAATCTCAGAAGATTCTTTGTCACTTGACATGAGAAAAATACTTGAAATAAGAAAGCATCCAGTATTTTATACAAAGACATTACTTCTAATTATTGGGAAATAATAAATGTTTAAGTAATGTTTTAATAATAAATATTAAAAAGAATACAGAATCCTTTGGAAGATGTTTTTTAATGTGTATTTTTCACCTTACAGACCCATGGTTTTGCTTTAGCTCTGGGTGCAGCAGTACATGGATTGTCAGCTTGTGGTCATGGGAAGGCCGAAGACCTGAGTAACAGACTAGTGCCAGCCTGGATAAAAATTGTACTTGCAGAGGTAAAGGAGATTGAATTCATATTGTGTTTATTGCCAGGGGTGGTGGTGGTGTGATTTTAAACGGACAGTAGGGACATAATTTTCCTTGCTTCTGCAGAAGTCAAGCTAGGAAAAGTTAGGACTATCTGAGTGTGCTGTTTGATTGATATTTGGAAGCAAAAGTATATCTTTGGGCTGTTTGCTAAAGGAAAAAAAAGTTTCTCTTCTGTTTGGATGATTTATGGGAAATGCTTGTGTCAGTGAGATTTCAATTTGGACATCTTTACTAGTTTGGAGCAATATCCAAGCATCAAGTCTAGGTTATTAAATGAAGATGTCTTGTGAAATTAGGTGCAACTTATCAAAATTAGATTGACAGAAGGGTCATTATAGTGCCTTAGTTGTTACAATAATCTCATTGTAACAAAAACTGTGTGTTTGAAATCAAACTCTAAACTTACACATTAAGATTGCAGCTGAATGTATGTATCAATAAAGAAACAGTGCTTCAGAGTTGAATTGCACTGACATATTTTGTGGAATACAGACTGTGCTAGAAGAAAGTGATATGTCAGGGAGAAACAGATGATGATTTCAGATTGGAGGGCAAGTTGGGGGAAGCTCCATATAAAGCCTTCATTCACCAAGAGAGGGATGAATAATTATCCAGCATTCTGAATTCTAACTTGAAAAGGTTCTTGGGCTGAGGTGTACAGGTGATAGCAGTCATGGTTTTTAGGTTGGAAGAAACAAGTGTTTTGTCTTACAGTAGTGTTGTATGACTGCATTAACTCACTGATTGTGAATTACACTTCTAGGGTTCTCCCACAATGCAGCGTCTGGCTGCTGTCAGTGGGCTGGTTGCACTGGTGGGCTCTGAAGGAGGCATGATACAGGTGAGAATGTGCAAGCAAATGGTACCTATATCTCTTCTAGAAATTTGTCTAGAAGGCAAGATGGAATGACATCCGCTGCATCCTTACAGCAGTGGTTATATACTAGGGCATCCCATTTATGCAACAGTGAGTTGTATTGGACATGAACCAAGTGGGTTAGAGTTACAGTGTTTAAAATGGGCTCGGTTCTGTTTTCCCATCATATAGCCCATGTGCAGTCCCACTAGGGAAAAGTTTACAGCCAGGTAGACTTTCTTCTTTTCTTCTCCACTCCCCTACAAAAAGGCACGTGTGCAGATGTAATGTCTTTTCAGTACCTGTTCTCTGTTTTGCTGTTTCTTTTTTTCCCATATCCACATAATTTCTTTTTTTCTTTTTCTCTGACAGCTGAAATCTGAGAGCATTCAGTCCTCCCAGTTTCAAAGTAAGCTGAATGAAGTTATCAGAACCCTTACACAGGTAAGAGGGTAGCCTCTGTTTCCTGTTTTGGATAATGCACTAGAGTACTCTGACACCTTGCAGAAACAGACCAAGTCTGTTTAAAGAAACTCTGTAATGTCTGTGTCCAGCTTCAGTAAGGCAACGTAGGGAAGTTTGTCTAACTAGTGGTTTATTGTCCCAACAGGTAATCAGTTTTTCGGGGCAGATTGGCCTTCAGACAAATGCAGCAGTACTGTTGGGATGCCTTTATATGTCCTGTTCGTCTTCTACCCAGAACAGGGCATCTGGTAAGATGCTTCATTATTGCTGCTTAAAGAACATCTAAAAGTAGCACCTAGCTAAAAAGGCAGCAAGGGACACATTAGACAATACAGACTAGACACTGCAGCCCTATTAAATGACATAATAGCTTTTGGATGAAAGATCTCATGGTCCTGTGTGTCAGACCTAAAGGCTGGAACATGAAGCAGTAATCAGTGTGCTGATTTTTACTTGCAGGATCAAGGTAAGGTTCTGTGTTGTTCTGGTCAAACTTGTATATTGCTCCTGTCTTCATTCTTTTATAGAATAAATTGTAGAGAAGTTTTACACTGCATATGGCACATGTGTTTCACATCTACATTATGCACTCCATGCCCTGAGAACTGATTAGTCTACTCTTTGTTTGAGCACTTTGCACTGTATAAAAAAGCCAAGACTTAAAAACTGGTCCGTAACAAGAGCAAACCAAATTTTCAAAAGTATTTTTCTAGAAATCTTCTCTGGTTAGCTGAAGTCAAAAACCAGTGTTCTGTGCCATTTCAGTGTAGCAGTTAGCACAGAAATTCGTATTCTGTCAATACACCATTACCTTCTGGTGTTGTTTCAATATCTGTTGATAAAATACAGGTAGGATTACACCATTGATGAAATACTAGTAATAGGAGGGAACTAATGAAGTGGAAGCTGTTCACTTCAGTGTGAACCAAGATGAGAACAAATAATATGAAGTGTAGACAAACTTCCTCATTACAGGAAAAAAGCTTCTTGGAGTTCTACTTTTGTATAATCTTGGCGCACGTGCCTGAGGTTGAATACATATGGAATGTCTCTGTTTTATTAAAATTACTAAGCTTTTGAAGCTCTCACTTTTAAAGTCTGACTTGCAGTGGCTGCTCACATTTGAAGGAAGTTCTTATCCCTGGCTTTTCAGTTGGTGAGTGAATTTGTTTTTTCACACTTGGCACCTCTCACCAACACAAAAGTTTAGCTTGCCTTAAAAGTGGAAAGGTCACTGCATCTATCAATAATCTTGTGGTCTGAATGCTTTGAGTCATCTACAGAATTAGTTAGCTCAAGCATAGCTCAGTTTGGCCTTTGAATTTACATAGGAGCTGGAGGTTATAATTTCTGCTGACATGGTTTAGTATATAAACAGTGTTTTTATCTTCACAGTTCCTCCAGATTTTAGCTACTTGCCTGAAAACAGCTTTATCAGGGCAGCTATTGACTTTGCCATTGAAGCTGGAAAGAAAGGTAAGAAGGGATCAAACTACAGTATCCATCTGGGAGTTTGTCATGCCTGTAAAGGGTGACCTTAATAACCCACTTTTATTTGCTAAGAGACCTTCTCTAAATACTGATTTGAACTTCAGTAATGTGGTATATTTAATCTCAAACAAAAAATTGGATAACACTCAAAAAGACAAGGTAGAATTGTGTAGTTACCGCTTTAATTTTCTCCACTGAATTTTCATGACTTTTTAAACCCTTTCCCCTTCCTTCTGTGTCTGTGAGATGATATATCTTCCCTGTGGAATGAAGGTGAAATTACTGTGTGTTAGCATGTATCCTCAGGAATACTCCATCATCAGGCAAACTTGATGCTGCCCCTTATTTCCATGATCCTGGATTAAGACTCTCTCTGTACCAGAGTGGTATTCAAATGGGTTACTGCTATGTGTGACAAATGCAAAGGAACTTGAAGAAAGTATGATCTTGCATGAGGAGTGCTAGTAATAGAGAGATGTCTTGGAGTACAGGCTTAAGGGAGATAAAGCAGAGGAGCTTATTCCTGTGTGGAGCTAAATGAGCTCACTGCTGTCCTATGAAGCAGGCTTTGCTTTCAGTGAAGATAAAAATTGTCCATGCCTTGCCTCCAGGAGGACTTTCACAGAGTTAACTCCTTGTGTTTAAGTAACATAGTATGTAGCGAAGGTTAACACTTGTCTGACAGTTTTGGTGGCCTGCACCTACAGGATGGGGAAGGAAAACAGTGTCAGAAAACTTCACTGTTCTCCTGTGAACAAAGGCAAAAATACTACCCTACTAGATGAGGAATATGTGTAATTAACTCATAAATGGGTTCAAGGAGAAGGAACCAGAAAGTTTCTATTTATCAGTAGCAAATAGCCTTTTTTGATAGGACATTAATATTAAAAATACAACTGTTGATTACAAACAGGAGATAATTCTCAGATACAAAAAGAAATAACACTGATTTTATAATGCTTTTCAGTTCTTCACTACAGATGGGTCTTCAGTGCAGCATTCACATCTTTTTCCTGAACTGTGTAGCTAAATATGTGTGTGTAAAATTCACACTCCTGATTGAGTCTTCTGTTGTAGGCCCCGAATCTGTCCCAGCTGAGCTGGTGAAAGTAGCTCTGGCACCCATTGCATTAGTTGGAGAAAGCCATCAGTATCCACCTGTGAACTGGGCATCCATTCTTTCTCCTTTGATGAGGCTAAACTTTGGTAAGATTAATAGTTTTCTGTTAACTCTTTTGTACTTGTCACAAGACTTCTTTACTAACACAGCTTTCACAAACTTTAGAGCCCACTTCATGGCTTGAAGTTATTGCAGGGATTGAAGTGTTTGCTTTCAAGACCAACTTTTTAACATTTGCAAGCATGTATTTGTGATCACCGTGTGGACACTGTTTTAACTCAAGATTAGAGAAGATCAGAGCGGAGAAGTTTGGAGCAGTATTGGAAGTTCCCTAAAACACTGGTGAAATTTGACTGAATTTTTCATTTGAACTATTTACAGTAAGAAGAGCCCATCATGAAACTCAACTAATTGTATCTTACTTTCAGTACCCACTAAATGCTGGTCTGGTGCCTGTTTCAGAGGCTGCAGGCAACTTTATCACAAGTTTGAACTTCTCTGTAGTTCATCTAGCTATCACTAATCTGAAATATACTTTTTAGTAAATTACACAGGGTGACAGAGAAAAGCATATCCCTTTCTCCATCATGATCCTGATTTTGTCAGTGCTTCTAAGAACATTTATTTTTCATGCTGGAGAGTAACTTTGATCCTGAAGTATTGTGTTGGACAGCTTGTATAATATTTTTCTGCTCAGGATATCTGTCAGTGCCTGTTTTGGTTGATAAAAGTGTCTGAGTTCCAAACTCATTTCCTTAAAAAAAACCCAACAAACTTACTGTGCAAAGTTCCGTATTCCCTTGTTTGATTCCAGTGAGTTTTGTTTCTCCAGGTTTATGTAACTGTTATTACTGACCCTGCAGATTCTTTTGCAGTTGGGTTGGGCAAGTGCTGTTGTGTTTAAATTGATGGTAGAGCCCAGAATGTGGAAGGTTGTTTCTTTTTTCTTTCTGGTGTTTATTTACTTTATACTTAGTGTATAAGCACTAGAACTCATGGAACTGTCATATAAGGAACAACTTCTTGCTAGATACCGAAAGATTTGGCTACACATTAAACATTTTTGCTTATACTTGAGCTGCAACTTCTGTTTACTTGGGTTTCTTGCAATTAACTCTAAAGCCTTTTGTAAGAGTAAGTGAAAGAATTTCCTGTACTGAGCTCTGCAGTCCATGCTGATGCAAATTTGTGTGCAACCTTATGAATAGCTGAAACTTGTTAAATGTATGGGGGATTTTTGTATTCCTGTTTTTCACTTAGGAGTCTTACTTTTGTAAATCAGGGGAATTCCGGAGGAAACAGTACATCGGTTTTGCGGCTATGTTTTTATTGACTGCAGGCAGCATCATCGTCTGCATTTTTATACATAATTTCTCTTGACTGTCCCCACTCTAGTGTTGTGGAAGTTGCACACCCTTCTCTAGATTATATGCAGGTTTTGCTGTGTGCTAATGAGCAACATTCATGTTGTGCTAGAAAGTATAATGCAGAACAGTTGTATTACGACCTAACAGTCCACCTAGAAATGTGGCACTCTAACACACTTCTTCCTGGAAGAGCTATATCATGAATATTTTTATGAAAATTAGACTATATGCGCGATTCTGTAGGTCACTTACCCATGTCTGTTTTTATGAACCTTAAACGTTTCATAAATTCTACTGTGAAGATTTGTTCATCTGTAAACATTGAAGACAACGGATTGCTTTCCCATCTTACAAGGTTTATTGCAGTTGTTGTTGAGCAGAAACCATATAGCATGATTGAAGTAGTACCTGTTTTTTATTCAGTAGAGCTCTGAAGTGGAGGCATAGGCAAATCATAATCTGTGTCTTAGCAGTTCAAGCTATTGAGAGAGAATTTTTGAATTACTTACCAAAGTCTCTTGTTACAATTTCACCCTTTCCAAGTTCTGCAAATGACTTCTCGTATAAGATATTTTATTTTGAAGAGCCTGATACTAGACTCTTAAATCTTTGCTGTACCAGTCATTAAGGGGACTTTAAAGAAAAAAAACATCAATATTCCATAACCATCATAATCTCTATGCACAGTAAGGTCTTTCTGCGTGTTAACCTGGAGAATGCTGCCACCAAACACCCACAGCAGTAACAGTGACTGACCTCTGTTCTGTGACATATGAACATGGGGTACATGGAAGAGTAGAAATATGTGAACAAATGCTAATTACTTCTATGTTTAGAAGGAAGGAATATTGACTCATTAGATTAAATCTTCTTTTTATTTGACAAGGAGTTTTTTAGTTCTTACTTTTTTTACCATTCCCACATTTTTATTCTTGAGTGAATTGAAATGAACTTGGACAAATCCTGAGATTTCTTGCTGAAAATGCATGAATGGGAAGAGGAGACTTCTAACATGTATGTGTTAAAAGCTTTAAGCAGCATCTCTAGAAAAGCGAATTTTAATCTAGTGCTCTAGCAGAACAATAACCCTCCTTTATTTTATGAGTTGAGAACAAATTTAAAGTGCAAGTAACTTCTTCATAACTCTGTTTTCTTCTGGTTTAGGTGATGAAGTAAAACATCTCTGCCTTCAACTGGCTGTGACACAGGCCCAGTCATCTCAAAATGCAACAATGCTTTTGGGGATGTGGGTGGCGCCTCCCCTTGTCTACAGTCTCAGTGTATGTATGTCAGAAAATCTGTGGGACCTCAGCACCTCTCACCTGTAAGATTCCTCAGTAATGATGCTTAGGATGTCTCACCAGAAAAGGATTACTGGGTTCAGAATTCTGCAGAAGTATTGTTTAGCAAATACTGATGGTGAGAGAAGGGCTGTTCTGGGGCCTTGAAATTCAAGGTAGACTCAAAATCTGCTACACTGGTTTTACATAGATTGCTTAAGACCTTTTTGCTCCCTCTCGTTTCATGCCATAGCTCTGATGACTTAGAGATGTAAGAAGGCATGGCACATAAGAAGTTATCTTTTATTATACCAGCTGATAGTCTTAGAAAACTAAGTCCAACCTGTCTGTCCATAAGCTTGCCTGCTTCTTCCAGCAGTGTCTCCTGATCTAGTAAAATGTGTTACTTCTTGAAAACCTTGCCTTAATTCTGTAGACAGTCAATAGACTAACCTATAGTACAATCAAATTTGAGCTTATACTCCACTACAGTGCAGTTCTTCTTACAGAGGTACAACATGGACTCCATGATACAGTATGTAAACTCCCTGAATCCCACAGTGCACTTGACTGTGCAGTTCTGTCAGTTTATACAAGTTGAGGAGCAGGTTCATGACAATTCTCAGAAAATCCATTGTGGATCTCTTTGATCTTTTCCAGCTCTTCAAGGGGTGTTTTTGTCTTGGAGTTTTTAACTCATTAGTCTTCAAAAATATATAAACACTTGGTGGCAATTTTAAGATACGTAGTTGTAAAGATACCAAAAAAAGAAAGATTTTATTTCTGAGTACCGGTTTCTCACTGCAGTGGGGATTTGAGAGCACAGAATGAGCTCAGCTACAGGGTGGGTAATTATTCATTCTTCCTCACTAACTAGCAATATTAACGGTGCTAGGAGTACCGTATTTGTGTCCTTGACTGTCTAGTCAGTCTGTATGCTTTATGTAGGAATGTGGTGGGCACCGTATAGAGAAATCACAATTGTCCAGTCAATAAGAGACATGATATCTAGGTTTCATTGAAAGGAAGTTCCTCAGTTTTTAAGGAAGATAGAATATTGACATGTTTGAACTCTTTTTAATTCAAGCAATTCTTCAAAAGAGAGAAGAAGAATTGAGAAGTATTTATGACTTTGAGTGCTTTTTTGAAGTGGTGTTTGAGCCACTTCCATCCTTTATAACAATAGTTGAAGGTCGGTGAAGAGCTAGAATATGAAATTATGCAAAAGTTTTTGCTTTTCAGATGAAAACCCAAAAATACCTTTTCATGTCCCTGCCTTTGTGGATGAAACATGTTGCAGAAGACAAACTACAGTCTTTTACAGAAGTGGTTTTGATACAACAGTTTGAAGTGAAGAATCACACAAAAAACCCAGAAATTTGCCAGTGTGTTTTACAAGGGCTTGTGCAGGCAATGCAGCTTCCAAACCCTGCCCAGTACTGCTGGAGCTTTCTGTGCCAGGCTGTGGAGAAAATATTTGAGCTTCTACCAAATGAGGTTCAGGTAAGGAATAAGTATGAGGTGTATGAACATTGTAACTGGATATTTTTACTGATGGTAAGTCCCATCTTTTTGTAGTCACCCATCAGATTTGAAACATGAAATAGATGTGAAATTTTTAGTGATAGTCATTAAGGTGTCTGCATAATTTCAATTTAAGTTACTTTCGGGTATTATTTACAATATGACTAAGTTGTGAAACCAATTTAATGTACTATTTTCCCTCATAAATGATTTGCTAATGGAAAAATACCGTATTAGTACTGAAATAAATGTTACTGAAACAGAACCAGAGAACAATCAGACGGGGTTTTTATTCCCCCGCAGAGGATTCAGCTTCTCACAGTGATTTAAAGAAACTACCTAGCTACAGAAAATAACTCCAAGGAAGGACACTTTTCCATTTAAAATAAAATTAACTCTTTGAAAGTTTTCAAATACCATTATTCCTTAGTAATTAAGTACATTGAAGTCCCCAGCAAATACAGAATTTCTAAAATAAAATTAATAAAATGAGGCTAGAGACTAGATTAAATATTCATCAGGATCATTAACAAAGTTCCTGGACTCACCAATTTTAATGGTAAAGCAACCTGGAAGTATACATGTATACGTCTAAACATGCATTTATTTTTCTGTTTCCAGAGAGGTAAACTCGAGATGTATATTGATGTAGCAAAATGTCTCTCGGAAATGCCCGATTCAGAGATTGATCGCATTGTCCAGGTCTCTAAGGTAACGATGTTCTAATCCTGGTCTTTTATCACCAAATCACATGAAACAAGCATGCCTTACCATTTTTCCTGTCACCAGAGTGTTTTAACCCCTTGGGAGCATTGATAGTTTTATCTGCCATGCAAGTAAGAGTGTCTCTAATTTGCAGGTAGCAGAGAGAAGCAAAAGTGATAAAAGCCCATATCCAAAACTTTCTCAAGGCGACTGAAATACTACTGGTTTCACCTGGGAGCTTTGAACTAAGAAGAGGAAGTCTAAGTAACTTGGTCGAGTTCAGGCAGGGCTCTGTTAGCAGAACAGGAATGGTGTTAGGTCTTCTGAATCCGAGACCAATGGTGCCAACAGCAGACCATAGTCCTCTTTGGTTAACATAACCAGCTACTTGAAACTGTAAATGCATCTTGGTGATGAGCTGTGCTTGAACTGGTGGATCCTTGCTTCTGTTAAAGTGAAATACTTTGACTGAACAACCTTTCATTCTTGAATTAATGTACTATATTTGCATTCACACTCAGAATGTTTCCTGGTGGACAAGATGGCTGAGGCTGACAGTGGAATAAAAAAGCTTTGAGCTTCTAGCTAACCATGGAATCAATTAGCAGTGGAATTCTTAGCAGCTGAAATGCTAAGGAAATGACCTGTCTTGGAAGGACTTGATGGTTTATAAACAAACATCTGTGACATAAAACCATATTGTTCTGTTTACTGGCAGATTCACTAGAGAATCAAGCATTTAAATAGGCTAGGGAAGGTAAACTGTCATTTCCTTGTATCTTTGAGTTCTTATTACCACACTGGAAAGACAATTTAAGAAAAACATTTTGTCACTGCAATGAATCTGTCTTGCAAGAAGACTTGAGGAGGGGAATGTAACATTTAAAGCAGTATGAAAACAGTCAGACTTTACTGAGTTGCACTTTACTGGACTATTTAGAAGCGTGTAAAATTAAAGTAATATGTACAGTCTTCTGTTTCATAATTTGTCTTGAAGAAAAATGAGCCTGCTAGATAATAAAAAAATTTCTCCCCTTTTTTTATAAAGGGAAATGCAGCATCTGCTGTTCCCACAGGAAAGGTATATTTTACTTTAACATGTTTTTTAATTGCATTTGCAGAACAATATACAGAAGGCCACATTCACAAAAGTGTATTTAATTTCTCAAGGCAGACTGCCTCTGATGAACTTGATGGCCGTGATTGATACTGTGGCACGATATCACGAGAAAGAAGATATTTTATGGTTGCTCTTGCAATGTTTCTATCATGCTCGTATTGTGAGCCATGAAAACACAGGTAAGGTCAGGCTTAAAGAAGAATCAACAATAAAATAAACAGATATCAGTGGACCTACACTGATGCTTTTAAAATAATTTTAAGATGTGGATTTGGAAACCTAAGTGTTTCCAAATTTCTCCATATTAGAAACTACTCAATCTTCAGAATTTTTCTGCTCTTCAAATACATGTATCAAACATTGCTGCTATGTTTTTCTCCAGTTCTTTTTCTGTGGATGAGCTACAAGTCATTTATCTCAGCCAGGTTGTTTGCAGACCAGAGTTTTGACTAGATCTGTGTTTCCTAGTCTTTGTAGACTTTCAGTGTAAGTTAATGTTAAAAATGTACATACTAATAGTGTAATAGTGCAACTCTGCTAACCTCTGGATTTAGTGTCTGACTTCCTGGTATGTGACACAGTAGGTAGGGGCATGTTCCTGTGAGACTGGTTGAACCAAGGAGATAGCTTGCTTTTCTGAACTCGACACAGGAAACAAATTGCCCTTCTGCCTCTTCATAACCATACCAGATAGTTATCTGGTGTGTTACTGAGTAGGCTTGGCTCAGTTAAGGGTCTGATAATGGACTGGAGCTGATGCAAGAGAAGTAGCAGAATCACACAGGAAGATAAAGGAGGAAGAAGCAGGAACAGAGGGGGAGGCAAGAATTTTGGCCTCCTTATTTTGCATGGCAGAACGATCTTTGGCTGCCTGTGTTCACAGAACTACTTCAAAGCATTATATTGCTAGATGTCTTAGCTGCCAGGTGTGGTTGAAGAACTTCAAACAGTAGTGAGTTTTGAATGAGTGAAGTGAGGCTGCAGGAAGCAACATGAAAGAGGGGACACATGTAAAGAGTACAAGGAAATGGTATTGTATGAAGTGACATGGTCTTGAAGGTGAGGATGGTTATTATTTTGTAGGAGGTGGAATGGATTTTGGTCAGCAGGATCTGAATCAATGAAATATGTTTCATTCTTGGATTGAGGGCTGATTTTATTTGCATGCCTTGACTGTATTTGACTGATCCTCTCTGCACTGTAGAAGGATTTTCACAGCACTCCCCACATTCTTGCCTGGCATACAGGGACATCAGTGCTAGACTTAGATGACTGGGGCAAAAACTTTGGGGAGGCTTTAGGATTCTGTAGTGGTCACATATGCAGACTGAGTTAGTGGGACCTGCAGGCTGCCATTATGCAAATTATTTCTTGCTCAGCATTCCTTGTTCTGTGTGTTGAGTGTGTTGCCTGCATTTTAAGCAAAGTTTTGGTACTGTTTAAGTGCCCGCATGCCTTCTGTCATTGGCAACCCTGAATCAAATGTGATAGTGGTATTGGTGATCGTTTTTTTTCCGCAGTCAGTACTTTGTTGCTATAGTGATTCCCTATGCTTGCCTTTTAATGAAAAACGGTACATTCTAGTGTTTTATGTGAGTAAATGCTTTTGTTCTTCTTCTAGGAGTGTTGCAAAGAATGGACTGGCTGCTAGACCTGATGGGCTACATCAGAAATTTAGCATACAAGTCAACGCCCTTAGAAAATGTTGATCTTAAAGAGGTACATGCTGTGAAAATAATTTTAAACTTTTTTGGGAAAAAAAGGAAGTTTTTATGTATTTCACATTCTATCTCAGAAATTAAGTTTTATTCCCCATGCTTTTATATTTTAGAAGATTGTCATCTTACCTCCGCAGAAAAATTATTTTCAATTTTTTTGAGTGTATGTGTATTTAAAATTCTTACTTTAACCCTGACATACAAATTGTTAGAAGCTAAAGGTCACTAAAGGAAATCATTGCTTCAAATTTACTGCATTTAGAACAATTAAAGGAAAAATTTGAATTCACCGGTAGAACTGTCTAAGCAGGTCAAAATTGTCCAGCTGCTGCTTCTAAGAGGGCTTGGACAGTTTTAGGGAACTTAGTATTGTTCATGTTACATCTGTTCAGCTGTTTAAGTCTTCTGGTTGAAGACATAAAATAAGCTGCCACTTAGATCAGAAAGGCATTTGTTCCATTGCTGCAATAGTTCCCAACCATTTGTAGCACCACAAAGGTGACCATCTCCAATTTCCCTTGACAGTCAGCTTGCTGTAAAGAAGTTATTTCCCCATTTTAAACGAAATGTGGATCAGCTTTAATCTAAAGGATGATTTTAGAAGAGTGTGGTTTTGCTTTTCTTTCTGTAGATATTTTAGTTTGATTTGGCGTTTAGAAAAAGGCTTGAGCATAAGACAGTATTGAGAACTTTTTAGTTCTTGCATTTTGAATGTTAGCTGAATTTTCAGATGATTGTCTTGAAAAGCAAGCCACCATCTGGGGTTTTGGGGTTTTTTTGTTTTTTTTTTTTTAATTGGGTTTTTTTCCCCCCTTCTGTATTGCTCATCTAATAAAGTGTATTTTTGGCTCTTTCCTGTTTAGTGCATAGATTTCTTCCTGTGGCTCTTTGCAGCTTCTGTGGTGGCCTGGGCTGACCATGGTGCACCGTTGCTGCTTGGTCTCAGTGCTGAGTGGTTACCATGGAAGCACCGAATGGTATTACCAGAATTATCTGAGGATTACATTGGCAAGCACCCCACTGACAGGCTTGCTGTACAAGAAACTCTCACTCTCCTTCCAAGCAGCATTTCCCTTTTGCTGACTAAAGAGCCTTGGAAGGAACAAACACAGAAGGTAAAACTGCATGTAGTTATAAAGTACCCCATTTTTAGTAGTCATCTCAAGTCTTGGATGGAGCAGTTATTTCCTCTATATCTATTGCATCTGACTTGTGATCTTGTTTTTCTTTATTTGCAATCAGATATGACGTCTCAAAAGACCTAATGTAGTTTCTTAAGTAAAATGTGAGAGTTGTGAAGATCAAAAAACATTGCAGTGTTGGGAGTCAAACTCTTAAGAGCATACATCTGTGAGAGGAGAGTTGTCAGCTGCTGGTAGCAAGTCAGTCTTTTAAACACTGAAAGACAGATCCTCTTGCAGTAGGTGCGGTTGAACATCACCTCAGCAGCAGTTTAGGGCAGTCAGAGATCTTCTGTGCAGTTTGTAGTGTGTCTTTTATTTTCAAGTGTAAGTTGAAAATAAGTGTGGAAAACTGTGCCTCATTTGGCAAGCCTACTGTAGGCTGCTTGTAGTTGAGATATGTGGAATTACTGTTATAAACCTATAGATTAATAGTTAGCTGTTTTGTGCAAACCAGAATCCATTAAGGACTGTCTCCTCTACACTCCTGTGCTCAGAGTTACTACTGAAGTTAAAATTCAGAATGTGGGAGGAATGCAGGAGTGGGTTGTTAATATGCAAGTGCCTAGTTGGGCTTTAGGAAAGAATTTGATACTATTCCCTGAAATCATCCTGATAAGTTTGAAATACCACATTGTCCTCCAGGCACCCTATGCTGCCAGAAAAGAGAGACGTCAAGAGAGGGACAAAGTCAGTAAGAATTCTGAAGGATTTGCAGTAAAAGATTTAGACAAGAAGACTGATAAGGAAGTATTGTATTAATAGTTTAAAGGTGCAGTCAGGCAAGATGGAAGGAAACTATATACTCTGTCTTCTTCATTACAAAAAATTATTTCTGAGGTAATGAGAAGGAACAAAGGGAGTTTCCAATCCAGCTCTAGGAGAAATTGCACGGACAGCAAGACGTACTCTAGGGCATTTGGATAGAAGCTTGATTGGCCACTGCCTCTGATTAGGTAACTAAGAGTTTAGCAGCAATCAGATGTTGCCTGTCAAACTGAAAATAATTTGTGGTGTTCTGATACAGAAGCTCTTTTAATTCAGATTTTCCTTTATATTTCAATCTTTAGTTTATTGACTGGCTGATCAGTATGATGGAAAGTCCTAAGGAAGCATTATCAAAGTCTTCCATGGACCTGCTGAAAGGTAGGATATTTTTAACTGGGTCCTTATTTTTCTATAATTATCAGTACAGATCAAAATCCAGTTGTTAAAAAGAGTGAGATGAATCCATACAATTAACACATGTAGGAGAGCTATATTTTGCCTTTGAGGAAACCTTCACAGGTAAGTTTATAATTCCTGTGTGTAACACCTCCTTGTTATTTCATCTGCTGATGCTTATGATGTACCACTGACGATCCAAAGGATCTAAAGGTACATCTGGTCCTACAAGCGTATTTCAGTGATAGATCTGTCAATTGTTTTTGAAGTTACCCTTAAAATGCAACATACTATTTGGAAACCCTCCAGTACTAGAATAGAAAAAATACAACAATTTATTCAGGTGCAACTGAAGACTGAACTGTGGGGAAGGGATAGAAGATGGGCAGTGACAGCCTACCAGAGTGGTCTGACAAGAAAGAATAGAGAAATGAGGGTTGCTGAAAAGATGTATGTAAAGAAAGGTGGGAAGTACATGATATTTTTAATTACAGTAATGGCCAGTGGCCCTTGCATGCACCTCATTGCTCACCTAAAGATGCAGATTGTGAATACAGTCTGTGTAAATCATTTGAAGAGGACACCGCAAATCCTCTGAAGTGAGGGTACTTGTGCTTCTTTCCATTAACACAAGGTACCTCCTTTGAATCCCCTGATTTGTTGGATCTAAACATGGCTTCTTGAAATCTGGTTATAAGTTCTTTGTATTACTAGGATAATTAGTCTTGTTTTGAGGGTCTGCAATCTTTAGTCACTCTCTGATAAATTTCAAAATTCCTTTGTTGTGTCTGCTGATCTCCACCAGAAGCAATGCTAAGGCTTGTTGGAGAATCTCCTCTGTACACCAGAAGATTCTGATACACACAGTATATTCTCAGTATGCCCTGATTAAGATGAGTCATTGTTTCCCTTGAGCTTTTCATTGCTTTTTTTTGCTTTTAAGTACTAGAACATGAAACTCCCTTCTGGATGACTAGAATGCGACTGGTTTGGTTACTCAATTTTGCCTAAATGCGTGATCCTTTCAGAGTGAGTTGCAGAATCAGTGAATTGCATTTATAATCAGTGAACTGCACAGAGGACTTAAGACATAGTACTTTGTGCTTCTATCCTTCCCAGTGCCTCCTATCTCCCCTTCAATCATTGCTCATTGGATTCAAACTTTCTGCAGTGTTGGTTGATCTATGTGCTGCTTCAAAGTGATGGTCTAATTAGCAGATGATGTGATATGATTGCAGCAGGAGACATGCCCTAAAGCAGCTGAAAGGCCTAGTACAACATCACATTTCAGAGGGGTGGAGAGACTAAAGTGCCTTGTGAACAGCAGAAGTAGCATTAGAAACTGTCAGGCTAGAAAGTGAAAAAGTCATGAAAAGAGTCAGTAAAAGGAGAACTGAATCTATACCTGTGTCAGTAAAATGACTAGGGAGAATACTCTCACATCCTTTCTAGCGTGGACTGCACAAATTAATGTAATTTGTCCTTGTCTTCACAGTTACACTTCTGGCCTTGAGATCTTTTGCAGAGTTCAAGAAGAAAGCAGTGTGGACTAAAGCTTATGGATGGTAGCTGCATGTCATATCTTACCCAGTGAAGAAACCTGTTCATAGTTGAAAGCATAATACTACTACTTGAGCATCAAGAAGACCAATTTCAGAGAGGTTTCCTGTCAGAATGGTTTGGGTTGGTTATTTTTTTTATCCTTTTTACCTCCTCCCAAAGACTCATAAGATGAAAAACAGTATTTTGTTTTTTACTGATGGGGTGTTCTTTTACAAACTACCTAGCATGGTTTGAACTGTGCTGAATCTAAGTTAGAAATACACATTCAGTTGTTTCAATTGAGTTGTTTTACCAATACCTGGGAGCCTCAAAAGCCAGTGTGGATTATTCCTTTAACCCACGGAAGCTTTGTAGGAATGGCTGGAAAAAAAATAAACTTGTAAAATGTGTTTGAGTGAAGCCTATGTACTAAAGTATGTTTTAGTGTAACAGACTTCTGAATGAGCATTATTTTTTAACTGATAACCTTTTTTTTAGTAATAACACAATGCTTTTGTGCAGTAGTGACGACACATTAAAGGTATATAATGTGAGCAGCATTTCTGAAAGGGTTGGTGTGCTTGTCAATTTTGCAGCTGCTTTGTCAAGATCATTGAAATAAGTCAGTGATCCTAACAGCTGCTATGTTCCCGCCTCCAGGATGGTTGCAGTTTTCATTCCACTTACAACTGTTCTTGTCTCCTTTACCCTCCTTTGCACATAAGGAGAGTTTTTCTCTGCCACTAGGCGAAAGGGACAGTACAGCAACTCTTTTCTGCCTTTACCATCTTAAACAGATTAGCCCCTGCCATTTTCCTTATTTAATACTCTTCTCTTTCTGAAGGAATAGAGAACCTTTCCATTTTGCAATCTTGCTAAAACAGACCTTAAAGGGGATTTTGTATTTAGCAATCCTCCTCAATAGAGCAGACAAAAATCAACTGAATATAATTGCTTGGGCACTGGTCCCTAATGTCTTCTAAAGCAGTACTAGTGAGAGCGTTGTTGATTTTGACAGTTTACATGAAATGTTACCACCCTACATCTAGAAGCCACACCCCATTGCAAGAATTCTCTTAATTTCAGCACTGATAACATTTCCTCTGTGGAAGAAATTCTCCTCTGACTTCTTTATGGGCTTTTCTCACCTAACAAGGGTTACTGTGGGGTGACAGTGTGCTTTCCACAGTGATTAAGCATTTCTTCAGCGATTAGGTGTGTGGAGGATTAACGCAGTACTTGTTTGTATTTCTGAAATAGTGTATAATAATGGTAATTACCTGCTCTGTATGCAGCTGTATACTGAGAAGACAGTCCAACGGTGAATGTGCAGAAAGACTCACTGAAGGCAGTTGTCACTGAGTCAGTATCTCAGTGCATGACATTTCCATTTGTGTGGACTTCTAAGTAATCTCTAACAAAGCCAAATATGTCACATGTTTTAATGGTGCCATCTCTAGTGTACTGTTTCAAACTAACTTACACCTCTACTCATCTGAGTTTGCATGTGTATTAGCATTTTAACTCTGATGAGAAGTTTTCTGTGCTTTAGTTTGCATAGTGGAGCAGTATATAAACATCTGAATTAAACTACACTGACATACAGTAGAAAAGGTAAGCCAAGAGATGGCATAGCACTGCCTGAGGGTGGCAATGCTAACATAGCTCCAGGGAGCACTGAGGGTTTAGGAGCATATCTGAAGTGCTTGTACACCAGCGCACACAGTATGAGAAACAAACAAGATAAACTGGAAGCATCGGTCCATTCCCAGATCTGTGATGTCACTGGTATTAGTGAGACGTGGTGGAATGAGTCCCATGACTGAAGTGCTGGAGTGCAGGGCTGCAGGCTGTTCAGGAGGAATAGGCAGGGCAGGTGAGGTGGCGGTGTTGCACTGTGTGTAAGGGAGAGGTATGACTGTACAGCCCTTGCAGTTAGTGATAATCTGGTTGAGAGCCTCTGGGTGAGGATTAGTGGATGGAAAACAAAGCAGATGTCATTTTCAAGGTCTGCTGCTGTTCACTCAGCCACTCTGATAGCACTGATGATTTATTCTGTACGCAGTTAGGATAAACTTCTGGATGGGTAGCCCTTGTCCTTACAGGAGATTTCAGCTTCCCAGAGATAACTAGGAATATCGTACTGCTGTGACAGGCAGGTCTTGGAAATTCGTGACATTTGTAGGAGACAACTTCTTGTCACAGGTGAGCCAACTAGGAAGGATGCCCTCCTATACTTGCTTTTTGTCAGTAGAAAAGGACTTATGGGGGATGTGATGGTAGGTGGCTGTCTTGGCCACAGTGATCATGAAATAGTTGAGTTTAAAACTTCCAGTGTAACAAGAAAGAAGGACAGTAGTGCTGCTATCCTGGATTTCAAGAGAGCAGACTTTAAGCTGCCCAGGAAGCTGGTTAGCAGTGTCCCCTGGGAATCTGCTTTTGAGGGCCCATCTGTTTTTAAGAACCACCTTTTAGAAGCACAGGAGCAGGCAGTCCCATTGTGCTGAAAGTCAAGCAAGCAGGGCAGAAAACCAGCTTCGCTGAACAGGGAACTTCTCTTGTAACTCAGACGGAAGAGTAATTCTGTGATCTCTGGAAGCAAGGTCCCGCTTTGCAGGAAGATGACAGAGCTGTTGTTCATATGTGCAGGGAGAAAACACAAAAGGCCAAAGGTCAGCTTGAGTTGAAACTGGGCAGTTTTGGGTCAGATAAGAAAAAATTATGAGTATGTTAAGAGCAAGAGGAGATCTTAAGAAAGTATTGGACAATACTTGATGAAGATAGTCACCTGACAAATTAGGGATGAAGAAGAGACAGAGGCATTTAATGCTCTTTTTTTTTTTTGTCTCAGTCTTTAATAATACTGATAGACCTTGGGCTACCGGTCCTCTGAGTTGGAGGACATGTAGGAGCAGTGACTTTCCATTTGTGGACAGTGAAATTGTACTTGATCAGTTGTAGGAGTTGTGTCACTTGAATCTTTCTAAGTCCATGGGGCCTGATGGGATTCATCCCAGAGTACTGGAGGAGGTAGCAGATGTTACAGCAGGAGCCCTCTTGATCACCTACCAAAGGTACCAAAGGAGGTCGCTGCTGACTGGAAGCTAGCCAGTGTTATTCCAATTTACCAGAAGGGCATAAGGGAAGACCCAGGGAACTGCAGACCTGTTAGTCTTAACTTCCCTACCTGGGAAAAAGTGGTCCTACTGGGTGCTATTGAAAGGGACTTAAAGGACGATACAGTCATCAGGTACAGTCAGCATGGGTTCACAAAGGGAAAATCCTGTCTAACTAATCTGATACCCTTCTACAACAAGATGACCCACCTAGGGGGGGAAGGGAAGGCAGTGGATGTAGTTTTTGTGAATTTTAGTAAGGTTTTTGATACTGTCCCTCACAGCATCCTTCTGGACAAGTAGTCCAACTGTGGGATGAGCGGGTTCACAGTGCACTGCGTGAAGAACTGGCTGAAGGGCAGAGATCAAAGGGTTGTAATGAATGGCGCTACATCTGACTGGCGACCGGTCACCAGCGGTGTTCCTCAGGGGTGGTTTTGTTCAAGATATTCATCAGTGATCTGGATGCAGGAATTGAATGCACCATTAGTAAGCTTGCTGATGATACTAAACTGGAAGGTGCTGCTGACCCAAGGGACAAGAGGCCTTGCAGAGGGATCTAGATAGATTAGAGCACTGGGCAATCATTAATGGCATGAGATTCAACAAGATTCTGCACCTGGTATGGAGTAACTCTGGACACAAGTATAAACTGGGAGAGGAGTGGCTACAGCACAGCCCTGCAGAAAGGGATCTGGGGGTGCTGGTTGACTTTAAGCTCAACAGGAGCCAGTGGTGTGCGCTGGCAGCCAAGAGGGCAAACTGCATCCTGGGCTGCAACAAACACAGTTTAAGCGGCCGGTCAAAAAAGCTGATTATCCCACTGTATTCAGCATTGGTGTGGCCTCAGCTTGAGTACTGTGTGCAGTGCTGGGCCCCACAACTTATGAAGGATGTGAAGGTCCTTGAATGCATCCAGAGGAGGGCAACAAAACTGGTGACAGGGCTGGAAGGAATGTCCTGTGAGGGGCGTCGGAGACCTCTGGGTTTGTCTAGTTTGGAGAAAAGGAGGGTGAGGGGTGACTGCATTGCCCTCTACAACTTCCTGAGGAGAGGAGTTGGAGAGGGAGGTGCTGGTCTCTTCTCCCTGGGATCCAGCAACAGGACTCATGGGAATGGCTCAGAGCTGAATTAGGTGAGGTTCAGACTTGACATTAAGAAACATTTCTTTGAGAGTGATCAAACAGGCTTCCTAGGAAGGTGGTTTGTGACCCATGCCTGTCAGTGTTTAAGGGGCATTTGGACAATGCCCTTAATTACATGCTTTAACTTGGTCAGCCTTGAATTAGTCAGGCAGTTGGACTAGATGATCCTTGTAGGTCCCTTTCAACTGGAACTATTCTGAATACTCCAGTGTACTCTACAACTGTGTGTTCAGCCCACAGGACTAAACTAGAGCTGGTTTGAAGTTAAAACCCTCTGCAAAGCAGGTAAGTTGGCTGTTAGGTCCTCATTGTGAATCGCTTCACTATGGTTCCATTTCTGTTGGGTTGCTGTACCTGCAAGTATACACATAGCCTATGGTGAAGAGGCTGTTCCTCCTGTTGTGTGCAATTTTTATTTCTAGGTGATCTCTTTCAAAATAGTTTGTGGCTCTGGAGACAATGACTTTCAAGGACTTGAGATGGGCAAGTTAGTTGCTACTGCATTTTGGATGTCTAGGAAGGCAGCAAAGGAAGCTGGTGGTGAAGATACTGGCAGGACAAGTTCCTGTGACTCTAGCATAGTTGTTCTGTGGGCAAACAGAAGGGATAAAACTTTTTTTTTCTATCTTCAGCACTTAGGTGTAGTTTCTTTTCCACACTGTATGTGTTTCATATGCATATTTATGAATTCAATCTCACACTACATAAGCTGTACTAAAACTAGTGCTTTTTTTAAATGTCAGACAAATCTAGTAGTCAGATACCCTTCTGTTCCTAAAGAAATGTTTAAACAATGTTCAATTATATATCACTTTCCTAAGTGGTATTTCTTCACCCTTGTCTATGTAGTATACATTATTTTGCCTGTGTTTATGTAGATAGGTAAGAACAACACTTACTTTGATTCCTATATCAGATTATTTAAATAGAAGTACAGATGAGCTGGGATCTCAAGACTGATACAAGTTTTGAACAAAGATTTAAGTTCCCAGAGGTGGAAAGACTTGGGCAACTTTTTAAGCACCTTTTTGCCTGCCTAATCCTGAGCTTGTCCAGAAACTAAGGTAAGGCATTGGAGCTGAAGTTACAGTGACCTGCTGTGGTCACACATGGAAGGTTAATTCCCTGGGTCTCCCAATTGCCTGCCCCAAGTTACCTCTGCACCAGAAAGAGATGGGGAAGTCTTCTGCCACTAACTTCATGACTTCTTCCTGCAGTTTAGGTTTGGGGGTACTCCCCGTAGTGAATTTTAAAGAATCCTCCTCCTATTCCAGGCTTTTGGCCAGCTGTAAGAGTCAAGGGAAAGGGAGAACATTGCATCCTGTTGGGGTTTTTTTTAACATAAAGCAATAAACATGGCTTAGCATGAATATCTGTGGTTAAGTTTGACCTTGGCTGACTGTCAGATGCCCATTCAGCTGCTCCTCTCCATCTTCTCAACAGGACAGGGACAAAATAGGATGAGAAAGCTCATGGGTCAACATAAAGACAGGGAGATCATTTACCGGGTGCCGTTGCAAAAAGAGACTCAACTTGGGGAAGAGTAATTTATTGCCAGTTGAAAATATAGTAAGAAACAAAACCATAACTTAAAACACCTTCCCCCCCACCCTTCCCTTCTTCCTAGGCTCAACTTCACTCCTTCATTCCTGACTCTTCTGCCTCCTCCCTCCTCAAGCAGTGCAGGGTGGGTAGAGAATGAGGATTGCAGTCAGTTCATAAACCTTCATCTCTGCTGTGTGTTCCTCTTCACACTGTTCCCCTGCTGCAGCATGGGGTCCCTCTCCAATGAGATACAGTCCTTCATGAACTGCTCCAGCATGGACCTTCTCACAGGCTGCAGCTCTTCACAAACTGCTCTAGCGTGGGTCCTTTCCATGGGGTGCAGTCCATCTGGAAAAGTCTGCTCCAGTGTGGGTCCCTCAAGGGCCATAGTTCCTGCCAGGAACTTGCTCCCGTGTGGGCTCTCCGTGGGCTGCAGCTTCCTTCAGGGCATATCCACAGGCTGCAGTGCGGATATCTTGTCGGACATGGTCCTCCATGGGCTGCAGAGGGACAACCTGCTCCACCATGGTCTTCTCCATGGGCCACAGGGGAATCTGCTGCAGTGTCCTCTCATTCCCCACTGACTCTGGTGTCTGCAGAGCTGTTTCTCTCACATTTTTCTTAATTCTTCTCTCACACCTGCTCCATAGCGTTTTTTACCTTTTCTTAAATATGTTTTCACAGAGCACCATCAGCTTGCTGTTTGGCTCAGCAGTGTCCCATGGTGGCTCTGTTTTGGAGCTGACTGGAACATGCTGTGTCTGGCATGGGGGAAGCCACTGGCTTCTTCTCACGGAGGCCATCCCTGCTCCTTCCCCACTTGCCACGTAGACCAAATATCATATGTCATGTTTCGTCCTACAGGGTATGCTAACTCCAGGCAGTTTAATGACAAACACATTAGATTGAATTTCCAAGGGGAAAAATGTCCATGTTTCACCTCTAGTGTGTTATATAGTGTTTTGACATGAAGTGTTCTTATTCTGTCTCTTTTCAAAGCTGTCATCCTATTCAGCTGCTCTGCATGTTTCTTCATGTTTGTCTACACCTGAATCTATGTGGGTCAGACAGAAGTCCAAAGTGGAAGTACTTCTGTTTCTCTAATAAGTTCCAAATTCCTACCTCTGTTTGCAGTGCTCTCAAAAAAAAAAAATAAAATTTCAGGGTTGACCCTATACTATTGCATGCATGAGCTTGTTGCCTATTGTTTGCAAATACTCCAGTGGTCACAGTAGTCTGCAGGTATTAATCTGCCACATATGTTAAATACATAAAAATTATAGTAGGTGACCTTTTGTAATAAATGAGTCCATCGAGGCCAGCTTCGCTCTTTCCTAACATACCCTCTTAGGCTGCACGGTTTAGAAAGTCATACAGGCAAAAGCCTCTTCATATTGTGACAATGTTAATTTTCCTTTTAAATATTATCTTCCCTCCAACTATTATCTTTCCTCACTCTCCCGAGTTTTCAGTCAAGCTCAAAAAAATAGCCTCACTTTTCTCCCCAATTGCTTGAATTCAAATGAGGTGGCAACCAGTATGGATGAAACATCAGAAGAGCCCCTGCCAGCCTCTAAGCAGTTATTTGTCCATTTTCACTTGTACAGTCCCCCTGGGTTGCTGTTCGTATTCTTCAGTCCCAGCCTTTTAAGAGACTTGTGTTCTAGCTGCATTCTCACAGATAGTTGTACAGAAGTATGAGGAGAAACACACTTGAGTAAAATGGCTAGAATTTTGCGCATGGCTTTTGATAGTCACTCACTTCCCTTTAAAGAACAACATATATTTGGCTTAAGTACATCATGCTTCTTTTGTGTGTCTGTCTGCTGTTTAGCATGGAAGAAAGTCATTGTAGGGAAAGAGATTCTTAATGTCTACCAGGCACATGATTATAAGTTTTTACTTCTGACCCTTAAATACCCCTTGAATATATGGTAGATGAGTACCTGATCACTTGCCTTTGTGGTTTAGCTGCATTTTCTGGAATCTTGTTTGAAGAAGTGAAGGCTGGGCCAGAATGTGAGGGATCCTTTGTGAATGCCTGGGGCTGGTCAACATATGAATCTCGTAGGTTGCAAAGTTTCCAGGTTCTGCTCCTTGAGAGGTCCCAGTTCTAGCCAGTTTAGCATTTTTATGTATGAGGCACATACATGTTGGCCTAATATAAAATAATCTTGTAGATTAAATTGTATTGTCATTACAGAATATCTGTTGCTAATGAGGCAAGAATTAACACCAAAATAAGGGTTGCTAGTGCGATTGTGAGTGGAGGCACTCCTCAATTTTTTTTGGAGTTCTCTAATACATATTAGAAAAAATATATTATTTTTTAAAACTCCTGCTATTTGAAGTCAAAACTTTCAGAAGTAACTAGTTATTTTGAGGTGCGTTAAAGAGACCTGCCTTTTCTGAAAACTCTACATAGCCAGATAATGTACATGCAAACAGGAGTTTTGCGTTGAAAATCTTTGTCTAATTTCTTTTTAACCTTTGATACACAGCAGCCCACTGGGAATATATTTTTTATTTCCAAACAAAATAAGATTTAGCTTCTTTTCTTTTTGATGTTGCCTGTCCCTAGGTGTGCCTTCCTTTCAGAGAAGAGGTTCTGGATGATAAAGCACATACCTGAATCAAAACACAAAATGGTTATAGAACATGGGAGTAAAGTCCAAAGCGTCTTCATTTAGAAGGAACAGTATGAGCCTTCATCTTGCACAGTTCCTTCCATGAACTTAGGAACAGAACACTGCATCGCAAAGATGAGATCCTTCAAAGTAGCGTTAAAGCCAGTGACGGAACAAAGATTTGACTGTAATGCAGCCAAATTCAGTTCAAATTTTTCAAAAAGTGTTTTATTGAGAAGGAGAAGGTGTCTATTTATATACAGGTTTTGGGGTGGGTTCTTTTTTCACCCCTTTGGATAATCAAGTTGTAGAAGTCTTAATTTAGATATAACCAGCTAGGATGAATGAGTGAGGAGGGGTTACTCAGAATGAGAGTGTGATCAAATGAGAATTTTTTTTTTTTTTAAAAAAAAGCAAACTTCAGTAAGTAGCTTTAAGGCCAGGATCACTGAAGCAATTCGGTTTTTATTTTTATGCCTCACACACAGAGCGTATCTTGCAAATTCAATTATTTATATTTGAAAGACATCAGATATCCAAACAGCTGGTGATGAACTTCCCTGCAGTGGCCTGCAGATGTGGCAGAAAAAGTTAATAGTTTCTGAAAGGAGCTATACTGATTTGATTTTTTTGTTGCCATGATCATCCCAGTTGTGTTGAGATCCAGATTCCTGGAAGATAAGATACTTACCTATGAAGAGCACTAGCAGGTACATTTTCAGAACATAGGGGAAGTAGATTGAGAAGGCGAATGGAAGGGGTAGCTCGATGGAGTATGTGCCAAAGGATTCAAAATAAGGCAGTGATACACAAATCGCAAATGCTGTAAAATAACATGGTTAAGTCAAAAGGAGGTGGAAGATCATCAGAAAGCTTCATATAAAAGTCAATTACCTCTAAGGTATAGATAGCTGTATTATATGCTGAATTTACCATATCATTCGTATGCATATGCACATGTTGTTTGCCTCTTGAGTTCAGTTTTGTAGGTCTGAAGTGCTAATTGCTCTTAGTACTAGAGTTAGCAAGTATTTCCTATTCAGTAACAAGTTATGTCACTCCTGTAGTTGCACTGCTTTCAGTATTATCTCAGTGGGCACATTTCCTGGTCTGGGTGTGATAAGGGGCTAAGTATGGCCTAAGCCAGTAAGGTCAGCCTCAGTGAGGGAGAAGGCAGCTTTGGGACCACTAATGTGGTCAGTCTGGAATGGGAGCATCCCTCTGTCTTTTGTGGGGGTGTTTTCCTGCTTTACCCAGAAAAAATGAACATTTTCCCATGTTTTTAAAAAACAAAACAAACCCACATACAAATCGTAGAGAACCCCTATTAAGGAGAAAGTGCAGAAAAGAGGAAGATAGGTGACATACAGGTTAGTATGAGAGTACATAAACATTCACAACTTCTTTGGCAACACAAAAAGAAGTATCTTAAACACAAATGACAATTGAACTGATCACATTTTTATTGAAGAAGATTAAGGAAGCAAGTCATTGGTACCTTTCTTATCTTTTTACCTTTAGCCAGAACTGAAAGGGGATAGAGTGGGATGCACAGTGAGAAGTTGAGCCATGTCAGTGGTAGGTAGTATATTCCCATCCTTGCTAACATGTTGTAAGTGTACCTGCAGCAAGAGGAACAGTAGATGAGCTCAAAGGGAATGATTATGCCTTTCAAAATAAAGATATGGTGTTGAAGAATCCAAGGGAATTGCAGAAGAGCTTGGACCTGCCTATCTGAGAAGATTTCAGAGCAATACTGCAACAGTTTTGTTCAGGCTCTAATTGATGTCTGAAGTAGATGGTTCATTATTTCAGAAGAGTTGCCTCGCGCTGCCCTAGAGCAGGCAGACAGTTTTCCAGCCCACAGGCTGTATCAGAAACCAACATGATTTCATATTGTTCCATCAGAAAATGGATTTAAGATAGGGGTGTTACAACTGAGAGGGGCAGGCAGAATATGACTGTTGCTTGGGGCTGAGAAAATGCTGATTTGTGACTGCTGAACTAGCTACTCCAGGCTAAACAGCAAGGTAATCCCAGGTATTTAATCTTCTGTAGTACCGCTGCCCCTCGCCTGGACCCCAGAAGGGGTAGTAGGTGCAAAAAAAGCAGTTGTGCTCCAGTGTATTGCAATGTTTTATTCTTACTGTGGCTGTTACTGTTGCTCAGTGGGAGACCAGAATGCCTAGGACTTCAGTCTCCAAAGGTGAGCTAATCCTAGCTAGGATCTAAGTCTAAAAATGGTACATCTAAATTTTAATCTAAAAATGGTACAGCAGCTTTCCAGACACTGGAGAAACAGGTCTGATTGCATTTTTGGTCAGCTGAAAGGCTTTTTGTGCTGTGTCCTGCTAGAGATATGAAAATAAGAACTTTTAAGCCACTGTTAGCCACGACTGTTTCTGACAGATGGAACCAGCATCAAACAAGCTTTCTGTATTCCTTTCTTATTAATTCGACTAATTTTGCATCATTCCTGGACTGTAGAAGAGTTTGATAGGCTATAAGTGTACTGTCATCTCTCAAGTTTGTCCTCTGCAACCTCAGGATTTTCTCAGTTTTTTATTACTATTACTTTTAAGGCATAATCTCAACCCAGTACAAACAAGAAACAGCTACTCCCTCACTATATACCTTCTTAGGCTGTTTGTGGCATAGGCAGGGAAGATGAGATATAGAAAACCTTGCAGAATTTGCTCTTAGTATATCATTAGCCGTAATGCACAGGATATTTATGTCCCTGAAGAACTATGTGGAAGAACTTGTAATACTTCAACACTAGTTGGCTAAGGGATGGGATAGATTCCTGTACATTCAGATGTGACGACTTCTTTGAGATGCTAGGACATGACACAGATGCTGTAAAACAAATCGGGTAAGAATTCTACATCTGTATGAGTTGTACTCTGTGTTATTATTTGAATTGGTCATTTGCTGCTGTAGTCCACAGTATCTTGCCTGTTAAATGGCCACTGTTATTGCTATGATGCTGGACTGTGTTCTTTAGCAATGATAGGACTATAACGCACTGACAGGTCTTTATAGCCAATATTGTTTATGGTTTTGGCCTCTCTCCAGCTGCACAGAACCCTTTCATTTGAGATTAGGTTCTAGTGTTTTAGCTTTACAAACTTCAAAAAGAAGTGGGATGGAGCAATAATCCAAATAATCAATACAATGAATAGTTTATTAACATATGTAGTACAAATACTCTGAAGCTGACTTAAAATCTTTCTTAGTAATCCTACCTGACACTTTTGCTTTCTCAGATCTCTTTTACTGTGTACATTTCCTCTGCTGCCTAAATCCATATTCACCAGTCAGTCTCCAAAGCAACTTACTTAAAATAGCAGAAAGCTGTTTGAGCAGAAAGAAAAAAGATAAAGAAAAAACTTTTGCTTCCATACAGAGGTTGCTGTGAGGGCTATGTCTTGTTAAAATGCTTCTTAATTCCATGTCTTTCCTGCTGTAAGTCTATAAACTGAGGTCCATAGAGGCTTAAGTTCCATTTGAGAAACGTTACTGACATTCAGATACCAGTGCAAAGTCAGTAATGTGTATTTTTCACCATTATACTTTTACCCCCACCACCTTCCACCATACAAAATTTTTGAGGCCAAAATCCTCAATGGTATTCCTATCCATTTTGCCTCATGTGCCTTGTCCCTGCAGTGTGATATATACCCTACTACACCAAAATTCTCAGTCTCTGCAGCGGGAGCTCTTGGATTTTTGGAAAGCACGGTGCAATTAACCTAGAATAGTCTTTCTATTTTAGCAAGGAGTTGTGCCGGTGCTGCCTTACTGTGCTGTCAATCTTGGATTGAAGTGAGATGTTAAAAAAATTAAAAAATAAAGCAATAGGATTGTAAATCAGTTTTGGAAATTGTTGTTCCCTGGGAGGTAGCTGTGATTTCCTTCTAAATTTTTGTTAAAAAAGTCAAAGCCTTTGAACTACAAATTTTAATGCAGTCATTTACTTCTGTAAGTCACTCTGCCTCTCAGCTATGCAGATTTTTGTAAAAATCAGTAAGAAGCTTATAAGGGCAAAGCTTTTATTTAAAATGGATAATATGCTTTTCTACCAATTTAAAAATAATGAACCTGCAGAACAATGGGGGTGGGATTCTGCTCACAAGAATGACCTGTTTTTCCTTTGTGGTTTCGCCGTTGACTCCTTACCTGACCACATCTAATAAATTCCAAAGGAAAAATAAAACACACACGACATATTTCCCTTGAACTTCTTCCTGACTGTTGATCACGACAAATAAAACAATTACTCTCTCAGTGATCTGAAAAGAAAAAAGAATTGTGAAATCAGGGAGCACCTTCTATAGCTCTCATTTCTGTGCTATTTTGGCAAAAAAGGAGGTCAGAGGTGAATTCAGTTTGCTTTACACAGATGCTCCAGTGAACGTTTTGCTTCTTGGCCTGCTTTTGTTCAAGACCCCATTGGCCTCCAGCTCAGGGAACTGAAAACTGTTGGCTGCAGCATCATGGATCTGCTATGGTAAGGGGTGAGGTTTGCTTCCCAACGGGGATGACTTGAGTTTGTAGGCCAGAAAACCTGTGGATGAGCTGGCAGAGGTCGTGGGAGCAAGGACTTCTCCCACTGTGCCCCTGAAGGTGCCTGGAGGGCTGGTGGGCATAAGCTTCCTTGCTTGTAGGCTGCATGGGAGGCCATGGGATGCAGAGGGTCCTTGGGTGGGAAGATATGCCACACACTGCTAATCTCACAGTCTTTCCATAGTTTGGAGATCTGTGTTCCAAGAGGTATCTCTCATGTAAGATTTGCAGAAAGGAGGAGGAGGAAAAGTAGAATACCTTATTTTTTTTTCATTCTGTTCCTGGCTAGAAGTGGGTTTAATCTTACCATTTCATAACAACATTTGCCATACTATTTATGTCATAACATTTTTCTAGTAGTTGAACCTTATCCAATCCACAAGGTATGCCTTTACAAATTAAAAGATATAAAAGCAGATTAAACAGACAGTCTCTCCAGCTTAAAAAAATACTTTGGCAATATTAAAGCTCAAGAAATCAAAAAAAAGCGTCTTTTTGCCGCTTTCTTGGACAAGTTTCTGTCAGTATCCATGCCCTGCCCTGCAAAATAAATGTATCTGTAACAGTACTGCCAAGAGTTGCTTGTGCAACTCTCCCAGAACAGTACTAGTTCACGCTGATTTACACTCTCTTTGAAAGCACTGAAGGAGAAAACTTGCTTCTATTCAGTTGGTATGAATCAGTATAGCTTCATTGGGGTTTTTTATAGCCACTGCCATCTCTTCCGTAAGGTACCTTAGGCTTAATGATTTTATGGGTTAAGATGTCAAGTCAGTGAAAAATCATGAAATGAAAACAGATTAACAAGGTGTTTTTTATAAGCACAGTCATTCTTCTTCCCTTGGTTTCCCCCTTCCCCTTACTCCTACCTTAAATAAGAACTTTGCATTTCATCAAGTTTGTGCTGTAGTTTTGTTACATAGTGTTTACTGGTTCCTGCATGGAACATTTTGGCTACAGACTTTTTTCGAAAACCACATGTATCAGATAAAGCAGCCATCACTTCACTATTCAGCAAAATTACGTGAGAGGATCTGGTTCCTCATCTTGAAAAGCACTGAAGGGCCAAGACAGATAAAAGTGGTCTTGCTGCCTCTCACCCTGCCCTGACTGTCATCTTGTGCTGCTGATCCCATTGGTCCCTAACTGAGGAACTGATTTCTAAGAAGGTCAGATGTTGACAGACCTCTGTATAGCAGGGCCAGGAAACAGAGAGTGAGAGGTAGTAAGTCCTGTGTTTGTACGCTGATGCTGAGGAACCTCACAAGAAAATGGGGGAACTGGAAGTATTGATGCAGGATCTGAAAGCAGATACAACAGAGATAAGAGAAGCGTGGTGGGACAACCATCACAAGAGGGAAATCAAAACAAAGGTAAAAGGAGTGTGAACACTGAACTGGATTGTGAGCTGGAGAGAATAAATAAAATAGAACCTGAGTTAAAATCATTTTAGTGGAGGGTGGTAAAGGAGTAAAGCATTAGTGGTGCGGGCATTTTGTTAGCAACCCTATAATCAGACTGGGATGTGGAGAGAGAGTTCTGCAATATTGTTAATATGAGAGATATTTCAGGGAATTATCTGACTTAGAGACCAAAGCTTTGTCGCAACAATGAAAAGGTGGACATGTTTTCAGATGTGAGAGCTGGCAGATTTTCCAAACAGTCACTTGCTCTTCAAAGGTGGCCAGATGGAAAAGTGCTAGAAAACAGCATGGTCAAGTGATCAGGAGCTCATCCCATTTCAGTGAGATAAAAGGATAAGCACTAGACAGGTAGCTACCATCCTCAATTTCAAGAGGATGAGCACTGACCGAGGAGACAGAGTGGCTATGGAGACCCACAATTCAGCCTCACGGTCTGGGAGTGAAAGAGGCTGTTGGATTTCCTTCTCTCGCCAGGGCACAAGCAGGTGCACAAGAGGCAGTGAGTATCACCTAGCTGGGGCTTATCAGGTTTCCTCCATCAGAGGATTCATGTTGGGGAAGGGGATCACTGCAGGCACTCAGGTTCGCTGGTTGCAGATGATGGAAGTCAGTAATCAGATTGTAAACTATGTTAAGTACCTGCAAGAGCAGGGAACTGGACCTGAGACAAAGCAGGTTCCCTGTAGGTCTTCTGTTCATGTTAGACTGCAGTCTCAGCCAGCAAACAATGGGATGCACAAAGCAGCCATCAGAGACAAAAATTGAAAACCACCTGTGGCCTTGCTCTGGAGCACGTCTGCGGGACAGGATACAGGCCTGGCTGCTCAAGGGCAATTGTGATGTCCTCATGAGTGTCCTGGTTTTGGCTGGAATAGAATTAATTTTTCTTCTTTTTAGCTAGAATAGTGCTGTGCTTTGAATTCAGTATGGCATTTGGTATGAGAAGAATGTTGATAATACACTCATGTTTTCAGTTGTTGCTAAGAGACCAAGAACTTTCCGACTCCTCATGTCCTTCCCATGTCCAGGTGAACAAGAAGCTGGGAGGGAGCAGAGCCAGAGCAACAGACCCAAATTGGCCAATGGAATATTCCATATCATATAATGACATGCTCAGGACATATATGAGGATTGGCCAGTGTGGTGGTTTAGTCCCTGCCGGGGTCTGAGACCACGCGGCCGCTGCCCCTCCCCCACAAAGGGAATGAAATACAAAGCCCCAGGGCTGAGATAAGGAGAGGTTTAATACAACAGTGCAACAGCAACAAAACAAACAACAACAATAACAATAACAGTAACAGTAATAACAATGAACAGAGCAAGAAGTATACTGATACAGCAGTGAGAGCAGAGCGATCTCAAAACACACGCACTGATTCTCCCGCACTTGGGCGCCAGGAGGTGATGTCAGCATGGTATTGAATAACCCGGCTAGAGCTTCCCCCCACTGCTGGGGAAACTTAACCCTATCCTAGCTAAACCAGGACAGCCAGGAAGTTTGCTCTCTTGCGTCTGGGATTGTGGTTTCAGGATCTTCTCTGGGATTGCTAGCCAGGAACAGGCTGGGCATCAGTCAGTTGGTGGTGAGCAATTGCACTGGCATTACCCATTTGTATTTTCTATTATTATTATATTACCATCCTTATTATTTCAATTATTAAACTGTTTTTATCTCAACCTACGAGTCTCCCTTTACTCCTCCAATTAACTTCCTCTTCCTCCAGGCTGGGGAGGGTGAGTGAGTGGCTGCATGATGTTTGGCTGTCAGCTGGGTTGCAACCACAACAATGAGGATAGACCTGGGCATCCTACCTCTTCTCTATGTAAATCAGGAGGTTGCCTGCCTGCTTGCCTGTATTCCCCTTTAAGACATTGTGCTTTTTTCTTTCATAGCACTCATACCTTTAGGTAACCCACACAAATTGAAGGTGGATGGCAAGGGTTAGTCAGAATCTGGGGACTTTTTCAGCAAGTGACAAGGCAGGTTGCTACTTGAAGAAGAGGAGCTTCCAATAAATGTCTGTTGATATTGTCCCCCTACACACGCACATCTGTATATGTATATACATGACATCATGTACATATATATACACACATACATATATGTGTATGTGTGTGTATACACACATACATATACGCACTTACATATAAAAGGCTGCTGCTGCTCAGCCACAGCTCATTTCTCCTATAGATCATCTATCCTCCTCACATGAATGAAAATATGGTATTCTCTGTTGCTACTCTCTTGCTTAAAAAAAAAAAAAAAAAATCAAAACTAAAAGGCCTGTGTTTTCATGTTCATAAAAAGGAAGTATATGCTGACACCTCACAAAGCATAAATACAGTGGTTTCATTTTTCATTCCTTCTTGTTCTTTGTGTTAAAATCAAACTGGAATTTCCTTCCTCTCCCAGCACTGGTCTCTCACAGGATACAGCAAGTTCTGTAGAATCACATAAATTTCCACAAGACAGCCTGGGCATTTGAAGCAAGTAAGTGAGACAGAGCAAATGAGACTAGCTGAGGTTAGGGCAGGAGTAGGCACCACATTCACTTCCATTTTTTAATAACCGTGACTGTGCAGTATAGTACTTGGTACCTGAAACCCTTACATAGCTCTTCAATTTAGTGACTATTTAAAAAAGACCAAAAAAGTGCAACTAAGTATTTAGATTAAGTTAAAAATTAATGTTTTTATCACAAAGCCGTAGTACGTTGCTTTTGGTCTGGTAAATCCAATCCTGTTTGCACAGGATGAAGAACTGGTGTTTTTCACTCATGGTTTTATTCACAAAAATGTGTCTTTTCTTACGTCTTTTCTACTCTCTCCCTTGCTAAAGTACCAGTCCCATTAGCCTTTACTCCCTGGACAGACTACTAAATTTCATTATCCTCTGTTTTGGCAACTGCAATGACATGTGACACATTCTCCTGTTCTCCTCTCAATCATTCACACTGCAAATGCCCTGAGAGACATCCCTTTACCAACTTTGTGACCCTCCCTTGTCTTCCCTTCCTCCAAAGCATCCATCATACAGGTCTCCTCTCTCTCCCATCGTATGACTTGGCCTTGGCATCCCTGACCCTTCTCAGGTGCCTGGTGGGCTGAGACTTTGTCACTCAATCAGGCCATACTGAAAGGGTTTTTCCAGAAAACACCTCTGAGTTTGCTTTTCCACTACCTGTAATGTGTATCTCAAAGTGTTCCTTGTAAATGCTACTAAACCACAATATTTGGCAGAAATCCTTCATTCAGATGGTGCTTAAATCTTGTCTCTGCTATAATGCCTACAAAACAACCAGCCACCACAGGGGTGCTTTCACAGCTTGTTTTAGGTGGCATTACTTCCACCCGTGTGCTTCCTTGACATTGCCAGACCCACCTGTTCTCGCATCCTAGAGATCACCTGAGATGAAGTTCACTGTGGATATGCATGTGTGTGCACAGCCTGAGGGATGCATCTAGGGATATGTTTTAAGCTTGGAGTCAGAACAGGTAGTGGCGATGCAGAACAGGGCAGCCACTATCAAATTCTTGCAGCTTTACCAGTGTCCCGACTATGTGCAGTAGTCAGCAGGCTGCAGTAAGGTAAGTGTCTCTAACTGTCTGTCCACAGCGCATTGTGGAAAATATATATTTATATTTTTTCCTAGGGAGGAAGGTGTGGCAAGGCACATGAAACACCGTTGGCACACAACTGCTTAACCTGCACTCTCACAGCTAAAGCAGGGCAACCCAAGTGAAAGCAAAGTCTACACAAAGAGCTTGTACACCTTGCTTGGACAGCATGAGACTACAGCTAAAATCAAGGCAAGAGAGTTGTGTTTGTGGTCAGAAAACACTTGAGGAAAGAATGAAGTAAGGAGCCAAAGCTATCTGTGTTGTGAGGCAAATGTTTGGAGTCACAGTGCCGTATCATTCCTTGACCCACCTTCTCTATGCTGCCCTGCAGAGCACTGCAGTAATTGCACTGCCCAAGAAAGGTCACAGTTTTCTTGCTCAGAATGTCCATTTCATATCTAGTGTCTTTTGTGGTGACAAAGAGCAGTGTTTCTGCACGCTTCCCTGATCTCTGCTTCTGTAGGGCTGGGTAAGAAAGGAACAGACTGCGTCAGGGCTGGGGAATGTGTAAACTCTGCCAGGACAAGCCTTGCTTTAATGACTGTTAGCAGGCTGCTCTTCTCTCCAAGAGATGACATGAGATTTGTTACAGGACACATTAGATAGGATACTTTTTTTTTTTCCCTGGGTCAGTGTAAGAGCATATAGATTTAGGCAGGGGAAAAGAGTTAATGGCATTTTGACAGATTTGCTACCATATTTAGTGAGCAGCATAAAGAACAGAGATCTGTATTAGTCAATTTCTAATGGAGATTTTAAAAGAGGAACATCTTCACCCATGTAATACGTCATTTGACAAAAATGGGCTATCCAGAAAACTACAAACATAACTACTCTTAGTCTTCTACCTTCTGATTGCTGAGAGCAATACCAGTTTCACCATTATTCAAATACTAAGGATTTGAAAGGTTTGAAGGTAAACTCAAGTCAACATTTTTACTTTTTCCAGCGCATTAAGACAAATACCAAAACCTGAGACTAAGTCTCAACAAAAAACAAGAGTATGGTAAGGAAAATGTCAGAGAATGATCTTGCTTTCTGCTATAGCATGTGATCTTTTGGCTGTTTTTTCTGCCTACAGCTGAAAATATGCCCTGTAAACCCCTTAACAGCATCAGAACCTGTGGGATGTTGCCACAAGTTGCCCATGTCTGGGTTTGAGAGGGCAGAGACCCTTACAGCAAGAATAGGGCAATTCTCCTTTCTTTCCTCTCCCAGCATTAATTCTTTTTTAGTCCCTTCATTTCTCTTTCTTAATTCTTTTCCTTCTGCACTTCATGACCACCAGCAAACTCTGTTTCAGGAGGCTTGATGTGCTGGTGGTTTTCTCACTGCCATCTCTTTGCTACCCCACAAAATCTTGTCTTGTGCTTCTCTGCAAAATAAATATGCACTTGTCAGTGAGGAAATGGTATGGAAAAGAATTAGCTACTGAAACTTGCGCTCTGAAATGTTGTCTTCTGGCTGTAAGCAAGTTGGCTGAGGAGGTAGTATCCTCAGCCACCTATGGCACCCTAGAAATGGGACCACTTCTGTGGACATCTTCCAGGTCCCTGCTGTGTGGGCTAAGCATGCAGCACTCACTATCCACTCTCGCTTAAAAAAGAAAAAAGTTGTGAGAGCAGCTCTTTCCCAGCTCAGTTCTGAGGGCTCAATTCCTGCAGTTAACAAACCATCAGCAGATCAAGGTGCCCAAGGAAGGGTGCAGGTGGACCATTTAAGGTAGTTCAGTCTGGGCTTGTCCCCAGGGGCAGCCATGGCTGAAGTGTGTAGATCGTGGAAGGAGGGTCTTGAGAAATAGACTTACCTGCAAAAACCTGGGGAAGAGATGGCTTTTATCAATGCCAATGAGGATGTGTAGGATCTCCAATACAGATAACAACTGGCAAAGGCGCATTACAAGTCCTATGGAGTAAAATGTGTCGGCCAATGAATCTACAGACAAAAAGAAGATGAAAATTAGAGGCTGGTTATACAGTAAAAGCCTGGACAAACTACTGGGTTTGCTCTTGCCCTGTCACCACTGGAGATGACAAAAAATGAAATTCACACAGCACCAAACTTTTGGGTAGCAGAAGCAAAGCTTTGGGGAGGAGGCAGTCCATTCTCTGTGTGTGGCTCTGACACAGAGGCAGGAAGCTGAGAAAAGAATGGGATCCCCTGTACTTGATGCACTGGCAAACATTGTGCAGGATGTGTTGGTTTAGAGAACTACTTTAGGATATTTCTGAATATGTAGACATGTTGAGGAAAAGTATGAGGAATGTCTAAACATGAGGAGATGTTGAGTTCCTGCCTGTATCTGTACCCATGGCACTTCCTAAAACAAGCAGACCACAAAGTAGGTCTTTTATGTACCTGCAACTGTCCACCATTATAAATAATTTTAAATTTCCAGCAACTAGTTTTCTGGTTTTGTGCCTTAACCCCAGGCAATGGAAAGACAAATATGTTGCACAGAGTCGTGCACAATAACCACAAAGATACTCCCTCCTAGTGGCTTCAATAGGATTAATATTCACCATAATGACTGGACCTAGACACATTTAGGTCAGTGTCTAAGTCAAATGTTACTAGTATGCTGCTGAATATCAAAGCTCATTAGCAAAACAGGAGCTTCATTCCTGATGTGATACAGGCAGAATGTAGGTACTAGTAGTTTGTTCATCCTTTTTAATGGCTAAAACAATGTTTTTCTAATTGAAATAACGGCCCCTGGTATTGGACATACACCTATTCAGAATCCTAACTTTATCTCTAATTTGATGTTTCTGTGTGCCACTGCCTCTTAAAATGTTTAAGGAAAACACAGAAGGAATCCTACCTTTTCCAAATGACATGAACCTGATGATCATATTTGTAAATATCCAGGAATGTCCACAGAATTGCATTAAGTCATACACAAAGAGGTAGGTATTCATGGTGAAGCTGTGGAGGTGAAAATGATAAAGCAAACTGTATGACTTACTACAACATTCAAGCTTTCTAACCTGTAGAAATCGCACCCTCTTCGGACATGTTAGTATATCAAAGGAAAACAGCTGAAATGTAAACAGATCAGTGAAAACTCTCCATGTCTGTCAGTTGTCACAGAGGAGTACTCTCCCTAATGGATCAAAGGCTCCCTTTGTTGGTATACCTAGGTTATGCCCCCCAACATTTTCTGAGTTTCTACCAGTGATGAGGGTGATCTGTGGTCATACAGTGAAACTTGTGCCTCCAGAGGAAAAAGTAACTAAACAAAGACAACACTCCACTGAGTGCTGGATTCAAGCCTCAGCCCCTTGGCTTGACTCTGCTTTGACAGTGCGACCAGACTCAAGGAACTGCTGGGGTCGCACCCACCACAGCGCTGCTGAGGACCTTGCACTCTCGCAGACACCAGCGTTGGGGTTTCTTTATCTGAGTGAGGTTTATCCTGTTCCTCCCAGAAGACGTGCCTCTTGTATGCACTCAAGACAGCTTAGAGTACAATACAAATAACTTGTAGTGTCTCCAGCAGACAGCATAGTTGTAAATAAGTAGGTGAAGAAATAGAAAAGAAAGCCGCATTTCAATCTGCTTTTATTTGATGCAGTCCAAAGGATATGTCTTTCCCTTTTTTAACCAACTTGCTCCACAGGTTTTCCAGGTAAACATCAAACTAGGGTCTTTGTCTTTCTGCACAGCCTGTGTTTCAAGTTGCATTTAATAAAGTGAATCTTCTCCTGTTGGAGCAGACTAACTTTTGTAACTAACCTAATTTTCATAGGTAATCTGACTTTTTGCAAAACTTCATAGGCTCTGGAGATACTTAATTTCCCTTTCCCATAAATGTATTTTCTTCTGACTTACCGCAGAGAGAGAAGCTTACCTGTCCTCCAGCTATGAAAAGGACTGTCTAGCTCTTTGGGAAATCAACTGGTTAATTTTGTACTAGAATTTATCTCCTGTGTTTGACCAATTAATTTCCTGTCCCAATAAGTAGTAAGATCTCTTTAAGTTGCCCCTTGATCCAGTGTGTTGATATGGTACGTCTCTGACATCAAACTTTATTTGTATCTGTACATTAACAAACACAGTGAATTTCTGTGTTTAGAAATATCTAAATATGATAAATGCATATACTTCATTCCCAGTGTTGGACCAAGACCATAAAAAACAAGAAACACTTCTGTAAATTGATCTAGATAAACTGATCTTCTAAATTTTTAACCAACATGTATCCTAAGGAGGTCATAGAAATTTACTTTCTTCCTCTCTTCCTGTTATGCAGGATTGCTGCTACTCATATCATCACTTCTATAAGCACAGAAAGATTCATTGGCATAATTTACTTCTCAAGAGCCGTCAGTGCCCTTTGATATGATGAAAATAAAACATATGAGGACCCAGACGAATGTATTCCATAAACACTCCTTTTGTGAAAAATATGATTCTACTGAAGCAGACTAAAGTCCAGCAAGCTCTGTAAATATTCACCCAAAATCCCATCTGCCTTATTACTTAATGACACTTTGTTCTCTCTCATGGTAAGAAAACAGATGGGACACTGTACCTTACAAAAAGGCAAAAAATTAAGAACATTTTACTGATTTAAGAAACAGCCTTATTACTGGATGGATAGGAATTACCATAACAGGTATGAAAGTTACAGAAACAGTTATAAAAATCTTGAGGCTTTCTGGTCAGCATGTTCACCAGTCTGATGGTCTGATACTGCCATGTGGGCTTTACACAGGATGCAATATGAGCATAAGGTTTCTCTCCTCTTCTGAAGTTTAGTTGGCTACATCTGTCTCTCATCCTCAGAACTTGTCTTTCAGTGATGTGGGATTATTTTCTGAACTCTGCCTCCATTGGTTGGCTAGAAAATTGTTGTCTTCACGCTCTTAAACTGCTTAATCCTGGCTAAACAGGGCATAACCAAGAGGATGTTTGTAAACGCAGCTTCACACTAGTGTTTTGGCAATGTGGCAGCCCTTGCATGTTAGAACTCATCATCTATAAAATGTGCTGGCAACTACTGAAATGTATACATACTGTTGGCATTTATGAAGAGCCCTGTATTCCCAAAGTGTAGAGATGTGCTGGCAGGCAGTGTGCCGGTGTTACCTGGAAGACAAATTCTGGCCCCAGAGCTGCGAGCAGCACAGCTCCCTCGCTTGGTGATGCTCTCCACTGCGTGAAGGAACAGCCCTGATCTCAAAATGGGGTTTCATCCTACTGTGTTAATCCCTGCAAAAAAGGTACCTAAGACCAAACAAATGCCTTTGTCAGAAGTGAAGAACTCTGCAGAGGATAAAAGGTGATGTCCGTGTAACCAAAGGAAACTGAAATGTAACTGTTCTCTAAGGTCTTTCTCATCCAAAGGCTGATCTCTTTACTTAAAGAACCAGAAACAGACTGAGGATAACCCATTTCATTGTCTTCACAGTTTTGTGTCACAACACAAAATTCAGTCCTCTGCTTCTATTTGAAAGGTCACTGGCAGAAGAGATGGGCTTTAGTTAGATTTCCTGCTCCCCTTGGTTCACAGCAGGTATCATTCCACATTCACCTCACAAAGCCTGCTTCTGCAAGCACCCTTGCAGACAAAACACTGACTAGCAATCCAACAGGTAGCTGTTTAGTTCCTGACTTGCTGTCTGATCTTACAAACCTCACTTAGCCTCCCTGGTGCCTGATTTGTAAAATGGTCTTTCTGCTTCATTTATTGCTTGTAGTGTGATGTGCTTTAACACTTTCAAGTTGCTTTCATTTGAAGGCACTGGGGGAGCACTGCACATTTCAGCAGTCTGCCTGCATTGATGACAGGAGAAAGAAACAGAAATGGGTCTTGCAGGAGAGAGACCCAGAAGGCTGGACTTGCTCTCAGCTGTTTTAGTAGTCAGTTCCACGTTACTGATTTTTCCACGTGGCTGATTTTATATCAAATACATTGAAATGCCAGGCAAGCATTCATCATATATAGGGCCAGCCTTGCTTAGTGGAAAGCTTTATCTGCTTTCTGTCTGGGCAAAAAGCCTAGGAAACTAGACGAAACCATAAGACCACCCAGAACTAGCACACACAGCAGCATGGTCCCAAACATTCTCTTTTCTATTCACCAGCAGAGATTTTACCAGTGACAGTTTTAGCTTGCAAAACCTGATGTATTTCCACAGGCAGAAAGATCACATAATGGTTGTATTTTTATTATTTTAGGTCTTCAGCATCTCTGTGGTAGCTATCATCTGAGGTAAGTATGGAGGTAGGTGCCCTCAGTGTCTGAAGGGTGGTCAGGACCATGTCCCCCTTGAGCTAAGGTGACAGCACAGCAGTGGCACCCAGCTCAGGGCAGCCCTTGCCTTGGCTAGGTGTCCCTTGCAAGGTGCCAGGATGAAGCCCACACTCAGGACCCTTTCAGGGGGGGTCCCACCCAGGCCTGCATGAACTGAGCCCTTCCATACCTTTGGAGCTTTGGCACTCTGCTGCGTTCCTGTGCACCCATACTGGCTGGCCACACATGAGGAAGCAACTCTTGCATGGAAACCAGAGAGAGATGTTCCTTTTTTTTTTTTTGTCGTCGTCCCCCCCCCCCCCCCCCCCCCGCAGGAAAGGTCTGCTAGAAAAGCCCCTCTGCTAACACAGTTTCCTTTTAAGTCATGCTGGTCTGAACTTCTACCCCTTCCCCCTCCCACCGCCATGACAAGCTGCAAGCGCTATAGCTCAGAAGAAAGCTGCTGAGAACCAGGACAAAAGATGTACTTTTCTCTCACAGGCACATCCCACCCCAGGTTTTTTTCCCCTTCCTTTTCACATTTGAGTAGTCTAGGTGACCTGCACTCAAGAGATATTACCTGTTGCAGGGGTCGGATTGCTGCTGCTGCTCCTGATCTTTCTCCTTTTTTCTCTCTACAGCTGCAACAGCTGTTTGTTAGGAGATCACCCCTCCTCTTTCCTCTTCCCCCACCCCATGACGTCACCGTATGTAGCACTAAGCAGGAACAACACTGCACTTCCCGAGAAAGGAGTTTCTAACCCCAAATATCTTCATTTGCCCTGCAGCTCACCTAGCCTAGCCTAACCTAACCTAACCTAACCTAACCTAACCTAACCTAACCTAACCTTAATTGGTTTCTTGCTGTTGTACCAGTAAGCTAGTCTGTAAATCCCGTTAACTTTGTCTCTTAACCCAGAGCAATATTTTGAAAAACTACTGAAGAGAAGAAATGCAAAATTAAAAATTTGTTCTTCTTTTCTGTTTAAATCATCAGCACTATAACAATGCTAACAACACTATCAAATGATAAGGAAGGCTGGGACCATAGCATAAAGGGAGCACTTTAAATTACTTCAGATAGAGGAAAGAGGTTTCCACTTCTTATCTAGAAATGTCTATTTATTCATGCCCTTGTGAAATATGGGCACTACTGGCAGAGGAAATGTATGTGTGCATCCTAGTTTACTTCTACCCTTAATATCTGGGATATCTCAGCATAAATCAGATGAAGAAGAATGTCATAACATGTTTATAAAATCCCTTCTGCCAATAAATAATTTTTCCCACTGGCACTCATATTGACAGCACATCCCATCCTACAAAGAGTTTTGAAATTTGATGTTATGTCTGAAGAAGTCCCCAAGGATGTAATCAGCATAGGATGTTATGTGTAAGTACAAAAAGTCTGGGGAATAAAATGTGCCTTACTGGGTCTCATCCCTGCTGCAAGTGACACTGAGCTCCTGGCAAGACCATCTCCACTCCCTGTGGTGTCCTGGAGAGGTGAGAAATGCCTCCCTGGCAAGCACGTGATTTCCTGGCAAACACAGTGTGACACCATGTTTTTCCTGGTTATGTCTCCCATCTGGGATGTTAGCAGAAAGGTCATGCAGTTGTGCCTGGCTCTCCTGCTGGTGTGGCAGCTCACATCTACTGCTCAAGAATCATCATCTTCTTCTAGGCTAGAGAATGCATTTCTTTTCCAGGAGGAAATAATGAATTAGTGTTAAATAAAGGGTTAAGCAATTAAACTAGTGGCTATTGCAAGGCTCGGCCCACAGCTCTTGCAAAACAGCTCCCACACTGCCTGCATGCCTCTGGGAGGACAACTGGTGTGACTAATACTGCCAGAAGTTGATCTCACGACTGTAGCAAGATCCAGCAGAAGGAAGAACAGCTCTTTTCAAACATCAGGCAAATACATAAAAGCAACAAAAGCTCACCTAGCTTTGTGATGTGCAAAATCCCTCTTGTGTGCAGCTGCCAAGTTAAAAGCTCCCACAGATGACAAGGGCACCCACAAGAGCTTGTGAGCTGGATAGCAGTTCCCTTCCATGGTGCTGCCCACCCTCATGGCACTGCCTGGGAGGCAGGGGGGGCAGCTGGGGGGCAGCTGGGGCAGCCCTGGCAGCCTGCATGCTGTGGCATGGGGCTCTGCCCCATGCTGGGGCCCCAAACCAGCCAGTGCTACTCTGCCCCAGGCAGGACTTTACAGCAAAACAACCAGTGCTGAGGAGGTGGTGGCCACCACAGACGCATGTTGAGGGCTTTCCTTTGACAGCAGCCTGATCAGGTGGATGCCCATTGCTTGCTGGAAAAAAAAATCTCCTGGTGTGATGGCATGTGAAAGGAGTGATGCTGTCCTCTGAAAGAAATGATGTTGGTGTGCTCCAAGCCTGCCCTGTGAGGAGAAACAAGGCGTTGTGAGGCACAATGACTAGAAAATTTACTTCAAAGGTGTATTTCTGACATGAACTATAATGCCATTATAAATACACCCATTTGAGTGGCAATGCACTGCAGCAGTGGAGCCAAGGTACAGGGCTCATAAATCTACCAGTACATGGATGTTCAAATTCTGCTTTGGGAGATGTAGAATGCAATTCAGTCATTGGGTTGTAGTAGATTTGGCCAATCAGACCTCATGCTAGCCCTTAGGATCTGTTTTTCACAAGAAAAATCCTTCTCTGAAATACATGGTTTTTTCTGTGTACAGCTTGTAGTTGAAAACGCATTTAAGGTCCTTCAGTTGTGCAATTTGTAGTGGTATTTTTGTAGTGTGATTCCCTAACGGTATAAGAAAGGAAGATCAGTTATAAGAGGTAACAGCTTTTATTAGACTAGATGGAAGTGGGAACACTTCCAGGCACACAGAGTTTGGAGAGAGGCTTCTATGCTTAAAACATTTAACAATTCTGTAAGCTGCAAAGACATTCAGATGAAAGCAAATATTAAATTACACTATCAGAACATGTTAGCTGAATATGGGAAAATTAGGATAAGTCATGGAAAAAAACTATCTTTTATTTTTGGAAAATAAACTTCACTCCAGCTACTTCTCTTGCAGACAGACTTGTCTAGAAACTACTTAACCAGCATCAAAAATTTACTTGTATATAACTGCTGGCATCTCTTAGAACAAGTTTCATGACTGTGCAGCACACATTCAGCCTGAATCTCCTGGATTTCTCAAAATCTAAACAGATTGTAATGACATTTTGTTTCCCTGTGTCCTGAGGTGGGAAAAACGGGTTGTGTGTGGGTACAGTGTTTGTGTCAGGAACCACTGGAAGGGGGTGCTTTATGCACAAAGTTAACAGCAGTCCTGAAATTTATCCAGTGATATGGAAGGAATCTCATTCCCTTCAAACAGGAAACATCACCAGGATAAAACATCTGCTCCTTTTATGTATAGCTTTTGTTTCCAAATCCTTGCTGTAAAAGCAATATGCAGATGTGTTTTAAGAAGAGAAACCATGTGCCTTAAAATTAATTTTCAATGTTCCTAGCTGTTAATTTTATGTCTTCTTTCCTTCATGATTAGATATTTTGGCTACCTGAATTGAAGCCTATGTTCTGGCCAGCAGATTACACTAGTTTAAGCATTGCTAAATCACAGCCCTTAAACATGTGCTTAATTGGAAGCACACACTCCAGTGCTATTCATTTCAGTTAGAGTAAATCCTGGGCTGTCTGGGTGCCGTGGAGCTGATGTGGTGCAGTACTGGACACTCATAGTTCTCACTAGCAGGCAGAGTATTTGCCCAGTGCTGGTTGCTGTTTAGGTCGTCTGATCAAGGCTGCCAGTGAGGAAAGGAAGGCTGTGCAGAGGCAGCAGAGGAACCAAAGTCATCTCCACGTTGCAGGCAAGTAACAGGGGGAAGTGTCAGTGCTTTTGTCTGTGCTCTCAAACTGGGTAAAAGGGAAGCAGCAGCCATGCCAGCTTCATGCCTCTCACACACTGTCAATTTTGTAAATTCAGCAGAGACCCTGGCTTTGAAAACAGGTCCTGCCTCACCGGAGCTGACTTGCTGGTGTCATCCAACAGAGTAAGGCGCACCAAAGTCTTGGCTGCTTTAGGATGAAGAAAGGCGTCCCAGGTGAGCAAGCATTGTGCCACAGGGGTCCACCAAACAGATACAGAGCTGGCAGGATTTTTAGCTTTACAGTTTAATCAGGTGAAAAAATGATGAAATTTGGAAATGCTTTTGGAGAAAAAAAAAAATCTCAGCCAGTCTGTTTGGCTTTGGTCATCTGAGAGTGATCTTTTGCATTTACCATCTTTCAGGACAGTTCAGCTCCACTGCAGGCAGGGTTATTTCAGAAAAAGCAGACTGGTCGCCTTTCCTTGCCACTGCCCTGCAGCTGAAGCAGAGCAAGAGGAAGGACAAGGGAAGCCAGACAAGAGCCTCCTGGCAGCTCCTGTCCATACCTCCCAAAATGTCGCTTGGATGAGATGTGACAGGCTTACCCTCCTTACTTGTCAGTTCCTGGGAGTCTTTGAGGGAGTAGGTCATCTGGCCTCTAGACTGACCTTTCTACTTGCAACCAGCCCTACAACTCTGTAGGAATATGTTGGTTTTCGGGAATTCATTATTTCCAAGCATTCATCTCCCAGATTACAAGATATTGCCCCAACACTTGAGTGGAGGTAATCAACAGAAGACTACTGACTATGTTCTCAGCATAGGATAAAAATGCAAACCATGCGTTTCTGTAATACACCTTAATCCTGTTTTTCATAAAACTATTTCTACAGGGAAGCAACTTATTTTTGTGATGCAAATGATGGCTTCTTTTTAGGCTGATTATTATAACCTGGTTTTACTGTTTTTAAAGAATCGGAATCTGCATATTCAGGGACAATATAGTCTATTTCTTTAGGGTAACAATTTTTTACAATTTAATTTTCTTACAGGGAGCTTTGTAAATAGCATCACTCATTTTACATTTTTTTTAAAAAAAAAACCCTTTATCCTTTGGTAGAACTTCCTGTCCTTCCTTCTCATTCCCAACCAGCCTCTTTTCAGCAGAGTGGAAAATTCACTGGTTTTGCTAGGGAGGCAGGGAAAGGATTAACTAAATATCAAAGACATACGCAGTTCTGAAATGAGTCTTCTACAAGCTCTGTGCCTCACAGTTCACTGCACTCAGTTTCATTGCTGGATGAGACCCACGGGCCCATCAAATATGCCACTACAATAATAAGGAGGAATTACTGCTTGATGGGCTGGGAGATTTCCCTTTTTTTTTTTTCTTTAGTGTTAGCCATTACCAAGTCACTCATAACAGAAGTTGTGATAATAGCTTCTGACATTTTCCACGTTTAAGTTACCCTGCTATGAGGAACTGGGAAAGAGAGGGAGATGTGCCCTATTTTTCTCGAAAAAGAAAAAGAAAAAGAAAAAGAAAAAGAAAAAGAAAAAGAAAAAGAAAAAGAAAAAGAAAAAGAAAAAGAAAAAAAGAAAAAGAAAAAGAAAAAGAAAGGTTTAGTAACTTGAAATACTTTTAGTCACCAGTAATCACATTCAGCACAAATCCTTTTTAAATACATTTGAGTAGCTGTGACAGGATTTTAACTCTTGTCCCAAGGACAACAGCATGAGTTCTTCTACAAGCAACAGGAGCTTATTTTTAACTATTAAAAAATTCTAATCACAAGATCTATTACAGCCAATGTGAGCTTTTCCCAATAAGTGGAGACCAGAAATGAGTCCACCTCAAACCCAAAGAGACTTGAGAGAAAGTGTATCAATTGCTTAAAGAGAGACCAATGTTTTTAAAAATATTTGAAGTCAAACAAACAGACCCTTTTTTTTTTTTTTTTTTTTTTAAGAAAAGCCTTCTGTTTTATATAAATATGTCTGTCAAGATATTTCCTTTCTGGAAAAATAAACTGTAACACACAGTACTGAAGCTAAGTCCAGAGGAAGTTGTGTAGGTTCTGGCCTACCAAGATAAAAAACTTGAGGAATACAGCCAACAGTAACAGTTACAGTGAGTAGGCATGGTGGTAACTGGTGTGCAGGGGGCAGTATGCTATTTGAAATCTCAGTATTTAATCTCCTTAATGTGGATTTTGACTTTGCAAATGCATTACCATGTTTTAACAGTTATTTTGTAGAGGGGAGTGTTAATGTGTTTACTTTCATACTTTCAAAAGCAGATTATATTATTTGCTTTGAAGATTGAATTCTTTGTTGCTGAAGGTAATGTGGTTTTAGGATCCTAATTGCAAACCCTTGGGCTCAGGAAGATTGGTCTTAGAAAACTGATCAACCTTGCAGCCTCTTGTGGAGAGATCTGAGGTAGTACATGAATGTCTGTGTGCTCATCTACCCATCACTTACCATTGCTTCACCCTTAGCCCCCCTGAAATTAAAACAGATGGTTGCCAGTTCATGTGAGCTGGGGATTTCAGTTTTGATGTTGTACAGAGAGAACAGGGATTCCTCCAGGACACAACTAATGAAGGGCCTAAATTGCATTTGGAAGCAAGGTGGGCTTGGCAGTGCGTTTCTGCAGTGGGGAGGCCCCACGACAGCACTGCAGCTGCCCTCCGGGTTGCAGAATAGGCTGTGGCACTGGCATGTCTGCAGGCTGAGAAGAAAGATTGTCCTCACTTCCCCTGCCAGAGTTTGCTCCTCTAGGAACCCTCAGCACTGAAAAAGCCCTTGCACCATACCAGGATTTCTTGATGTCAGTAGCACTGTGGGAAGCACTGATCTAAATGCCCCATCCTTGACTATATGAGGATTAGTAGGAATATTTTTTGATATTTAAAAGCACAGTCATCTTATTGGAAAGTATCAAAGAAAGTTCCATTGTTGAACCTGCATTATTCACCTTTTTTTGCTTTGCATTAAATTTCTAAAGCAAAGTAAATTCATTCTACTAGTCAAAACTGAGGGCTGATACTTTCTTTTAAGATTTATTCTGTGTCATTGTCACCCTCACTTCTTGGTCTCCCCTCTGGTCGCTCCCTGGAAGGACCCAGTGTTCCTCCACACCAGGGAGGGGGTAAACAGTTTAGGGCTGCCCCTGACAAGGGGCAGGCTGAGTTGGAAGGGGTGAGGGCTAGCGGGATGTAGCAGTCCATGGGCACTGTCTACCTGTGAGCAGTTCTTGATCCCTTCTCCAGCCCACACCCTTCAACCCTGGTGTCGGTCTGCCTGCTCCACCACAGCCACCACTGCAGCTTCCCTGTGGCTGCTCTGAAGGAGTTCACAGCTGTCCATCCTAGCAATAAGGGCTCATCCTGGATGATTATTTGGGGAGTTATTTCCACAAGCTTTTGTCTTGCTCTGCTTTGTTTTTTTCCTCTGTTTTGGGTTTGCCCCACCCCAGTCTAAAAAGAAAGTAAAGCCAGAGCTGACGGAACAGCCCAAACCCATGGAAGAATTGCTCTGGACAGCTGTAGTTGACTGTGACTTGTGAATAATTTTTTCCAGAGTAAAGCCTGGAGTAAGCATTCTGCAGTTCTGCTGTAGCTATTCTGAGGTTTCATGTGGGATACAAGACATTCAACCCCAATCCCATAAATCCACTCCAGAAAACAGACTCTGCATAGATGAAACCGTATCACTTTTAGTGCAGTTTCCCAAAAAGTGCAGCACAGCACATGCAAACAAAGTGCTATGAGACTAGCTGTGAGAACAACCACAACTGTGACTTGGACCAGTGCTGCACAGCACTGCTGTATGAGTCTTACGAGAAAATTTATGAAACATTTGGCCTACAGTCAATTCCATCTTGGAAGGATTTTGTTTCACCTATGTTAAATTTTCAGCTGGGATTTGAGACTTCACGTTCACTATTTTATTCATTTCCATTTGAAAATAATGTATTTTAAAAACTACATTTTGCTACATTTTTTTAACTTCTAGAAAAATAATAACTGGAAGAAATACCAGAGGGTTTCAGTTAGCCAGGGGTATAATATGCAGCTGACCTGGTAATAGATGGTGATGAAATACAGATTGCACCAAAATGTTACAATAGCAGGGAGAAGAGAGAGGATCTTCTGACTCTTCAGCTTTCTTCCTTTACCTTAAAGACACTTTAACTTTCTTTAAATAGTAAGAATAAAACAAACATATATCGGTGTGCTATTTTCTTTTTCCTTTTTATTTGTTGAGCAACTACATCTGTTCCAGGCTCTCCATCTTTAAATGGGTCTTCTACACATTGTCACAGTACATATAATTTCTATTCTCTCACAGCTGGTCAAAAAGTAATTGAAATCAAATGCTCGTTTATGAGTTCCTGTCCATCATCTCTGAGATCTTTCTTTCAATAGTTGTTCTTTTTTCTTTCAATTCCCTCCTGTGAACCCAACAGCAGTTTATTGATAAGCAACATGTTCATAAAGAGCTGAAACACTGTCTTGCCAAAATACATGTACATTCACCTACAATTCTTACACTTGTCTATAATCTCACTTTGCCCTCTAGTGCCCATTCTGTTTTTTTCCTGCAGTGCAAAGTACCCTGTTGACTGACATATGTCAAAACATATTTTTATTTGGCAATGAGATTTTAAAGGACAGTTTTGAACGAAAAGGAAAACTTTATGGTATGAGAGTTTCTGAACAATTAGTGGACCATGAATTAACATATTCCCACTGCAGGCAAGTGAGGTGATAAAAACTGGGATCCTTTGTGAGAGCAGCTGAAAATATTTCATGCTATTTCCAAGTTTCAGTAAAGATGAGGCCATTTCAATAACAGTTTACTGCATTACAGAAACCACCTAGGATATCAGAACCAGAAAGGTAAGTAGGCTGAATGTCCTTTTATTGTACAGGCTTGAAGAAGTGCAAAAACTAAACAAGCAGCAGAAATAAGTAAGATTTGAAACAGTCTCGCAGTGGGGCCATTTCAAGTGCTGCTAGTTAAAAAGCCCAAGAAATACACATTTTGCTGTAACATTTGTGGCGGGGTGTCACCAGGCAGAAAATGGCTCTGATTGTTTCTTTGCTCTTTTTCTGTTGCTCTGGATCACGGGGAAGTTCCTAGCTGGTTTCATCTCTGGTATTTCAGCTTCAGACCTGATACCCATGTCTCTCGTCACTTCTTTAGCTTGCGTCCATGAGTGGTAGACAGGAGAGTATGTACACCCTGCAAAGAGACCTGTGTCATAGATATGGTACCTGAGATCTGGTATACCATTGCTGTTGTTCTTACCAGTAATTTTTTTCATTTAGATGTACCTTTTCATTATCACCCCTTGAATGATACTCTTCTGAATGGCTGGAGATCAGGGGAAGCCTTTCCTCACCTGATGCTTAAAGCAACCTCTAGCAATTTCAGCCCTGTGGGACTATCATCACCCTCTCTTGGGAGCCACAGCCATGCTCTCTCTCCTCTGCTTCTTTACACCCAACCCAGAGGCCTGTGCCAAATGTACATCAGCCTTGGCCATGGGAAATAGCTTTTTTTGGAAGTTTTTGGGGGTTTTACCATATTTTTACTAATATTCATCAGGTAACACAGCCTGGATATAACTGTTTTCCCCCTTACAAACATACAGTGACTAGGGCAGATATAACCATTTGAAATGGAGTTACCCAGGGACAATTTCCCAAGGGTAAAATCTGGGCCTGACCTCACAGAAATTAGTGGATTTCTGTCCAGTTTGTTGCAAGTGGTTTTAAAGAATTTGATTATATTCAATTATTACTCGAGGCTATGTGGTTTGGAGGGGAAATTCATTGGAATACCAAGGGCTATACAGTTCTGTGGGTCAATTTGTGAGCAAAGGGAAAGAGTCAGAAAACTTCATGCAGCAATAAAACACAGCACTGAATGGTAATGTTTGAGGTTGCAGTAGCCAGGATGAATATGTCCATGAGCAAGTAGGATGTGCAACAGGCAGGTGTGGCTTTAGGATACTTTTATGTAGAGAAGTTATTTCAAATAAGCTTGTGAAAGAATTTAAAGTGAATTGGAAACACAGCAGGAAGAAATAAAAGCCTTTCCCCCAGGTAGTTAGAGGAGACAAGGGTATTTCAAGTAAGAGTAACAGGCCAACTGAGAATTACTGCAGAAGCCATAGCTACTCTAAACAATATCCTGTGTAGACAAATCCTTCTACATTTACTTTACCTCTTTGAACAAAGCAAATGTTAGAATGATTCAAATGTAAAAAAACCCCCAAACATTCTTGGAAAAGAGCATACAAACTTTGAAAGAATAATGAATGGTTTCAACCTAAGACAGGACCACTTAAATAAACAATGTACTACTTTAATTTTGATGCAGTCTCAATCAGTACAAATATAGCAATTCCTGTAAGGTGAGGGATTCCCAAATATATGATTATCTATATGTAGGTGAAATAGAGATGGAAAGTAGCAGCCCATTTTTTCAGCAGAAAACACCATAGGATGACACTATTTGTCGTAAGATGACAATCCCTTTCTATGGAGTAACCCTCACTGAAAAATCACATAGATTAATTTATAGCTCATGTAGACACCCTTTAGACACCAGGGGAAAAATTTATGTACATTGAATAATTCATTATATTTGCAAAAATAAATTTCAGCAATGTAATTATTTAAACACAATCAAAATTAACTAGAAGTACTGCCACAAGTTCTTCTATATAGAATAATAAATATAAATATTTTTAAAGCTAAGTTATATCAGCTCAAAATCTTTGTACCTTAGTTGTTAAGTTTCCTTATGACTTTATCGATCAATTGAAGACATCTCCTCATTTCTGCACGGCTGATCTCCCAGGAGCACAGGTTATGTTGCTTGTCTTTAAGAAAACAGTCTATTTTTTGGAAGTACTTTTTCAGTTTCAGCCTGTTGACTTCTTTACTCTGAAAGTAGTGGGTCTGCTTCTTGATTACACATGCCTCCAATTGCTCAATTTGCTGATAAAGTCCATTTTGGAATTGTTCTAAAGCTGTCCCATCCCAAGCAGCTAAAGTCAGATTTTTGCTAAAGATATAGAAGATGTGTTGGAAGATCTCTTCGATGGCCACTTTGACAATCTCTTTCTGTCTGGGCTTTAGAACCTGCTCAGGAAATCTGAAGGCCATTTTCTCTCTTAGACACTGTCGAGGAAACTTTTTGCCCATCTTGTCCAAAAGTTGCAGGCTGTTCTTGATCACTTTTCTTTGCTGTAAAGGAAGGTGATTACACTGAAGACTGGAGATGGTGGTGGTGCACAACAGTATGAGGCCAATTTGTATCAAGCCCAAAGCATTCATGATAAAGATAAGTTCTTATGTTCCTCCTTTCCTGTGTATAAATTCTGACAGACAGGCTGGGACGCTTTGAAGGTCATTCGTAGGCTCCTCTTTCTTCAAAATCTTGAAATTCAATTATTCTGTAGGAGAAGTTTTCTTTCATCATTTTTTGGTTTTTAAGGTTTTTCCCCTTGTGTATGCTTTTGGCACTTACCACTTTCATTTTCTGCTTTATGACTTCATTGTCTTTTTTTTTTCTTGCCTCTTTCTTTTTATTTCAGCTGGATATTAGAATGTTATATCTATATCTTAGATTACCTATTCCCTCTCCCTTAAAAATTCCACAGGAAGTATAATGAGAGTTTAAAAGAAAAAGTTACAGAAATATCCTTAGTTTTTTAATATTTTAGCAGTGAAAGAACATGTTGAAATAAAATAACACTCTCAATGATGGGTCAGGAACTTGTTGAATACTACTGCCGTCTTGTCTCCTCAGCATGATTTATACTTCCAAAATTCAGTTAAGCTTTCTCTGCCTATTATCATTCAGGGAAAATATTTTCTATCTCCTTGACTTTATTTCTCTTGACCATTTAGACTCAAAGGACAGATGTCATATCATTAAAATAGTGTGTGTATATACATATATATTAAAAAATGTGTACAGACATTAATATTGCTATGTGTATTTTAATGCATACACACTGCTGCTTAAATGAGGCGTTGATCTCACTTAGAGACTCTTAAGTGGCATGCAAGTACAAATACTCCCATGGGAACAGGTAAGATACTTGGATGAAATACTCTTTTTTCCCCCATATGAGTAACCGAGCAATAATCAATCCAGTGCCAGTAGAGCACAGGTCTGACATTAAATGGGAAGAGAATGAATAGAGAACACAAAAAATACTCAAAGTTTCTTTTTCATTTCCTTTCCCTGGCCATATAATAGAGGAGGTTACAACTATCACAGTACATTGGGAAATCTGACTCCAGTCTTTGATTTTATTTTGAGGAAGGCTGGTCTTAAACCATCCTTTTGCTCTCTTCCCAGCCTCCTGTGCAAACATACGTCATTGCAAAGGCAATTCACTGCAGGTGATTATGTCTTGGTAAAGAGGTCAGATAAACTGTTTTTTTAGTCTGAGACCTGACTCTGTATTTTTGTTCTGTTGTTGCACCCATTGCTCTGTGGTTGGCTTCATTCCCAGTCTGGTAGTCACTCTGAGCAGATTTATAACTCTATTTTAGGGCTTCCTTTGTGTTCAGCACTAGGTATTTGGGAGACTTTAAGAAGTAATAAATAAAGCTGAGCACAATTATTCACATGTGCAAACTCCTTGGATGTGCTGATGTTGTTTAAGCAACCTTGGATCAGATGGACTGCCAGTGTGAGGAAAAAATGAATCCCCTATCACCTATGACAGTATTAAATAAAAAGTGTAAGAACAATCAGAGCGAGATATAAAATGCATAAGATGGGACCAAATCTTTTCACTTAGGGTGGAAAAACTGGCCTGAAGTGCATTATTGGGTTAGATAGATACAAAATGGCCATGGAGATGTATCAGTTTTTCAAAAATACAGCTGTAGAAGGTAACCATATAATATATTACAGTCATAATGAAATCGGTAACAAATTTATTTAGTTCAAGAAAAATATTAAATACTGCTGCAGCTATTTCCATAAATTATACACAAGTATTTGCTTCGAAACTGTAACCATTATATGAGCTTAATCCTTCTAATGATTTAAACAGGTAAAACTTCTTCACATTCATTATATCTCCCAGACACACAAGTTCTTTCTTTTCTCTTGCAAAATAGTTTTTTGCATGTTTTGCTCTCATTGAAGAGCTGGAGATGCCATCCTGGGTGTCACAAACATTACAGAGGGGAAAAATGGAAGATGGTTGTCTCTTCCAGATTTCTTACACAGATAGAGCTGATACAGGTGTTTTATTCTAGTCTGTGTTAACAGATCACTCTTCCTCACAGAACGCTTGACTTACTCCATCAGGTTTTGGTGGTGGTGGTGGTGGTTTTGGTTTTGTGTTTTTGTTTGGGTTTTGGTTGGTTTTTGTTTGGATTTTTTTTAATAACAACAAATTCTTCTTCCCCACTCAGTCAGTTTCTTGATTATTGCCCTGAGCAAAGCATAGTAGTAACACTGCATGATTCAGGGCACAGTCTCCCCTAATCATCTATCTTTATTGCTTAATTCAGAAACAAACAGTTCATTAAAAGTAGTAACTGGAAGAAGTAATATGAAACTGTAGCACAGATAGCTGTTTATTTCTCTGCCGGTGGTTGAAGCACAGACCACTCTAACCTAGAATGAAAAGAGGAAATAAGTTTACAAAGCACAGCTGTATTTCCAAGTAGACCTAATAGATCATTATTCTAGAAGAATTATCTGATCTTTGAGTCCATGCAAGAAAGATCTGCCCTTAAAAGGTCATCCAGCTGTATATGTATTCGTTACAGGAGTGGAAGACTAGAGGTAAATAAATGCACAATTTACTCTCTTTCTAACACCTTTAAAATGCCACAAATTGCTTCCCTAATGGAAGTTTTTTATTTTATTTTATAATGCAATAGAGGAATGAAATAAATATTTGCTATACCTTATGCCATGGGTTCTTTTATCTCAGGCACCAAGGCAAGTGGCAAATCTAAACTCAGCCTATGTATACGCTGGCAAATGGAACAGTGCGAGGGAACGTTCCTGCAGAATAGTGTGCTTTTGGCCTCCGATAACTACCCTGTGTTAAATTACTTCATATAACCTTTCTTCAGCTTTCTCAAATCAAAATAACCAGTTCCTCTCAACATTTCATCTACTCTAGCTACCAGTTTCTCTTCTCCTTTAATTCATTCAAAACAGACTGATTTTAACAAGTCAACATGCCACAAAGGAGTCCAGATGGGGTCAGCTTGTCCCTGCACAAGATAGCTTCCTCCCCAGCTAGCTTGACACCACCCATGTTAAAAGAAAATAGTTTTTCTCCATTATGCTTTCCATCACAGCTATAACTTTCTAGTCCTCTCCTTTATACATATACATTCTTTCTTTTTTACTACTTTTTTTAAAGCAAAAACCTCAAATACAGGCAAGATTGGATTCTTGGCTCTTGTCCCAAGACCATGTGGCTGGCCAGGTGCAGGCCTCATACTGTGAGGAACACCTCAGAGGGCAGAAAGGCAGAAGCAGCCAAAAGTGCCCATGTGCTGGTCAGAAATGGAATAGTACAGGTTTAATACCATAGCTCCACATGGATGGATAAAGCTAATTATATAGTTTTTTGACTACAGAATCAGCCATGAAGACAAATACCTTATTCAGTTTTAAATTATTAAAGCACAGTTAATTTAGAGCTCATATGCTACAATTTCATTCACAATCACTATTACAGTCTGCATTAAGATGTTAAAATCTAACTCAGCCATGTGAACTTCCGATCTCAGCAGACCATTTCTTGGCATCATGTTGACCTGCCCCAATCAAAGTAACTGTTTTATTTTCTGAGTAATTCACTGAAACCATTTGTGCAGTAAATGCTTGCTTTTGCAAAGTATTAACTAGTAATTAAAAAAACCCTAAGGGCTACAAATTCAGTTTACTGGAAAATAAATTTGGCAGAGCAGTCCTCAGTGAAATAGCAGCAAAGGGGTATTACATAACCTACTTTTAAAAGCATGGAAGTAAAAAAAATTACTATTTCCATTTCTGTCACTAAAGGTTTGCTACCTTAATTATAAAAACATACAAAAACTCTGTTAGGACCTTTTCTTCTGCTTAAAAAAGACCAAGACCTGCAGTCCTTTTTGTAGGGGACTAAATTATCTAGGAGTGTATTTACTTCCTCAGATTGACAACTTTGTTGTCTAGAGTCAAGATTGTCTAGAGTACATCCTTTATTATTTTAAATTTTAATACATGATGGAATTTCTACATCATTTTGTCTGTTTAAGCACATCCTCGTCTTTTCCAACAACCCAGTCATCTGCACCCTTATTATGTACGGTCAGTATTTATGAAATATTGCATACGCATCTATGAACTTAGAACAATAACATCCCTGGCAGGACAGAGGGCTGTGCCCGGGGAGACACCAGGGGCATGGGGGGCAGTAGGGTTGTTGTGCCAGGGGACACTGCTGGTTCCAGCCACCTGAGCTTGATAAAGTCCCCATTCTAAAGTCAAGTCAAGGCCAGTCCTTCTGGATTTCTGCAAATCTCACAGTTAGTGAACTCCCTCAATTCAGAAATGGGAAGACAATCCCCCGAAACATCTGTATTCTTCCAAATATGTATTCTTACAAGTCCCTCCGAGGCTCTGGCTGCTCCTCGTGGGAGGGCCCTCTGGTGTGGGGCTGCCACACCAGGGTGCAGGACGGCAGGCCTGGCAGACACTGGCCTGAGCTGGTCACAGCCGGATCCAGCTGCCCCGGCAACGGACAAAGCCGGCCCACCACGCCAGACACAACCAATCCAAGCAACTTGTTGCGCCTCTGAACCAACCAGAGGCATTTCTACTGGGTTGTGCGAGGAATTCCTCGGGGCGGCATGTTGGAAGGTCTCCTCATGCCTGGCCGACGGCATTCATTCCACTATCCTCCCATGAACCTGCACTCGATAAATGCAGGTGGAGCCTGACTTCCCCCAGTTGCTCTGTATGAGAAGTCTGATAAACTGAAAGGCTCTGCAAAGCTTGTTCTGCAAAGAAAACACAGCAAAAAGACACGTCACTCGCGACGCGTAAGGAGCGGCAGGAGGCCCCGCGTGTCTTCCTCTGTCAGCCTGGGCCCTGCTCTGGCAGGCGCAGCTCCCGCCCGGGCAGAGGGAACAGCTTCTTCCTCCTTCCCTTCTCCCACCCAGGACCCCTGCGCCTCTGCAGAGCAAACGCCCGGCCTCAGAGAGTGGGCCGGGCCACTGTGGAAACCTGAGGCTTGCTGGGTCTGGGGGGAGATGGGGCCTGGGGAAGGTCCTGCTGCTGGGGCAAAGTGCTGGGTGTCCCCCCTGCCACCGCCTGCCCGGCTGGGGCTCGCTCCCTGTCCCGCCACCCCTTCCCTTCGCTGCGGCCTCTGTGCTGGCAGAGTGGCCGGGGAGCGCTCCTGCACATGGGCTGTGGCAGCACCCAGCAGCTCCTCCAGCTGCCTGCCCTGCAGAGCCCAGGCCCCGGGGATGCTGGCCACCCTGCAGCTGGGTGTGGGGCATCCCTGTGGTGCTGCCTGTTGGCTGTCGCCCCCCAGCACTTGCGTTTCAGGGCACTGCGCGGTGCACGTGGGGTGGCGAGGCCATGGCTGGCTCTGCCAGAAGCAGCAACAGGCGTAGGCGGGGAGCTCTGGAGATTCCACTCTGTGGGACTGACCGGCCAACCGACCTGGGTCTCGCTCTACTTTTGCTGCCCTTGCTGGGTGCTGCTCGGCCCTCCAAACCCTGCCATGTCTCTCTCAGCCAGGGTTGGGCCCCTGCCCCGGGAGAGACCGTCCACACTCCTTCTGCCACTGACTTGCTGGCAAGCCTGCCTTTCTGCCCTGGCCTCTTGCCCACACACGCTTCCTGTACCTGCAGAGGGAAGGTCTGGGTCGGCTTGCTCTCTATGTCATAGCTGAATGTCCCGAGCAGAGTGTCCTCTTCTTCCTCACCCACTCCCTTGGAGATAAAGCACAGGGGAGCAGGTCAGGCTCGACTCAGCCACCCACAGAAAACACGCATGCCGGATCCGTGCCCACGACCCGCCCCCTCTCCCACAGCTCCGGCACAGTCCAGCGCAGGATGCGGTGGAGCCGAGCTGTTGGGCCAGAATGCACTGAGCAAGCCTCAAGACGGGATGACACTGCCCTGCACATCCTCTGAGATGTCCCCTCTGGGCACAGCAGTGCTTGGGAGAGACCAGCACAAGAATCTCAGCAGATGCGCAGAGAGCAGCAAGTCCCCCTTATGGCTTTTCCCCAGCACCAGGTCCCAGCCCCAAGTGCCTGACAGAGACTTACGAAGACCGTGAAATCTCGGGGGGCGCTGCTGATGTCCATGAGTACAGAGGTCTTCAAGGGGTGCTGCACAGTGATCGCGGCCGGTAGGACTTGTGCGGGCAACCTAATGACCACTTGGCTCCGAGACGCTTGGACAGGCCAGCAGTACCCCGGGGAAATGTCCGGCTGAAAGCAGAGGGCAATAGCAATGGTTGGTGAGGGTGCGACACGGCTGGCGCTGCTACCAGTGCAGCCAGAAGCAGTGGCATGTTGGGAAATGGACAGAAGCGCCCGGACATCTTCCCGGCCGGGGAAAGAGGACTCGCTGAATTCCCCAGGAGAGGAAAATACCCATCGTGAAACACCTGATACCCTGCACCTGAGTCAGGCCTATGAAGAAGGCTCTCTCTTTGACCAGCAGCTCTGCATCTTCCCCTACACCCGCCTCACCCCATCTAAAAGGGAACCATCAGAGCTGGGGGAGGCAACTGGGGTCGCAAAGGAAAATGACAGAATCATAGAATCACTGATGTTGGAAACACCCTTAAGATCATGAGGTCCAACCGTTAACCTAACACTGCCAAGTGCACCACTAAACCACGTCCCTAAGTGCCACACCTACAGGGCTTTTAAATATCTCCAGGGATGGTGACACAACCACTTCCCTGGGCAGCCTGTTCCAATGCTTGACAACCCTTCCAGGGAAGAAATTGATCCTCAAATCCCATCTAAACCTCCCCGGGCACAACTTGAGGCCGTTTCCTCTCCTCCTATCACTTGGCACTTGGGAGAAGAGGCCAACACCCGCCACGCTACAACCTCCTTCCAGGTAGCTGTGGAGAGCGATAAGGTCTCCCCTGAGCCTCCTTTTCTCCAGACTGAACAACCAAACAATCCCTCAGCTGCTCCTCACAGGACCTGTTCTCTAGACCCTTCACCAGCCTCGTTGCTCTTCTCTGGATGCGCTCCAGCACCTCAGTGTCTTTCTCATAGCGAGGGGCCCCAAACTGAACACAGTATTCAAGGTGCGGCCTTGCCAGTGCCGAGTACAAGGGGACAATCACTTCCCCAGTCCTGCTGGCCACACTATTTCTGGTACGAGCCAGGATGCTGTTGGGCCCAAATCCAGGAAGCAGCGCTTAGCCACGTTGAACCTCCTACAGATGGCCTGGGCCCATCGATCCAGCCTGTCCAGATCTCTCTGTAGAGCCATTCTACCCTCCAGCCAATCAACACTGCCGCCCAACTTGGCGTCATCTGCAAACTTACTGAGGGTGCACTCGATCCCCAAACCCAGATCAAAGAAGCTCCTTCACCCAGCAGTGACCAGGGCTGATGGGCAGGATGCAGCAGCTCAGCTCCTGGGGGAAGCTGCTGGTTTTTGGCAAACCAAGCCCCGTGTGAGACCTCAGGTGTCTGGCACCTGACCGGTGCCATGGGCTTCAGCAATATCACTGGCCTGAGGGCAGATGCCCCAGCGCTTGCTCTCAGCCTTACCACGGGGAACAAAGCCACCACTGATGATTTCTCCTACCATACCTGCACAAAAGTATCCAGAGGGTTCAGACCCACAAAGAACCGCAACACTCTGAAGGGCCACGCGTAGCTCCTGGGCAATCTCTGCAGGTTGATGGTGAACCCTGAAGGGAGAAGAGAGCAACTGACTGTCAGAATATTCAGGCTCAGAGGGCCGGTAGCTGTAGGGAATTGCTAAAGACTGCCTGCCAGTCCTGCGCGCAACCCCGTGCCCTTGGAGGCGACGCAGGCAAGGAGGAGATCCCCGTGCCCAGTGACAGCATCTCTCTCGCAGCCGCACAAAGAGACGGTCTGCGGGCGCTGGGAGCCTGCAAGCCCCCGTGGGAAGGGCAGGGGGCCCAAGCTGAGGCCCCTCTGCATGGAGAGCAAAGGATGACCCGACCATCCGCTTTTTGGTCCCCAGAAAGCTCAGTGGAGAGGGAAAGCACAGAAATGCTGCCAGGGGCATGCCAGGGGCACCTGTGAGGGGCCCGAGGGCAGGACTGGGGTGAGCCCAAGGGACCCGCTCTGCCACAGGCGCGCTGTTGGGCCCTGTGATTTTGTCTCGTCTCCCCCTGCCTTGAAGAGCAGAGTCTGCAGCACGGTCTCCTTTTGGGAGCACTAAGCAGGAGCCCAGCGCAACGAGGCCTGCCTGCCCTCAGCCACACCTGCACTTTTCAGAGCCCAGGCAGACATCAGGATGTTCTCTTCCAAAGGCATCACAGATGTCGCCATTCTCGCGTCCAGAAGTTCCTAGGAAAGACAGAAAGGAACACGGGAGACGACCACATCAGCAGGCTGTTCAGTGTGACCATGGAGTCCTGGCACAGAGCAAAGTGACAAGCCCGTGTCAGAAAGCGCAAGACAAGCCTTGTCCAAACAGCTGCCAGACTCAAACCCTTCTGCTGAGAAGAGCGAGGGCTTGGCAAGAGCATTCGTGTCCACAGCAACACTGTGGGCGTGGGTCTGGGCCCCAGAGCCTCCACGCTGTCCAGCTCAGCCTGGAGACAGGCTCAGGCCAGAGACGGGCTCAGCCCTGCCAGGGCCAGATGCTCCTGGGAGGGCACTTGGGTCTCACTGCTCTCTGGGGCCAGGCCCAGAGAGGCCCCAGCACACCGGGAGAAGGATTTTGGCAGTCCTCCACTGCCAGACGTGGCCCAGTTAAGCGTGGCCAGAGGAAGGGGCTGTATAGTGGAGAAGCTCAACCAGCAACACCTGGAGGGACTGGTGGGTGGAGTGAGCAGGAAAACCCCACCAGCAGCCCCAGGAAAGCACCCTGTGCGGGGCCCTGGTTATCCCAGCCCTCTTTCCCAAAGTGCAGCATCACCTTCTTCACACGGTTCATCTCTGTAGCCACGCTCATCACCTCCTTCCTCAGCTGTTGCACCTCCTGGCCCAGCAGAGCAAGTGAGTTCCTGCAGACACCGGGAAAACATCTCCTGTCAGGGAGTTCCTCAGCCCCTCCCAGAGCCTCTAAGCTCGGAGACGAGCAGACACACAGGTGCTCAAGCCCCCTTTTCTTTCCCTGCTTTGCGAGTGCTTCCCTTCACCTGCAGCTTTAGCAAAAGGCAGAGAGAGGGAAAGGCACAAGCCCTGGGCGCTACGCACGCAAGTGCCAACAGCACGAGGCTGGCTCCCACTACCCCACCAAACGGGCCACGGACCAGGAGAGGGCTCTTACCCCGCAGACGTCAGCTCACCCACAGTCTGCTCCAGCGGCACCTGAAAGGGAAAGGCTTTCCCTTGAGTCCCAGAGCTGCCAGGGCTTTCCAGAGCTGGTGGCTCTAGGAAGGCACAGCAGAGGCCGCTGCTGCTTCTTTGGGTCATGGCCACGGACGATTCGGCAGGTTACCCAACCGCTGTCAGCACGGCTCCTCTGTGGAACTTCCCTGTCCCACAACAGCAGTCACTGACCTGTGGCATCTCCTTTTCCCGCAGCATCCGCAGGGTCAGCGAGGTTCCGCAGTAGGCGCCAGCTGTAATTCACATCACCGAGAGAGAGTTATTTTACCAGTGTTTCTGATGATCCCCGTAGTCACACTGTCTCCTCCCACACCAGGGTGGCAAGAGGCTCGCCGGGAGGTTCTCTCCCTGCTGCAGTGAGCACCAACACCTGGCTCCACAGGCTGCGAGAGAGCCACCTCTCCATCCCTCTCCCTGCACAGCACCACCAAGAAACTTCACTTCAGCTGGGCTCTGCTTCCCCAGCGATGCCCAGCTCTGGCCCTGGCTGCCACCGTCTCTGCTTCCTCCAGCACGCCTCCGAGCAGGGGGCTACGGGAGCAGCTGTAGCACAGCCGTGCAGGCGCTAGGGCTGTCTGTGGCATGGGCTTGCAACCTGGCACTCATTTCCTTGAGAGAAAAAGCCCTTCTCCAACCTCCCCTTCACAGCTGCACAGGCTGTTCTCTCCCACTGCCTCTGCCCGTCTCCCTCTCTCACACACATGTCCCCATCATGCCGGCCAGACTGGAAGGACATACAGCCTTCCCTCGCAGCCTTGCTGGCTAAGCGAGGGGTTCCCTTGGGCCGTGGCAGCTTCTGCACAGCCTGTCCACAAAGGAAAGCTGCACAAGAGGAGGGACCTCTGTCCAAAAGGGTACCACTGCTGCGCTTCCTAACGCTGCAAGCATCTGCAGCGGCCCTTCAGCCAGCCGGGAGCAGCGTGTCAGGAGCTCCCCAAGCTGCAGAAGCAGAAGGTTGGAAGGTCCTCACGAGTGTTCCAGCGCTTCTCCCTCATGATGAAGCTTGCAACCCATGCCTGCATCCTACCGTGAGCAGTGGGAAAATACTCACCAAGAGCGGCTACGAAGATGAGGCACAGGATCATAAAGAGCCCACTCCTCTTCCGGGTGATCTCTTGGCTGAAAAAGAGGGAGTCCTGGCGTTACCAGTGCTCAGGGGCTGGGGCAGACCCCTGTACGGGGACACTTTCACTTGTAAGCTGAGAAGCACTGATTCTGGAGGTCAGCTGCTGACAGAAAGCTGACAGGCCAGCCCCTTTCAAGAGGAGTGTGCTGACTGCCTGCACCCTTCAACGCTGCAGGCAGAACTTGCCAAAAAAAAGCGCTCCAAGATCACCGCCAGACACGGAGTTAGTGTGATCCAGGGAAGTAAGCAGACCTAGCAAGGGAAAGCCGCTCTTTGGCAGGCAGTCTCTGCTGTGCGCTTGTCTTCCCTTGCACTAAGGCGGCAGACCTGGTTGCACTTGAGTTGAAACACCTCTTGGTTTTGGGTGTTTCCACAGTGCTGGGTGGAGCAGCAGGCATTTACTGCTCCTCTCCCGCCACCCGCCCCCCCCCACAGGCCCGCCCCCTCTCCCCCCAGCCAGAGCCTGGTCAAGGCCACGGCAAAGCCTTCTCCCACAGAGGCTCAGCCCTGACCCTGAGCACTCCGCCACGCCCAAGGGGCCTCCCTGGCAGATGAGGTTTCAGCCACTGACATGCGAGCCAAGTGGGGCTGCTGAGGGGTTTTGCTCTTGTTGCTTTCCAAGCAGCTACCCCAGCCCTGGCAGCACCTGACCTGCTGCCAGCAGGAGCCATGCTCTCCTGGTCCAGAGCACCGCCAGCCTCCCCCCCGCCCACCGGCACCCCCCTCCACGTCCACATCGGACATGTGCTGTACTCACGTGATGGAGATGCAGGTGCTGAGGTATCCTTGAAGGGACACCAGGGCCAGCGCCAGACTGCCAGAAGAGGTGACCAAGACCAAGCCTGGCAAAGAAACCGGATAAACACCCGACGACCCTTCTTGAGGACACCCATTGGGACGCATGTCACACCCTGCGGGGAGGTGGGTGCTGGTCCCACCCACCCCCTCCCCAGGTCAGTGTCAAGGGCAGGGCCAGGGTTTTGCCCTGGGGAGGGGGCAGCTGGGTGCACCCTGGGAGCAAGGGACTGAGGGCCCGGCAGGATCCCTGTCGCAGGCACAGCACTGGTGGCTTGTCCAGGGAAGGAGGGCGGCACGAGGCTTCGGCCTCTGGGCTCCCACCATATGGCTGTACCCCGTGGTTGCTAGAGGAATCCCCCAAGGACACGTGGAAACGGTAGCCAGTTCTGCCACAGCCACGTAGCTGAGATGGCCCCAGGCCTTCCTCAGAGCAGGATGCTGGCGGCTCTGCAGGGCTGTTGGGCCTGGCTCCAAATGTGGGGTGACAGGCAGCCTCTCGTCCTCACCCGTCGCTGGCTCATTTAACACCAGGCCCCAGCGCACCCGGGGGAGGCAGGAGGGAACAGGAGGATCTCGGGCATCTTTCCCAAGAAAGCTGCCTGCCCTGTGTTGGGCCCTAGCAGCCTGTGAGCACTCGCCCTCCCCTTCCGAGTCAAGCTCCTGCCAAAAACCTGTTGGGCAGAGCCATGCCCAGAGCGGGGCAGCCTGCAGTCCCTTCTCGGGTGCAGGCATGCCAGCACCACCTCCTCCAGCTCTGGCGCAGAGGAGCTCTCTGGGTGCAGCCCGGAGGACGTTGCAGAACAAAGCAGCGTTGAACTTACTCTTCTTTTCTTGAGAGCTGTCCCTGCGGCACACAGGCCCTGGCTGGGCTGCGCCCTGCCCCGCCGGAGAACGGGTAAACCTGGTGGAGGAATAAGACAGAGCCCTCTTGTGCACTGTCTCCACACCATGCGACCTGAGGCAGGCGGGAGCTGCCAGCGCAGAGGCCCCGGCACATACGTACCCATTCTCTGTGTCGCTGCCAGCTCTTCTCCTGGATGGGGCTCTCGGTGCCCGTTGTGATTTTGGGGGAGCCTGTCTCCGCGTCATGCTGGGGAGAAAGCAAGCTCTCTGGCAATCTTACGGTGTCCCGCCTTCGGCCCCAGGAGTTTTGCCTGCACAAGGCACGGCCACTTGGGCAAAAGCTCCAAACCGATCCCTGGCAAAAGCGCTCCCGCCACGGGCGCACAGCCACCAGGACAGCACGAGCTGCTTCCAGCCAGGCAGTTGTGGCCCAAGTGTCATGTGGCTGAGCAAGGCCCTGGCCTTCAGAGGCGTGGGCCCGCATGTCATGAGGCCATGGCTGTGACGTCACAGACGGGTCCATGAGGGCACAGGAGGGTGGGGAGAGACCCTGCAGTTTTCCTGGCGCAGCCCATCCGCAGCCACCCTGGGCTCTGGCCCGGGCAGTGCTGGGGTGCGGCTGAGCGGTCCGAGACTCTGAGCCTTGTTGGGCCCTGTGCCGGGTGCGGCACGTTGTGTCAGGGCTCAGCACTCCTGGAGAGCCCCCAGGAAATGGGGACGGAGGGTGGAGGGAGGATTTTGCCGTCACCTGATCCAGCAGCTGCTTCAGGCAGTGTTTCTGCTCTTTGCATCTTCTCCTTGGCAGAGGAAAAGGCAAACTAAGCAGTCCCTTGTGCCCTCAGAGCTGTTGATGCCTGCAAGGCTTGATGCTAATTGCTGTAAGGGGCCTCACACAAGAATGCGACCAAGGACATAATTTTTGCAGCTGTGGTGGGTACATCCCGGGGTGGGCAGGGAAACCAGCAGACACCTGTGGAAGCCAAAGACAAGAAAGCTGAGAAACTTCCAGACAGAGCGATGAGAGCTCGTATGAAAAAAGACTCAGTTCATGGGAAGGACACTAAGAGACACCTCTTCAACAACCACTAGGGACAACCACAGACCACCGAAACCCCCCATGGAAGCCCCTCAGAGACCCTTCCCCAGATTTTAGTACGCTTGCACAATGTATTAACATATGCATTAGATTCTCTGGACATAGGTGGGTACTTTCAGAAATTACATGAACATTCATTTCTTTTATTGTATATAATGAGTGTGCCTTTGTCTTTCGTCAAGCACGTTGGGTGGCATGATCACCTGTGCCTCTATGTAAGGCAGAGGGGTTTTTCCCAGCCACGCTGACCCTGCCTTACGGTCTGTCCCCCTGCACTGGGTCTGGCTGCGATGGAGTTGACTTTCCTCCTAGCAGCCCGTACGGTGCCGTGTTTTGCATCTGTGGCTACAAGAGCGTTCATGACGCTCCACTGTTTCAGCTACTGCTGAACAAAGCTTAGAGCTGTCTCTGTTTATCAGTCTGGCCCTTCCAGCCAAGAGGCTGGGCGTGGGCAAGAGCTTGGGAGGGGTTGGAGCCAGGAGAGCCGACCCCAAATGACCAAAGGGCTCTTCCATGCCATGTAACGTCTCGCTGAGCGATAAAGTCTGGGGCTCCGGTCTTTGCAAAGTAGCTGTTGCTTGGAGACTGGCTGGGCATCAGCCTGCCTGCAGGTGGTGGTGAGTGGCTGCTGCCGCATGCCTGGTTTTTTTCTCCCTCTTCCTTTCTTTCTTATTTTACATGTTTTCTCCTCTTCATGCCATGGACAATGGTTTGCAGCTATGTTTGCTATTTTATTTTTCTTAGGATGTCAGTTTAGTCTCTGCATTTTGTGTCAGTATTGACGACATAAGATTTCAAGAATGTAAAAGATGTGAATTGTAATAATCAGGGGTTTTTTTAGGAAAATAAATCAATGAAGGTATTTTCTGTATTCGCACTGTCTGTTAAAGACATAGGAGGACTTTTTGATTGTCAAGCTGTCATCTATATGATTTCCATATTTCAAATGTAGGAGTTGCTTATTATTGCAATCTGATGATTTTACTTCTGGCAAAACTTATTTTGGTGAAAAATGGACGATGAAATAAGGAGAATCAAGATTCAGTGGCTTAAATGCAGCTAATTTAAGGTCAACGTGAAGGAATTTTGCCTAAATCCCTTGGTAGTTTGTGCACTCTCTGGTGGGTAATGCAGGAGTGGATAGAGAAGGACTGTATGCTAGTAAAAAACTGTGGTTACATGCCCTGTCATGGATTCATGCCCTGTCATGGTAGAGAGAGCTGCTTCTGTAGGAGTGAACTGGTTGCATCCAATCACACATCACAGCAGTGTTTTGAGAATGCTCATGCTTCTGCTCACATGTAACTTGTCACTGCTACAGAGATGACTGGCTGGCATCAGCAGAATTATAATCACCTGCAAGAAATTAAAACAATAGATAGCTTTGCTAAAACCTTAAATTTGCTTACATTTTTGTTTTATTGTCATTAAAAATTATTTATTTCCTGTATCATCTCACAAGCATAGTGTCTAATAAAAGATTTTTAGGAACTAACCATTGGCAAGAACAAATTCCTTGCTCATACTACAGAAACTTCAGCACAGACTGTTGGGAGTCATTTTGATGTAGATTTCTGGAGAGGAGTTCTGCCTATAAATACAAAAACTCCCAAGACGTGAAGGCTGATTTGAAATCCAATCTTCACCTCACTTCCTCTATATAACAGAGGAGTTTGGATCCACGGCCAAAACTTTCACTCTAAGTATAAAATCTTCTGGGGTCATAGTGGGTCTTCCCAGACTAGATCTGCATCAGCAGTTTTTCATATATTGACTGTGGCCAAAGATTATCTAGGAATTAAAGTATTCCTGTGGATTAATGGCTTTATGGATTTTGACTACAAAAATATTTATTTACTACACAATTTTTACCTTTACAGGAGGAAGAATTTTCAAGTGAATGTGGAAAACTACTAGATTGGCCAGAGATGTTCAAAATTCTGCACTGTGTCTTTCCCTGGCACAGCTTGGCTCTTGATAATGACTATGTTACAGCAATTTAGAAATGATCTGTATTATGCAAATACAACCTCAGTTTATTACTGTATGTATACTGTAGCATGGATGGATCTCCAGAATCATATCTATGGCACAAGAAGCAATGAAGACATACAAAATAATATGAAGTCCCCATTTTAAAGAGCTTACCATTTAAAAGGCCAAATAGGATACGAGAAAACTGTTTAGGGAGGGAATATGTGTGTGGGGGCGGTGGGTCTGTAAAGCAATAGGATGGTTCATCACAGCCAGTCAACAAAATATTGTTAATTATAGTAATTTCCCAGTGTCATATCCCCTTCATACTCATAAAGTAGAATAATCTGAATCTGCTGCACTGACCATTTTCAAAAAAGTGTGTGAATGCAGTAAAAGTTCAGCACAATCCAGGGCATTGATTATTCGCTTGCTGTATTTGATCTTGGGCAGCAGTCAGCAATAGTAGCTTCAGGATAAATGCCAAGGTCTCATCTCCCCCTTCCTTCTCCTCTCCCCTTCCTTCTCCTCTCCTCTCCTCTCCTCTCCTCTCCTCTCCTCTCCTCTCCTCTCCTCTCCTCTCCTCTCCTCTCCTCTCCTCTCCTCTCCTCTCCTCTCCTCTCCTCTCCTCTCCTCTCCTCTCCTCTCCTCTCCTCTCCTCTCCTCTCCTCTCCTCTCCTCTCCTCTCCTCTCCTCTCCTCTCCTCTCCTCTCCTCTCCTCCCCTCTCCTCCCCTCCCCTCCCCTCCCCTCCCCTCCCCCCTCCCCCCTCTCCCCTCCCCTCCCCTCCCCTCCCCTCCCCTCCCCTCCCCTCCCCTCCCCTCCCCTCCCCTCCCCTCCCCTCCCCTCCCCTCCCCTCCCTTCCCTTCCCTTCCCTTCCCTTCCCTTCCCTTCCCTTCCCTTCCCTTCCCTTCCCTTCCCTTCCCTTCCCTTCCCTTCCCTTCCCTTCCCTTCCCTTCCCTTCCCTTCCCTTCCCTTCCCTTCCCTTCCCTTCCCTTCCCTTCCCTTCCCTTCCCTTCCCTTCCCCCCTCTTCTAGGATCCATAACCTGTTTGAATCACCCTGGCTCTTTCAGTGTAAAGGTCTGGGGAGGAAAAGACAGAAAAATCTTCCCTGCTTGAGGAAAACGGATCCCAAAATATTCCCAAGGAATCCCTCACATGACAGTATCCTATTGTCTGCTGGTCCCAGGCGGGGTCCAAAGAGCATTTGCAGAACTGCTGCATGGAGTTTGTAATTGTTTCAAGTGGATCTGTTTTCTGTATCTCTGACTTTGTGAAGACTGCTTTCCTCAGTCTTGTGGGTGAGGCATGTAGAGATGAAACATGGTAGATGTCTTGAATTTTCTGAGGTGCTACTAATTGAAGGCATAGTTCCTACAGGCAATCACTTCAATCAGCAAGCAAATATCTATGAATAGCTCTATAATTCTTACGGAGGCTCTCAAATAAACCACCAACCACCAAAAATTAAACATTTATTATTAACAGAATTAACTAGCTCTCTGTAAATTACAGGTTCGAATGTCTGTGAGAGAAGAACAGAACGACTTCCTAGGGTTTAATGGCAACCCAAAACGCATAACAAAGCACAACTCCTTACAGTTTAACAACAACCCAAGCCACTCTATCACTCTCCCAACAAGTGAGGGCTCTCAACCTCGAGGACCTGCTCAGGGTAGTGTAAAAAAATCAACGTAAAAACCTACCCGGTTTTGACGTATCCTATCCAGATATGTTTTTATATTGTACTTACACAAGCTGGATATGACTAAATGTTTTAAAGCACCATCAGCAGCCATTCCCTGTAATCTGCCTACAGTTTTAACTATTAAAAGCCCTTACCTTCGGAGGCCGAATCAGAACGATGGCCCGAAAGCCAAAGATGCTGTGAAGGTACTACTAATGACAGAACTCGAAGCTTTTACAGAGGTCATACCCTGAAACCAATGCCTAGAGCTCTGCTCAAAGGGAGAATCTCACCATGACACAGCCACCTGTCAGGAAAGGCCTGAGCTGGGACTTTGTGATGTCGGAGGAGCTCAAACAGCACTGAGGCCCAGACAAGCAACTGGGAGATGATGCCAGCAGCAGCTCTGGAAGCCCAAAGCAGCTGTTTCCACCTGCTGAACGGAGTCATACAGAGTGTTCTTTCTGGTCCCGATCACGAACCACGGGACGGAGATTTCAGAGGCACAGGACAAGTAACAGTGGCTCCACAAAAAGGCAGCCGCGGCGGCTCCAGTGGCGCGGGCCGGGGACCGAGAGCGGCGGCGGCGGTGGCAGCGGCGCTGGCCGTGGCCGTGGTGCTGGCAGCCCCGTGCGGCCGGAGCCGCGGGTACGGTGAGTTGGGGCTGGGGGCGCGGCCGAGGCGGGCGGTGGGGCCCAGGCGGCGGCGGCCCCGCGGCGGGAGGGGCTGAAGCAGGCGGCGCGGGGCGGCCCCGCCACGCTTTGACCCTTCGTAGCCATGGCGGGGGCAGGCGCCGCGCCAGGCCGCACCGCGGGGCCGGCGGCTGGGGCGGCTCGGCTGGGGCCTGCGGCGCCGGGAGCGGGGCCCGCGGTCCTCCCGCGGGCAGCGGCTCGGGTCACCTTCGGCCCCGGGGTCGGTGTGTCCGGCCCCAAACGGGGCCGCGCGGAGGGAAGGGCTGGGCGGCGGCCGCGGCGGGAGCTGGGGCGGGACCGGGCCGGGCTGCAGGTCCCCCCGGTTCGCCTGAGGATTGACCCCCCGGCGCCTCCTGAGCCTCCGGGACTCTCGCTCGAGCGGGCGCGGGACCGGGGAGGGTCCGGCCGTGCCGCCCAGGGCCGGGGATCAGGGGTAGGGAAGGGCACGGCCCCCCCCGGCCCTGCTGCTGGGAAGGGGCTGAGCCGCGGCGCCCGACCCCGCTCTCCTGGGCCGCTTTCAGACCCGGCTCTAGTTACAGAAGGGTTTAGCGAGGCGTGGGGCTGGGGGGTTTGTCTTTAACTGCGTGAGTGCTTCGAGGGAGCCGTTCAAATCCACAGGTGTTAAATGGGGATGAAGCTCGGAGGTTGGGATCGGTGTTTGGGGTGTGGTAAAGTACAAGACAGGGGTGTAAAGGTGGTGTACTGGAGGTCACGAGCTTGTTAAATCCAGGCTGACACGAGTTTAAGCCTTACAAGCTGTTTTGATGGCTCACGGCAAATACACTTGCTTAGCAAATTATTCTAGTTAGAGGTTTTTGAATGATGTTCACAAATGTTTTTTAAGAAAAGGAAAGTATTTATCTGAAGAGAGCTGACTGGGTACGTAAATCACCTGTCCCACAGACAGCCCCATACCCCTGTCAGCTTTCCCTTCGCAGAGGCAATAGCAGGTTCCAGTGCAGACAGTGCAGTGACGGCTGGTTTTGAGCCGTGTCTGCTGTTCAGAGAAAAAGCAGGCTGTACCCTTAAGCCAGCCCCTTTTTCCCAGCAATCGGACAAGTTACATATTTCAAAAATAGCCCAGTTCCTTCCTCGTACGTGTTTTTACGTTAGAAGCCTTGAGAGAGACCAATGGTACGGTTTTGACTTGGGCAGGTAAGTTCCAGCTGGCAAAGCGTGTCCAAACCTGCCCCTCGCCAGCAGAGAAGTGGAAAAGGGAGTTGACGTACAGCACTAATGATAAATGCGTATACAGCTCCGGTCCAACAGTTCCTAATCTGAAAACGTTATTATCACTACTACAGTGAAGCTTCTTATTTATTTATTTATTTATTTTAATCATGTTCGGCTTTTTTGGGTTGCAAGTGTGTTTACGATCTTAACTCCCTAATCTTTGCTGTACTGCTACGCGGTGGGAAAACAGGCTCGACAATTCATGGGTGGAGAAACAGCAGCAATGCACAAGATGCCAAAACAAAGTCTGGGAGGCATGGCAGTATGCGTCGTGTTTTCTGTTTGTGTTTTGAACTAATGAGGAGAGCGTGATGGTACAGCAAACCGGGCTTCCTAGCCCAGACTGTGAGGTTATAGATGCCTTTGGCACTAAAGAAAGCGACCTCCGTGAGAGGTTTGCCCTCAGTTCAGCAGCGCAGTCTGGAGCAGTGAGAGAGAACAGGCAGCTGAGATGTTGTCGGAGGGGCTGGAGGTTTATAGACGCTTTTGAGTCCGTATCTCAGTTTGCTTCACTGCTCAGATCTAAATGGCTGACGTGGAAAACTGAAGTTTAAAAATTAACACTTCACAATTAGATTTTTGAATGTTTATTAAACTATTGCTGCAGTAGGCTAGAAGCTGTCTCGCAGCTTCTACTAACAGCTTCTCCTAACCTGTCACTTGACAGGATGTTTTCCGCTCTCAGCAGTTATCCCAAGAAACACCCAAAAGCCCTTTTTCCAGTTTCCTAACTACCACTTCTGAAAGTCAGCCTTACACAGAATTGCAAAGCTTTTGACTTGACCAAAGTGAGTGTAATTTTTCTTAAATAATTTGCTTATTGAAGTGAAGCAGGCAGCGAACACTATAAAAGTGCAGGATTAACTAATAGCTTAAATGGTTTGTGATCTTTCTGTGCAGTGCTGCATTATTCTGGTCTTCCTTGATTGTTAAAGGGCCAGAGCTCTGAAGCAGTGAGTCATCGAGGTTTGGTATCCACGTGGTTTACTATAAACAAGGCTTAAGTTCCAGCTCTTCCCCTGGTTAGACTCAGTCTTGAAAACCAAGCTCTGACATCAGATCTAGTTTCTTCATTCAGTACTTTAAGACTGTTACCGAACTAGTTTGCTGAAGAGGCTTTGGTATCTTGGGATTTTGTTTGTTTGTTTCTAAAAAGCAAGCCTTGCAGCTTTTTTTTCTTGGGGATCTGATGAAACATGTCTGTAATGATGTTTTGGGTGTTTTTCAGTTACTCTGAATAGGTTGGTAACTAGGGATGGAGGAGTGTTTCCTCTCCTGCAGTGTAATGCTGTGCTGCTGGACATGGAGCCTGTTTCTGCTGAAATTTGGGATTTTGCCAGTAGTTTGACCAGCAATAGCTTTGGGCCTACAACTGGAGAATCAGTTTGAGATTTTGCTTTTCCTGAAAGCTGATTTATGTGGGTTTTTTTTGAGACCAGGTTGTCTGCATTATAATTGACTGCTCAACTTTGCTCTCCTTCTTCTGGGATCAAACCTGCGTAGCCTTCGTACTGAATTGTTGATTAATTCCCCTGCCCCTGCATCACACTATGAAGAGAAGTTGTGGAAAACCACTTATTGCTTTGCTTAAAACTGCTTCTTTTTGTCTTGGTAACAATGAATTTCTGGGGTGGCTTAAGCAGCTTCTGCATGAACAGAAGATACAAACTGCTGAAGAGAACTCAAAAGCATGAAAACCCTCCAACAAAAAAAGCATATTTGCTTTCAGATACTCTTAACTCCTTACTCTTCTCCTTGATCCTTGAGGTGGTTGAAAAAAGGAGCTCAGATACCGTGGTGGTATTCCTCACTTAAAAAGTAAACTGAAGTAGAAAAATGAAAAATAAGTCTTAAGTGTCATTTTCTCTAACTGTGGAAAAATCTGTATAAACCCTTTTAATCTTTGTATATTTAGAATTATATTAGCCTTTTATTCAGTTGCTTGTTTCAGAAAAAAACCCTAATTTGCTTTAAATGTCTCCTAAGTTTCTATTCCAGGCTAATGTTGGCATCTGCCGTTGCCTTCCGTGAAGAGGCCTTGTGCAGAAGCCCCCAGTACTGGAACCCCTTAAGCCCAGCAGACAATGCACCAGTTTATTACGTTGCTGTTGCTCGGCTTTGAAAGCAGCAGAGTTTGAATAACGCGGGTCACATCCTGGTGTGCCAGGATGTGTAGAACCTCCTGTTTGGTCTGTGCTGGCAGCACTAATGACAAATAACGCATTCTGCATGAGAGCTGGTGAAAAATACGAAAATATTTCTAAAATGCAAACAGCTGATGGACTGTGGCTGCGTACTTCCAGCTCTGGTAGATTGATATGATTATTTAACACTTCAAGATGCTTTGCTGTTTACTCCCAAGCTTCACTTGCCTCTTTTTAGCTGCGCTCCTGGAGCAGGGGTAGCTCTGTGGATTAAGGGGTTGTCTGGGGGCCAGCTTGTGGCCAGTTTCTAGTGACTTACCTAGTTCTAGTCAAAATGGTGAAAGACTCAGGTAATTATGCTTCGTGTATAGGTGCATTTTGTGGCCTTAAGCCACAAGAACAGCCTAGAGCTTTTACTCTCGAAGTATTTCTTAGTCTGTCGAGTTGAGCTGTATGTTTTGACCCTTCCTTAAGGTCAGCTGTGCACATTCAGGTTACTCGAGGTAGTACTTTGTCCTGTGCTATGGCCGTTGGCCGTGGGTACCACCTCAGCTTGCTGTGTTTGGCCTGTGTGCTCAACAAGCAGTAAATAAGAAGCAAGCTGTTGGATTTTGCATTTCTCAGGTAGCTCTAGCTGCACCGGTGTCTTGTACATTGAATTTCAGTGTTTGAGTTTTATTTGCCCTTCTGTTGTTTCTCCTTTCATGAAGAAACCACTGGCCTGCCCTGTCACACACTTGCTTCCTTGGAAATACCTATCTTAATTATTTAAAATGAAATATTTAGAGTACTTGAAGTGTTGCTCTCCCAGTTCTTTTAGCCCACGGTTGGGATGTGCAGCAAGACAGCTTTCTGCCTTACTTCCAGTTTGGCTGCATTTTTTTATGGAGCAAAGAGGTTGCTGGTAGTTGGTCATCAGATTTCCTTTCCCAGTTTTAAAAAGTTGATCTTTGAGGCACTGTGTGCATTAATTTTTTCTTCCAGAAAGCAATTTATGAAACGACTTGGATATAGTGACGGAAAATCCCACTGGGCAATAACATTGCTTCAAATTCTATATTAGTGTTGCCAGATTTATTGATTTTATTGCAGTGGAGCAAATTTTTGAATAATCATTAAGATGTTTGCATAGAATTTATTTGTAACCCACACAGCAGTGGTCTGTGTAAAACCATGAGGAGTCAGACAATTGTCACTATTAAACATTTGTCTCTACCTCAGTTTGGTAAGGCCTGATTATTGCTGGGTGATTTCTTGAAGCTGTGGCATGGTAATTTTATAGTCGGTGAGCTTTACATACAGTGACAAAAAGAGCAAAGATCCTGTGCTTTTAATTCTTAGGGGGCAGGGAGACAGGGTTGGGCTGTCTCAGCTGTAGTCAAGAGAGAGAATCCCTCAAGTGGATGCAGTCTTAAAAAAATAATCATTAAAAAAGAATCCCCCTGAACAGGACAGGGGAGCGGTTGTTTTGCAGCGTTGTGTTGCCAAGCAGGTTTGCCTTTCCACAGGCTTCTCCCTTGAATGTCAAGGTCCAGCTGTGTATTTCTATGAGGTTTGGTTTGAAAAGGGTTATCACCGGGGCTTTTGTTGTGCTCTACAGGCATGGGGCCCTGAATTTCTTTCTTGATTTCTTACCTGTGCTTAGAGTTAAAAAAAATATTTCCCTATTCAAACTTTTTGCTTTTTGTCTTTTCCTTTTGCTGGTGCCTGGATTCATATTATTCTGTTTACCTTCTAATTTATGCTTCATGTAATTGTTCTCTTTGCCAGGTCTTTGGGTTACTGGTTCTACTAAATAAACTGTCCAGGTAGTCAAGGCAGGGAGATTTGCAACCTTGGGAAAATAATAACAAAAAAGCCCAAACTCCTAATCTGAAAAGAATGCTTAGGGCAAAAATTACTAGTGAGTAAATTACTCCTGTCAGCAAAGTCTGGGCAAGAGTGTAGGCTGTACTCGTGCATGTGTGTATGTCCAGCTTTTTCTGCTGTCTTCCGCAGCACTACCATTTCCTAGCCATTACTCTTTTCCTATCTTCCCCTCCCTGCAACCATTCTAAATTACTTCCTCTAATCCACTGGCATTAATTGCACAACTTGAGATGAGGTAGCTGTGCCGCTGGCAATATCTAAAGAAAACAGAGTCTGCTGCGTAGACATCTCTTACTTTTGTAAATGCCAAATGACGTCTAAGAACTGGTGTTACAACAGCTGTCGTGATAGAGGTAACATCCAGAAACTCAAGATGGCAGAAAAAGTTATGAAATACCCCTTCAGTCTTATCTTGTAATCCTGTACCAGGGAATGTTCCCCACTGTACATTTCTTAGCACTTGAAGCATGCTTTACTGAAAGGGACCTGGTCGTGGATTCTGAGTGTAGCCATATATTCTGGTGCGGTTGGACAAAACTGTGTATTTAGAAAACTGAAACAATTACCTTGTATTAAATAGATAAATAACATTGTTCTTTGCCTTCCAGTCTGCAGAAGCACAGACACTGGCAACATCTGACCCGGCTGAACATGCTTGAGAACTGCACTGTGATTGGGGGCCACTTGCAAATATTGCTGATGTTTAAAACCAAGCCTGAAGATTTGCGTGAGCTCAGCTTTCCTAAACTGACTATGATTACAGACTACTTGCTTCTTTTTGGCGTGTATGGCCTGGAGAAGTTAAAGGGGCTTTTCCTCAACCTCATTGGGATTCGAGGAGCTCATCTGTTTTTTACCTCCATGCTGGTCATTTTTGAGATGGTTCGTCTGAAGGAGATCGGCCTCTGTAACCTGATGAACATTACTCGAGGCTCTGTGCGGATTGAGAAGAACAATGAATTATGTGACTTGTCCACGATCGACTGGTCAAGGATTTTAGATTCTGCAGAAGATAATTACATCGTGGCCAAGGATGACAAAGAAGAGTGTGGAGATGTGTGTCCAGGAGCTGTGAGAGGGAAGAGCAGCCGCCCACCATCTGTGACAAATGGCATTGTCATTGAACACTGCTGGACCCACGATCGCTGTCAGAGAGGTGAGTCTGGGGAGTGGTGTATGTCAGCTGTGTTTTTGCTGTCAGTTTTTAACCTGTCAGACCTGTTGGAGGGCTAATAGGTGCCTATTAACCTGCTACCTTTAAGCACAGCTTCCTAAAAGCAAGGCTCAAAATTAATGTGTGTTGGGTGAAGAGAGGACCTATGGGATGGGGCTGTTATAGCAGTTCTTTCACCTGTGTGAATAATGTATCCAAGAATGTTGTCTTTGGTTTCTTTGGGAAGTTAGGGACTGCCTAAAGCTCACAAGTTTAACTGACTGTGAGTGTATCTGGTATCTTGTGTAATATTTAAAGTGGTCTTAGTCTCTCTGGTGGCGTTTGGGTAGGGGAATAAAAGTCCAGATTGCCTGAAAGGCTGCAGCAGGCAGAAACAGAGAGGGGGAGAAAAGTCTGGTGGAATAAACCCAACTCTGTAAAGGTGCAGTTACGTTTTTACTGAAACATTACTGCTGTAAGAAGGTGTAAGCCCCGTGGATGAGTGAGCAACGTTTGCACAGAGCAAGAAGCTGGAAGCCAGGTCAGACCTGAAGGGAAAAGGAGAAGGAGGAGAGAGGACCTGGGTGGGGGTTGCCCACAGCAGGAGTCCTGGGGAGGGTGAAATAACTGGACTTCGAGCCTGGGGTTTTGTTCAGGGGAGAAGGTGTGTTCAGAAATTTGGCTGCTGCTGCAACCCCTGAACTGCAGTTCTTAAACTGTATTAGCGTTGCTTTTAATTTCATACAGCTTTGTTTTTTCCAAACTTGGAACTGACCTTAAGTTTAGTTTTACTTATATATTCACTTTGATTGCTGTTAAATCTGACTGACAGGGAGCAAAGTGAATTGAGGTAAACCTGACACATTTAGAGCTGTCTGTGTGTCTGGAGATAGTGCATCCAAAGGAAGCAGTGTGTCCTAAGATGAAATGAGGAAACTTGCAGGCTGGAGAGAATTTCTTGCCAAGCTTTAAAGGGCAACTCTCAGTGTTAAGTGCCAAATTTGAGAAGGAATTCCTACCGGTGTGCATAAACTAATGAAATTACTGTGGTTTCCCCTCTGACACGCCTCACCCCAAAATCGTCTAGCTTCGTTTTAGAGAAGGTGGTTGGTTTTGTTGCCACAATAACAGGGTATGAGCAAGAAGATGCAAACGTGTATGTGTGTTCCTTTTTTAAAATGAAAAAGAAGGTTCTAAGGCATTTTAGTTTGTAAACTCTTCTGGTATATGGTTCAGTGGCACTGAAACCTGACTCCTTATACATTTGTGTTTTATGTTTTCCATATTTCATAACGTTAAAGATCTAACTGAAACTTTTTCTGTGGCTAGACCATTCATAATGTCCCTCGTTCGTGTGAATTTTCTGGGGCTGTGCTACAGCAGGCTGGAATATATGGTTTCTCTCTTTTCTATGACTGCCTATTTCCATGAAACCTGTAGGCATGAAATATTTTTACCACTGGGGCAGAAATCTCAGCTCCTGAGCCTCTCATAGAAATTCAGCTAAATTTACTGGAGGGTACCCGTGCAGTATCACACACGCTCTTAGCTTAGTTACCTAAGGAAGCCAAACTCGTAAGTCCATTTGACTTGAATTTGAAATTGAAATTTGAATTTGAAAATGATTTCTAGAGTAATTATATACAGATGCTCCCATCTGGTTTTCTGTGTTCCTTGTAGAAGATTTAGAGAAGCAATGCTCCTACATATTTGGGCTGTAGTTGGTGTGCATTTTCAAAACACTTAACAAGCCACACTTACCTTTGTTTTGCATGTTAAGATTTGTACTGTTATTTATTGGTAGCTGGTGCTCAGCAAGCTGCTCTCTGTATTATATTGTGCCTCGTGACACCCGCCTGTATGCCTCTCAAGTTATTTTAACAGCTTGAGTAGTCTTTTAGAGCTTTTAGACTTTTTTGAGTAGTCTTTTGAGTAGACTTTAGATTTTCAACACACATGCACACTAGTAACTGTGGTGGAGATGAAGGGACATTTACTTAGTGAACCTGTTCATCTCTGTTTGCTCTGTTCCCTGTTCTTGTGCCAGCCATAACGTATCCTTAGCATGTGTAATTTTTTTCTCAAGATTATTGAGTGCTTATATGAATTGTACTTTGGCTTTCCTCAGCCTGAAGAGCCTCACAGCAATTCCCTGAACCGAGGGTATGAATGTCATGAAATCTTTCCCTCCGCGTTTTTGTAGCTTATCTGGGAATCTTCAGCAGTTAATTCTGTGCTGAAGTTCCCATCTCTCTGGTTTTAAGTGTGTTCTCTCCTCTTTTATGTTTGCTCTTTGGCTTTTAGCCAATGCTGGAATGAAATGTAGCAATTTCAGTATCATTTTCTTGGGGGAGGTTTGGTTTTGTGTGTTGTTTGTTTTAACGCAGGTCATTTGTACCCCTGGTTTGTTTTATAGAACTTGGTGTAGAATCTCCAGGTTGCTGCTATTTTTTGTTTTGCATCTCTGGATGGGAAGTTGTTGCTGTCTAATCTGAGAGCGCTGCTGCCCTGGGACTGTGGGCCAGGATATTTGTTTGCTGTTCTGTCTACCAGAAAAAAATTCTTCAAAAATCTTAAAGAATATGTAAATAATAATAGTTTTGATGTTACAGAGTGTGTGTCAAGTGACAGAGACAAGTCCCAAGCTGTCAGGCTTTTCCAGCTTGCTAAGCTTTGAGTCTTGCTGGAGAAAATAGGAGATGGGCAAGGATTTTGAGAAAGCACATGTGGGAAGGCAGAAAGATGTCCCAGAAAGGCCTCATGTGAGTGGGAAGGGAGATGGTCACGGTTGGGGTTGGTGTGGGGTCCCTGGGTGTCCCCCATCTCGTAAACACCAGTCCCTGAGCTTGCCCTGTCTGCTTTCTGCAGTGGCTTCCTTCCTGTTATCCCTGCACATCTCATCCTGATCATGCGTCTTTGATGTTTCTTTATTTTAATCAGCACAGATATCCCTGTTAACTCCAAAACTAACTTTCAGTTACAGCGTATCGTATCTCTGAGGCACACATCCAAGTCTCTGAATCATCCTCGCAGCTCTAACTCCAGCCCAGATATGTTTTCAGTTGGTGATAGCATGTTCAAGACAACAAAGTAAAGGATCTTCTTACAGATGTTAGAGCTGAGGCTGTGGATTAAACCAGTTGGGAGGAACTGAAATGATTTGTGGGCAGCTGCACGCTTTGAAAAAACAGTTGCAATATTGAGGAATCTGTGTCTGAGTGCAAAGATGTGTAGGTGGATACATCATAGATTGAGATGGGTCGGGATATGTTTCCTGAAAGTTTTCTTTTCTTTTTTTGAAATTACTTGTGTTGGTGTGAAAAGCGAGTTGGTGCAATTAAGGCCAACTCAGGTTATATTTTGGGTAGGAAGGGAGAGAAATACGTAGTCTGTTTGGAATTTGGGTCTAGCCTTATGCTGTTTATGGCAGCCAAGTGCTGTTCCTGTTCTGGAGGTTTTGTACTTTTGCAGCCCACATTTTTATAAGGTGTTTTTTTTTACATACATACTTAGTTTTATTGCTGTAAAAATGTAGTTCTTGGTTAGGTGCAGCGTGTTCATGCAGAGTCTGCTGCAGAATGCAGACAACAAAAATGCTGGAAATGCCACGTCCGAGACCTCAGTCTAGATCTGCCAAACATGATTTTCATATTTTGCATTTTTTCCATGTTTTTGGGTGGGGTTTGGTTTTTTTTTTTAATATAATAAAAATGCTATACGTTTGTCACTCTGCATGTGGAGGGAACAATTTCCTGCCAAGGGGTTTTCCTGCCAATACTCTTTGCAGTCTTCTCTGTCCCTACATAATTTGAAGCAGTCTGATGTTTTTGACAGTCTAATTATAAAGGCGGGTTCAGCCTTTTACTTGCATATTGGGTCATCTGGAGGTGGAGTAAGGTAATAGGAAGGAAAAGTGGAATGGGCAAATAAGAATGACCAGGAAAGTGATCTGCAATATCAGACAGTCCCTTGGTGAATACTGAAGGGCCGCATTCCTGGACTATAAAGATGGATATCTGAAATATAGGCTTTGTTCCTTAGAGAACATGATGAAATTCAAGTTCTCCTGTTCACCCTGAATGAAACCTTTGGAGGAGTCTCTTATCTTCTTGGTCTTGGGACTTGACTACCAGGAAATGTGAGTTATTAGGAGTGTGGGCCGTTTCAGGTTGGTAGATAGACTCTTTGTTCAATTTATTATCTTGCTTTATGTGATAAAAACAAAAGTTGTGTCTCTCAATTAGTGCAATCTAGGATTTGTTGCACAATATTAACCTCATGAAAAGAAAGTGGAAAGTATATGAAACCATTTGGGCTGACTGAAGAGGACGGTGAACCAGAGCTGTTGGAAGGGATGACAGTCTGGAGTAATTGATGTGCAAAGGAGCTGCTAAAGAAAGGTACTTTATGAAAATAATCATGTTTGTCCAGATTTTTTAATTATGTTGGGAAAACAGGTCTGGAGACAAGGGGTACAAGACAATCTCTCTTTAGTTTTCCTGTGATTTATGCAGGGACAATTCTGGGACAGGTAGGGCACAGCTGAGGAACTGAAGAATAGCTTTAATAGTTCGCTTTGTTTCCTAGTACCAGCAACACAAGAGAGCACTGAGATAAACGTTGCTCAGCCTGAAATGTCTTTCAAGGGCTGTGAAATAGCACTGAGCACTTCTAAAGAGACGGTGCCAAAAGAAATTCTGCAACTATGAACACCTTCAAGGCAGGTTTGAATAACAGAGTTCAGAGGTGTGTGTGGGAAACGTTTTGTGATGTTTACTTAGGTAGGAATATTACTTAGCAACAACTTCCTGTGATTTTTATGTGCTGGGACTTTCTGTAACCGTAAGTTATTTTTATTGCCTTAGTATGGGAAAGGGGTCTCAAAGCACTGAACAGACTTCAAGGGCAAGACATTTTTAAAGCTTCAAACACAAAAGAAATATTTCCAGTTGCTACCCCTTGAAGTGGAAGTGCTCCTTTTATTTGGAGACCTGATAAGAACTGACTTTTTTTTTCCCCTGGCTCTGACAAATGCCAGATGGAAGCTGACACCCAATAATCTAACTGGGGTGTCTGTTCTGAACCTTGCCAAGGGACAGCTTCGTTGAGTGCCTGTAGTGCTTGTGGTTGAGGCTATTGTGGTGCTGGCAAATGGCTAGACATCCTAAACTAATTCACTTCAGCTTATTAAGAGATTTATGGTTCTTGGTGGTGTGATACAGCCCAGAACTGGGGGGAAAGGGGTGGAAACAATCGCTCCTTACAAATGGCTATTTAAGAGTCTACTACTTCCTTTAAAAACACCAAGCAAAACTTGAGGCTGTGAAGAAGCCTCTAGGTAGGCATTTCTCCAGCAACCTGGGGGGACACAAAACTGTAGTAGGATTTCAATACTTACAATTTCAGCTTGCTGAGCAATCCCCACGCATGCAGCTCCTGTGGTCTAAACAGATCGATGTTTCTCCAACTTCTTCACTGCTGCACCTTTAGTTAAATGCAGGGGGGCTGAAGACTTTCTTCCCCCACCACAGTTCCTGACCAGCACTTCAGGCAGAAGCCACTGCTTGATCCGTTCCATCTTTAGAGCATTTGAATAAGAACTAATCCCTAGCTCATCCAACAGTTATTAAGCAGTAAATATAGAGAATTCTCCCCAAAGTTAAGATATCTTAATGGCTAAGATATCTTATGATGGTTTTGTCTAGACCGTGCTTTTGCCAGGAAGGGTTGGACCAGATGATCCTTGAGGCCCCTTCCAACTTGGGATTCTGTGATTCTATGATATCTTTACATACATACAGATAATTTCTGTACAGATGTCAAGGCAAAGGTTTTTGCTTAGTTAAAAAGGAGAATGGGGTATTTTGCTGCTGATGTGGTGAAAATTGGAAAAGTTTTCATCTTGTTTGATCTGAGTTTAATTCTTTCAAGCTTAGCCCCTTCCCCAAAGCACTTGTTATTTAAGTCAGTGTCTGGGCTGTTGAGGAGGCTGAGCAGAGTTTAACACTTCACATGCGGTCGTTCAGCACTAAAGTTACTGGGAGATGTTTTAAGATCTCTGCTCGATTTTCAGTAGCGACATTGACTGCTTGTGATTTCCAAGGGTGGTGTGCCAAGGGTACTTCAGGTAGAATACTTCTTTTTCCCACTTCAAGAACAGTTCCAAGTTACCTTATTTATTTAAACAAGGGAACCCGCAGTACCCCTTGTTAGATAAAATATAGAAGACGGACTACACTTGGCAGCCACATTTGTTGGAAAATGCTGTTGTCTGGTCATGGATGTAGAAGTGGGAAGTCACAGAATGTAAAAACAAATTTTTTAAAAAATATTGAGCAACCTGTGTTAGTAATGCACGAATGGGAGAGCTGCAGATGGTTCACCTGGTGTGATGTGTTTGCTCAGGGAGGAGGAGACCTGTTTCATTCAGAGCGAATCCTGCTGAATGTTGGGGGTGCTTTGATGCTGTAAGTGAAGGTAGGGAACTGGCCAGCTTATATATCCTGTATGTTTTCCTCCCTTCACCCCTCCTTAATGAACGCAGAACAATGATTCTGTATTTTAAATCTTAAAAATTTGAATTAATTTTAAAAGTATTCTAAATCAAATGCAATTCTGATGGCTCTTCCCAGATCTAGGCAAACATAGCAAAATAAATGTAAGCTGTGTATGATAGTATAGCATTCTTTTGTTTTATGATGAAGGACCTGGAAATCTTTGTTGTGGGAGGCTTTGAAGGGATTGTGAACCGTTGAGTCCACACAAAGAAGTGTGTTCAGTGTGTGTGAGAAGACCAACTGAAATACGTCGCTTGGCAAAGCTCTCTGAAACATCTTTCTCTATCAGGAACTGGATTTGACAGGGATTGCCTCTGTAAATAAATTCTGTGTTTAAAAAAAACCAAACCCACAGCACAAAACAAAACGCAAAGAAGTCCAAAAACCCCAGGTGTGATCAGTGCAGAGATTGTTTCTAACTGAACGGTTGAGGATTTCAGGAGCTTTAGATTAATTACAGAGCTGGTGAGTAACGGACTGTGTCCTGGAGGAAGCAACACTAACCCTTCTCTCAGTCTGTAACAACAGCTGGTTAAAAGTTCAGTGATCGTGCTTCCCAATTATATCCTATAATTTTGTGCTAGTTCCTGCTGGAGGGATGTGAATGAACTTGCTGGGATGTTTATGCTTCTTATTTAGGGCTGTTGGTTAGCTGAAAACAACAGGTTGGGAAGGGGGAAGTTGTGGGGGTAGTGGCTGGGATGGTCTGGCAGGGGCTGAGCTGCTTGGTACGTGCCTGTAGTGATTTCAGCTGCTGCTTTGATCCAGAGTTTGTGGCTGGCATTGCGTGAGTGTGCAATATAATACTGTAGGTTACAGCTCTGTATGTTCATTGTCTTTATCTGGATTTTTTAGATGAGGGTACCGGGGCGGCACTGTGCTGGCTGGGCTGACATTGAGGGTCGTCAGCGTTGCTTTTGTTTTGGCTCATGACATTTAAAACAAGCAGAGAATTAACTTCAGCTCTGTGTAGTGTTAAACGTTGGCCGAGTGAGTATAAGGTTTTCATCTGAGTCTGGTGTCCTTGTGAATCTGTATTTAAATGAACTGAAAAAGCAGGGCAGGACGCTTGGCACCTGTTCATATCCAAAAAGTTTTCTAATGTGGCATTTCCTTCTCCCTTGTTCAAAATAGGGTCAGAATGGCTATCGAGAAGAAGGACAGAGGCAGGGCAAGAGGATGCTCTGTACTAAGAAGGAGATTCTAGCTCAGTACCCTCAGTGTGAATTCCTCAACTGGAGAATGCGCTTTTTTATTTACCTGACCAGAGGCAGCCTCCTGGGTACCTAGAGAGGTTGGAGGCTCCGAGGAAGATGTTTTGAAGGAAAAACCACAAAGAGTTGGAAAGAAAATCCAGTTAGGATAGCATTCAGCAGAATAGGGGGATTCATTTTCTTCTATATAACTTTAAAGAACTCAGGGTGTGTGTGGTTTTGCTGGCATCACTTCGGTGCACTCCAGAAAAATAAATGTGACTTTCATCTTGTGTATCAGGTTAGAGGTGCCCTCTTTCAAGGATGTCAAGAAATACTGCTCTATTTAATTGTAAATCAGGCGGTTTCAGCTTTTGCAGACAGCAGCTGCCGCACTGTATTAGCTGAAGCACTGTCAGGGCCGGACAGTTGAGCTGTTAAGTGTTGGGACCCTTGTTCATATGCCAGCTTAGTGAGGGTGATTGGTCTGATAAAGACTGTAGAATTTGCAAGGTCTTTTTAGTTGGGGAAGGGGAATTTCATTAACCTGTTTGTAGAGCTACTCCAGTCTTTTGTTTTCTGTGGAATTTGAAGGCTTCTGGAGATGTGCAGATCTTATTGCAGGTTGCTTAGAACCACAGAATCCCCAGTTGGGAGGGACCTCAAGGATCAGCTGGTCCAACCTTCCTTGGCAAAAGCACGGTATAGACAAGATGGCCCAGCACCCTGTCCAGGTCATCTTAGAAGTGCCCAATGTTGGGGAATCCACCACTTGCCTGGGGAGATTATTCCAGTGGCTGATTGTTGTCATTGTGAAAAGTTTTCCTCTTGTGTCCAGTTGGAATGTCCCCAGGAGTAACTTGCACCCATTACCCCTCGTTTTTTCCACGTGACTCCTTGTAGAAAGGGAGTCTCCGTCTGCTTTGTAGCCACTCTTTAAATATTGGAACCTGGGACTCCTACAAAACTGCTTCTGCTGGTATGTGGCCATACTGGAATTTCAGGGCCGTGATATGATGAGCTGAGCCTGAGCTCAAGTTACAGGGAAAGGCCGATGGTTTTTAAGTCAATACACAGAGTTAAGGCAACTTAGGTAGCAAGCTTGCCAGAGATCAGAGAAAATATCTGCAGACTGAGCAGCAGGTTGGTGGCTTTCTGGTTCTTCCTGGTTCTCTCAGTCGCGTTTAGCCTGGCCCCTAAGCATGATTCCTCATCTAGTGGTTTTTAAAAAGGGAATTGTCTGGGGCAGGGAGGGAGGCGGTTGGTCTCAATTTGCTCGTTAAAATACAGGCTGCTGTATCATAAGGACGGGAAGGTTTATAGGGCAAGGGAGCAGGCATGGCTCGGTGTGGTATAGCTGTAATTTCCAACGCAGTTTTTATATTTCCTCTGGTTTTGTGGCTGCGGGGGCTTAATTATTTTCACAGCACACAGCATTATTGCAGTGTAAGGCTTAATACCTGTGGGCAGGGGCAGGTCGGGGAGAGGTGAGGAGAGAGGTTGGCCTCTGCGCAGTGTTTCAGAGATGCAGGAACAGATGCACCTTTCCTGCCAAGTGCTGAGATGTAACGTTGTCGTGTGGCAAAACTAAAAGGCAGTTTGCGTGACACAGACTGAGGTTGCCCGTCTGCTGGCTGATTTTTCCCCTGTTGATGTGAAGAGGAGCAAGTCTGATACTGTGTGTTCAAGAGGAGGATTATTTGGTGTCTGTGGGAGAGCTGCTGAACTTGGCAGCTTTGCTTCCGATAATGTGAGTAAGGTGTTGTTAGCTTTTGAGTTGTTTGTTCTAAAATATCTGAAAATAGTAACTGAGATTTTACTAAGCAACCTATGGGGAAAAAAAAATCAAGTTCCAGCTATTGCACTGAACTGAGCGTCTGGAAATCTCTCACACAGAAACTTCAGACATCACACTAACACTCTGTCATATCGGCAACTCTTTTTGATTGAGAAAGTACGTAAAGAATGCTTGCACTTGAAGATGGGCTTGAACCCTGCTGCTGCTAAAGACACGTTTAAGAAAATCTTGGGAATGATGCAGGAAGCTTTACCAGTGTGTTGGGTTTCCTCGGCATAAGGCACGTGCAATTCAGCAGACATCATGGGATAACTAAGCATTTTTCTGTTACCATTTTAAACTCCATGAGGCATCCGTGTTGCATCATGACACTGCAAGGTTTTTAATATTTCAGGAGCAGTGAAAGTCTTCATTAAAATTTGGGTAGCAGGCAAATGTTTTTATTTTCTGCAGAGACAAACCAATCAGATTCTGTGGGCGGTGAAAACGTAGCAGCAATGATTTAGTGAAACAGCTAGGACTTGTTTTTTCTGGTCTTCAGTCTTTTCTGAAATTCATCTTTCTGAAGTAAGGCTGATTGCACTGGATGTGTTTACAGAGCTTCAGTTCGGGATGACTGAGTCCAAGACTTCCCTTGTAAGTACCCCTCAAAACCTCCCAAAAGCCAGGGGGCAAATGGAGTTCCTCGGTGTGGTGTCTGACTGTCTGAAAGCCTCGCCCAGTGGAGCCTTAACATGGCTTAAAGGAATAAGGCTTTTGTTTTAAAACTGTATTTGAAGCGAAGCCTTTAAAGCTCAATAAACTGTTTCTCTGTTCATTCAGTTCTGTGGATTTTAGGCTCGGGGAATCTGCACGCTCTGTGTTTCTGGCAGAAGGGGAAGTGTAACGTGCAGTAGCAGTTTTAGCTGGAGACGTAATGAAAAAGCATTTATGTGGAAAGCATTTATCTGAAACAACCTCATCATCAGCAGGTTTCTACAATTATTAAATGAGCAAAAGAAATGTCGTGTGTAGATTACCTTGTCTGTAGGCTTCTCTTCCACACTCCAATAACCTTATCTCCAGGGCTGCTTAAATAATTTGTGTGGTGTTTGGCTGCTCTTTCAGTGCTGAGATACCAAGTTTCTAGTCCACAAAACTAGTCCACAAGTCTATTAGAACTAGGTCTCTGTTTCAAGCATCATTTTTTGTTCCGGGGAATATCAAATATTCTCTTTTGAGCCTGTATAGTGGTTGAATTTGGTGGGTGTGATAAGAAAAACGTCCTCGTGTTTTGCATGGCTCTGTTGGCGAAAGGAGGAGTTGCTGCCTGACGGTTCTTGTTGATCAGCGCTGGGGAAGAGCATGTTGTTTTTCCACATGCTCTGATCTGTGATAAGAAGAAGAACTCCAGATTGTGTTTTCCAAACAGACGTTAGGTCTCTCAGTGCTCAGATTTGCCAGGGACTAACCACTGCGGTGATACATCCATCCACCCAAGGCCTAATTTGAAGTGGCACGGTTTCAGATATGAGCCTTGCTTTGATACTGAAGGAGACTGAGCAGGACTCAGCAACAAACTGTCAAGTGTTTTGCTTCATACTCAGTATTTTGCAGAGGATCGTGTGCTGGATGTGGACTTGGGTACCACTGATCTCTCCTCGGCGCTGCCGTTGGCCTCGTGGGTGGTTCTGTGCCCCTCTCTGTGCCTCGGTGGTTGTCTGTAACGTGGAGCTGATCAGAGCGACCTGCTGATGAGCTGGACTTCAATAAACTTCAGATGGTGAACGCAGGAAGTGCCTCAAGGCAGAATTTAGCTTTCAGATGGGTTTAGGCAAACAACTGTCAGAAATGGCTTGAGTACAGTGTTTGACCTGCCCTTGGACAGGTGAATGGACTGGGAGACATCTTGAAAACTTCTTTGGCTCCCTTCCAGATGACAATGCTGATAGTGACTGGTGATTAGACCTTATCTTGACTCCCGTGCTGATAAACACCCACAAATCTGAAGCTTTTTAGCAACCGTGGCGCACACCCGCGCAGTTTGTGTTATGTGAGCAAATCCTGTTTCTCTCAGTGTCTGAGTGTAGTTTAACGAGACTTTTGCTACTACTGTACTTCCTTATTATTGAACAAAGCGACTTCAGTGACAGTCAGTTTTATTTTAAGAGTTTACCACAGCAGAGGCATGCAATAAAACAGAATTTTCACAGTTCTGACAATTGGCAGTTGGAGCCATTAACTGTTGTGGAAGAAAGACGGAGAATCAAGATCTCCCCTGAGTTTAATGTAACTTCAGAAGATTCAATACCCTTGTGCCATCCCAACAAGGACAGACCAACAACTGATTTGGGATTAAATTCTTTCAGATTACAAATTTCTCTTGCATAATTTACAAGGAGAAATAGATTAGCAGCCTCTAAGGGTGGTTTGTGCAATGTAGTTAGTGGGGGTTGTATTAGTCTATAGTCATTTGTTTTTCCTTAGGGTTTTATTTGTGTGGTTTTTGGTCATTTTTATCATTTCTTATTTGGCACTTTGATTAGAGAAGCAGAGTGGTGTGGCATGTCACACATCCTATAGTTCAAAAACGATAGGGATCGGTATGTTTGTAATGAGAAGCCATTAAGCAGATACATATCTGACTGGAGCTGGGTTGGATAGTTTGTGCAAGGCCACATGTTATTATACCTTGAATTACTTGAAAATGGGCATTGCTGATATGCTGAAGATGATGAGGGCAAATAGTAAATAAAAATATATTTCATAGAGAGGTCTGAACTGCTTGGCTCTGGGACTGCAAGCAAACAGTACTATTTCAGTACTGCTAAGTAAATTCTTATACCTAGAAATAAGCTGTGGAGAGCATACTTAGAGCTTTGGGCAAAGGGGGAAGGGTGTACAAATTAGTGGTTGTGAGTTGATGAGGGCAGAAGTCCTAGAGTAGTTGAGAGAATATTACATGAGGGCATTGTGAGAGACTGAAATGTCATCTGACTGTCTCAGAGCTTGCTTGTGTCTGTGCAAACCTCAGGGACAAGCTGCTGCGGCCTGTGGATTGGTCTGGGGAGCAGGAGTGTATTGAAGGACGCATCCCCCATTCCTTTGCAGCTGCATTGTCAAACTCCTTAGATAAGCCTCAGAGGGGCAGACTGTACTGAGCTGGCCCCATCCTGTAGCCATTTGTGGCTCTACTGTGTAGGCCAGGCGCCATGCCTGCATTGCTAATGAACTGATAAGAGGCAAATGGTTCTGCCCTTGAAGCTGGATGCAACAAAACCTGTGGGACCAGAGGAAAAAAAAAACTAAAGGTGGGCAGATATGCTGATCAGCGGATATGATGAACTTAAAAAGGCAACAGAAAATTTTGCTCAGTGTGCATCTACCATTGAAGCTTGATTCGTGTGCACCCACCACCGAAGAACTGAAGACTGAGGACCAACAGGACGCCGCTGGATCCATGGTGGTGACTATTCTTGCAGCCCTATCCCGCATCCTTGCTTTCTTTCTGTCTTTTCCTTCCATTCTGTCGTATTGCTACCCCTCTTCTCTTTTTAATAATAAAAACCTGTTTTGGGTATACGGCACTTGACCTCATTTGTGTCTTAATCTCACTCTTGGGATCATATCGAAACCTCCCCTGACATTGGATTGGGACAGGCATATAATCTATGCATTTGATACCAGTATGCCTAGTAATGAGATCCTGCATACATTTCTCCTTTCCACAGTTCAAATATGATGTGGAAAAAAATTAGTACAGGTTCAGGGAAAACCATGACACCTGTTAAATTACTGAAAGGCATGCCGTACAACACTTAGTTTTGGATGTGTCTATGTGGGAAATAAATCTGGTAACAGAAGGGTGTATGCGTTAGCCCTTTGGTGAATCCTTTCTTGCGCTGGCCGCTTGCATGGGCTGTAGCTGCTCTGTTTTGATTCCTGCCAGGTTTCCTGATGCCAGCCTCGGGTTATGCTGGGGAACTGGCAGCTGACCAGCAGCACTTCTTCCAAGGGTGCTGATCGCTAAGAAATAAACTGGTCTGAGAAGCCCCCAGCACTGTGCTGATAGGTCACCTGGCTGAGAGGGAGGTGGTTCACATCCTGCTGGTTCAGAGAGAGGAGACCTGTGTTCAAAATACAGTATGGATGAGACTTCACATGCAATTACACTTATTTTTAGGACATCTGCAACTTCCTGGACCGCTTCACGGTGATTCTCTTGGGTCTTCTGGGATGTGAGTGAGCAGGTGTGATGGGAGCAGGTTAGAGTGAACAGGGATGTTTGCAAGATGCTGTACTTCAGAAAGAGTAATAGATAGACATGGAGCTTTCATGAGGCTCCCAGGTGGTGTGTCAACCGTTGAGTGATAAAAACAAATCCCTAGGTTGTAATAAGGATTGAAATTTAACAAACCGTAACAAAAAAGCAGAGTCGTAGCTGTGAGTAAAATTATGTGCAAAACTTTACAGAAAAATTCCCCAAATTAAGTTTAAAAGTTCTGGTCTTGATCTAAATCATAGAATCACAGAATCATTCAGGTTGGAAAAGACCCTTGGGATCATCAAGTCCAACCATCAGCCCTACTCTACAAGTTCTCCCCTACACCATATCCCCCAGCATCTCATCTAAACGACCCTTAAAGACCTCCAGGGATGGTGACTCCACCACCTCCCTGGGCAGCCTATTCCACTGTCTGACCACTCTTTCTGTGAAAATTTTTTTCCTAATGTCCAGTCTAAACCTCCCCTGTTGCAGTTTAAAGCCATTCCCTCTTGTTCTGTCGCTAATTACCTGTGAGAAGAGACCAGCACCAACCTCTCTACAATGTCCTTTCAGGTAGTTGTAGAGAGTGATGAGGTCTCCCCTCAGCCTTCTCTTCCTCAAGCTAAACAGTCCCAGCTCCTTCAATCGCTCCTCATAGGATTTGTTCTCCAGGCCCTTCACCAGCTTTGTTGCCCTCCTCTGCACTCGCTCCAGCACCTCGATATCTCTCTCGTATTGAGGTGCGACGAGTGAAGGAAGCAAGGCACGAATTCAATATGAATAATAAGCAAGCTCCAACTTTATTTGGATACACGATCCCTTTTATCTCCTTCCACATTAATATGTATATGTATCATCATCTAATTGATGATATCTAAGAAGCAGCATTATAATATCTCGGCCCCCTCGGCCCCCCTGCGGTTTTCGCATTCCGTTCAAAATCCTCCCTTCTCTGGCTCCTTGCCTTAAAAGTTGTTTACCACTTCGTCAAGGTCGCTCCGTCCTTGTCCTACCCTCTTATGTTCTAACTTATGTCAAGTGAGGCCTAACATATGCTAAGTGCGGCCTAGTCATGCTAAATGTCAGTGGTCAAGTCGTCTAAGGAGCCATGTCCCTGTTCCTTAAGCCATTCCCCAACATTGAGGTGCCCAAAACTGGACACAATACTCCAGGTGTGGCCTCACCAGTGCAGAGTACAGAGGGACTATCACCTCCCTACTTCTGCTGGTCACACAATTTCTAATACAAGCCAGGATGCCGTTGCCTTTCTTGTCCACCTGGGCACACTGCTGGCTCATGTTCAGCTGCTTGCCAATTAGAATCCCCAGATCCTTCTCTTCCACACAGCTCTCCAGCCACACCCCCCCAATCCTGTAGCCATGCAGGGGGTTGTTGTGGCCCAAGTGCAGGACCTGGCACTTGGCCTTGCTGAAGCTCACCCCGTTGACGTTGGCCCACCGATCCAATCTATCCAAGTCTCTCTGTAGAGCCTCCCTATCCTCATGCAGATCGACACTCCCGCTTAACTTGGTGTCATCTGCGAACTCTCTGATGATACACTCTGTGTCCTTATCAAGATCCTCAATAAAGATGTTGAACAGAAATGGTCCCAACACCAAGCCCTGAGGAACACCACTTGTGACCGGCCATCAGCTGGATTTAGCTCCATTGGCCACCACTCTCTAGGACCGTCCATCCAGCCAGTGCTTGACCCAGCAGACTGTTCGCTCATCCAGCCCATGGGCAGCCAGTTTTTCTATGAGAATTCTATGGGGAACTGTGTCAAATGCTTTTCAAAAATCCAGGTAGGCAATATCCACAGCTTTTCCCTCGACCAATAGTCGGGGCATTTTGTCATAGAAGGAGATCAGGTTTGTCAGGCAGGACCTGCCTTTCATAAACCCATGCTGACTAGGCCTGATCCCCTGGTTGTCCATTATATGACTTTTAATGGCACGCGAGATGACCTGCTCCATGACCTTCCCTGGCACCAAGGTCAGACTGACAGGTCTGTAGTTTCCTGGATTCTTCTTTCTGCCTCTTTTGTAGATGGGTGACATCTAAAACACGTTAGAGTAGAAACTCTTGTCCAAGCTTCAATGTTTTTACTAAACATAAGCACGTGTAAGTCCCGTTACTCTCCCATTGGTAGAAGACGGAGAAGCTGCAAATAACTCAACACTTCATTGTCAAGTATGTTATTTCTTGTATAATAGAGATATGAAAAAAATTCCTGTGCAGCTTTAAGAGCAGGAATCTATAATATACATTGATTTGCTCCAAATCCAGAGGACGAACAGATGCTGAAGAACTAAGGCAAAACTGAGATACTGAGAGAGTGGAGGATTCCTTGAAGAGACTAGTGACAAATCTAACATCCCTCTCCTTCATTCTACAAAAATAGCATCAGTAAAATAACCACGTCAGCATAGTTTAATTAAACAGCATCATTTGCCATTTGTGTGTGTTGGCTTTTTTTTTTTAACTAGGAGATGGCCAGTTTGTATTTAAGGAGAGTTAATAGTTACATAATCCCAATGTCTTTATGTTTATAGACTGTGCTTGAACATATGTTCATGTATTTCTGTCATCTTAAACTGAGGCATCTGAAATTTCCTCCTCTTTCCATTTGCTATTCTGTGTTTCTCAGTAACCTGAAGACAGATAATTCCAGCTCTCGGAGCCCAAGCACAAATACAGAGGTTCATAATGTCAGCCGGGCTAAAACCAGAGCTGAGCTGAAAAAGCACTTGACACCATTTATGTGGTTATCAGTTAAAGACCTTCTAAAACAGGGACTTCCTACCTTAACGTGAAAGAACAGACTCCACTGAAAGACTTGCAGTGTTTCTTGGGCAACAGATGTTATTAACATCTTAAATGGTTAATATTGTTAAATCTAAAATTTTTAAAATAGAAATGTTTTAGGAAGGCTGGTGGGCTAGGACTGTTTAAAAGGTGAAGAGTGGAGAGGGAGTTCTGAAGAATATGTGGGAGAGAAACAAATCTGTTGTGCATTTGCCTTCCTGAATAAATACCTTATCCGCTTCACCATATCCATGCTCTCTAACATGATAAATCCTGCAACATTCTCAGCAGCCTTATAATTATTTGAGGAAGGATCCGTTCAGTGCATCGCTAACAGCTGCTAATCATTACCCCAGAAACTAATAGTTTCTTCACTAATGAATCCATCCTCACTGACAATACTATACTCAGTGTTCACCATCACCCTTCATTAAACCCCATCATATGCTTGTAGCCTTTCGTATCAAGACTGTTCATATTAAGCATTTTTTATTTTTAAAAAATTATACTTCTGGTTAAGGGGGAAAAAGCTATTTTTAGAATTCAAATATTTGTGTGTGTTGATACAACTGGAGTATATCCATATACCATTAGCTAAAACATGTGCATGTTACACATTCTGCTCACAAGTATTATGATGCAAATAAACACTAGGAGTAAGAGGATCTGTTTCTCGAGCAGAAGGTACCCAAACCCCAGCTCCTTTTGCAAGCCTGAGACTTCTGCAGCACCAGATTGCAGAACCTAGGAGGTGTAACAAACAACTCACGTTGTTTTCTCTCCTAAATTTATGCTCTATGTACCTTCTAAGATTAATCTGAAGAACTCTGCAAACTCCTCTTTTCTATCAAGCACACTCACTCAGATGTCGGCACTTCTGTATTTTAATCATCCCTTTGACTGGCCTTGGAAGAAGTTATGCAGACTTTTGTCTAATCTTTGTAAATAAGAGCCTAACTGCCACTGAAGCAGCACCCATCAGTAAGTCAACTGACAGAGGAGTTTGCCCGGGAGGGCAAGAGAGAGTTTTCAGAAGGCTTTCCCTAAGGCCATCCACTCCCAAAGCAAAGAGGTTTAAATAGAGCTATGGAGATAAAGAGTGTGCTGCAATGACCTTCATCTGAAAGCTGTGTTTGTCCTCTCTCCTCCCATTCTTCTTTCAGTTTAGGAAACCAAATGGCATTTCCATGATAACATATTTGGAAAGACCTCTTTCTCTCTGGTTTTATCATATAAATAAGCATGTAAGTGATGATTTCTCTTAGAGCAGCTCTGATGAGAGTCGAGTCATATGTGAAATTCTTGAGAGAGGAATGATATGATCTGGTAAACCGAAACCTGTTCCCATTATGTACCCTAATGAGAAGTGGTTGCCAGACTGTTAGAGTAGCTCTTACGCACTGCTATTCCTTGGCTTTAAATGTTAGTGTGCACGATCCTCAGGATTTTAAAACAGTGGCTTTGAAAAGAGCTTTTTCAAGCAAACCAAATGTTGGATCAGACATGCTGGAATAAGGGGAGGAGAGTCTGCTGTGAATCCCTGGGATGTGTCACTTGAAAGAGTGCAGTGCCCTCCAGGGCAAATGAAACAACAGGGAATCAGGAGAGTTCAGCTGTTGCAGCTGTTTATTCTACAGCAACTTCAAGTGATGCTGATAGTGTTTCTAATGCCTTAAATCAACCAGCAGGTGTCTGTGGCCTCGAGGTAAGAAATGCTGAACATCTGCCAGTTTCCAGACTTGAAACATTGCAGCTGCCTGACCTGGAGGAAATACATGATTGTCACTTCACAAAATGCTGAACAACTCCCTCTCCCGAAGATCCCATTTTAAGCAATTTGGTTATCGTATTTTTCAATTCCTTGCATGAAGAGCAGCCACAAGAATACCAATGTTTGAAGACATTGCTTTTGTCCAGGGGAAGCAAAACGTGTCATAAAAAAACCCAACAGTGTGTTTTGCATATGTGTTTTTAAACGAAGTAAAGTGCCTTGGATGTTCACCTTACCTTCTCAAAAGGCCCTGTAAAGTTCAATATTTAGTTCTGCCCAACTGCCTTTTTCTTAGGAGATAAAAAGAGGAAAGAAGCAACAGGACTTCTCTTGTATTTTAAGCATAATAGCTGTACTCTCAGGTGCCTCAAATATTACATACAACAGTGGCATGTTTCTATCATTATTTTCACCTGTAAAAAAACCAGAATGTGAAAAGCAAAGGCAGTTAAAATGATCTAAAATATTTCCAGACTGGAAAGGTGAAAGGAGACTCCCAGGCTGGGAACACCTCTTTTCAAAGACTGTTTCCCTGAGGAGAAGCTGTGGTGAGGGCTCTCCAGCTCAGGAGGGAACAGAAATGCCTTTGGAAACCGTGTAGGATGAGGGAGAAGTAGGGTGATGTCATCACTGTGTTTTAAGAGACAAAAAATAGCTCTTTAGCATTTTGAATAGAAGTTGTTGTTCCTCTCCCCTGAGCTGGCCATGAGGAAGCAGAACAAGCCTCCTGCAGCCTTTTCTCTTAATTTAAAGCCGTTGCAGAACACTGCAGAGAGGTTTTGGCTCTGGGGAGCTGCAATAAAGTGCTGGCTACCGCAGGGTCGCTCTGGGTCGGAGTTGGAGCCCATTCCTGTGACTGCCATGACTCCCAGGGACTGCAGAGACAGTTCAATAATTTTCAAGAGTAAATATCTGTGTTTACATCACATCTTACTCTACAAGGGAGCTTTTATCAGCAAATGTCTTCATTAGGAGGAAATTGTCAAAATGCTTCTATTTTAAGCAATCTCTGCAATTCCCAGGGAAGTTTTAATTTTACAACCACCGATTTTTTTCTCATTTGGGTGTTGACTTGAGATGGATTTTGCTCCCTTAATTAATAAATAGCTTCATTAAAACATCAGTGCTGCTGAGATGCTGGGAGTTAACGGTTTAGATTTAGCCATATCAGTTTGTTCAGAAGTGCCAGATCTCAGGCTGGAAGCTTTGCAAACTTTTACTAAATACAGGTGGTACCACTGTTAATCTGTTTGCGATCTGATATGATGCACCTACAGGAGATGTCTGATGACCTTTGAGAAGTACCATCTGGAAAAACGTTAGTGTATTTTAACAGGTATAAGGTGAAAGCAACAAATCATTTCTTTCCCTCGGGCCTTTCAGTTCAGCAGCAGACGATGTATGTGCACATGTAATAGCAGGGCAAGTCCAGCTCTCCTTCAGTAGCCCTCTGTCTCGGATCTTTGGCTCCTTATCTGAGGGCTTATTTTCAAGTGGTGTTAGTTTCAACCAGTGTGGGGGATTTGTCATGCAGTGAGTATGTGAAAACACAGAAATACAATCTTCAGGGCCCCGCTGCATGAAATGTAGAATATCCTCAATGTCCTTTGACTCCTCTTTGGGTCCCTAATGACAGAGACAACCAGACAGAAGAGGATTAAGAAATATAATAGGGGATGCACCTGTGATCTGGAAAACACGCGTGCATTTTTAATGTTTTTGTGGATCTTGGTGCCGTTGAGGCTGTGCAAAGGAAATCTTAAATAAGGATTTGATGGCACAAAGCACTGATCCCTGTCTGTTCCTCTGATTTCAGTCAAGAGTAGTCAACACCTCACAGGAACTGTTAATATCTCCTTGACCCATGTATTTATTGTACAGTGATGAGGTATTTCTTAGTACCTATGATTTTCTGGACTGGGCAACTGATGGCTAAGAGAACAGGGTTTATAATTTCTCTGCAGGAAGCTCCAGTGAAAAGGGAAGAGATAATGTACTGAGGTTGTGGTTTGAAGGGCTCTCCTCCAAAACTGATGATGTTCTAAGAATGATCAAAGGTCAAGTAAATGCAAAAAGGGAAAAACGCCTGAGACAAAGATAGAAATCACATCTATGTAACAACTGGGTGTGAGGTTTGTTTCTTCAGAAAGCAATATTAAAGTATCCTTCTTATCAGTCTTCCTCTGACTTTAATCTTGGTCTTTACCCAATCTTTTGCACTTTAGTTCAAAATGTGCGTAAAATCTCTTTCAGTTAATTCTGAGAGTTTTGTTGTGAAGCTCATTTAGTTCATAACACAGTTCTGCTGCCCTGCTAAAATGGCAAAATCTCAAGATTAAACTCGGGCTGAGCCCCCAAACATCTGGCAAACAGCTCAACCATCTACAAATCTGGCTTTCACACCAAAAGAGCTACTTTCTAGAATGTATAGCTATTGTTGTTTACATTAAAAGTTCTTTGAGACTGCTAAGTAAAACCAATAGTGTTTATTCATATTAGGAATTATGCCTTAAAACGTTGTCTATACAAATAATTTCAACTGTCACATTTTCTTAAGAGATTAAACTTAGTGCATCAATTCAAGTTTTCAAATGTTATAGTGTACTTCCTACATATTATTTTCAGAATTTGTAATTTTATCATGTTTGGATTTTCCAGTTGACAATTCCTTTGTTTCAATTTAGATTTGTCTTGTAGATTGAAGTACTCGCTGCATCTCTTTCTCGTGTGTTCGTTAGCGTTCTCCTTTTTTATTAACTTCCATGTCTTCTTGGCTCTGCTGTCGAAATAGAGAGACAGAACATTTTGTGTGTAATTTATTAGAACAAAACAACATGCAGGTCCACTTTCAAGCCTCCTAGAAGCAACAGAAGAAGAAATAATTTCATCCTAATATAATTCACCCATGTTTCAAAATACTCCATTCAAGTATTTTTCCTCTAAAACCTTCCCAGGCAGATGCTTGAGAACCGTGTGGTGGTTGCACAAAGAAACCAGAAATGGTAGCGAGCCTGGTGAGGGATTCCAGGAGGTGGGTTGAGGTGCTTTGCATCCCTGGGGTGCCTCAACAGGATTTGCATCTCCGACCAGAATCAGAACAGCCCAATGCTGCGTGTGGAACTGCCCTGGGTCAGCTCAGAGCAGCACTGACAGCGGGGTTGTTGGGAGGGTCTGAAACAGGTGGGGAGGGACCTGGTGCTTTTACTGAAAAGCTGGAATTGTATCAGTCAGTTACCTGAACGGTGGTTTTCAACTGAGAGCACATTTTTGCACGTGGATTTCTTCTCCTCAGTGTTGGTCCATTATGGGATCCTGACGTATATTTGTCTGTAGAAAACACACAGACATTGTTTCTTACTTTCAGCTGCAGTTGCAGGAAAGACTCTCTGACCCTGATTGGTGAATTCAGTACGACGTCAGCTGAAGGACCAGTGAGTGCATCGGGTGAATCCCACACCACCTCTGAAATACCAACTACTATTCAATCCAGGCTCTCTCTCTAGTCGTTTAAAGCTCATTTGTAATCTCGCAGCATTCCCAGGGGGCTCACAGGACCTTCCAAATGAGGCGATCTCGCCATGGACATCCTTGACTCCAACAAAGGGGATGTTCCTGTGTTGAAAATCTGCCCAAAGGCATCAGTTGCTTTTAGATTAAAGGAATCCATAAGCCAATCTCCCGTCTTATCCCTGCTTGTGAAGAAAGCACAAGGCACAAGGCAATATTATGTTTTTGTGCTGGGCAGTTGATTTTGCATCAGAGGATGCTGCCTGGTGACTAACCCTTTTCTGTAAAACGGGCTTAAAAATGAATATCATGAGTACTCTGGTGTTCTATTAATTCCATCTTAATTCCATTAATTCAAATTATTAATTCCACAATAATCCTAACATTTTCAGTTTATACACTACATGTAAGTATTACCATAGTTTTCCATTTGGGTCCGAAGTCTTCTATTTGTGTGGGGCTGAATCTTTTGCTCGGAACATTTCTGACCATGTGGCTCGGGTACTGCTGAAAAGAAAGGCAGCAAAAATAGTGATGGTTGCTCTTACAACAAAAATGCCGATGCCCTTTGTTTTGAAATGCTCTGTCCTTTGTTAACCTGGAAATTTGGTAAGATGTATTCTTCACATGAAGAATGTTCTCTCTGTAATCTCTATACCAATCTGTCCACATTTACTCACAGCAAACATGAAAAGAAACAAGAAAAAATCCCACAACTGTTTTGTCCCCGAGATGAAGGAGTGATGCTGGGATTCATGTCACCCCCTGACAGCAGGGGTTACTCTGTCTGAAGGAGGTTTTATTGGAAACTAAGACAGGGAGGCGACTCAAGATGGAGATTCAAGCCGGCTTAAGAGAGATGACTGGAAGTGGCAAGAGGAAATCACTTTCTTTGCTTACAGTCATTGAAATTATTTACAACTAATTTTCCTGATGAAGTGACAGATGACAAAACACAATTATCCAGAGAAATCATGGAAATGGGAAGGAGAGAGGCAAATAAAACCCAAATGCTATACTGATTGTGTGAAGGTATATTAGCAAGTTAAAAATAAAACAAAAGATGTACAATTATGGTTACATCCAAAACAGATTGCCAGAAAGAAAGGTACAAGACTCGGAATCCCACCTGTAGGCTTCTTGTCAAATTTATGACGTAGCAGGTGCTATCAATAGGACAGTGGAGTATTTCAGAGATGGAAAAGAGATGAAGGAAAATATCATCCTGAATGAATGGCAGGAAGAATGAATTCAGTCCTCTGTCCAACATAAATAATGTGAACAAAATTAATATAAATCGCAGAAATTTATGCTACATTGAAATTGATAGCAGAAGTTTGAACAAGACATAAAAGATGCTGTAAAAAGTGGGGATCGGTATATTTGTGCCCAGTGGTACATCACTGCATTCATCCCCCTTTGTGGGACAGAGAAGTGTATTGCTGCTCTGAAGGTGCTATCTATGAAGATGTCTGTCTGTGGATACTGCGGCAATCTGTTTGTGAAAATGATGCTGGATCAAATTACTCTTGCTCATATTCAGGCATAAATAACTGAATTTTCACCTGCAGGGACCAATCGAAAGCAGCACAAGACAGACAGGCACATTTGAGGCATTTTAAGAACCCAGTGTAAGCAGGAGCCCACCTGTAGATTCACTGAACTTTGGTTCTTGCTTGGCAGTGCCAGTATGGTAGACAACATATGCAGATCGTCGAGGTTCTGGAGAGCTGAAAGAAGACTTTCTTCCAGTTTGTGTCACATAAAGGTGAGAAGAATCACTTTCATCATCCTTCCCTTGACCCCTTTGTTGGTAACTTGGTTTTACTTTGGGGTTTGAAGTGTGAATTCCTAAAAGTGAAAAAACAAACAAAAATGTTGTGCTGTTCTTCAAAATTGGACATATTGGCTGGAAAGCAAGATTAAAAAATTGTTCTTTGTGGGTAGCCCAGTCCAAATAGATTAGTTATTTGATTTACCCCATGATGCTCAGCAATGAGAAGCCAGTGTAAAGTATATTAGCTCTGTTTTCAAAGGCTCTGCGATCTGTTCTGGGAATATTCTCAATTGCTCCTCTCCTTCCTGAGCGCTCTCCTTCTCTATCGGCGTTATTAGATTTGTAGGAATTGTATTGCCATCACCTGGACAGGCAAGAGAAAGAACAGTTTAGCTGCTTGTGGGTAAGCACAGGGAACGGCACTGCCATTCTCTTCCTCCCACCTCTGGGAGCTCGTGATTAGTTTAGTGCAATTTCCTTTAACCTCTCATTTTCTGTGCTTCTTTCTCTCTGGTTAGTTCTTTGGATCCTGGCGAGTGTAACTTGAGCACCTGGCGTGTGTCTGCCGTGCTCTCTAAGGAAACACCATAATGCAGAGGTTAAAGAAGACCACAGCTCCAAAGTAAGGAACCAGCTATAGCCACCTGCTCATTCTTTAGCTTCTCACTTTTCATGAATGATATTTATGGATCCTACCCAATCGAATATGTGGCATATTCAAGGTGCGTGTCATCATTGTACCTAAAACCTCAAGAGAACTCACTTGCAGCAATGCTCTGGGGAAATACCTCTATCCTTTTCTCTGAATGTATCTAATTATAAATAAATATGACAAGCTATATCCGTATCTTTCTTACGGATTTCCCTGTCTATAGTCTAAATATATATAAATATTCAACAGAAATAACTTATTAAAACTATTTTAATAATAAACATGTTAAATGTAGAAAGAAGAAGAAGATCCTTTTGCCCAGTTCTGTTGAACAATTTGGGCTGGCAAAAGCATGGCTTTGTATGTCTGCATAGTTCAAAATGGAGACAATTTTTCCATTCCCTTTTTTATTAGCACATCATCCTACTCAAATCTGCGTTACGTTAAACAGTATTATCAAGATTTTATCCCTGACATTTACACGAATGTGAAAGTAAATTATTTTTTTTACTTGAAAGGAGCAGGTCATATTTCTGTCCAGCAATTTCTGATGACTGCTCTACTGGTGAGTCTGGTGTGTTATTATAGTCAGAACATAATGCTCTCTCCTCAAGTGGAATTATACTATTGCTTATTCAGTAAAAGAATTAATACAGCGCTTTTTTTTTTCAGTCATGCCACTTGCTGAAGAATGAAGGAGAAACATAATATAGGAGGTAAATATTTCTTAATTTATATTTCTGTGTCCTGCATTATGTGGGATAAAGCCTAGCATTCAAACCAAAATGGAACTCTTTTGTTACTATCTTTTGTAAGGCACTTGAAGGGGGTATTTATTTAATCTAAATTTAGTTACAGAGAAGATTGATGTGTGGCTGCATTTCATCATCTAGACACCCAAGACAGCCAGCAGAGAGCACAGAGCTCCTCTGGGAAAGGGACTCATCTCACCTTTCTTTGGCACTGTCTTAGGATGCAATAAATAGCCCCGTAAGAGCACCTGCATGGCCTGATGGGGAATTGAAGCTACATTCCTACCTTAGGATGGTTAAAACTAGACTACACAAATCTTGATCTTGAAGAAAAACTAGATGCAAGACCTATGTTGTGTATCTCAGGAAAGTACACATGGGGTTAATAGCCCATTTGTGCCTTTTCCACCTACAGTTGGTACAGGTAGTCACCACGTCTGTGACACTGTAGAGATATGGGGAAAAATTAATGAAGTTTTTTTATGGTCTTTGTAATGTGCTATCTTTTATCAACAGTAAATTTAAAAAGTGGGGAGGAGGGGCAAACTATGTGATAGTTTCTCCCTGTAACAGTAATTTGAAAAGTGGTAAACATTGTCCAAGAAGCTGAAAAGTAGTTGCCTTTCTGCGAGTCTTGGTCAGTAGCTTCCAAGGGCAACAGCTCATTTTCCCGAGGTGAAGACACAGTTTTTGTTGGTCGGTGTTTGTGAGAGTGCTGAATCCTGTAATACTCTCCTAGACACACCCCAAGAGGGGAAAAAAAACCCCAAACAACAAAGTTTACTATATTGACAGCACTGCTGTTTAGGAAAGAGCAACTAAGTTTGTATTTACCAGATTTATAGCATATTTCCTTTATTGCTCTTTCCTCTTCTATATCTGCAGCAGTCTTTGGCACCCTATTAGGAACATCTGTAGGAAATATTTTTCAAGGATGGCTAGACAGCTATACAAAGACCTTCAGCAATCCTTAATAGCCAACCACCATAAGGAATTTCACTTTGGTCACAGTCCTTCTTTTTCAGCCTCTGTTTCTGGCCAGAAAAATGATTCCTTGCTATTAGGTATTTCCAGGTGCAGTGGACTTGCAGTTACGACACATATTAAGGAGCAAATGTTTGTTGATCTAAACCGATTCAAAACCATCTTCAGTACTCGTGATCCTTCTTTTACCCGCCAAAGGAAATCTTCTGATGAAACATGCCACCAGTGAGTGCTTGTCACAAAACCTCTGCCCACAGTTCCTCTCCTGCAGTGTCTGCCAGCAGAGCTGGTGAAGGGAGTGCTCCTTGGCTGTCTCAGGTAAGGCTACTGAGCTTAGCAAAGCCCTACTCCTTATATTGGTGAAGCTCCTGTGGCTTACTCAGACTGAAACTGAGTTAGGAAGCATGAACAGGCAGCCCTGCCAGCCAGCCTGAAGGGCCGGGGGAAGTGAGGAGCAGCTTGGGGCTGCCTGAGAACTAGCACAGCAGTTTGCGGAGTGCGCACATGAGAGTGGGTCGCTCTCTCACTTTCCGTCTCCGGGAATGTGCAATTCATTCCTTCCCTGTGAATCTGGCGTCTCTGAGTGAGATCCATTCAACAGTTTAACTACATTTTAAAAAATTAATAAATAAGTAAATATATAAAAATAGATACACATAGACATTCAGTTTATGTGAAGAGTGTTGTATGGAATCTCTTTGCTAGATTTAAGAATAACTTTCTGTAATAAAATGAGACTGCCCACAGAGCTTAGGAAACCAGTTGAAGAAATTCTTTAAGTTGAAGTCACACCACTATCTTTTGTGAACAAACCTGTGACTTCAGCGATGAGTGTGTACAGCCCCTGTTCAACAGTTTGTTTCCCAGAAAAGAAGTACCTCCTAAACTTGTCATTTCATCCCTGAATTTTGAGAAATTTTGAAGAGTATTAGATGGCCATCTGAACCATGGATTGTATTTTCAGCTCTATTTAATGAAAAAGAGGTTTGTGAATTATACCGCTATTGAAATACACAGACAGGCATTTTGCAGGAGGTAGAAAATGTTGCCTCACTCACATCTGGTTACTACCGGTTCTAGTAATTCGGGGATTAGCTGGAAACTATTTCAAAAACTTATCAACAGCTCTTTTCTAAAACAGTAATGGTTATTCGAATAAATCAGCAGTGCCATTCTACTTCCTTGTAAAAGAAAGAAAAAACTTGTTTACAGTTCTCTTCCTCTTCATCATCATGTTCATCATCCTCTTCATCCTTGAGGTTTATCATCAGTGGAGGGTGAATTGGCAGTAGAATATTCTGTGTATTCCTGCGTGATTCTTGATGAGGGGCTGGATGCAGAATCCCTTCTTGGACACCCTGTTGCAGTGGGGCATCTGCAGAAAAGAACATGGTGTTTCTTTTGTTAGGAGGCAACTAGAATATCAAATCCAGGTTCAGAGCAGCAGGTGTAGTTCTGAAATCATTCTCACACTGAAGGCATCATTACACAGACAGATTGTGCCTTCTAGGGAAAGCTTTCTGCGGAGGTTGGCAAAGGAGCATCTTCCAGCTGCAGAAAGTAAGAAAAACCGCGGGTACTGGCTCCTCTGAACGGACAGATGAGGCACTGCTGAACGAAGCCTTTTGAGGAGAGGAACAGTTGGATCATTCCACACTATTTGAGAAAGGCTGGATATCTCTTCCAGCTGGTGGAGAGATTCATTTCAGTCAGTAACCTTCTTTCTTCCAGTCCCTTTGCAGTTATTGACAACATAGGGAACCACGTGATTAGCAATACCTGGGCTGCAGGGAGTAAATGAGCTTAGGACCCCACCTGTGAGAATATTTTAAACAGGCTGAATACCAGGCAGGCCTGTATCACTGCCTGTGGCATCAGTTCTGAAGCATTTAGCAACGCTAAGCACAGGATTACCCATTTTCATCTTGGAGACCTTTTCTTTCTATCAACATTTTCTGAATCACATCTCTCTTTACTGAGTACAACATGTCGGTTTTGGGAAAGAATATGAAGTTCCTGAAAATAATTTACACTTAATGAGAGGAAAATCATAAAAGATACTCTTTTCCGTAGACATTTATATCTACCTGTGATGTTGGCAGCAGAACTATTTTGGTACCTGGACAGCATTTTCTGAGAGCCAGGAAATGCAACGGACTGAGATTAAAAATGGTGAAAGATGGTGAGCTGCTTTGTATTGTTCAAGCCGACCAACGTGCAGCTATAGATACAGTCAGGATTCTGTGCACTGCATTAAAAAATATTGAAGTTGGATGTTTTTTCTGGCTTTAATGAAATAAGATGAAGCATGGGCATTGTCTTTTCTTCCCGTGGTTGCTATTCCTGTGCCTCTCTTGCTTGCCTATGAGCAGCAGCATGTGGGTCACATTCAACCCATTTTCGTAACACTACTGCAGATCAGATTTGTTGTATCTCATGCAAGAGAAAGTAAGATACAGCACTTTATCTCGGTAGAGCCTTTGTCAGTGTCCAGAATAGGGTATTATTAGCTCCGGGGCCTGTAAGCCAAATCAAACTTCTATGAGTTTAACAAGATTTCCAGGTATGAAAATGAATAAATGCGGTTTTACTGTTTGCAGTGTGAATGTGGAGCACACGGACGCTGCTCTTACCCAGCATACCATTGTCTCTGGTGGCTCTTGGGCACAGTCTCTGGCTCACAGCACACCCATAAGTGTCCCTGCGTGGTGGCTACGACAGCGCTGGCTGCCAGGGGCCGATGCTGTGGCTGTGGGGGCTGTGCTAGGAGCAGTCTGGGCACTCACAGAAACAGCGCTCGAGTTCTTGCCCTGCTCCTGTGTGGCCAGTTAGGCCCAACGTGCCCAGATAGGACAGGCTGCCTTTTCTGGGGGGGGATTTTGGGAACACAAGGCGCTTGCTTCTGACTAGAGTCTTTCTGTCTGACACCTGTCTCCAGCTCTGAAAAGGAGGCCCGTGAACAACTCTATTTTAGTCCACTTGTTCGTGCTTCTTTGGCAAGTCATGCTGACTTGCTCTCAACCCCTCCTCCGCCTCCTCCTCCTTTAGTTGCTCTGACCTCGGTGTTTGCAGAGGTATTTCCCTCACTCCCCTCCTCATCTCAGGTTCCCCTTCTTCAATATCTTATCACAGAGGCGCAGCCACTGTCGCTAATTGGCCAGAGGCAGGTCTGACTTGGAGCCGGGGGAGCTTCTAGAAGCTTCTCACAGCAGCCACCCCTGTAGCCCCTCTCCTGCTACCAAACCCCGCCACACACAAACCCACCACCACAGCCTTCGCCCTGAGCACTCCCCTGAAGAGCCCGTAGCCGAGATCAAATCAGTCCCATATGCTTGTCTGGACTCACAGCTGACCTGCAGCTGTTCTTTGTGCAGGGCCAGGGCGGCTCCAGCTTCACCTTCACCCACCCCTTCGACAGCTGAGGCCAGAATGAGCCGGGGACAGCCATCCCCCACGGGCCTTCCCAGCCTCAGAGCCAAACCCCTCCTCCAGGCCCCAAGGACCTCGGTGGCCCTACAGCAGACACCTCCCGTCACCCCCGCGTAGCAGCCCGGAGGCTGCCAGGCCCTCTCCTGCCCTCTGCCCCTCTCTGCTCCTGTCGGCTGTGGGGACGGTGCTACTCGCAGCAGCCGAGTGGTCGGAGGGTGATGGAGACTGCCTGGCCCCGCCGGGACACTGTGGCCACTGGCCCGTTGAGGGGACCCCAGGCCTGGCCTGAGCAGGGGGCTGGAGCCCAGGGCACAGCAGGGGAGCTGGAGGCCGTCCCGGTGCCCGAGGGGCAGCTCTGCTCTCTGGCAAGGAAATGGTGCCCGGCACGGGGCCTTCAGGGCCTCAGGGCTTCAGGGGCCAATCCCAGCAGCGTCTGTTGGCGACGTCAGCAGCCGCCCATCACACAAACCCTGCGGCTGGCCCACAGCTCGCTGAGCAGTCGAGCTTGTGGCAGTGGGTGTGAGTAGTAGAGGAGCCCACGGACAGTGGGACGAGCGAAAAGAGGTTCTTGAAACCTTTGAGGATGCCTCCCCAGCCCCAAAAACGCAAGAGGGCTGACGGGAGCAGCAGCTCTGGCAGGTCAGTCAAGCCCATGGAGGTTGACCTGCCACAGCAGGGCCATGAGCCCATGGAGGTGGATCCACCTCGAGAGGTGGAGGAGGCCATGGAGGTGGATCCACCTCGTGATATAGAAGAGCCCATGGAGGTGGATCCACCTCAAGAAGAGGAGGAGCCGATGGATGTGGATCCACCTCAAGAAAAGGAGGAGCCAATGGAGGTGGATCCATCTCCTGTGAGGCTGATGGGGCACTGCAGCACCATGGCCGGGTGCCCAAAGCGCCGCAGGGCGCGGGGGGGCTCTCAGCCGGCCTCCCAATAGCGCCCCCACCTCCCCAACAAGTGGTGCTAGCCCCAAGGGGACCAGCCACTCCAACACCCGGTAAGCTCCTCATGTCAAGCCGCAGATGAGCCCGGCTTTCCCACCCCCACCCCCTCCCCTCATGACGGGGGCCACCTCCTCTGCCCTGAGCCCAAAGAAGCGAGGAGAGAGGCTGCCATTTTCTGTCTGGCAGCGCCATAGTGTCAGGAGGAGTCTCCTGGAGCCTGCTGGAGCCTGCCGAGGACCATCGAGGAGTGCCGGAGACCCCTGAGGACCACCAAGGAACGCTGAGGACCATCGAGGACCGCCATGGAACCCCGAGGACCACTGAAGACTGCCAAGGACAACCGAGGACCACTGGAGACCCCTGAGGACCACCAAGTACCACTGGAGGCTGTTGGACTCCCCTGGAGGCCATCGAGGTAACTGGGGCCCGGAGGTGGCATTTTTTCAGCCTGAGGATGAGGAAGCACGTGGGGGGTGGCTGTCCTCACCCAGCCCTCGCCTCAGCTCCCCAACGGGTGCGTGAAGGGGAAGCCAGACCCGCCCTGGCAGTGCGCAGAGAAGAGCAGCAGAGCACCAAAGAAGGCAGATGCCTGTGCTGGTTCTGGCTGGGACAGAGTTAGTTTTCTTCCCAGGAGCTGGTCCAGTGCTGTACTTTGGATTTAGTATGAGAATGATGCTGATAACATGCTGATGCTATAGTCGGTGCTGAGTAGTGCTTGTTCTAAGTCAAGGATTTTTCATTTTCCCAGGCTCTGCACGTGAGCGGGTGCACAGGAAGCTGGGAGGGCGCAGGGCTGCCAGGAGAGCTGACCCCAGCTGAGCACGGGGACACTCCGTACCATACGAGGTCATGCTCGGCACAGGAATCTGGGGCAGGGAGAAGGAACGGGGAGTACGGTCAAAGTGGTGACAGCACCATGGATGACCAGCTTTCTATGCTGAGGCAGCTTGGGGCTCACCCAGCTCTCTCCCTGTCCCTTCCCGGTGCACAGGACACCCAACGGAGCCAAGAAGCCCTGAGTGACCCTTGTCCCGTCACTCCAACTCCTGGAGAAGGAGCGGAGCCGCCGCCATGCGGTGAGTGTCTCTCTGGCCCGGGCGGTGTCCCCAGCACTGCTCCTCCAGCCCGGCAGCACAGGCATCACTGCTCCCCTTCTGCCACTGCTTGTCTCTTGGCCAGTGGAGGCCGTTCAGCACCAGGAGCCTGGAGGGGCTGGTGGAGGGCCAGGCAGAGGGGAGAACGGCTGCCTTTGCCATCGGGCTGTGCCGGGGTGCAGGGATGGGCGTGCAGCAGGGCCAGCTTGTGTGGGAGGGTGGGAGGGAGAGAGGGAGGGTCCCACGGTGCTACTGGGAGAGCAGAGAGGGTTGGGGAGCCACCAGGAACACTGGCACATCTTTGCTGGTGGCACTGGGAGGAAACCTGCCACTCAGGGCAGAGATCCTGGGAGGGGAGAGAGTCCCCGCTCCGCCATGCTCAGGCTGCTGGTGCTGGGTTCTTGCAGGCTGATCTCAAGCAAGGGCCTCTGACGGTCCCGTCGAGCAGCGAAGGGGCACTTTGCCGCTCACTGGGTGAGTTTGGGAAAGAAAGGCCCCTCCTGCAAGCAGCTGGGCTGTGCTCACTTGTCCCTTGAGTGTCCCCATGCAGGTTGTGCAGTTGAGGGATGACGTCAGCCGGAGAAGGAAGGACAGCGCTGGACAGCGGCCGCTGGACGTGGTTCTGCTGGGACATGGGGCCTCTGGTGCTGCCCAGAGCCTGGAGGAGGACAGGGCCAGGGCTGGGCCATGCTTTCCCAGGCTCTCAGGAGCCCCCGAGCCGGAGCTGTTGAGCCGGAGCCGTGGTTCCAGCTGCCGGCTCCCTGCCCATCCTACTGCACCGCTCAGCACCGCGCTGCAGGCAGGGCAGGGCAGGGCAGGCTCCGGGAGCGCTGGCCTGGCGGCATCCACTGATGGGCTCTTCTCTCTTTTCCTTTGCAGCAGGAGGGATCATCATCATCAGCAGCAGCAGCAGGAGGCGGAGGAGGCGGGGGCTGCCCTGGCCCTTTGCTCTGCGGTGGAGCCCGGCCGCTGCCCCGGCGCCAGGGCAGGCGGGCTCCGGCTGCAGCAGGGCGCTCTTTGGGCAGCCCCTGGCAGCCCTCTGCGAGGATGGCACACTGCCCCGGCCCATCCAGGTCAGCCAGCCTGTCCAGGGGGGTCCCAGCCCTCCCTCCACAGGCGACGGAGGGGCAGCGGAAAGATGCAGGAAGGTGCAGCAGGTCAGGCAGCCCAGGTGCGTGCCCACAGCCAGCCCCAGCAACAGCTCTCTGCTCTGGGCCGTAAGCAATTCCTCATACACGGTGTTCCCCAAAGGATGGGCAACAAAACCCTGCCTCTTCCTGCCGTCAGGGATTCACCAGAGCTTTCTGACTCTGTCATTGCAGGTGCTGATTCCTTCTCCCTGCCTGAACTGCTGTGACTCCAGGGCCCCCGCAGTTGCTGTCTACAATAAAAAGATCTTTTCTCTCTTGCGACTGAGTCTGCTGTGGGTGTGTATGCTGCTTTACTGAACTTTCCGCCCACACTGACAATGGAAAAGTACAACCAGCACTCGGGTCAGAAGATTAACGATGTCTAAAAGCAAGAAATAGTTACAAGACGGCCAGAAGAAAAGAAGGTGCTCGTTAAGGAAGAAGCTGATGAAGAAGGGACCTTTTGGAATTGCAAAAGCGGGAACTTATCTACTGGCTACGTGCGGGTAGCAGTGTTTGTGGAAAGTACCGAGGGGAGCTATTTTTAGAAATAAACATGCACAACAGTATATAAGGGCTTGCTGCTATTTTTAGAAGACACAAGAGTCTATAAGGGCTTGCTTGCTAATAAAAGTTTGAGCCTGACTTCCAATCATATTGATTGTCTGTGGTCTTGTCTCCTGTGACCTGCACAGGATCTCGTCCCCACAGTCTGCCACGAGATATTCTGGAGCGGGGAGCTGTTCTGAGATGAATCCTCAGGGAGGGGTTTGGGATCGTCCCTTGTCCCAGCACCCTTCCCAGTGGGCGTCAGGGCTGAGTCGAGGTGCTGTAGGAGGGAAACCCAAGCCCAGAGTCACGCGGGAGGGTGGAGGTTGGAAGGAGCAAGTGACAAGAACAGCGACAGGTTGGTATCACTCAGAATCTAAACGTAGCCACCCCCAGCCCCTCTGACACCTGAGGATAAACTGGGACACAAGGGGGTTTATTTTCTGCCAAATTACCCTGTAAGGTAACAGGTGTCAATGTTGGGGACACTCCAGGGATGGAGACATCACCACAGACATGCTGGGGACACCTTGGGGACACCGTGGTCCCCTCCCAGTTGTGGGCCATCAAAGTGGGGTGCACCCCAGGGATGGGAATGTCCCCAAGAGCCAGCTTAGGGTCTCCTGTATCCCCTCAAAGTCACGTGGTGGACACCCCGAGGACGGGGACATCACTAAGAGCCACCTTGGGGTCCCTGAAGGTCATGGGGCATCAATGTGGGGGACACCTCATGGATGAGAATGTCCCCAAGAGCCCCCTTGGTGTCCCCATGTCCCCTCCCATGCCCAGGGTGATGGTTTGGGGACCTCCAGGAGACCCCAAGGGGTGTGTGGGGTGTCCCCATGCCCCCCCCCCGGGTGTCCCTGTGTCCCCCATCCTGGTTGATACCGTGGATATACCAGTGGAGGCTTTTGGTGGCTTTCCTCATCAGCCCGGTGCGGTCCCCTTGCAGGGGGGGTGGGGGGGGACACGGGTGACAACAGGCTCCCCAAATCTGAGGGGAGCAGTTGTGGGGGGCATTGGGACACCCCTCCTTCCCAGGTGTCCTCGAGAATTTGGGGGTGCAGGGACAGGGGTGTGGCATTGGTGGGACCCCCCCAAAAATCCCTGCAGGGGGTGGTGGGGACAACAGGGACACAGTGTGTGGGGTAACTGGGGGGTGACAATGCTGGGACCCCCCAAAGCTCCTGCAGGGGACAGTAGGGATGTGGAGGAGGGGTTTGGGGGTCCCAATGAGGGAACTGGGGGTGCAGGAGGAAGGGTGACATCAGTGGGACCTCCTCCAGACCCCTGCAGGGGACAGTGGGATGATGGGGGGGTCCAAGTGGGGAACTGAGGGTCTCTGGGGGGTTAAGGCAGGGTCCTCCCAATTTTGGGGGGGTGCTGGGGAGGTTTTGGTGGTCCCAGAGTGGTTTAGGGGTCCCAGGGGGTTGAGGGGGGTCCCCCTGATTTTGGGGAGCCTCAGGAGTTTTGGGGGTCCTAAGAGGAGTTTGAGGGGGTCCCCACAATTTTGGGGGGCCTCAAGGGGTTTCTGGGGGTCCCCACTGATTTTGGGGTGCTCTGGGGGGGGGTTGTGGTTCCAAGGTGACAAGACTGCTAGAGAAGAAAAAAGCAGCTTTTCTCCTCAGCACCAACCCTCTGCTCGCCACCCCCCCACCAAAAAGAAAGCGCCCTCCTTCACTGTTTCCCCCTAATCCTTCCTTCTTCAAAGCTGTGTGGCAGTGACGTTATGATGAAGTGATAAAGAGCTCCCTTTGGGTTATAAAGAGCTCACTTTGGAGCTGGAGGAGGAGAAAACCCACAAAGTCCTCTCAGGTCTCATTTCAAGGACTGAGACACCTTAAAACATGCAGAGGGAATCTACTTGCTGCACCCCGAGTTTGTCAGCAACCTGCTGCTATTTCTTCGCCAAAAACTCCTGCAACTAACCTGTGGCATATTTTCTTAGGTGTATGTCTTTAATAACCATTGCCTTTTTTTACCTTTCATGAGTTTTTCTTATCTTTAATTTCTTGAGCTTTCTGACACACACAATATGAGACAGAAAACACAGAAGCGAGCTCTCTGCTGTACTGACCAACCAAGTCAATTTCCAGTGACCTGACATGGCTTGTAATATACAACACACCTAATTAAAGGCACACCAAGCCAGGTCTCTTTCTATCCTATGTTGTTTATTGTTTGAAATCATGTCTTAATATTTTTTACATTTAATAAAAATATTCCTAAATTGTATTACTAAAAGTAAAATCATTATAATATAATATAAACCCAACTGAGTTAGAATTCAACAGCACTGTCAAAGTCAGAAGCAGGGGCAGGAAGAACGTGATCTTCCCTCACACTGGGTGTGTGAACTTCTAGATGAAGCGAGACTTGGACCTTAAAAGAAAACACAACACAAAAAAATAATAAGTTAATTCTAAGCAGTCACTCTCCCCATTTTTTTCCCCAAATTGGGGGGTTTTTTTAACTCTCCACATGCTTATGTAAAAGCTTCTTTCAGCTGCTACTACTGCAAATTGAAGAACTTGCCAACATGTAAAAGTTTCTGTTGACAAGACAGAACAGCCACTGCTTTGTTAGTGCAAAAACACACGGGAAGGGAACCTCTATTTCCATGGGCTTCTATCACATGTAACAACATGTCACTACTTATTCGGCAGTTTGTACAGGATGCAAAATACTGGTACTGCAATCTTACCTACAGGACCATTTAACCCACACTTCTAGCCCAGAGTCCTTGCAAAATTCCCACATACCTCCAGCTCTAACCAAGGGCAGTGACTGCACTGCAAGAAAAGAAATTTCTAAAAACTTCTGAAGTCAGCCTCTAGTGATAGGACTCAACGCCATTCCTCTAGGAAAGATGCTGACAGCATTGCTAGGAGAGAGCTATTCAGACTCCTGCCCAAGTGAATTCTGGGGACAGAAAACATCAGCTACCCCGAGTTTTTTCTTCACGAGTTTTTCTTTCATTGTTTTTAAAGAAACATTTCACATTATTCCGCATATTTTCATTAGCATCATTCCTCCTCTCAAAGTCCTTCACCCATTTAAGATTTTCTTACAAACAAGTCTGATCTTTTAGTTCCTAAGAAAAATTAATCAATGTCAAGAAATTACTAGGAAAGCCACCAGTCTGCAGTCCAGGTTAACATCTCCCCGTGCAGCCACAGGAGATAAACAAAGGAGGAGATGAAGACAATTTCTCTCCCATATCTCCTCAGACGCAGAAAATCCAGCAACTAGACCTCTTCAGGTTCAGGCCTCCTCACGGCTGTCAGGAGGTGAGGGGTGTCACTGCAGAGAAGCTTTAGTGAAAGAGACACCTGCTCCTCAGCAACTGCTGTAACTCTCAGCCAACTGTAATCTCTGCCGTAGCTGAGCTAGTAACCTACATACAGAACTCCTCTCCCTCCTAACCCCTGGAATCACCCCATCCATCTGGAGAGGGGCAGTGCAGATCCTCCTGATTCCTCTAGTGAGCCGGCTTCTCCGTTACAGACATGTAAAGCAGTTACCTGGAAAACAAACGCCTGCGCTCCTTTGGAGTCTTTTTAGATTCCATCCGTTCCTGAACCATCTGTAACTCATGAAGTCTGGACTTCTTCTTCTCCCTGTTAAAAGAAGTTTGACCTTTATTACAATTACAGCTTGACCTTTATCACAAAAAGACACCAAGAAACAAAACATGGCCAGTATGAGAAAATGTACTGCTTGCAGATGCAAAGGTGGATGTGCTATTTAAGCAAACCCAATTTAGAATTCCTACAAGTCTTAGGGAAAGTTTTAGGATGACATTCGTCTTGTTTTAGTTTTGCATGATTACCATCTGCACCCAGAAAGTCTATTGGAGAAAACACTCTGTCATTTTTGCTGATGTCAGATGCACTCGAGTGTAACTGCCGTCCGACAGGCCATCGAAACACAAACATGAAAAACAGCCCAACTTCATTGAGTCAAGCCCCCACTCTTCTTTAAGTCTCGTTGTTCTCTGTCAAACTCCTCCCTAGACAAGGGAGGCCAAAGGCATCCTGCTTGTGTCAGAAATCGCAGCAGGACCAGGGGAGCAACGGTCCCCCTGTCCTCGGCTCTGGTGAGGCCGCTCCTCGAATACCGTGTCCAGTTTTGGGCCCCTCACTACAAGACAGACACTGAGGGGCTGGAGCGCGTCCAGAGAAAAGCAACGAAGGTGGTGAAGGGTCTAGAGAACAAGTCCTGTGAGGAGCGGCTGAGGGAACTGGGGGTGTTTAGCCTGGAGAGAAGGAGGCTGCGGGGAGACCTCATCACTCTCTACAACTACCCGAAAGGACGTTGTAGCAAGGTGGGTGTTGGTCTCTTTTCCCAAGTAACAAGCGATAGGAGGAGAAGCAACAGCCTCAAGTTGCACCAGGGGAGGTTTAGATCAGCTATTGGGGAACATCTCTCCACTGAAAGGGTTGTCAGCTTTGGAACAGGCTGCCCAAGGAGGTGGTTGTGTCACCATCCCTGGAGATATTTAAAAGCCCTGTAGTTGTGGCACTTAGGGACATGGTTTAGCGGTGGGGACAAAAACTCATAGGTTGAAATAAAAACCAGTTTAGTGATGGTAACAAAACAACAGTAACAATGGGAAGTCCAAACAGGTAATGCACAATGCACTTGCCCACCACGCGCCGGCTGATCCCCGTCCCGTCCCCGGCAGCGATCCCAACAGAGGAGATCCTGCCATCACAGACCCGGAGAGAGGGGCCCCACCTCCTTTATATACTGAGCATGACGTCACATGATATGGTGCTCCCATGGCCAATCCGAGCCTGGCACTCCGGCTGTGCCCTCTCCCAGCTCAAGAAAACTTAACTCCATCCCAGCCAAAGCCAGGACAGTGTCATGCCTTAAGCCTGCAGGGAGTTGGTGAGCCTAGGGCATCACCTCACCCTGGAGCAACCTGCCCAGAGAATCTAATGCATATGTTAATACATTGCGCAAGCGTACTAAAATCTGGGGAAGGGTCTCTGAGGGGCTTCCATGGGGGGTTTCGGTGGTCTGTGGTTGTCCCTAGTGGTTGTTGAAGAGGTGTCTCTTAGTGTCCTTCCCATGAACTGAGTCTTTTTTCATACGAGCTCTCATCGCTCTGTCTGGAAGTTTCTCAGCTTTCTTGTCTTTGGCTTCCACAGGTGTCTGCTGGTTTCCCTGCCCACCCCGGGATGTACCCACCACAGCTGCAAAAATTATGTCCTTGGTCGCATTCTTGTGTGAGGCCCCTTACAGCAATTAGCATCAAGCCTTGCAGGCATCAACAGCTCTGAGGGCACAAGGGACTGCTTAGTTTGCCTTTTCCTCTGCCAAGGAGAAGATGCAAAGAGCAGAAACACTGCCTGAAGCAGCTGCTGGATCAGGTGACGGCAAAATCCTCCCTCCACCCTCCGTCCCCATTTCCTGGGGGCTCTCCAGGAGTGCTGAGCCCTGACACAACGTGCCGCACCCGGCACAGGGCCCAACAAGGCTCAGAGGCTCGGACCGCTCAGCCGCACCCCAGCACTGCCCGGGCCAGAGCCCAGGGTGGCTGCGGATGGGCTGCGCCAGGAAAACTGCAGGGTCTCTCCCCACCCTCCTGTGCCCTCATGGACCCGTCTGTGACGTCACAGCCATGGCCTCATGACATGCGGGCCCACGCCTCTGAAGGCCAGGGCTTTGCTCAGCCACATGACACTTGGGCCACAACTGCCTGGCTGGAAGCAGCTCGTGCTGTCCTGGTGGCTGTGCGCCCGTGGCGGGAGCGCTTTTGCCAGGGATCGGTTTGGAGCTTTTGCCCAAGTGGCCGTGCCTTGTGCAGGCAAAACTCCTGGGGCCGAAGGCGGGACACCGTAAGATTGCCGGAGAGCTTGCTTTCTCCCCAGCATGACGCGGAGACAGGCTCCCCCAAAATCACAACGGGCACCGAGAGCCCCATCCAGGAGAAGAGCTGGCAGCGACACAGAGAATGGGTACGTATGTGCCGGGGCCTCTGCGCTGGCAGCTCCCGCCTGCCTCAGGTCGCATGGTGTGGAGACAGTGCACAAGAGGGCTCTGTCTTATTCCTCCACCAGGTTTACCCGTTCTCCGGCGGGGCAGGGCGCAGCCCAGCCAGGGCCTGTGTGCCGCAGGGACAGCTCTCAAGAAAAGAAGAGTAAGTTCAACGCTGCTTTGTTCTGCAACGTCCTCCGGGCTGCACCCAGAGAGCTCCTCTGCGCCAGAGCTGGAGGAGGTGGTGCTGGCATGCCTGCACCCGAGAAGGGACTGCAGGCTGCCCCGCTCTGGGCATGGCTCTGCCCAACAGGTTTTTGGCAGGAGCTTGACTCGGAAGGGGAGGGCGAGTGCTCACAGGCTGCTAGGGCCCAACACAGGGCAGGCAGCTTTCTTGGGAAAGATGCCCGAGATCCTCCTGTTCCCTCCTGCCTCCCCCGGGTGCGCTGGGGCCTGGTGTTAAATGAGCCAGCGACGGGTGAGGACGAGAGGCTGCCTGTCACCCCACATTTGGAGCCAGGCCCAACAGCCCTGCAGAGCCGCCAGCATCCTGCTCTGAGGAAGGCCTGGGGCCATCTCAGCTACGTGGCTGTGGCAGAACTGGCTACCGTTTCCACGTGTCCTTGGGGGATTCCTCTAGCAACCACGGGGTACAGCCATATGGTGGGAGCCCAGAGGCCGAAGCCTCGTGCCGCCCTCCTTCCCTGGACAAGCCACCAGTGCTGTGCCTGCGACAGGGATCCTGCCGGGCCCTCAGTCCCTTGCTCCCAGGGTGCACCCAGCTGCCCCCTCCCCAGGGCAAAACCCTGGCCCTGCCCTTGACACTGACCTGGGGAGGGGGTGGGTGGGACCAGCACCCACCTCCCCGCAGGGTGTGACATGCGTCCCAATGGGTGTCCTCAAGAAGGGTCGTCAGGTGTTTATCCGGTTTCTTTGCCAGGCTTGGTCTTGGTCACCTCTTCTGGCAGTCTGGCGCTGGCCCTGGTGTCCCTTCAAGGATACCTCAGCACCTGCATCTCCATCACGTGAGTACAGCACATGTCCGATGTGGACGTGGAGGGGGGTGCCGGTGGGCGGGGGGGAGGCTGGCGGTGCTCTGGACCAGGAGAGCATGGCTCCTGCTGGCAGCAGGTCAGGTGCTGCCAGGGCTGGGGTAGCTGCTTGGAAAGCAACAAGAGCAAAACCCCTCAGCAGCCCCACTTGGCTCGCATGTCAGTGGCTGAAACCTCATCTGCCAGGGAGGCCCCTTGGGCGTGGCGGAGTGCTCAGGGTCAGGGCTGAGCCTCTGTGGGAGAAGGCTTTGCCGTGGCCTTGACCAGGCTCTGGCTGGGGGGAGAGGGGGCGGGCCTGTGGGGGGGGGCGGGTGGCGGGAGAGGAGCAGTAAATGCCTGCTGCTCCACCCAGCACTGTGGAAACACCCAAAAACAAGAGGTGTTTCAACTCAAGTGCAAGCAGGTCTGCCGCCTTAGTGCAAGGGAAGACAAGCGCACAGCAGAGACTGCCTGCCAAAGAGCGGCTTTCCCTTGCTAGGTCTGCTTACTTCCCTGGATCACGCTAACTCCGTGTCTGGCGGTGATCTTGGAGCGCTTTTTTTTGGCAAGTTCTGCCTGCAGCGTTGAAGGGTGCAGGCAGTCAGCACACTCCTCTTGAAAGGGGCTGGCCTGTCAGCTTTCTGTCAGCAGCTGACCTCCAGAATCAGTGCTTCTCAGCTTACAAGTGAAAGTGTCCCCGTACAGGGGTCTGCCCCAGCCCCTGAGCACTGGTAACGCCAGGACTCCCTCTTTTTCAGCCAAGAGATCACCCGGAAGAGGAGTAGGCTCTTTATGATCCTGTGCCTCATCTTCGTAGCCGCTCTTGGTGAGTATTTTCCCACTGCTCGCGGTAGGATGCAGGCATGGGGTGCAAGCTTCATCATGAGGGAGAAGCGCTGGAACACTCGTGAGGACCTTCCAACCTTCTGCTTCTGCAGCTTGGGGAGCTCCTGACACGCTGCTCCCGGCTGGCTGAAGGGCCGCTGCAGATGCTTGCAGCGTTAGGAAGCGCAGCAGTGGTACCCTTTTGGACAGAGGTCCCTCCTCTTGTGCAGCTTTCCTTTGTGGACAGGCTGTGCAGAAGCTGCCACGGTCCAAGGGAACCCCTCGCTTAGCCGGCAAGGCTGCGAGGGAAGGCTGTATGTCCTTCCAGTCTGGCCGGCATGATGGGGACATGTGTGTGAGAGAGGGAGACGGGCAGAGGCAGTGGGAGAGAACAGCCTGTGCAGCTGTGAAGGGGAGGTTGGAGAAGGGCTTTTTCTCTCAAGGAAATGAGTGCCAGGTTGCAAGCCCATGCCACAGACAGCCCTAGCGCCTGCACGGCTGTGCTACAGCTGCTCCCGTAGCCCCCTGCTCGGAGGCGTGCTGGAGGAAGCAGAGACGGTGGCAGCCAGGGCCAGAGCTGGGCATCGCTGGGGAAGCAGAGCCCAGCTGAAGTGAAGTTTCTTGGTGGTGCTGTGCAGGGAGAGGGATGGAGAGGTGGCTCTCTCGCAGCCTGTGGAGCCAGGTGTTGGTGCTCACTGCAGCAGGGAGAGAACCTCCCGGCGAGCCTCTTGCCACCCTGGTGTGGGAGGAGACAGTGTGACTACAGGGATCATCAGAACACTGGTAAAATAACTCTCTCTCGGTGATGTGAATTACAGCTGGCGCCTACTGCGGAACCTTGCTGACCCTGCGGATGCTGCGGGAAAAGGAGATGCCACAGGTCAGTGACTGCTGTTGTGGGACAGGGAAGTTCCACAGAGGAGCCGTGCTGACAGCGGTTGGGTAACCTGCCGAATTGTCCGTGGCCATGACCCAAAGAAGCAGCAGCGGCCTCTGCTGTGCCTTCCTAGAGCCACCAGCTCTGGAAAGCCCTGGCAGCCCTGGGACTCAAGGGAAAGCCTTTCCCTTTCAGGTGCCGCTGGAGCAGACTGTGGGCGAGCTGACGTCCGCGGGGTAAGAGCCCTCTCCTGGTCTGTGGCCCATTTGGTGGGGTAGTGGGAGCCAGCCTCGTGCTGTTGGCACTTGCGTGCGTAGCGCCCAGGGCTTGTGCCTTTCCCTCTCCCTGCCTTTTGCTAAAGCTGCAGGTGAAGGGAAGCACTCACAAAGCAGGGAAAGAAAAGGGGGCTTGAGCACCTGTGTGTCTGCTCATCTCCGAGCTTAGAGGCTCTGGGAGGGGCTGAGGAACTCCCTGACAGGAGATGTTTTCCCGGTGTCTGCAGGAACTCACTTGCTCTGCTGGGCCAGGAGGTGCAACAGCTGAGGAAGGAGGTGATGAGCGTGGCCACAGAGATGAACCGTGTGAAGAAGGTGATGCTGCACTTTGGGAAAGAGGGCTGGGATAACCAGGGCCCCGCACAGGGTGCTTTCCTGGGGCTGCTGGTGGGGTTTTCCTGCTCACTCCACCCACCAGTCCCTCCAGGTGTTGCTGGTTGAGCTTCTCCACTATACAGCCCCTTCCTCTGGCCACGCTTAACTGGGCCACGTCTGGCAGTGGAGGACTGCCAAAATCCTTCTCCCGGTGTGCTGGGGCCTCTCTGGGCCTGGCCCCAGAGAGCAGTGAGACCCAAGTGCCCTCCCAGGAGCATCTGGCCCTGGCAGGGCTGAGCCCGTCTCCAGGCTGAGCTGGACAGCTTGGAGGCTCTGGGGTCCAGACCCACGCCCACAGTGTTGCTGTGGACACGAATGCTCTTGCCAAGCCCTCGCTCTTCTCAGCAGAAGGGTTTGAGTCTGGCAGCTGTTTGGACAAGGCTTGTCTTGCGCTTTCTGACACGGGCTTGTCACTTTGCTCTGTGCCAGGACTCCATGGTCACACTGAACAGCCTGCTGATGTGGTCGTCTCCTGTGTTCGATTCTGTCTTTCCCAGGAACTTCTGGACATGAGAGCGGCGATATCTGCGATGCCTTTGGAAGAGAACGTCCTGATGTCTGCCTGGGCTCTGAAAAGTGCAGGTGTGGCTGAGGGCAGGCAGACCTTGTTGCGCTGGGCTCCTGCTTAGTGCTCCCAAAAGGAGACCATGCTGCAGACTCTGCTTTTCAAGGCAGGGGGAGACGAGACAAAATCACAGGGCCCAACAGCACGCCTGTGGCAGAGCGGGTCCCTTGGGCTCACCCCAGTCCTGCCCTCGGGCCCCTCACAGGTGCCCCTGGCATGCCCCTGGCAGCATTTCTGTGCTTTCCCTCTCCACTGAGCTTTCTGGGGACCAAAAAGCGGATGGTCGGGTCATCCTTTGCTCTCCATGCAGCGGGGCCTCAGCTTGGGCCCCCTGCCCTTCCCACGGGGGCTTGCAGGCTCCCAGCGCCCGCAGACCGTCTCTTTGTGCGGCTGCGAGAGAGATGCTGTCACTGGGCACGGGGATCTCCTCCTTGCCTGCGTCGCCTCCAAGGGCACGGGGTTGCGCGCAGGACTGGCAGGCAGTCTTTAGCAATTCCCTACAGCTACCGGCCCTCTGAGCCTGAATATTCTGACAGTCAGTTGCTCTCTTCTCCCTTCAGGGTTCACCATCAACCTGCAGAGATTGCCCAGGAGCTACGCGTGGCCCTTCAGAGTGTTGCGGTTCTTTGTGGGTCTGAACCCTCTGGATACTTTTGTGCAGGTATGGTAGGAGAAATCATCAGTGGTGGCTTTGTTCCCCATGGTAAGGCTGAGAGCAAGCGCTGGGGCATCTGCCCTCAGGCCAGTGATATTGCTGAAGCCCATGGCACCGGTCAGGTGCCAGACACCTGAGGTCTCACACGGGGCTTGGTTTGCCAAAAACCAGCAGCTTCCCCCAGGAGCTGAGCTGCTGCATCCTGCCCATCAGCCCTGGTCACTGCTGGGTGAAGGAGCTTCTTTGATCTGGGTTTGGGGATCGAGTGCACCCTCAGTAAGTTTGCAGATGACGCCAAGTTGGGCGGCAGTGTTGATTGGCTGGAGGGTAGAATGGCTCTACAGAGAGATCTGGACAGGCTGGATCGATGGGCCCAGGCCATCTGTAGGAGGTTCAACGTGGCTAAGCGCTGCTTCCTGGATTTGGGCCCAACAGCATCCTGGCTCGTACCAGAAATAGTGTGGCCAGCAGGACTGGGGAAGTGATTGTCCCCTTGTACTCGGCACTGGCAAGGCCGCACCTCGAATACTGTGTTCAGTTTGGGGCCCCTCGCTATGAGAAAGACACTGAGGTGCTGGAGCGCATCCAGAGAAGAGCAACGAGGCTGGTGAAGGGTCTAGAGAACAGGTCCTGTGAGGAGCAGCTGAGGGATTGTTTGGTTGTTCAGTCTGGAGAAAAGGAGGCTCAGGGGAGACCTTATCGCTCTCCACAGCTACCTGGAAGGAGGTTGTAGCGTGGCGGGTGTTGGCCTCTTCTCCCAAGTGCCAAGTGATAGGAGGAGAGGAAACGGCCTCAAGTTGTGCCCGGGGAGGTTTAGATGGGATTTGAGGATCAATTTCTTCCCTGGAAGGGTTGTCAAGCATTGGAACAGGCTGCCCAGGGAAGTGGTTGTGTCACCATCCCTGGAGATATTTAAAAGCCCTGTAGGTGTGGCACTTAGGGACGTGGTTTAGTGGTGCACTTGGCAGTGTTAGGTTAACGGTTGGACCTCATGATCTTAAGGGTGTTTCCAACATCAGTGATTCTATGATTCTGTCATTTTCCTTTGCGACCCCAGTTGCCTCCCCCAGCTCTGATGGTTCCCTTTTAGATGGGGTGAGGCGGGTGTAGGGGAAGATGCAGAGCTGCTGGTCAAAGAGAGAGCCTTCTTCATAGGCCTGACTCAGGTGCAGGGTATCAGGTGTTTCACGATGGGTATTTTCCTCTCCTGGGGAATTCAGCGAGTCCTCTTTCCCCGGCCGGGAAGATGTCCGGGCGCTTCTGTCCATTTCCCAACATGCCACTGCTTCTGGCTGCACTGGTAGCAGCGCCAGCCGTGTCGCACCCTCACCAACCATTGCTATTGCCCTCTGCTTTCAGCCGGACATTTCCCCGGGGTACTGCTGGCCTGTCCAAGCGTCTCGGAGCCAAGTGGTCATTAGGTTGCCCGCACAAGTCCAACCGGCCGCGATCACTGTGCAGCACCCCTTGAAGACCTCTGTGCTCATGGACATCAGCAGCGCCCCCCGAGATTTCACGGTCTTCGTAAGTCTCTGTCAGGCACTTGGGGCTGGGACCTGGTGCTGGGGAAAAGCCATAAGGGGGACTTGCTGCTCTCTGCGCATCTGCTGAGATTCTTGTGCTGGTCTCTCCCAAGCACTGCTGTGCCCAGAGGGGACATCTCAGAGGATGTGCAGGGCAGTGTCATCCCGTCTTGAGGCTTGCTCAGTGCATTCTGGCCCAACAGCTCGGCTCCACCGCATCCTGCGCTGGACTGTGCCGGAGCTGTGGGAGAGGGGGCGGGTCGTGGGCACGGATCCGGCATGCGTGTTTTCTGTGGGTGGCTGAGTCGAGCCTGACCTGCTCCCCTGTGCTTTATCTCCAAGGGAGTGGGTGAGGAAGAAGAGGACACTCTGCTCGGGACATTCAGCTATGACATAGAGAGCAAGCCGACCCAGACCTTCCTTCTGCAGGTACGGGAAGCGTGTGTGGGCAAGAGGCCAGGGCAGAAAGGCAGGCTTGCCAGCAAGTCAGTGGCAGAAGGAGTGTGGACGGTCTCTCCCGGGGCAGGGGCCCAACCCTGGCTGAGAGAGACATGGCAGGGTTTGGAGGGCCGAGCAGCACCCAGCAAGGGCAGCAAAAGTAGAGCGAGACCCAGGTCGGTCGGCCGGTCAGTCCCACAGAGTGGAATCTCCAGAGCTCCCCGCCTACGCCTGTTGCTGCTTCTGGCAGAGCCAGCCATGGCCTCGCCACCCCACGTGCACCGCGCAGTGCCCTGAAACGCAAGTGCTGGGGGGCGACAGCCAACAGGCAGCACCACAGGGATGCCCCACACCCAGCTGCAGGGTGGCCAGCATCCCCGGGGCCTGGGCTCTGCAGGGGAGGCAGCTGGAGGAGCTGCTGGGTGCTGCCACAGCCCATGCGCAGGAGCGCTCCCCGGCCACTCTGCCAGCACAGAGGCCGCAGCGAAGGGAAGGGGTGGCGGGACAGGGAGCGAGCCCCAGCCGGGCAGGCGGTGGCAGGGGGGACACCCAGCACTTTGCCCCAGCAGCAGGACCTTCCCCAGGCCCCATCTCCCCCCAGACCCAGCAAGCCTCAGGTTTCCACAGTGGCCTGGCCCACTCTCTGAGGCCGGGCGTTTGCTCTGCAGAGGCGCAGGGGTCCTGGGTGGGAGAAGGGAAGGAGGAAGAAGCTGTTCCCTCTGCCCGGGCGGGAGCTGCGCCTGCCAGAGCAGGGCCCAGGCTGGCAGAGGAAGACACGCGGGGCCTCCTGCCACTCCTTACCTGTCGCGAGTGACGTGTCTTTTTGCTGTGTTTTCTTTGCAGGACGAGCTTCGCAGAGCCTTTCAGTTTATCAGACTTCTCATACAGAGCAACTGGGGGAAGTCAGGCTCCACCTGCATTTATCGAGTGCAGGTTCATGGGAGGATAGTGGAATGAATGCCGTCGGCCAGGCATGAGGAGACCTTCCAACATGCCGCCCCGAGGAATTCCTCGCACAACCCAGTAGAAATGCCTCTGGTTGGTTCAGAGGCGCAACAAGCTGCTCGGATTGGTTGTGTCTGGCGTGGTGGGCCGGCTTTGTCCGTTGCCGGGGCGGCTGGATCCGGCTGTGACCAGCTCAGGCCAGTGTCCGCCAGGCCTGCCGTCCTGCACCCTGGTGTGGCAGCCCCACACCAGAGGGCCCTCTGTTTTGCTGATCAGGGATATCAATTAAACTCAGACACCAGAGTGAAAAGAGCAGGCGTATTTACTAGAAATAACTAAATAATATAACAGAATAATATAGAAAACATACAGTAAGAAAAGACAAAGTAGCGCGCTTAAACAAATAGGAAAATACAGGGTAATGCATCAAATCATTACTACAAGAGAGAGAGAATAGTGATTAAGAAAAATACATCACCACTTGCATACGTTACCATCATCCAGATCCGCAGTCGCTGGGGAGCCCCGGTTACAGCGAGGATTTGGAGAGCCTTTCCCTGCAAGTGGGAAATCCTACGCACTGCGTCCACCCGTAGGTGAGGCTTCCAAAGTCGCTGTGAGCGGGCCCAGCCTTATATACCTGAAATCAGTAAGCCAGAATAGCTGGCACCTTTTGTTTTAAGCGGAAATATCTGGAGTCAGTCTCACGTTAGATTTTCCCAGAGCCTGGCTGGGGCTCAGGGAAAAAACTAAGGGAGTTTTCCCAGCTCATCTAGGTGATTTATGAGCAAGGTCACACACCAGGTCACAGGGCTAGACAATTGTCTTTGTGGCCCTGTTATTGTGGCCTTGTTACCTTGTTTACACACACAAAGAAGGATACATGTTTTATGATGTTTAAGTTACATTTTCTATACATATTTCACTAATGACTACATACTGAGTTAGCAATTTCGGTTCAAGACCTATTGTTCAGGTTTCAATATTCCCACCTTTTACATCCGGACAGGTGGTTTGTTATAATTCTAGTACAATACCTATTGATACAATGCTTGTCAATTATAAAACATACAGGATTCATCTATAGGTCAACTCTTAGCACTTCACCCTCCCACGAGGAGCAGCCAGAGCCTCGGAGGGACTTGTAAGAACATCTGTTTGGAAGAATACAGATGTTTCGGGGGATTGTCTTCCCATTTCTGAATTGAGGGAGTTCACTAACTGTGAGATTTGCAGAAATCCAGTAGGAGTGGCCTTGACTTGACTTTAGAATGGGGACTTTATCAGGCTCAGGTGGCTGGAACCAGCAGTGTCCCCTGGCACAACAACCCTACTGCCCCCCATGCCCCTGGTGTCTCCCCGGGCACAGCCCTCTGTCCTGCCAGGGATGTTATTGTTCTAAGTTCATAGATGCGTATGCAATATTTCATAAATACTGACCATACATAATAAGGGTGCAGTTGACTGGGTTGTTGGAAAAGACGAGGATGTGCTTAAACAGACAAAATGATGTAGAAATTCCATCATGTATTAAAATTTAAAATAATAAAGGATGTACTCTAGACAAACTTTGTGTATCTTATTTTTCTTTTGAACAGTCTTAGTTTTCTAGAGTTTCTGACTTTCAAGAGTACACTGTTCAGGTCAGAGTCTCATCTCCTGCTGTTCAGGTAACTGGGAAACATCACTGTTGATGTTGGTTCCCAGTGTTCTGAACATTGTTTTAAAATTTGTTGTGATTTAAAAGAAAACTGATGCAGAACTATGGACTTCCTGCAAAAGACTTATCTTTTATAGTATTAACTTCTGCCTTCTCATTCCTGCTCTTTATCCTTAATTCTGCTATATAGGAGAAAAATCCTTGAAGGGGTTGATTTTTGCTGATGTGATAGAAAAGATGGTTTTCTAATGCTCTCTTAAAATGAAAAAGGTGGAATTTTCTTGTTAGAGCAAAGGAATAGATGCATCTCAGGTGAGAAAACCTGTGCTGCTCACCATAGATTAGAATCATAGAACAGAATCATTTAGGTTGGAAAAGACCCTTAAGATCATTGAGTCCAACCGTTAACCTAACGAGCCAGCGAGGGGTGAGGACGAGAGGCTGCCTGTCACCCCATGTTAAGGCAGAGTCAGCATGGCCAGGAAAAAATCCCTCTGTGTTACAGAGAGGCACCCTTCTGCCTCTGACAGGGAAGGGAGTCCTTAGCTTTCATTCAGACTGTTCATTGAGCAGTATTGGTCTCAGTATTAAGCCTTGGGATAAACCATCATTGCGTAGCCTCTAGCTGGACTTTGTTTCATTGATCACAACTTTCTGGGCTCTGTGATTCATCCATTTTTCAGTAAACTTTTCTGCACACTTACCTAAGTCATAGCTTTACATCATTTCTATGACGATGTTATGGGAGAGAATGTCAAAGGCGTCACTAAAGTTGAGGTAAACAACATCTACCTTCGGGTCCCCTGTCCCCTCAGACACCAAGCAAGTCACCTCATTGTAGAAGGCTATCACGTTGGTTAAGCATGATTATCCCCTTCCTAAATCACAGCGATGACTCCTGTTCACCTTCTTGTCCTTCACGTGTTTACAAACGGTTTCCAGGGTTAGTTGCTCCATCACCTTCCCAGGGACAGAGGTGAGGCGGACCAGTCTGCAGTTTCCCAGATCTTTCTTCTTGCCTTCTTGATGATAGGAGTGACATCTGCTTTCCTCCAGTCTTCAGGAACCTATCCCGGTCGCCATGACTGTTCAAAGATAATTGAGAGTGGTCTTGCAATGACATCACCCAGCTCCCTCAGCACTTGTCCCCATAGACTTAATGTACACCCAGTTTGTTTTATTGCTCCCTAACCCGGTCCTTAGCCACTGACGGTAAGCCTTCCTTGCTCCAAACTTTTCCTAGGGTCTCAGGGACCTGGGATTCCTGAAAACTGCTCTTACCAGTTAGCACTGAGGAGGGAAGGCATTGAGTACCTTGGCCTTTTCCGTGTCATTTGTCACCAGGTCCCATGCACCATTCAGTAGCATGCCCATCTTTTCCCTAATCTGTCTTTTGATGTTTATGTACTTTTAGAAACCTTTCTTGCTGATCTTCACATTTTTTGCCAGATTGAACTGAAGGTGAAGTCTTGACCTATACCTTGTTTTGCTTGTAGGGAAGCAGGGCTGGCTCAGGGAAATGAGTGGGGTTCACCAGGCCAATGCAAGTGTGGATTGGGCAAAATCAGGCTCCTCCCGATGTAATCTACTTGGAGCAGCAACTGGATCCCACCCAGTGAAAGCAGAGTGTCTCCCCATCCAAACTTACTTCAGTTTCTGAGGAAAAGCCCACCTGCCAGAGGGTCTATCTTCACTAAAGCCACTATCCTCTCATTCCCACCCATGTTTCCTGCAGAATATCCTTACAGTAACGTACATGAAAAGACCATCAACAAAGGGGATATTCAGACTAGCTGCCAGCATGGGGACAAGCAAGCAGCTGAAGGAGTCCCTATACAAAGGTCGTGTAAGACCAGCCTGTGCACCTGCTGGCAGTGACCTTGAAGGTGAATTTATCTGACCTTAAGCAGTTAGAGCACCTTGCAAATCTGCAGGAGACTGCTTTGGTGAGTGGGTTTAACCTGGCTGGGACTCCCAGCCAAAGATGCAGTAAAGCCAGAACTCCTTGACTCAGGCTTAGAAAAATTCAGCATTTTTCTTTTGTCTCCTGTTCTGTCCCCCTTCTGCCCCCGATTTCTGGAAAACCTATCGGAAACTCACTGCATGCTCTTCCTCAGCAGCCTCCTTAGGAAGGCACAATGATATATAAGGGTGAAGAGAAGGCAGAGAAGAGCTGCGTTCTGTTAACAGACGGATGCAAGTTTGCTTGGCATATAGGCTGGAAGCTGCCTGCTCTGGAACCTGGATTTCTACAGCTGTTGAGAGGCCCAGTCCCAGACAAGCACTGCTTGGAACACCACAACTCTGGATTCTGTGGACAACCCAGCTCTTCCAGACCTGTCCTTGCCTGCTGCTCAGGAGGACTGAAGTGCTAACAGGGAGGGGGTGACAGATGTTTAACTGGTTGTAAAATTTGCATCCCTGATGACATTGGGTCATCAGTTCCATCCCAGCACAGTTCCATCCCTGCTGACACTGGGTCCATGGCCAGGGCCAGTGCTGGGTCCCACGGTGGCATATTGTTGCATGCAGGCTGGAGCACTGAGGGAGGGGTCAGACACTGGGGAGCTGTGGGAGAAAAGGGGCAGTCTCCCTGGCACCCAGTTTCCCCCAGCACTGCCAACAGTCTGTTTCTGCTGTCTGCGGGGGGAGCCAGTTGGACTACCTGTCACTAAAATGCTCCCTGTGCACTGCTGGTCTTTGCCCCATATGCCCAGGACCCTTTTCTGCAATTTACATGTTTGAAGAAGCTAATTAGAGCTTAGGAGTCTGCCATTAAATTTCTGCCAACGGCTAATCTTATTTGAATGATCTCTGAGAAAAGAGGGGAGAAGCAATCAGTGAGGAAGGATGTAATGCATTCAGTTGTTGGCGTTGGTTTCGGTAACCACCCCCCAGCCTTCCCAAAGATCCACATTATCGCAGCATCCTCTGTTCACTAAGCTGTAATGTAAACACTGGCTTTGGCACATGAAAACAAAGGTATCTCACAGGCCAGGGAGAACACCTTGAGACTGTGGCAGATGGCACGCATGTCCATGATCGCAGCTGCACTGCAGCATGCTGTGGACACACTTTGGCACACTTGGAGCTCACTGGAGACTTAGGCCAGGCAGAAATGGTGGCTGCCCTGGGCTGTTGCTGAGATCCTAAGCCGCTGGGCTGTGGGCACCTGAGACAGTCATCCCAGGCGAAGCGAGGGGCCATGGGTTTGTGTTGAGCCTTGTTCAGTCCATGGCAACAGCTTCACCCGACATCTGGGCCTGGGCTCTGCTGTTGCCTCTTGGCCAGGAATCTTCTTGGGTTTACTAAGGCTCCTTTGAGCCTCTAATGTCAGGATGTTGTCTGTGCGTGAATGTTGGAGAAATGCCTTCTGATCTCTGACAGGCTGATTGGTAATGTCACTAAATGGGACAAAAGAACTTACCGACACCAGTGTGATGTAGATAAGCAGACACTTCTTTATTAATGGCCGGGTGCGTAGGGGAGTCGTCTCACCAACAACGCACGCCTAACTCGTGTAGCATGCTGAGTATATAGAATACAGTAATACATAATAAACAAGTTCTCATACATAAACACGATAATTCCCGTAACTCATTTTCTTATTCCCACCTCCTTCCGGTCATGCGCACTTGAGTCCTGAAGTGAGTTGGGGGGCAGCTTTTACCACCACCACGGACTACTGACTCAAAAGAAAGACCCTCCAGTGTCCTTGTCTCAAGGACTTTGGCTCACATTGCAATTTTAACACACTTCGAGGCCCTTTCACAATGTATCCTTTAGAACATCCTGGTCAGCAGGGCAATAAATCATCTGTACCAAACAGCCTAACGATAGTACCTGGTCATGAATCTTATTCTTTAAACAGAAATCTGGTTAATGATTATTACCGGCCTATGCGGCCTTAGTCTGGGACTTCACAAAGGACTTTGTAGCAGCATGACTGATTGTATGGTTACTCTAAACCAAATACAATATTTCTATGGCTACTTAAAACACTATACAACTATCTTTTTCTAACTATCATAAAACCGGTACTCCTATAAAATTCCATTTAATTGATTAGGCCTAATCATTCCCCATTTAAATCAAAATCACCAAAAATCATTAAAATCATCTCAAATTAATAACAACAAATCTGTGAGAGTAACAGCCCCAAATAGCAGAGGTACCGTGTTTTCTTTTGCTCTGAGCTTGGCGGATCTCCTCTGCTCTCAAGACTTCTGTCCTGGGCTTGCAGAAAGACAAAGCTGCTGCTGGTCTGCCACTAGAGAAAGGGCCCAGCTCTTCCGCTCCAGTTACCTGGATCTGGGATGATCTGCCCTGAGCTCACAGGGACATGTGGAATCTGCTGGACCTGCCTGGGGTCAGTGTGTCTTGTCCTGGGCTTGCAGAAGGAGGTAAGGAAAAATGCAGGACACCCCCTCCTGTGTCAGAGCGTCTGTCCTGGTTTGAACTCGGCCAGCAGCCAACCACCACGCAGCCAGTCGCTCACCCTTCCCCTGCCCGGGAAAATAGGGGAGGGACAAAAAGGAAACACTCGTAGGTTGAAATAAAAAGCAGTTTAGTGATGGTAACAAAACAACAGTAACAATGGGAAGTCCAAACAGGTAATGCACAATGCACTTGCCCACCACCCGCCGGCCGATCCCCGTCCCGTCCCTGGCAGCGATCCCAACAGAGGAGATCCTGCTATCACAGACCCGGAGAGAGGGGCCCCACCTCCTTTATATACTGAGCATGACGTCACATGATATGGTGCTCCCATGGCCAATCCGAGCCTGGCACTCCGGCTGTGCCCTCTCCCAGCTCAAGAAAACTTAACTCCATCCCAGCCAAAGCCAGGACAGTGTCATGCCTTAAGCCTGCAGGGAGTTGGTGAGCCTAGGGCATCACCTCACCCTGGAGCAACTTGCCCTTTGCACACATAAGGCTGTTGTGGCCCCAAATACTGACTACCCATATTACCTTCATAGGCAGAGGAGATTTACAGAGTGGTTAGGATAGTCAGGGGAGGAATGTGCAGGATTTGTGGGGAAACACCCATAGCCATCCACACTCACCCCCACACATAGGTCTGGATGCCTGGCTGCAGGCCAAGAGGCCCCAATCACCCCGGGGAAAATGGATTGGTGTGGGAGAAGTCCCAAAGGCCCCATGGTGCCTGTGGGGCACTGGGGTTGGGGCTGCCCCAGGCCCCCAGGAGAAACCGTCCTGCACACAGAAGATGGTGGTGCTCAGCCATGTGGGGATCTTCTTGTGCAGGGGTGAGACGCTGGCTGTGAACACTTGGGGGTTTCAGTTCAGAGGAGGGACCAGGAAGGGTGAGGTCCCCTGCAGGGAATCTAGCAGGGCAGCTGAGGAGGGTGATGGTGAGCACAAGCTTTCCTGAAGAACCTGGAGGAGGAAGCAGTCCACATCCTGGAGTGTGGATCTCCTTGGAAGAGTGACCTCCCTGGTAAGTGCTGGAAGGCAGGGCAAGGCATCAAGATGCCCCAAGTGGAGGGGTCAGGGCTGGTATCTTAGTACTGGTGCTGGCTAGGCCACGCAGGGGTTGTGCAGGGTTGGACTTGCTGCTTCCCCGGAGGCAGAAGTGACTGGGGAGGTGATAGTCAGGGGCCTCCCAAGCTGTAGTGCCCAGGCTCTCTTCTGGAGTTCACGATCTTGCAGGGAGTGAGAAAGGGAAGTAGCAGGTACCCAACACCCTCTACCTCTCCATATATGCCCTGCATACCCCTGCAATCATGGTGACCCTCCACTGGACTTGCTCCCATGCGTCAGTGGCTGTCCTGTGCTGGGAGCCCAAACTAGGAGATGGGAGTTCCAGGAGGGATCTCACCAGTACCAAAACACAGGGCAGGATCCCTTCTCTGGGTTTCTGACTGCACCCTTGCTTCCTTGCTTGTGCAGTCCAGTGTGTGGGGACCTTCTTTGCTGCCCAGCTGCACTGCTGCCACAGGACCTAGGACCTTTTCTCTAGAGCTAGTTTGTCCTGCTGCACAGCTTTATGTATCCCAGGAGCACGACTGTGCATTGGCTTTTGTCAAATCAATGCCCTGAGGTTCCTGTCAGCTCATTTCTCCAGCCTGTTGAGGGGTGCAAATGGGGCCCCACACTGTGTTCACCTCTGTTTAAGCAGAAAAGGGGAAGTGGCACACTGCCTGTAAAGGGGAGGACATTAACGAGTATTTGTTCCTGTACTAACCCACAAGGGATGCCACTACTTTCTCTCTGCCAGCTGGACTTTGCATAACTCCTTGTAGCTCTCTGGGCCAACACAACCCCAGAATTTTCCACTCACTTTCACACCCTCTTATCCCACCTGTGCAATGGCAATGGCACTGTGAAGGAGCAATGTCCTGCAAAACATAACCCTTACAGTTCGTTAGTTATCAGATTGATACTGACAAGATGAGGCTTCCCCTGTTGGATAACATACAGAATGACTACAGCATTATACAGGACCTGCGATCTTTCTCCCCATGCAGAGTAGGAGTGGGGCTGCTTCCTCAGGGACAGGGAGTCAGGAGCCACAGTTGGCCACAGTGCAGGCCAAGCAGTTCCCACACCGAAAGGCGCAACTCCATAGCACCAGAAGCAGGAAAAACAAGATGCCTGATGCAGCTGGAGAGTTCTTTCTGTGAATGGCCCATGGAGAAGCATCCCTGGAGATCTCCCATCCTTCACCTGGGTTCTCAAGAACAAGCAGTTCTCTGGGCAGCCTCCATGGCTCCATGAGAGTGCTCTCAGCTCATTGGGAACTGTGCTGGACACTCTCCAGATGACTCTCCCCAGGTGAGGTGCAAGGAAAATGAAAATTGTGGTGGTTTGACCTTGGCTAAATGCCAGGTACCCACCAAGTCACTCTATCACTTCCCCCCCCTTCCCCTTTTTTTCTCAACAGGGCAAAGAGGGGAAAGAAAATAAGATAGGAAAAGAAAACAACCCTTGTGGGTAAAACAAAAGCAGTTTTAATATAAGCAAAGCGAAGCAAAGGTCCACGCGCGGAAGCAAAAAAAGAAAACAGATGTATTCTCTACTTCCCATTAACAGGCAATGTCGGGCCTTCTCAGGAAGCAGGGCTCCAATACGCGTAGTGGTTGCCTTGGAGGACCAAGGGTGACCCCACCCCCTTCCTCCTTTCTCCCAGCTTTATACTGAGCAGACGTCATATGGTATGGAATATCCCTTTGGTCGGTTCGGGTCAGCTGTCCTGGTTGTGTCCCCTCCCAAGATCTTGCCCACCCTGTCCCACTGTGGGGGGGAAATGTCGGAAAGAGCCTTGGTGCTGTGTAAGCACTACTCAGCAGTAGCCACAACACCAGTGTGCTATCAACACCCTGCCAGCTCCCAACATAAAACACAGCACCATGAGGGCTGCTACAGGGGAAAACCAGTTCTGGCTCAGCCAGACCCGGTACAAAGGAAAATGCCACAAAGAGGAAAGAGATCACCCACACGGGAATGGCATGAAGACTTTAACAAGTCCCTTTGTTCCTGCACCTCTTGTATTCACTGCATCTCAAGGTGAGACTTCATTAAGAAAAGAAGAGGAACCACTGTGGGAGTGTCTGCTCTGCGCAGCTGTGGGAGATTCAATGTGTTACTTGTAAATGATTAAGAGGCAAGTCGGCATTGGCCTGTCAGCTCTGCGCAGCTATGGGAGATTCAATACTTAAGAGCCAAATAGACATTGGCAGGTCAGCTCTACTCAGGAGTGCTCTGCTCAGGAGCACTGTTTTGTGCAGGCTTGGAGAAGTGCTGGTTGGTCCTGTGCTGGCTCAGAGAAGTGCCAGCTCTGCTCTGCGCAGGCCTGGAGAAGCAGCAAGGCTTTGAGGAGAAACAGGCCTTGGAAGAGAGATAAGAAACTGCCAGGCTGTGCTAAGGTGGATGGAACTGTTTGTGGGAGAGAGGGTTGATGACTGTCTAGTTGCTGATTTGCTTATTATTAAGTAAGAGCTTGAATGAGAGTATAAGTATGTATTATTGTATGAGTATGTATTAATGTAAGAAGAAAAAAATAATTTAAAGAAAATAAACAGCCCCTGCCCTGCAGAAAGAAAGAAGAACATTGTGATGTGTGAATTATTTTGGCTGCTACAACTCATTACAACTTAATTACAACTTAGTATAATTTAATACAACTTATTTAAATTTAATACAACTGGTGACTGTGATGTGCGAATCCCATCTTGATTTGGGACAGAGCGAGGACCGTGGAGCTGAGCGGTGGTAGTGGAGCCCAGATGAACTTTACGATTGGCAGAGGTGAACCAACTAGTCCAGACAAGTAACTGAAGGCACCTGGACAGAAGGTGAGCAGCTGAGCACTAAAGAAGATGGAGGTGAAAATTTCTGCAGTGAAAAAGTCTACTTTATATATTTTGATAAGAACTCTGGAGAAGATGTGTATCAAATATGAGGAAAAGGTGGTATGTACTTTACTTATTTGGTGCAAAAGGAATGGGGTCCCTGCTGCATCATCTTGAACTACATGGCAACTGGTAAATGATTCCCTGAAACAGTTAAAAAGTGATTGGACTGCTGCGCAGGTCAGAGAGAAAAAAGCGATTGGACTGTTGCGGTAGCTGCAACTGAGGCCACGTTGCATAGTGGATCTGAGTCTCAGACAGATCTTATAGTTGTGGTAGAGACACCCCCAGAAGTTGTTGCTGTAATGTATGAACTAGGACGTCAGCCACATTGGGAAGGACTTTATTTTTCTGTTATTAAAGAACTACAGAGAAAAGCAGTAATGAGGACGGACTTAAAAACTCAAAAGTATACTGGATTTTACAGAAGGTGTTGACACTGTGATGTGGTGTCCCTTGTCTATTCTAAAAGGACTAATCTGTATACTAAAGGTCTTGATTAAAAACAAAGAAGGGGAATTCTCTGGATACACCACATGATCAACAAGCAATGGCTTTGTGTATTCTTAATGGTCTCTTGATGTTTAAAAGTCTTGATGTTTAAAAGTCTTGAAGCTTAAGGAAGTTAAGTTAAAAATAATGCAGATTGCTAATGTAGATTGTAGTATTTAAGTTTAAGGAAAACAATAAAATAATGCAGATTGTAGTATTTGTTAAGCTTAAGGAAAATAAGATAATGCAGATTGTAGTATTTAAGTTAAAAATAGTGTAGATTGGAGTATTTGTTAAGCTTAAGGAAAATAATAAGATAATGCAGATTGTAGTATTTGTCATTTTATGTTGTGTGGGTAATAAGTGTAAGGGGCTTCTTTGTGTGGTTGTGTGATTTGTGTTGTGTGTGAGACACAGCCCAGCTGCAGCTGTGGAGTGTGAATTTCTCTGTATCTATGGTAAATGATAGCCTGTGTGGTGAAGAAGATGGCAGCACCGAGACTGCCTGTGTGGTGAAGATGTGTGCTGACTTTGATTTTGTGTGTATTAGTGGTCAGTGTGTTGGAGGTGTAATGCAGCTCAGGTGAATGTATGCACTAAAAGTGGTGATGGCAGTGATGATGGTGTGAGAGACTGCTTGTGTGACTGGAGTGATGATGTCAGTAAAGTGTGTAACCAGCAGAGAGACTGCTTGCGTGACCAGAGTGACGAGCCCCTCCAGGAGTTATCTTCCTTATTTTGTCATTATTCTATGTATATTGTGTTTTCTGAAGTTTGTTTGTCTGAACCTTAATTGATAAAGCCTTTGCAGGTGCAGTTGTAAAACAAAGAAGGGGGAAACCACCACACACCCCCTTTCATCTCTCATCACCCATTCGTGCCCATTGCTACTAGCAGGCAATCTCCTGCTGCCTCCTGGTAGAAAGAAAACTCTCCTTCTCCTCCTCCTCTCTCACCACCTTTCTCATGACGATTGTGACAAGGGAAGGACGATATTGGCAAAAGCCAGGGCCAGTTTGCAAAACCACACCCTCTCTACTCACACACATCCAGCAAGGCATGAGACAGGAGAGCACAGAAATCAGGAAAGGAAGATGCTCCCTGTTGACGTTTGGACTCAGCAGCTGGATGCCACATGGCCAGCCGTTCACCTCCCTGGTGAAATAGGGGAGGGACAAAAAAAAAAAGAAGAGAATGCGTAGGGTGAATAAAAAGAAAGAATTTACTAAATATAACAAGAGAACAACAGTAACAATAGTGAGTCCAAAAAGAAATGGGTAAAATGCAGCAGTGGCTTACCGAGTGCGGCGGGCGACCGACCGATCGACCGTTCCCCCCTGTCTTACTGTTGCTGCGCTTGGTAAGACACTGCTGCATTTTACCCGCTTTTTGGACTCACTACTGTTACTGTTGTTTTCTTGTTATGTTTAGTAAATTCTTTCTTTTTATTCAACCTACGAATTTTCTTCTTTTTGTCCCTCCCCTATTTCACTGGGGAGGGGAGGGGGGAGGTGAACGGCTGCCACGTGGCGACTGGCTGCCGGCTGAGCTCAAACCTCAACACACACAGATCTGAAAATAAATTTACAGATGAGCCCCCATCCTAGTTCCCACCATTCTCTCCCAAAGTGCCTTCATCACAAGCAATTTCCCCCATTTCCTGAGATCTAAAGCTCTATTAGAAAGAAATAGAGTATCTCTACAGAACTTTCCAAATCCAGAATTCTGAAGTGATTCTCATCCACTCGATTTAGGTGAGCATTTCAGTGTTAACGTCAGGCTAAGGGTTGTATTATATGAAAAACTAACTATTGTTCAACTGCTGAGTGTTTATCAAACCTGCAGAAACTGTTGTTGCGCTAGTTCATGTTTCAGTGTTTGATGTTGTTAACATGGCCAACTAAAGTGGCAAATAAATACCAATATCAAGTAAGTTAACACTGATATAGCAAATCCAGTCTTTCTTTGGGGCTTATGTTTCTTATTCTGAGGCTGTTTCTTTGCTTTCAAATATTCCTGCTAATAATGATTCAATAAAAATTAGTTCCTGACTGTAACATTTTAATGCCCAGGTTGGATTTTCTCAGTATTTTAAAATATAAATATGCAAGACTCTCCAAATTAGATAACATCACAACTCATTATGTTGCCATTCCACACCCAAAAAATGGCGCAGTAAGGGCTTTTTCTGACCTTTACACACTTTCTCATACTGTTTGGAGATTTCTTCCAGCGTCTCATTATTCGGCTGCTTCTAAATATCACATTGAAAGCGAATTAAAGAAAACATGTCAAAAACATATTGAAAGAAACAAATATACATTCTACATATTAGTAGCTTTTCATTCTGAGCCTCAGTAAGTATTAAATGAAGTATTTAAAGACAAACAGTTGAGAATAAGTAAGTTTTTCATGTAGTGAAAGGAGCATTCAAGCTGACTAAAAAAGTGTTTAGAAGACATTCCTACTAACATATCTAAGCGTCACTGATCAGAATCAGGGTATCTGGAGGTATTAAGTATGTATTTACTAGGCAGATTACTCGATTTAAAACAATTTGCCAAGGTCCTGCAGTGAGAAGTTCTTTAAACATCTTTCATTCATCCATTAAGACTAATTTCATCTGGCTACTCTTGCTTTTACCCCTATTTCTGTAGGCTTTCTCCTGTTGGTTGGAAAATTTGCATTATTACTGGATTACTTAAAAAAATTAAAAGCAAGTAAAATTTTAAAAAATAGAATACCTTTTTAAATTGCAGGATTGTGCGCTGTTTGACCTCTAATTCTTTACTAAACTGGTTTTTAATTTTCTGAAGTTCATTAACTTTGTTCCTCAGGGATTTCTCCTCAGATTGCATTCTACACACCTGTAACAATGCATAAAGACAGCAAGCAAAGCTAACATTTAGCTATAAGCCTTTTACAATCTCTGCAGGTTATCTAAGTAAAAAAATACTTTCATCAAGAATCAAATTTTCGCAAGCATCTTTGCTAAATTTCAGGGGCTAGAAGTGCACTATGCTGTACATCCTGCCTAGGGAACAATTTTCACCATAGAACAGAGTATTAAGTTTGGCAGGAAAAAAACGAAAAACAACAAACCACACCACCAAAACCAAACCACCAGGAAATAGCCTAATCGAACTACAAATTCAGTTGTCCTTTAAAAAAAAAGTGTTTCCTGACATGCGATCCCATCCACTCCTTGCTACTTCCCAAAGGATTATACACTGCATGTTGAGTCGGGAAAAAGTCCTGAAATGTTACACTGCTGGGGAAGACATTAATACTCTTTTAAGGCTCCACTTCCAAGCCCAAACTCTTGCAATAGTCTTCTGGATTCTAAGTTCTTGCGGTATCCCATGAGGTTCTAAGAAATTCTACTGCTTAATAACTAAATACTAACAATCAACATTAGAAAAAAGTTATTCCATTTTTTCATTTATTTTCCCCAAACTTAATAGAAAACATCTCAGATTTTAAAAAGTCTCTAGAAGTTTGTGCTTTCCTTTTCCAATTAATCCATCTTTTCCTCCCAGCGATGAGCATTTTCCAAAAGTCTGAATTCTGAGGCTTTGCAGTCAGCACAAATAACAGCAGAAGGCTACTGTTGTTACGATGATTACAAAGTCCTCCTCCATAACCAGGTTAACCTACTTTTGACAAGCCTTTTTCAAGTGTATTAATAAAATTTACTTCCCCCCTTCAATATCAGTGCTAATCCATGTTTTGACACCTTATCTTTAGCCCACAGCTCAATGGCAATGTAACTTTAGATTCACTCTTACTCTAAATGGATGGCTGAACACAGCCTTGTTATGAATCACTGTTAACAGCTGTAGCTTGAGACTTGTGAAAACAGGTTTTACTAACAGAACCCCAAACAAACTTGCAGAAGAAACATTTGCCCTAGGGTTACAAACCTGGTTTTGTACTTGCTGAATTTGTTTCTTAGCATCAGAAAGTTTCTCTTTCAAATCTGCATATTCTTCCTCTTTCCTCTGCAAATCCTTTTTCAAGCTCTGTACAAGGGCAGAGCTCTCAGAAAGATCTTTACGTAGCCTTGTGTTAGAAATTAAGAGACATAAATAACATTAGTGTTACACATCTCAAAGAAACAGCTTTTACACGTTAACTCAGGCTCTTCGATGGCTGGTTTTGTTCATGGATAGAATCCCAGATCTATCAGCTAAATGACAAGCATTACAATTTTGGATTTCAGCTACATATTATATGATCCTGAAGTAACAAACCGCTCAGATTCACTCTTGAACAGTGCAATTTTTTAAAATTCTTTTTTCTAAGCACAGTAGACTAACCATTTCTACCACTAGGTGTCCTTACACAGTAACAAAAGGGACAAGGTTAATATCAGTTAAGTATAAACTTGATATTTACATCCCAGACCTTGTAAGGATCAAAATAAATAAAAATCAAAAGAAAGTAGAAAAAACAACAACATTGTAACAAGTCCTGTTGTTATTAAGTGCTATAAAGTCATTAAGAAGTTTAATGGGTTTATTTTTAAATGGTCATATTTATTTTAAAAAGCTTACAGTAAGTTACCTTGGATTTTTACTTCGCAATTACCTAATAGAAGATTTCTTAAATTCTATAATTAACAATGCAAAATAAGGTCTCACAAAAGGAAAACCTTTCAAAGTTCCCCAGACCTTCATGCTAAATTGTATTTTAGAGTACATGCACGTGCCCACAGATATCAGAACTAAAGAAACCCTAGTCAGAAGGGCTACACAGCATCTTAAAGCTATTTTTACATGATTGCAATTTCCTTGCCACATAGCAAATATAATCTCTCAGATACATTTAATCTCTTATTTCTTAAAGATTTAAAAACTAGGGGGGGCTGGGGAAGTTCTACTCTCCTACACCCATTATTCCTTCAAGTTCTTATAGTATACTGTGTTCACCTAGAATAGCTATTACCAAAACCGACTGTTTACTGTTTAATTACTAGGCTTTTTTTTCCTTTCTTCTTTTCCTTTTTACCATTCAGTCCTTTCTAAAGAAAACATTGCCTGCTTTTATACGAGTGACAGCATATAACATTAAACTACGTCATTTCCTCCAAAAAGGGTATGTAACATAATACTGTTAGAAATCCCCAAATAATTCATCATTTCCTGTTTCCCCCTACAATAGTTCTGCATGATTTAGAGCTATATTTCTGAAAGAATACAGAAACAGGTGAGGAAAACATAGCTAGCAAAATATGCAAATATAGAAATCAAGTAGTGCATTAGAAGTTCTTAAGCAGTTTGGTTAATAAAGTTGACAAACATGAAGATGTGTTATGTCAAAATAAATTGATGTTCACAGAGGGTAGTTTTAACTTGAGTCTATTCTCAAAGGGCTAGGAATTATCTCATTATTTACTTACAATTCTATAGATTGTATTTGCTCACCCTCATTTTTCTCTTTTTCTTAAAGAGTGTGTTTCATGTTCTGCAAGCTGTTCATCAACTGCACAACTTCCTCCTTTAGATTTGCTTCCTGATCATTTAATTCTTTCAGTTTTTTGTCTGAATTGGCACATTCCTCTTGCAGAGCTACTGTATTACTTTCCAGATTTAAAATAATAGATTCTTTTTCTTGAAGTACTTCTTCTAACTTTGCTATGCTGTCATCTTTAGCTCTAAAAGCCTCCAAGAAGCATTCAAGCTCTCTTATTTTTCCCTTGGAGCTGGTAACTTCCTCTTCAAACTCTGCAATTACTCTGTGATCTTCTGCAGCCTGTTTTTCAAAATCCTGGGTTTTCTTCTGGATGTGCTCTTGTAACTGACTCATAAGATCTTTTTCCTTTGTGGACTGATGATCTTGATTTGCAGTCTCATTTAACTTTATTTTTAGTTGTTTATTGCAATTCTCAGCATCATCAAGTCCCTTCTTTAAGTCTTCAACTTGTTGAAGTAGTTCTTGAATCTGCTGACTTTTTTGTGAAGAAGCTTTAATAATGTTTTGGCATTCTTCCCAAATGCTTTCAACACTGCAATGAAAGGAGCTCTCCTGTCCCAGAGCTGCTGTAGAAGCAGTTTGGGACTCCATGCACACAGGACTCATTTGAGCTCTCTCCAGTTCATCTTTCTGAGAGTCTAAGGAATCCTTTAGATCAACTGAATCAATATCCCTAGTGTAAGACTCTAACTGACATTTGTAGAACTCATGTACTTTGGACTGCATTGTTTTAATTAGTGGCACTTTATAAATTATATTTTGTTTAGCACCTTCTACTTCGTTATTTAGCTGAATAATCTTTTCTTCTTGTTCCCTATTGATAGTTTGCTGTTTGTCCAATTCAGAAACAATCTCCTGATAGTCAGCTCAACACTGCTGAAGTTCTGCACCTAAGCCAGAAGCCCTTTCTTCAGAAGCAGAGAGCTTGAGATTCAAGTTTTCTATTTGCCCACTGAACTCTTCTTTTTTGTTTTTTTTTTCTATTCTGCATTGTTCTTCAAGTGCAGCTAGCTGCCCTTCCAAGGTTTCAGTTCTTTCCTTCAGTGCTAGTATTTCTGCATAGTTCTCAGTATTATTTGCTTTCACATATTCAGTTCTCTTTTGATCCAGAGAGTCATCTTCCCAACTCTCCTTCATACCTCCTAAAAAAAAAACAAAAACAAAAACAAAAACAAACCCAAAACAACAGTTCAGGATGATTAAAATCAGTAGTACAAGTCACTAGCACTGCCAAATAGCAATTACTATGTGGAAAATGGTCACCATCTGAAAGCCACACCCTTATATCACATGGCTTTTTGAAGTCTTGAAGTAAAGCCCCTCTGAACAGTTTAAAATGCAGTAGGTGCCTCTTAGGCTTATAGACGTGGTTTGCAGCAAGAGGTGTTCAGGAGCCTTAAAGAACATTCTGCCATGGCTCTGTTCCAGCCTTCTACTCTGCACCACTATAGAAAAATCTAGCTAGTTTTACTAATATGTAGTAATATCTATGAGCCAGATAATGGTCACAGTTATGTCTAGTTTCCACTTCCACTGGTTCAACAATCCTTTTAATACAGCCAATCACCCATTTTACACTTAGAAAAGCAATGGTATTGTATACTTTCCTGAGAATTTTCATTCATACTCAATATGCCCTTACTTTAAAAATTAAGCTAAAAATCCAGCACAAGTTTTTTGCTTAGTGTTTGGGACTTTCTTCTCTTTTTTCAGTTTTTTCAGGAGAACTTATGCCCACACCTAATGTGTTGCATGTAAGGTTCTCCCAGAAAGATCTACAACATTCCATCACGATCCCAAATTTCCATAAACATTTTATTAGCTTAAGACTGTTTTTTCCCTGAAGTAAAATCATATGCATTTCACCACCTTCAAAATTGACTCCAGCTATATTTTACACTGTTTTAGAATCCAACTGTGTCCATTTAGTAACATGCATGTATGTTTTAGTATTAAAATCAAGCCTGACTATCACTAAAGGTTTAGGTCATCACAGCTATGTACTCCAAAGTGATATTATAGATTTCTTTGAGTACTGCAACTACAGTAAGGTGGAGTTTGGCAGTCATCTCGCTTTGGGAGCATTAAGCACACGGGTGCATGTGTACTGCATGGAAACATCCTCTGAACAGATCCAACAAGTTTTATAGAGTCACTAACAAAAAGTCATACCGAATCATTAGCAATAGTGGTTTCCATCTCAATTCAGGTTTTGGTTTTTGATTATTTTTAGAGGGATCAAATTCTACAGGACACTTTTTTCCTCCTGCTTTTCTGTACCCTTTCTTTTCTGTTCTAATTAGATGTATCAAGTGTTCCTGCTAGGTCAGAGGAAACAGCAGCTTTACTTTGGCTTGTAAAGCCATGCTTCTAAATACTACAAGATGAAAAAATTGGAATTGGGAGATGGTTTTCTCTGAAAGCCTAGTTGTGTGGTCTCAAGAAAACATATCAGACAAAATACTACAAACTCCTCACACTGGACATGAATTTAACATACTTCACTAAAACAGAGAGGTGCTGAGATGTCTTAAGACATATTTTGCGATCTAAGGTGCCAAGATACAAAAAGTAGCAGAGTTTTGCCCAACAGCTATAGTGAGAAGAGTATGATCATTCATAAGAGGATTTAGAGGTGATCGAGATGCTTTGTACTGACAACCACAATCATGTAGCAAAGCAGGATAAATACTAGTGCAAGAAGATGCATGATATTCAGTGCAGAAGCTTCTTATGTAGGAAGTACTAAGAAAGGAAAAAATCCCATCCCAAAACATGGGAGGCAAGTCCTAGAGAAGACTACAAAAACCTGAACCTCAAGACAAGATAACCTATCTTCTCACAAAATAAGCTTTGGTCATAGGCCACTAGCATGTCTAAACTCTACAACAAAGCCATCACAATGTACCTGTGCTCATTTTTCTATTGTACCAAGTATGTTTAACAAGAACGGTTAAATGTAAGTATATATAAGTTTCATCATTACAGAGCATCTAGTAACTCAGTTTTGAAATTAGATGCCTTATATTCTCAACAGCCACAAATCAAACATATTTAACATGACTGAAGAGCCTGCTCTTCCCAATAAAAAGAAAATCTCAGTGCTGTCATTAATTGGCACTGTTAACTAACTTCTTGTTTGAGAAGAGCTATCACTTCTCTGTTTTTTGCTTGTTTAAAAAAGTTTCAGTCATGAGATAAGAAACCTACTACTATATAATATATCAAAGAGTCTACATCAGCTTCAGTTCTCACCCCCTTCCTGTAACATTTATATAGCTGGCACTATCAAATGGTCATGCTAGGATCTAGTATTCATCCCAGCCAAAAAAGGTAGAGACAAATCAGAAATGCATCTGGTACAGACAGAAGCTTTTCTTAAGACAGACTTCAAATGACACGTATTTGAACAAGCTGCACAGACATCAGAAGTGCCCTACTGGATGACACACCATCAGTTGACCTAGCCTAATATTTTGCCTCCTTTTGCTGCTGTTGGCAGGCCCAGCCACTTTCCACAAACCTTTTCTGACATAGAACACCTGGGAATGTTGGAGGAACATGAGACAGTAAATCCCTGCTTAACCCTGTCAGTATCTATGTATGAACCTGTTGGCCGTTAGCTTGTCTAACCACTGCTGGAATCTGAGAATTATCTGTCTCTCTCACCTCCTAGGGCAACAAATACTAGAAGTTCACTACCCATGGCATGAAGTGCTGTGTTCCATAAACTTAAACTGATCTTCTAGATTGAGCATTCCCTTGTTCTTTCACTGCAGTGATGAATGACAGTCCAGCATTCAGTTTATTCACCATCTGTATCCTCAGTTTTCTGTGATCATGTGAACTTGACAAGTCTCCTTGTAACATATTTTATCCCTCTTTATGGAGATAGATATTTTCTGATCCCCATTTTTAACCTTATTCTCTTTTTCTATCCTATCCTCACCCAAACAATTGCCTGGAAGATCTTCTTACTTGCACCTATTCTGCAGGAAGAAGGCAAGAAAGTGAGGGATACAAAGGGAAGATCTTTCATTCTCCTTTGGCATATGCTTTCCATAGTTCTACGAGAAACTGGAGCCCAGCTCTGTTCTGAAGATCTTACAAATACCATTTTGCACAAGTCAGTCCCATAAAGCTCAATCTCACCAATCAATAGACTTTAATGAAATGGATAACGTAAGTAGTGGTGTCCTTTTACGTTTCACCTTCATGCTTGAAGGTCTTCAACTGTAGCTGGTTTATTCACCTCATTCTAAAAAGACTGGTAAGCTCACAGATAAAGCAAGGAAAGCAAAAAAGATTGGAAGTGCAAACGTGAGAGCTGCACAAAATATGTATCTGTGGACTTAAAATAATTTTACTTCCATTCAAGTGAAAAGCTTTTCTCCTTTGCCAGCACTGTCACCTTCAGCAAAGCTGGTGTGTTCACAGCACGCATACAGCATGAAACATCAAGTTTCACAGTCCGTGCTGTATGACTGAACAATCAGTAACTCACTGACACCGTTGACGCTTGCGTAGGCAATTTTAAAAAAACTTGAGCAGGGGATGCTACTCTCCCAGAAGTCCAGCAACAGCAAGTTTAGTCCAAAAACAATTGTTAAGAAATTAAGAACTACAGCTGAGTCTGCAAGTACATTAACAGATGAGAAAAAGCAGCAGAAAGGAGAGTCTAAAAACTAACGTTTATTTTAAGCATTTAGGAGTGAGCAGTATAGGACCTTCTGCAAAAGTGATATTTACATAATAGTTACTTTGATTTACAGTTTAACATAGTAGATTTTCTCCTCACAACATAATGTTTACACTTCACAATTTTTCGCTTCTGTTCTGGAATAGTAATCAAGTTTTTTTGGAAGGCCCCCTGTGAGTGATGGTAGAAATTTTACCTTTCTCTGCAGGTGGCTCTTTTTCCACAATAGGCTTACTTTCAGAGCAACGTTTTCTTCCCACTTCCAATACAGTCTCCTCACAATCCTTGAATTGGCTGCTTTCAATCACTTCCTTAGAGTTTTTTTCTGCGAGTTTTCTTTTTATGGTAGTTACAGTGTTGTCCTGTGTTAAAATAAGATCAATTACTTTGAAGTTTTACCAAGTGAGCACTTAAAAGCCTTAGTAATCCTTTAGATGCAAATATTTTTACAAATCTATCTGGGTAACCTGTATAGGGGTTGTCAGAAGAACAAGTCAGTTACAGATCAGTTACTCAAGCAAAAAGCAGGTACACCTTCAGACAGTAATAAGCACAATGTTTTGCACTGTACAGAAAGTAGAGCAAGAGACTAGGAAACTACAAAATGCAAAACGAGTTTACCACCTGAAGTATCCAGTGTCGAAAGAGCTGAGGAAATTCATGATTTGCTCAAAGGGCCAATGGTCAGCTCTACCAGTTCACCACTTTCTTGTCATGGTTGGTAGAGCTGGGAGTTTTAACCTCCTTCGGCAAAGCCACAGATCGTTTTTATCATGACAGATCTGATGCAATTTGAAAGCCTAGTCAGTTCTGTCATATATACTTTAGACTATATATTTGACTAAGAATGAAGTTTCTTTACTCACAAGATGACACAAGTGGCAAGCCATGCTGGTTGCCAAGGACCAATCACTCATCTAAGTAATTCATTAAAAAAAAATAATCTGTAGAACAGACTTGAGGTTTGTGGTCACGTTTTAAGTTTCATGCCACAGAGTGTCATAGAAACGCTGGACAGAGCTGGAGCCTTTCTCTTGGCAGGAGCAGTGATAGGAAGCAGTCATCACAACTGCCATCACCCTGAGCATTCCTGCTACTGAAAAGCTAAGGTGCTCGGAGGCAGAGAGGGAACAGAAGATTAAGTATGGTCAAAGCCTTAAGTTCACAGTGGAAGAGAAAAAGGGATCAGAGTGCTGCCTAAGTTTAATTTAAAATGTTCTCAGAACTACGTTTCAGGTTACTGGGCATCAGGCTCAAAAAACCACCTAACTGCATGTTTTGATTTTTTTCTAACCTGTATACATGTAGCCAAGCCAGTCTTTTGGCATTCAGCAGCTAGCAGCAGACTAGCCAGCTGCAAGTTTTATTGATCGCATCAAAAGCAGAGATACCCTGGCCATCCACTCTTAGTTCAAACTCTACTCAACACGTTCATATTATTGCTCTGCCTTAAAAAGTTCGTGTGCATGGTGGTAGTAGGTGGAACACACTGATTTTTGTTGGCAATTTACACAATCACTGTCCTTCTCACATTAACTTCTAACTTCAATTAAATCTGACCTTTTGCTGCAGCAAAACCTCCTTTCCTTCCTCTTCCATTCAGGCAAAAATAAAAAGACAGTGACATAATCCCTCTCCTCCCACTGCTAAAGTCCTCCCAGTTTGAGTGTTGGTTTTTTTTTTCTCTTTAGAGTGGCTCTTCATAGTCTCATCGACAGTCCTCCAATAATAACTCCAGATCACTGCTTCCAAAAGTCCTATTTTCCACACACACCTCCACACACATTCTGCTGTAACTTCAGTTTCAATGCCAACTTCACCTGCTGCCATTTCAAGAAAGAAGCCATTACAGAAAATTTCAATTTTCCAAAATAGTCAAGTCCATTATAAGCACAGATTTAGATTTTTTTTGTAAACAGAAAATTAAGATGTCTCAGACTTACATAGTCTTTCATGGTTTTTTCTAAACGGGATATCAAATCTTGCAGTCTCATGGTAACATCATCTTTTTGCTCCACAATGTCTATTAGTTCTTGAATCCTTTTATTCTGCATATTCATTTTCTTAGAAAAGAAAGTAGTTCAGTCAATGTTAAATTCTTGAACTATACGATGCATTTAGAAGCAAGATCAGTTAAGCTAAACTTGATATAAAAAAAGCTAGAAACGTACTACAACAGCATTTTAAGCTACTGAAATTTTGTATTAAAGCAAGTAATTCTGCACAAGTTTTTTTTGAGAAAGTTACCTCAGTTGGTTCTTTAAGCTGCTCAGCAGACTCATCCGATTTAATCATCTGCATTTCAAAGTCTGTAACAGGAAAAGAACCCTGCATGAAATAACCAGCCATTACATATTTTACTCAGTAATCCATTTTTCCAGACCTCCTGGTCCTTTAGTAGCTTTTGAATAGACTCATTTATTTTTGTGTTGGCTTCTACTTGCAGGACACATTTCAAAAGTTCAGGGTTTTTTTAATAGAATTGGGCCCTGCAACCCATATAAAATATAGATCACGTCAAGAGACTTCTGCTGAAATCATACTATGAGGTATTGCTACTTTTACCTATCAGTGTTCCACAGAATACCTGAAAACACTGCATCAGCAAAATGCAAAGTGCTGGGATCATACTATAACCATGAAATCACGAATAAATAATGTTGACGTGTTACCCCACAATTCAGAAGTCTTCAACTGACAGTTTTAAGTTTTGTCTTAAAAATGAAATAATCAAGGCCTGTGCAATTGTTCAACCTGAACATACACAAAACAATTATTATCACCTCTATACATATGATTTGGTTCCAAAATCCTGCTCAACTGGATTTTACAATGCTCAACTACTATTTTACAGTAGTCATTTCTTTTTTCTTTCACATCACACACACACAGAGCTCACCTTTGGTTTTCTGTGTCAACTCTTCTTCAATTTTGATTAGTTCATTGGTTTTCTTTGTCAGCTTTCCTTTGGTCTGAGTTAGTTCAGTGGTAGTTTTGCCCAGCTGTTTTGCAAGCCAACCTATAGCTTCCTGTGGGTCCTCCAGAGACACCACGTGTCTGTGTTTCTTCTGCCTGCTTTTTGATATCAGTGACATCATTCTGCAGAGAATCAGTAATGCCCTCAAGATCAATGTAGGTGCCTGGCCCTATGCCATATTCTTCATTCTGAAAGATAATTTATATCCTTTTAGAAATAGAAATAATTACACAATATCCACTATTTCTACTGAAAATTTGGAAGACCATTATGTCCTCAAACATCTAAGTACAGTTAATTCTGACTTCAAAGCCATCTTGTGGGTTCATAGGCAATTGGATTGCCAGTTTCTGTCTACCTTCACACAGAAGTCTCCAGCATCAAGGAACAGATACTTTATTTTTAAAGCACTTAATGGCCCATCATCACATTCCCTTTTATATCACCACAAAAGCATCCCCTCCAGATTTAATATAAAAGCTAGCATTTTTACCCAATGAGAACACTGAATGAACACAGCAAGCAAACAGTTTTAAAATGAATACATCCGAAATTTTCAAATATCAGTAAAAGTTTGTGAGGTCAAATAAGTTTGTGGTAACTTATCAAATTAAGTTGTACTTAAAACATTGACTTTATATCTTTCCTCCTTGTTTTTTAAAAACAAAGGGTTCCAAACTCACAAGAACCAGCCTCAACTTAAGGGTTTAGTTATGCTTAAGTGTATATACAATTGTCATTGCTTCAGTTGTAGCTACAATAACCTAAAGAGGAAAAAGTCTCTGGGACCACTCCAGTACAGTCCATATATGGGGCCTAAGAATTCAGCTTCAAATACCTTAAATATGCACTTAATGCAACAGTTTATAGCACAATTGCAGCTTTTCCCCCAGCTTCTTTGTACACAGTAATTTTCACTTTGTGTTGCAGAAATGCAGAAAACCCCAAAGATTCCTAAATGCATATCCGAGGCACAGCAACTACTCCTATTTAACATGATAAATATATCTTGCTGAGGATACAGTTACACAGCATGCAATTCCTTGAAACCATTCTTCTAATTCTTGAGACGTACCATCACCATAACAGGTAGTTAGTGAAAGGGATGTTATCAGGGGGATAAAAACACCAGAGGTCCAGCTTGTTCACTGCAAGGCTGATCCTTTAGTTTATTTTCTTCATCCATGTCTTCACGATAACCATCTACAAGTTCCTTGAAGATTTCCAGGCGTGTGTCAGCATCTTCTTCAAGCCGTTCTCATTCGTAAGAAAGGCACTCACTACAGTAGGAAAAATAAGTCAGATAAAAGCTAGCTAGCATGAGCTGCTAAGAAGTTATTAGTACAGCTGCTTATAAACAAAGATGTTTTTTTCTTTATTTTGGCACAATAGAACAATACACAAAATGGTGTTCCTACACCAAAACAGAAGTCTATTTCCTGCACACACACTCCCAAAGAATGAGGGGGAGACATATATATACACAGATTATGGCTGACACCTAACCACAAGCATTGTTTCTAAGCTTCTTGAGCCAGAATACCCATTTGAAGTACCACTAAGACTGCAGTAACCAAAGAATGTGCAAGTGTCACTCTTTCTACAGACATCCTATCAAAGCTCTTCTGTTAGGGAAAGCTCTGCAGGAACACTGCTGACAGATTACACACACCCCCCCTCCATCCCCCCCAGAATCAAAGCCTTTCCTACACAGTATTTTTCCTGAACTCATAGTCCAAACAGAAACTGATCTATTAACAGAGGCAGTAAGTCTAGCAGAAGAGTGTGGTCTCTTATAGCCAAGAGACAGATTTAAGAAATAAGGGAATTTAATTTCATTTTTTTTTAATCATTAACTTTAAAAACCACTTAAAGCTAACTTACTTGAAATATATTTCCTGCTCAGCAAAATATCGGGCAAATTCCTGTGTCACCTCTTCACGAATTTGTAATTACAGCAGTAACTTATTCTTCTTTTCAGCAAGAAGTTTGTTCAACTCTTCTATGAGACTCAGCAGCATCTAGAATTACCATTGTTATTAAGTTTTTCATAAAGAAATGGTTTCCCAGAAGTGAGATTTTTCTCATTCCTCAAACACTACAACACCACTTTACTCTTGCACCTGAAAAAAGCTCTTCCAGTTCTTTTATTAGCTTATTCATAAACAGGAAGATTTATGAGTAGATCAAAATATCTCTTTGGTACTAACACAGCAATTTTTAAGTTTGCACAGAGCAGACATTTGTAAAGAACATCCATTTTATTACAAGAATTGTTGAAGTTGTCTTAAACAGGCTTAAGCTCCACAGAAACTGGATCTTGTTTTCCAGATGCTCATTTTTGGGGCAATATTAATGAAACCTCCATAAAACAGTTTCTAGCCCTCTGTTCCCTCCTCATCTTCCCTAGAAGTGACTAAATTTGCTTAAGGAACAGTTTTCAGCGTTTTCTTGTGCATAGAATACAGAGGAACAGTCTTGTATTGCTAAAAGCAGGTAATATTTGCTGTGCATTGACAGGAGGAGGAGAGAAAGCCAAATCTGCAATTCTTACTGCCTAGTCTATATTCAGACACATTATACAGTTTTCCCACAACAGGCACCACAGGATGAGTAATCCCACTTTTAGTTCTTAATGCTGGATTTAGATAGAATAAGGGTGATCAGAAAAAAAGAAAAAAAAAAAAAAAAAGGTGAGAGATTGGGAAAACCAGAATACCTTGCTTCAAGACTCCATGCTACGCTAATTCTTAACATAGCCCTGGCACATACCATACCCTCTTTTTTTCCCAATAAGAACTGTATTTTCTACAGATTTCTGCACTGCTTCTTCTCTTGACATATGCTGTTCCTCCCTGTCATTGTCATCGTCGATCACATCTTCTAAGCTCCTGTCCCATGGGGCAGTAACTCTTTTCCTTGAGATTGGCATTTTAGTGTGACTGAGTAGTGATGATGTTGCTGATTTCTGGCCAAACAACTGATCTTGGACAAGAACAGATGTGTCCACTAAAACCTACTCAGAAAACAAAGAATAAAGTCTTCAGTATTTTTTAATCCTCTACTGGCACTTCCAAAATACACCTGTTGCACTTCCCTATAGGTCTCCTGAGCACAGTACTCCCCCAGTCTATCCTCTGCTCAGAGTCACTGCTCAGACCAGTTTCCAGCTAGAGTACAAAGGAGGCGCTTTAGAGTCTAACCCTTCTTTGGATTGCAGGAACACCAAGTTTCACTAGCTTGACAACCTACAAGAGGGCTGCCACCGCACGCACCAACAGATTTCTGTATTTCCTATACTCTGAGTTTCTAGTTGCATTACACGAATGCCATCCCACAAATTCTGTTTCTTGAGCAGTTCTATCACCCTTACAGTCTGCTCCTTTCAGTGTTGTACTTGACCTGCTTAGATGAGCCCACATTCTAAAGGCCTGGATCTCTTGTCCTTTGAACATATCTAACTGTCAACAGAAGTTTTCCATGGCTTCCATTAAGGCTGCAGCACTGATCCCCAATACTTTTGTCTTCCAACTCTGCCAGGGTTATATCACTGCACTTACTCCTACTCATTCTGCTTAACCTCCACCTTCCCACTGAAGCTCCTAAGGACATAAAGATGACTTTCAAATCCTCTTTGGTGCTCAACCTATATACCTCAGGTGAGCAATATTCCAAATTAAGATAGCAGTAGTATATGGGGCAGCTAGACTTGCTCCTAGGTGAGAGCATGTTATGACTGCAGAAGAAAAATTCACCCAGATCTCAGGAAATTTCTTCCAAATATAACAAGTGTCTTGTCAGGCTGGATATTTTATGGGAATTATGGATTTTTAATAGGACATGTTCCCACTCCCACAAAAAAAGAAATGTATGTCCCAACAAAGCCTTTTTAAAAGCTTTACAAGGAAATAAAGCCTGACTAGGAGCAATCAGAAAATACGATTGCAACACGAGACAGAAAAATCCAGTAACTAAATTCGTATTCTTAGAAGTGAGGGAACCTGCTCTTTAAAGGCGAATCAGAAGTATCAGAAATCAGATCAAGATAAACTGCAACACACTTACTTTTTGTGCAGTGGCCAAGACCTTTAACACATTGAGTGTGTTATCATATGCTGAAGCACACTGGCTTATGTTTACCATCATGTATACCTTCCTCTTTCCACTGAAGAATCCTTGAAGGAAATGAGTTAACTTCCTTCCCCGAAAGGGTATGTGCTGCTGCAACCTTTAAAGACAAAAGAACAGATGACCAGATGCTTAATAATGTCCAGCCAGTGTAAGAGCTATCCAGCATGAAGACTTAAAAATATTTATTAAAGCAGTAGTCATTAAATCATTTAAAATTGTTTTGGACTAGATGCAGCTGTTTGTAGAGAGACTGTGTGCTGTTGGGACTGTGGCTTTAGCCATCATCTCAGGCAGGCTACAGCAATACAATCGGGGGAGCACCTAAACCAAGGGAGTGTTCGACCTTTAGCCTTGGGCAGGTCACACAGCCTCCTGCTACACCAAACCATACCCCAACCTCTCTCTTCCTTTCACCATTAACGAAGAGAACATGTCTAGTTCTAGGCATGCAGTATCCAACATCATCAGAGATCTCTCTCACTCAGTATCCAGCCTCTGAGAACAGACAATAGCAAGTGCCTAGGCAAGAAAATGAGCATACACCAAACACATGGAGATACTTTTCAGAACTTTCTTCCTAATCTCCCAGCAGTTTGGCACTTGAATTTAACAGCTGGGGATGTAGGTTTTGATGCTTATAGGAAATTTTATGAGAATTCGTAAACATGACTGAACGCACACTTGCCACCAAATAAGTTGGCTGCATTTTGGACACATAACAGCTATTCAGTTATATGAACAGTGCTACAGAACTCAGGAAGACAGTGACACTCCTACAAGAGTACATAGACAGCTCATAAATAGCTTTGCTGCAGGACTGACGGTCCAAAATAATTTTAAGAAATTTACTGCTTCCTATTCAACTTGCAAGGGGTAGGTATTAACACTTTAAGAGATCATGCTTCAGAACATTTCTTCTACATTGTTAAAATCCCAAGTTATTAGGATCAGAAAAAGACATTCTGAATACATTAACAGCCCTCTAGGCAGCTGCTAGTTTCAATGCATCCTTCCTATCTGGAAAGAACAGGAAAATAAGACAGACTGTAACATCACAAAACATAATCAGGAACACACACTAGCAAAGCTTTTTCAGCTTAAGGTGTTACAGACTTTGAACAGGCTGTCAGGAACAGTGTGACAGGGTAAGTGAATTTGGCAAAGCACATCAATCAGCAGACTGAGTTCATTTAACTTCTGGGACAGAAATAGATCTGCAAATGAGAACATGTGGAGAAAGCAGTTCCTAGACAGTTATATCCAGCTGTGACTAGGTGTCGTACTGGTTTTTAGACAACTAACTTCTTGTATTATTTCACTCTTATTTAGATCCCCAAGCTAGGGCATAAATAGTAGGAAGGCTTTCTTTTGTCTGCATATAGTTAGCTGGATCAGGAGGAGAGTGTTAAAAGTTACGTCAGTATTTATTAAAGCCAGACAATTTTTGTCAAATGGTGCACAGTTATGATAGCACAGCAATATTCTGCTGATGAAAAAATGTTACACTAGAAGTATGTAGACAGCTGAGTTAGTTCATAAGGAGTAATAAAAGGCTAAAAATTTGACTCTTACTATGACACTAGTGAAAAGGGGATTTTAAACTTATTCCAAAGTTTGTTTCTTTGATAAACCAAGCTCAGAGGAGTAAAGTTAAATTGCTAAAATATATGATAGCATGCTTAAAGGAGATTAGACCTGATGATTTAAAGAGCAAAACAAGGCAAGTTTAAGATAACTTTGGTAGATCGACAATTCTATACATTGTTTCTGCCAAAATCTTAGTGTTAGCATTGCATATTTTAAACAATAGCTTTTAAACATTGGAGGCAGTACCTAAAAGCCACAACCAGTTTGCAATTCGTAGAAGAACTTACTTTGACTGTTGACAATTCTTGAGTGTGTTAACACACTTGCCCAGCATCAGAAGAGAGGTGTTTATATTTCCACTCTCTTTCAATCTATGACCTTCACTGTGGGTCTTGGCATATCTTTCTGAACCAGCAAGATCACACAGTGACAGTCTGAAGGCAGATAAGGAGAATTCCCTTTATTACCTTAGAACATGCACAAATTCTTCACTTTTAAAAATGATCACTTTTTTTAGAGGAAGAATTTCTTGATCTTCATCTGCACAAACACTTCCATCCTCTTCAATGTTGTTTTCTCAATCAAATTTTACGTTACTTCCTGACAAACCTTTTCCCAACACACCTCCTATTTCCCCTCCCTCCCGCCATCTCTTCCTTCTGAGGACTCAGAGGAGTTCAGGTGTACAGCAGGCTAACAGAACCTTGTGCTGCACAGAGGGGACAAGGCACAGAACAGCCCTGCAGCCTGATGGCTGGAGGTAGAGGGCCAAGAACTGTGTGATGGTAGGAAGTGGGGAAACCACCACACACGCATGAGTTTCTATCAGGAAGCACTGGGTGTATAGTGCAGTACCAGCACACCAACACAGACCATAACTGACAGTTCCCAGTACCAGCACACCAACACAGACCATAACTGACAGTTCCCAGTACCAGCACACCAACACAGACCATAACTGACAGTTCCCAGTACCAGCACACCAACACAGACCATAACTGACAGTTCCCAGTACCAGCACACCAACACAGACCATAACTGACAGTTCCCAGTACCAGCACACCAACACAGACCATAACTGACAGTTCCCAGTACCAGCACACCAACACAGATGATAACTGACAATTTCATCACAAAGAAGAGAGGGTCTCTGCTCTGAACTTACTCATTGACTCAGGTCACTCGCGGTGCTCCCGAATCTTCAGTTTTCAGTATCTTAACTGTGAATATGCTGTGGCTAAAAGGAAAAGTTTAAATCAGCAGAGAAGTGATAAAGTAGACAAATACATTCAAAATATTTTTAACCTCCACAACATCTGTTCAAAACTGTTGAATCTGCCAACTTCTCTAAGCATATACTCTATCAGATACAAACTTTTAAAGAGATGCTTATGTAGCCTTTATTTTGCTTTTTCCTCAGACATTTAGATGGAATAAAGCTAAGTGCTTTTGCTTGAAGGAGAGTATTTGATAAAACTGTTAGCTTTTGAACATGTTCATCTTACTGAAGGATTGAATCCTTTTGACTAAAAGCACTGGGTCACATAGTGCTAAAGGATGTCAAACCTAGATATCTAGACCCTGTTAAAGCCTCTTCCCCTCCTAAAAGCCACAATCCATATTTTAGCTCCCCCCTCCTCCCAGACACCATCCTATGCCCAATGTTATTCAAAAAGTTTCTCACCTTCTGCTGGAGCAAGTATTTAGTTTCTTGCTCGCGATACTCTGGTGTTTCAACCCCAGTTTTAGAAGTCTAAAAGCTTCTTTAGAATCAGAAATCTGAACCCACTGCAGATCTTTAGGAAGAACAAACATGGTAATCTTGTAAATATTATCAAAAAGAAAGAAGGGATTAAGGGATAACATACGCACACCAAGAACGTTTACTTGAGACATAAAAACATTTTACTAAGCATGCTTCAGACAGAAATTATATGACGACAAAATCAAGATTCTTCCTTCCATGGGAAAGGAAGGGCACATGTATCTCATCATTTCATCCTATTAGCACACAGAAATATGCTCCATCCAAATTAAGTGAGCAACCTTAGCCCGCGCTCTGAAAAGCCAAAGCACAGGGTCTAATATGAGCATGAACGCCCTATGTTCATACTCATCAAGGCAGAATTCTACCTGGACAGCTTCTCTGGTTTAGCCTATGATCTTGAGGGCAGGGGGGGAAATCACCTAGACATCTTTCAGGGCCATCAAGTTAAAAAAAAAAAAATCAGTGAAGAATTCTGTCTGCAGTATGATGACTGTATGTCATCTTGGTATGGGCTCGAGTAAATACCTACAACCCTACTAATGGAACTTATAATATGAACATTATGGCCTCTGTTAAACTAGAGGTCACCAAAATTGTACTAGCAAAAATACCAGCTGTGACCAAGAAAAATAAGAAAATCAGTAGCTGGTTTTCCTCAGTAACATCAGGAACAGCCTTATACTTCCAAATGTTATAAAAAGAGATTATGCTGAAGCATAGCTCAAAGCAGACTATTTCCTACTTCACACATCTTCTAGTCTTTGAAGAAATGAAGGAGTTGGGTTTATCATCTGATTCAGCTTTCTGAATCTATAGTTTGGCATATGAAAGATAAAAGTAGCAGGCCAAATACCTACAAAAAAGCCTTTAATCTAGAATTGGGGTCTTGATTGTTCAAAGAACCTATAACAAATCAAACAGGATTTGAAAGCTGTTTTTCCCATGGCCAGAAACAAACACTGAACTGTTAGAGTTCTGCTAACTCCCCGCCTTGCCCAACCCACAACAAATTACACCACACGCTTGATTAGAGTACTGTAAAATGTAATTTGCAGTCAGACTGAACTTTCTCACATATTCTCTGAAGTGTATCTCTACAGAAAATACTAAAAAATAGAACTGTTGAGCCAATTATAACTATAGGTAAGAATTTGGAGTCTTTTAAGAAAATGGAAAAAACCAAAACACTAAAAAATTTGTCAATTGTTCTCAATATTTCTCCCATTTCAGAGAAATATCAAGGCAGTGGAGTGCACGCAGGCTTTTAAGAGTTACAGTTAAGAATAGAGAGAAAACACTATTAAAGGCACAGATACTTCTGTGTATGCAGGTTGTTGCCTTTCATGCTCAAGGTAGACATTTCTAGTGCCACAGTGAATACAGTTAGGGGTTTTCTAACCTAGAAAGAAACATTATTACAGGAAGACTGACTTTTCAAATTACACGTTTGGCAGTTTGCAATGTATTCTAATCACCTTTTACATAAGAACATCCCTTGATGTCTTGAGCAAGGCGTAGTGTTTTTCTTTTCTTGTCATTTGATACAGGAATCAATAGATCATAAAAACATTCATTGCAAATCTCACAAAATGAAACCCAAAGAGAAAACGTCACGTGATTTTTCGCAGTTGTGCTAGATTGTTCTGAGCCTTTTAAGAGTTCTTCCAAATCTGCCAAGTACAAAATATTACAAGTCATTATAGACCTTGTAAAATGAACTTCATTCAAAAAATTAATAAGAGAAAACTGGTATTACGGCAGCCTTCTAAAAAGCACTTACCCCAGACAAAAATCCCTTGGAATTTTTCTCCCCTTTCTTAAATATCTGGAAGTCACATGCGTACCCTATATATTTGCCAGACACCTAATCTACCACTTCCTTTCCCACTTACAAATTCTATCAAAAACATGCAGCTTTGTTAGAATTATTCAAGTCTCTTCAATGTCTTCAGAAGATAGAGAATCAAACCGACAAGTACATGACATTCCAACATTTTAAAGCAAACCTAGTATTTAGGTAGTTTTTAAATGCCAGAATTAGGTTTATCTGATTACATACAGGGTCAGGATACCACTAGAGACCATAGCATAAGTAGTACTACTTTTCCTTGCCATAGCCTCATCTCATTTAACCCCTGTTCAGGTATACTTCTAACCATTTTATCCTTGTGTTTTCTGGCCAGGTAACTTACTCACTATCCAATTCACTGGCATATAAAAATGTCAAGTAGCCATTTTATTATTAACATAGGCCAGAAGTCAGTTGTTGAACTTAAGAAAGCTTCTTTGCCTGCTTTAATTGCAATTCTTTAATATAAAACATACCCTTATAACCAACTGGTGCTCTGCTGTTAGTGCTCTCTCGATGGTCTACCTGCAAAAGAGAACAGAGACTTTAAGACACATCGCTGGCAGGACATCACCAGTTACTTGTGTAACAGCTCCACTGGACAGTAACACAGTGTCCTTGCAATATGCCAGTACAAAGATCCTGACTACACATCATGTCTAGTTCAATGCACCTGCACATTCCTATTGAAAGGATTGTTCTTACCTTAACACTTGTTCCTGACACCCCCCTCACCTCAGGCCCTATCACAGTAGAGAGCATTTCAGCTCGCTGAGCCAGAGGAAAACTCACCACGGAAAAATAGAGGGGTGGGACCCCGCAGAGAAGCAGGGTGATTTAACAGGATGATTTGCAGAAGTCCGGTTGTAGTTTACACATTATTCTTAACCTGGTGAATCTAGACAGTCTGGAAATTTTTATTATTGGTATTTTGCTAATTCAGAATTCCATATCTTACAGCTTCCTAGGTCAACTCTCAGAAACAGAGGTAAACATAGAACACTTGTTCACTTAAGAAATTAAGTGAGCAACTTACAGCCTGTATCATGTAGTAGTATCACAGTTGAAATAAAGCCTAGGTTTTAGAAAGAGAAGGAAAACTTCCTTCTGCTGAATCTTAAAAAAAAAAAAAAAAAAAAAAAGAAAGGTAAAACAAATCCCTACAGATAGAGGTTAATACACATACACTCCATTCCCACTCTTAGTTTTGGTTGTTTGGTTTTTTTAAGCAGGGAACTGCAAAGAAGTGCGACTTGTCTACCAAAACCAGTATGCTTAAGAGAAGAAACATGGATTAAAAAACAGGTGTGATTTGGGTTGGGTTTTTTTAATGTTTTGTCAAGAGCATACGTCATATAAAGCTGGGATTCCATAAAGCGGTTCCTGAAATAAATACATATGTAATCAAAACTTTCAGGTTTAAGCTTTACACACATAAAACACCCACCCAAACCTCTCTCTGTTGAAGTAGGTGTAAACTTTGAAAACTGTTGTTACAAGAACAATACTTCAGCTTATAAATTTAGTGGCAAAACTACAGGGGACACATACATGATCGTTTTTTCTGAAGCCCTTAAAGACTGCTAGAGCTAGATAGAACATATGCCTGTGCTTTTGAAGTGAACTCTTGAAGAATTCTGCTGCCTCCTGCCTTCCACGCTGGAGAATTCTAGTTAACTAACTCGGATAAAAATCGAGGTAACAGATATATTCCATCCCACAACAGTCACAACACTGTATTATAACCTAGCATACCACTAGGGAGATGCTTAATTCTTTTCACTAAACATAAAAAATGCACTGCAATCCCTTTCTAGTTCCAATTCCCAGCATATGCTCAGTTTTCTTACATTCTTGCATTCATTTCAGAATTAAAGACACCAGGAAGAAGGTACGCTTATACAAAATACAATCCCCGTAACTCTAATTGGACTAAACAGCTTTAGAATTCCAGGCACTGAAGTGTATTTCTGGACTACTCAACAGTGATCTGTTTAAGAATAAAGTCCAGCAGAAACCTGTTTGAATTCAGATCTTTAGAAGTCCAACAGCTTTATAGCTCTGCTGTTCCAAAAAAACTCTTCCTTCCTTTGAGGTTATTTGCACAGACTGGAAGAGGGGAACAACCCCAAAATCATTCATTTCTGTCAAGTATCCTGAAAGAGAGTAAATTGTTTAAAGGAGCAGACCTACTAGCATCCCCACAGATGGCGAGACTATTTGCATTCCGTCCTTATTAAGCACCAGTAACCCCAGAGGATAAATTATCAGATGCCCAAGCTATAGAAAAAAGCTCAGTGTTTACATTCTATCAAGTTCAGCCACAAGGCATAAATCCACAGACCAGGGTTCATCAGCAATATTGCTCACTTTGCTGCTAATCTGAAGAGCTACCTGACAGCAAAGACACATCCATACTTAAATACAGAGAGTTGCTTCCCACTGAAAAATGAAGAGCACTGGGCTCTCTAAAGATGCATGTACTCATCAGTACAGAAAAAAGTGCTCCTCTACCTCCCCGCTCCGGGACCGCCCCTGGTGCCTCCCAGTCCTCCCCGGGACCGCCCCCGGTGCCTCCCAGCACGCCCCAAGACCGACCCCCGGTATCTCCCAGACCGCCGCGGACCGGCCACCGGTGCCTCCCAGCCCTCCCCGGGACCGGCCCCGGTGCCTCCCAGCCCTCCCCGGGACCGCCCCCGGTGCCTCCCAGCACGCCCCAGGACCGCCCCCGGTGCCTCCCAGCCCTCCCCGGGACCGCCCCCGGTGCCTCCCAGCACGCCCCTGGACCGACCCCCGTGCCTCCCAGTCCTCCCCGGGACCGCCCGCGGTGCCTCCCAGCACGCCCCAGGACCGACCCCCGCTATCTCCCACACCGCCGCGGGACGGGCCACCGGTATCTCGCTGCCCGCCCCGGGACCGGACCCGGACGGCGCTGCCGGATCCGGCACGGAAACCCGGTGCCGCGGTGCCTGCTCCGGGACCGGATCCCGACGGCACTGCCCGCCCCGGGACCGCCCCCGGTGCCTCCCAGCCCTCCCCGGGACCGCCGCCGGTGCCTCCCACTCCCTTCCGGGACTGCCCCCGGTGCCTGCCAGCCCGCCCCACGAACGACCCCCGGTATCTCAAAGACCGCCGCGGGACCGGCCACCGGTACCTCGCTGCCCGCCCCGGGATCGGTCCCGGACGGCGCTGCCGGCCCGGTCACGGAACCCCAGTGCTTCGGTACCCGCTCTGGGACCGAATACCGACAGCGCTGCCCGCCCAGGGACCGCCCCCGGTGCCTCCCAGCCCTCCCCGGGACCGCCCCGGGTGCCTCCCAGCACGCCCCAGGCCGACCCCCGTGCCTCCCAGCCCGCCGCGGGACGGGCCACCGGTATCTCGCTGCCCGCCCCGGGACAGGACCCGGACGGCGCTGCCGGATCCGGCACGGAAACCCGGTGCCGCGGTGCCTGCTCCGGGACCGGATCCCGACGGCGCTGCCCGCCCAGGGACCGCCCCCGGTGCCGCGCTGCAGGGTCCGAACCTCGGCGGCGCTGCCCGCCCCGGGACCGCCCCTGGTGCCTCCCAGCCCTCCCCGGGACCGCCCCCGGTGCCTCCCAGCCCGCCCCAGGACCGACCCCCGGTATCTCCCACACCGCCGCGTAACCGGCCACCGGTACCTCGCTGCCCGCCCCGGGACCGGACCCAGACGGCGCTGCCGGCACCGGCACGGAACCCCGGTGCCTCGCTTCCCGGCCCGGAACCGGCCTCCTGTGCCGTGCTGCAGGGTCCGAACCTCGGCGACGCTGCCCGCCCCGGGACCGCCCCCGGTGCCTCCCAGCCCTCCCCGGGACCGCCCCCGGTGCCTCCCAGCACGCCCCTGGACCGACCCCCGTGCCTCCCAGTCCTCCCCGGGACCGCCCGCGGTGCCTCCCAGCACGCCCCAGGACCGACCCCCGCTATCTCCCACACCGCCGCGGGACGGGCCACCGGTATCTCGCTGCCCGCCCCGGGACCGGACCCGGACGGCGCTGCCGGATCCGGCACGGAAACCCGGTGCCGCGGTGCCTGCTCCGGGACCGGATCCCGACGGCACTGCCCGCCCCGGGACCGCCCCCGGTGCCTCCCAGCCCTCCCCGGGACCGCCCCCGGTGCCTCCCAGCCCGCCCCAGGACCGACCCCCGCTATCTCCCACACCGCCGCGGGACGGGCCACCGGTACCTCGCTGCTCGCCCCGGGACCGGACCCGGACGGCGCTGCCAGCCCCAGCACGGAAACACGGCACCGCGCTGCCTGCTCCGGGACCGGATCCCGACGGCACTGCCCTCCCCGGGACCGCCCCCGGTGCCTCCCAGCCCGCCCCAGGACCGACCCCCGCTATCTCCCAGCCCGCCGCAGGACCGGCCACCGGTACCTCGCTGCCCGCCCCGGGACCGGTCCCGGACGGCGCTGCCGGCCCCGGCACGGAACCCCAGTGCGGCGGTACCCGCTCTGGGACCGAATACCGACAGCGCTGCCCGCCCAGGGACCGCCCCCGGTGCCTCCCAGCCCTCCCCGGGACCGCCCCGGGTGCCTCCCAGCACGCCCCAGGACCGACCCCCGTGCCTCCCAGCCCGCCGCGGGACCGGCCACCGGTACCTCGCTGCTCGCCCCGGGACCGGATCCCGACGGCGCTGCCCGCCCCGGGACCGCCCCCGGTGCCTCCCAGCCCTCCCCGGGACCGACCCCGGTGCCTCCCAGCCCTCCCCGGGTCCGACCCCGGTGCCTCCCAGCACTCCCCGGGACGGCTCCCGCTGCCTCCCAGCCCGCCCCAAGACCGACCCCCGGTATCTCCCAGACCGCCGCGGGACCGGCCACCGGTTCCTCGCTGTCCGCCCCGGCACCGAACCGCGGTCTGTCGCTGCCCACCCCGGGACCTGCCGCCGACGGCGCTGCCGGTCCCGCGATCGGTCCGCGGTGCCGCGGCCCCTCCGGCACGGGGAGGGCGGGGGCAGCCCGCCGGGACGGCTGGGGCCGTCGAGGCGCCGGCCGATGCTCTCGGAGCCGGGCTCAGCCGGCTCGGGGAAGCTTGTTCCCCGCCCCCGGCACGGTCCTCCCGCCCCACCGTCGCTCGGGCAGCCGGTGCCGGTGCCGCCGCACTCCCCGTCCGTGCCCTCGGTGCCCGCTGCGAGTGGAGGTGCCGCGGGGGGGCGGGTAGAAGTACGACGTTCGTTGCGGGCGTGTCTGTGAGTTCGGGGCCGGGGGGGAACTGAACGGCTGCTCCTGCTCCGGGCAGGGCCGCCCCCCCGGGTATGCGGGGCGGGGTGACCCCTTTGTTATCAGCTACAAGGAGACTCTAGGGTGATGTTGTGAGCCTCGAAGCAAAAGTGCTTCTCGAGAACCGTGGCAAGCAGTTATTCCTGTGAAAGGTGGTCTGGTGCTGTCTGAAGGGAACAAGCTGTGGGATGCAGAGGGGTTTTGCTGGCCTGAGCGTTCAGACCTGGGTAGGATAATTAAAAACCAAACAAACCGTGTGACTTTAAACATGAAGTGTTAATGTGGTTCGAAGGGGGCTATTTTCCTTCTGTGTTACACCACCTGAATTACCCTGGATGAGCCTCTTGCCCTCTGTCCTTCCAAAAGCCAGACAGAGCCCCATGCCAGGAGTCCCTCGATGCCATCAGACGGGGCTCACCCAAGGCCATGGCCCGTCCTGCAGAGGGAAGGCGGTGACGCTGCTGGAAACATCGCAGTGCTGTTCCTGGGGCACTGGCTGGGCTCTGCGCTGGGTGAGGAGCTCAGAGGAGCGGGTGTGCTGGGGCGGTGTTCATTGGGAACGGGGAAGGGGCAGGGGTGGGGAGCTGCTCGATCCCATTGGTTCTAGGGAATCCTCTGCAGTGGGGGGCTGGCGCAGGGACAGGGCACAGGGCTGGCAGAGAGCGCACTTGGACTTGGTGCCAGTGCCATGAACTCCTGTGATGCTCCGGCAGCTCATTTGTGACTGATTGTTGCTGTCTCCTGTCTCAACAACTGGGATAAGGTGGTGTGGGGGTGCAATTCTCACCCCTCCCCGCCCCTCCTGGTTGGGTGCTTGGTGCTGGGTGTGATTCCCCCCACCTCCCCCAGCTGTGCCCCGTCTCTGGAGATAAGGACTGAGAACGTTACCGAGCCTGGCTCCTGCCCTCCCGCCTGCTGGGAATCGGCTCTAACAGCCCCTCATCTCCTCAGGGCCTGGCACACCTGGGCCTGGGGTGGGGCCAGATGGGAACAAGAACAGAGTTGCACATCCATCAAGTTCTTGTGCAGCTGCTGGACGGCATCAGAAGGGACCTGACAAAAGTCAATTGTCTTGGACCCTCTAAACTGCGACCCCCAGGGAGACCCTTGGAGCTCCCCTGGATCCCAGCGGCCTGTGACCAGCATCTCCCCTGAGCTGGAGCCTCGCAGGGACCAAACCCTGGAGGTGTCGTCTGCTGCCAGAGCTGAGGGCAGGCCGGGGCGAGGTCCCCCCGCTCGAGGCTCAGGGATCGCCCGCGGGGGAATGCCGAGGCCTTGGGAGGATTGGCTCTAACCTCGAGAGGAGGGAAATGTTCTCTGAGCTCGCTGCTCTGTCACCCGCTCGGTCTCTGCTCATGGCGGGGACGGACCCTTGTTTCTGGGTGTCTGTCCGTTGGTGGATGCGCAGGGATCGATGGATCAATGAAGGCACCGGGAAGTGAGGGAGTGTGAATCTGGGCAGTTCAGAATCTGTGAGTAAGTCGCTTTTCTTTCTTTCAGCATTTCTGAATTATTTTGTAATGATAAATTGCTGTTAGTTATTAATAAATCCAGATTTCCTGCTAAACCATCACCGTGTCAATACTATCAACCGCGACACCCAGTGCCCCCCACTATGTGCCAGTGGCTCTCCTAGTGCTCTCCAGTATGTTCCAGTGCCCTACGTTCTGTCCCAGTATCCCTCCTAATGGCCCCAGTATGTCCCAATGACCCTCTTAGTGCTCCCCAATATATCCCAGTATGTCCCAGTGCCCCCCAGTATATCCCAATAACACTGCTAGCATTCCCAAATATATCCCAGTACGTCCCAGTAACCATCCCAGTGCCCCCCGTTGAGACGGACACGACAAACACCAAATTGTGCAAAAATGGCTACTTTATTATTCTAACAAGCCTTTTTATAACTTTATGAAGAGTATGTGTCCATATATGATTGGTTTAATTACAGACTAACAGTTCATGACTGGATGACCTCTTCTCTGCCGCAACCTCGATAACCTTCCTCTCCTTGCGGTCAGGGAGTTCCAGTCTGGCAGTTCCTTAATCTTGTTTACTCAGCTCTTCTCGGGACTTTCAAGCCTCTTAAGGGTACGTGGTTATCTGTTCAAGGTCAATATCAAACTTCCATTCTGATCCCTCGGACCAGCCGAGGTCTCCCATAGTACCAGTACTGGTTCCCAGCTCCAAGCACAGAAGAGATGCTGGGCGGCTCAGGCCGCATGCTCTGCCCAAGCCAGAAGGTCACTGGGGCACAAGGGGCAGCCCTGGATCTGAGTTCAGGTGGGAGCAGTGTGGGAGGCTCCCACGCCCCAGCCTTACCATGGGTCCTGGCTGATGGTGGGATACAGGCAGGTACCCCTGCAGTGCACCTGGTACAGTCGCTTTGTCCCCAGGGCCTCAAAATGCAGCGTCTGGTCAAACTGCCCCGGCACCGTGGAGCTGAATTGGACCTTCAGTTCCACCTCACCGTGGGCAGGCACTATCCACCGGCAGCTGCTCAGCCCGGCAATTAAAGAGGAGGCTTCAGACATTGCTAACGAGCAAACAAGAGAAGGAGGAGGCTCATGGACTCGCCATCCCGTGGAGGCACCAGCAGAGGGTCCCTGTGGAGCTGGGGATGATGGACCCCGTTTGGCAAGATGGACGTGAAGCAGAGGGATCACCTCCTCCCTCACAGCTCACCTGACGGATTTCCCCGGGAATGGGACCGTGTCTGTGTCGCTTTGGTGTGCCTCGGGGGGCCGCGTGGGTGCTCCCGTGCCCGGTGCCTGGAGACCTCTCCTGCCCCGGCTGGAGCTCCTCTTCTCCCTCACAGCCTCCCGCCTGCCCGCGGCTTTCTCCTTCCCCGACCGACCCCTGCTTGGCGTGACCTGCTCCTCTGACACCTTCACACCAAGGGAGAGAGGTGAGACCTGCCCTGAGACACCCCCATCCTGGAGAGAAAGCTGCAGGTTTGTTAACAGACAGGAGGGAGAATAAACCACCAACCACCTCTGCCCATGGATTTGGTCTTCCTTATGGGACTTTGTTTCTCCTACAACACCCCTCCTTGCCCAGGACCCTCTCCTCAAGGGAAGTTGAAGGTTTTAGCTGATTTATTTTTTCTCTCATCTCACAGAACTGCCCTATGTCTCAAGCAGAGCTGTATCTTTTAAACAGACAGGAGGGATGCCTGCAGACACGGGGCCCCATCATGTCTTCACTGCCCTTCCACAGTGATCCTTTTCCATCCCACCTGCCCCCCATGCCCCCATCCAGCCTGGCCCCTGCCCTGGCACCTTCACTGCAGGCACAACAGGGACGTCCAAGAAACTTCTGGTTTCCTTCTTTCCTTCTTCTGCAGTGGCACCTTCTGGCACCACAAAGGTGAAGTGCTCGAGGGCTTCTCCTGCTGCAGGGACCATCCGCTTCTCCGGGTAGCGGATCACAGAGTAAAAAGCAGTAGGTGGAATGGGAGGCCCCGAGGAACCCAGTCCCAGGTCATCCAGGATCTAAAGCATAAGAGAAAACCCTGTTTATACTCCCGTCGCCTTCATCCTCACACTTCCTGAAAGGCACTGAGCTTTTGGCAATGGGTTTTTTTATTTACATGGAGTACAGTGCTTTTTTATGCCCAGTGGGGTGGGCAGGCTCCAGAGCAGTGCCAGGACCTACAAGTGGGACCTAGAGAGAAATCTCAGCTCTGAGTGACTCGGCTGAAGGAAACAATGACCAGGAGTTGCCCTGCCCTGGGACCATTTTTAATGATTTCCAGACTGGGAAACTCTCCAAACAGAGAGGATGTTCTAACAGAGAGCCCTCCCTCTTTCCACCCATCTGAGGGATGGCAAGAACTTCCCCAGCCACGTGGCTGCTGTGAAGCCATCGTGGAACATCATCAGTGTCCTGAACAAGGCTCTGTGCTGTTGTCACCTGGTTGGACACAATGCACCAGGGCCCAGACCACGGCAGGCTCAGCATCTGAGCCTCACACGGGCTTTACCTGCTCTGCCGCTGGCAGCTTGCCACTCTCCAGGATCGCCCTAGTCACATCTGCAGAGCTCAGCACCTGGATGTCCAAGCAGGGCACCCCGATGTCCTGGCCCCGGCTGACCCTTCTGCACCTTCCCCTTCCAGCCCAGATAACTTGGAGTCCTCAAGAGCCTTCAGTTTTTCTAGATGCTCCTTCTCTCTGTCCTTTCGGCTCCTCCGCCTGGATAAATGCTGGCGCTGGCCTTGTACTTGGTGCTGCATCACCTCTTGGTTCAGAGGGGACAGCAGGATACCCTGAGCCCTGTCCCAGGATGACAAAATGTGTGTGACATCCTTCTGTGATGCCTTGTAGATCTTAAACCTCAGGGCCAAGTTCTTCTCGCTGTCACTCTGCGCCTCAGTTTTGGTTTCCCTCTGTTCTGGGTCTGCAGGTTGCACAACCTCCACTGGGCAGGCCTCTGTCGGGGGAGCCTTGCTCTGCTTTTTCTTATCTTCCTTGTTACTTGCAAGAGAGTCAGGGTGCTCCTTTGCAGATCCCTTCTTCTCTCCCCCCTCGGTGACATTGGACAGGTTGCCGGTGGATGCGCTGGTGTTGCTAGTGGATGCATTCGTATTCTGGGCAGGAGGAGCAGGAAAAAGCTGTGAGCATTTCAAAGCACCAACTCAAATGCTGTAGGACAGCGGCGATCTTTGCAATAGCACCCCACGCCTCATCTGAGACCTGTGCTAGGTGCTCTACAAATCCCAATTCAGAACACAGCTGGTACCCAGCTGAGCTCAACTGAAACTAAACTCCCCAGTGCCAGACTGATGAGGAGTCCTGCAAACCAGCTGAGAAACAGAACAGCTTCCCCAACCCAAACAGGGAACTTAAGACACCTCCTTACTCCTGTGCAGTCCTCCGGGCACGTTTCTGGTGTGCTGAGCATCCATCCCTGTGTCTGGCTGACACTTTGGGAAGTCTGGCTGCTAATGAATACCTAAAGGGCCTGGTGGTATCTCCTGCCAGACAGGTAGCAAAAGACACCACATCCCAGGCGGGTCATGGCTCAGAGGTGTAAGTCACATGCAGAACGGGGAGAAATGCTGAACTAAAACTATCTAGGGCTTGGAGTTACGTGAAGCCACGACTCAAAGGCAGCATGACCCTAGAAGAACAGCTCTACCCAACAAACCCATGCGAAAATACCCCTGGTGAAGCAGCAGCACGATCAAACACTGGCTGCTGTTTCCCAGTACAGCCCCGTGTGTTGCTGATGGCCAGGTACTCACCCCCAGCACTGCAGGTGGCTGCTGGCTTCACCAGGAATGGTACGGCTCAGCAGGCGGGTCCCCAGGGCTTTCACTCTTCTCTATAAACACAACCACCCACCTGCCTGACTCCAGGCTCGCTTTTCTTCCTTGAAGCATTTTCTTTGTCTTTTCCAAGCTTTCTCTTGGCCCACTTAGACAACTTCTTCAGCAATTCTTCCTCCCTCAAGCGTTCGAGCTCCCACCGGTGCTTTTCCTCAAGCTCTCGAGCCAGCCACTCCATCTTCCTTCAGCAAGACAAACAGAAAACATCCCCGAGAGTCACCGCCAGAAATCGGGGCTCGCTGCAATCCTAGCTGGTCCCACACTTCATTCACTGACCCTAAGGCCAGGCACAACTGTTAGACCAGCTCTGTGGACTTTTCTCAACCTGGGGAGGCTGGGACATCCAAAGTGAGGGAAGTGGGAGGGGACCTCCAGGGCCAGCCAAATCTAGGCTTTGCTGTCACAAGGTCTAAATTGCACTACTTCTCCAATAAGGTCCACCTGGACACCTCCAGCATGCTGCCAAAGACTGATCCACCATTGCTCCACACTGGAGCCTGAAGCTCTCAATATCCAGCTCACAAATCACTAAACCAGCTCACAAATCACTAACACCTGCTTATCCCTGCACCAATACTTGGCTTATCTAGCCCTTCTCCCTGGGCACAGCCTGCTCCTTAGCAAGACTAGCCATATCAATCAGAAAGCAAAGGCTGCAGTAGCTGCCCTCCTGCAAAACAGGCTCCAAACAACCAGGTTTCCTGCTGGAGCCCAGCTGGGACCATGGGAAACTTGTGCTGCCTGTCCTGGAAATCACAGTTTGAAGCAGCCCTAGTGATCTCCTCCCAGGGAAACAAACTTCAGCTGGGGTTGAAAGAAGTGCTGAAACATAGGCTCGCTTTAAGCAAGTCCCTCCCCAAGTTTCAGGCAGGGGTTATGTACCGGGTCTGGCTGAGCCAGGATTGGTTCCCCTGTAGCAGCCCTCATGGTGCTGTGTTTTATGTTGGGAGCTGGCAGGGTGTTGATAGCACACTGGTGTTGTGGCTACTGCTGAGTAGTGCTTACACAGCACCAAGGCTCTTTCCGACATTTCCCCCCCACAGTGGGACAGGGTGGGCAAGATCTTGGGAGGGGACACAACCAGGACAGCTGACCCGAACTGACCAAAGGGATATTCCAGACCATATGACATCTGCTCAGTCTGCTCAGTCATAAAGCTGGGAGAAAGGAGGAAGGGGGTGGGTCACCCTTGGTCCTCCGAGGCAACCACTACGCGTATTGGAGCCCTGCTTCCTGAGAAGGCCCGACATTGCCTGTTAATGGGAAGTAGTGAATAAATCTGTTGGTTTTTTCTTTTTTTTTTTTGTTTCCACGCGCGGACCTTTGCTTTGCTTTGCTTATATTAAAACTGCTTTTGTTTTACCCACAAGGGTTGGTTATTTTCTTTCCCCTCTTTGCCCTGTTGAGAAAAAAGGGGAAGGGGGGGAAGTGATAGAGCGACTTGGTGGGAACCTGGCATTTAGCCAAGGTCAAACCACCACAGGTTAATAGGGGCTTAAGCTTATCCTGTGTATCCTCTTGAACAGGGCTGCTTTGCTGGATCAGAGCTTCTCCCAGGCTCACCTGCTGCTGCAGCTGAAGGTGAGCCTAAGAGACACCAGCTTTTGTGGCTGGTGTCACTCAGTAAGGAAAACCCTGGGAGCTCAGCAGTGCAAGGGCCTCCCTCACCTACAGCAGGACCGGGATCCAAACCAAGCCAGCACAGCTGCGCCTCACACCAACCCACACCACAACCCCTCTGGTTTGGAGAAGAAGGGCGATGAAGATGAGAACGAACATAATTAACTTAGAGACACTTGTAAGCACTGTGGCAAGGGAAGCACAGAGCCCAGCTCCCTGCAGCCAGTGTCAAAGCCGAAGGGCTCACCACTAAAACGGAGAGAAGATGTTCTCATCTCACCGGAGGAAGGTCCCTCCTCTGCTGGGAACCAGGGAGGTGGAACTGGCAATCCTTGTGCTGCTGGTAATTAATGCTTTTGGCCTTGGTAACCCCTCTGAGCACAACCAAGGTCTCCGGAGCAGGGAAACCCTTTGGGGACACTATCCTGGGGAGGCACCCATTGAAGGCTTACAGACCTTTTCTTCCTCTCACTCTGGACTTGCAGTATACTGTTATCAAACTGAATTTTCTCCTCCTCGGTGAGGGCATCATACTCGTCCTCTTCCATCTCCCAGAGACGTGCTTTCTCCCTCCTGGCAGCTTCCTCCCACTCCTGTCCTTCAGCACAGACCAAGGAGAAACCATCAGTGCCTGCAAGCAGAGCTTGCTGCTCTGGGTGAGCTGCCAGGATTCACAACTCTGTCCTGACCCAGCCTATCATCCTGCCAGGAGATACTGGCGAGCTCACATCCCTGCTTCAGAATTCAGATAAGCCCCCAAACTATCGCTGGCCAGTGAGTTCCCATGCCTTGCCTGGCTCACATGCACCAGCACTGTGGACAGCTGGCCAGTGATTAGTTATTGAGCCACAACAGCTTGCATTTGTGCCCAGGCTTTAATGTTAGAGACTGAGGTCAGCCTCAGCATTGTTGAATTTTAAGCAGCTGTGAGCTGAGTGCTGGCTACACCGAGGCAGAAGGTGGAAGGATTAATAAAAACATCTCTTGCAAGTTCTGCTGGTAACCCAGATACACACGGGTAAGGCTGAGGGCTTGAGAGAGAAGATTTCAGAGTTACGGAGACGAAGAGTCTCACCTTCCTGCTCTTTTGCGGCCATCTCCCTGGCTTTCAAAGAAGCATAATCCTGGAACAGGTTCACAAAATAGATGTAAGGCCGATTTCTGACAGCTTTGATCAGGCAGAGGAGAGCAGACGCCGTGTCGCGTGCAAAGGGGGTCTCCAGGCCATCAAACACCACTCCCTGGTAGCAGTCACTCAGCTGCAGATAAAGTCGAAAAGGAAGAGAAAGTCAGCTGTTGCACGCATTGGGCTCTCAGCTAGTCACTAAAGCCTGATGTCAAAGATCACCAGCCATCACAGTTCCAAGTGCAGCAGCTCAGACAAGCTCTGATCTTTCCCCACGCTCTGCCAACTTATGGCATCTGCAGCTTCACCCACGGATCCCTGCACGCAGCCCAGGACTCCTCCAAGAGCAGGCACAGCCCTCCTCCTCTCTGAATTGTACCTCGCTGCCTGTCTCTCTGTAGCAAGACCGTACCATTTGCCCCCACCCCACGTACATGCAGCCTTTCAGAGAGGATGGCCACCAGCAGGTCCTCGGGCAGCACGCAGCTCCTAAAGCCCAGCTCTCCTGATGTGCTGCCACTGATGCTCAGCCATCGCTGCGTGGGAACGCAGGGAAGGGGAGAGAGGTGAGAACTTGATGAGCCCTGCAATGTTGAACACCACAAGAAAAATCAACCACTTTGGAAACCCCCAAACAATTCCAACTGCTGGGCTTGGAGCTGGGGTTTCTCACTAGCAGGAGACTAGAACAAAACTGCAGGCCAGCAGCTCCAGGGGACCATGCTGGAGGGTGCATCCGTGGCCAGCAGAGACCCAAGCTCGCAAGCCCCCAGCGCAGCACCCGGCAGCTTTGCCCACTGCTGCAGTCACGTTAGCCAGGACTGCACTTTGCCAACAATCTGTTAAGATGCCGTAGAGTTTTTCTGCCAGAGCACAGGGTTTCATTCCCACCCCGAGCCACGCCCAGCCTGCCCAGCTGGCTCTCTGCACTATAGACCCCCGCACCAGGCTCTGGGTGACACAGAGCCTCCACTGGAAGCGGCCCCTTCACTTCTCAGAGGCAACAGAAAGGTCCCAGGCATTAACCAGTGCAGATCGTGCTTCACCTGGGAGTCTGTCAGATCCATCAGATGCTGTTTCTGGGATTGGGGTGTGGGGCCATCTGTCTTCTTCTTGCCTGCCGCAGCGCTCACCTGGCCTCAGGACCTGACGGACCGCAGGCTGAGTTTGTCCACAGAGCTGGACCGTCTCATGTCTAGGCTGCGCTTGGCCCTGGTGCCGAACTGCAGGCTGAGGGATGCATCTGCGTTGTGACCTGTGGAGGGGACAGACGCTCAGTGGGGAGCAAGCAGGCACCTTCCACCCCAACGGGCACAGCCCTGTGCCCTGGCAGGGACACGGCCATTGTTCCCCAGCCTGCTGGGCACTAGCAGCACCGATCTCCAGAAGCAGCTCCTGCCCTGCTTCTCTTATTAGCATGGTAAAGCACACCATCTGATACTGGATTTTAAAGCCAGAGAGTTTTTAAGGCACAGCTCCGCGTCCCTCCTCACAAATGTGCACTCAGGTGACACTGCACACTAGCTCCCCTATGGATCAAGCCAAGGCTCCACCCTCCAGGAGCATCATTTGTGTACCTTGCACCCATCCTGCATTCTCACATGGAGATGGTAACATGCAGCCCTGCCCCAGTTGCATCCCCCATCTCCACTGGAGCTAAATCCTCTGCATGGGATAACCCCACCTGAGGCCCAGACCCTTCTTCCTTCCACCAGCTCCCAACCCAACCAGGTTCAAAGCGGAGCAATGCAAAACTTCCCCCACCAGAACCAGGGTCTGGCCTCACCCTGCAGAGCGCGGGGCACCAACTGCCCAACCAGATTTTCTAAAAGTCTCTGGTCTCAGGTGGAGAACAGCACCACATGCACGAGCTGTGTGACCTGACAGTGTGTATAGGAAAACCTCTGGAGAAAAGAGCTCATCTGCAGCATGTCTCATCTGAAAGTCTGGGAGGTTATTCTTCCCTTCCTCTCATGTTTCTGAAGCCACACTCAAAGTCAGTTGTCTAGTGCTTAATGAGCAGCTTCAGAGGGCTTCTTTGTTGTTAAAGTGGGCAGCAGTTCTGCCTGATGGCCACGAGGAGCCAGCTGGATTCAGCTTTGAGGAAATATAAAAAACCCCTGAGAAAAATACAGGTGTGCTTCACCACTCCTAGGAAAAGGAGTATGTGCTGAGAAGCCCAGAGGCAGTAAAAGTGCCCCTGTCTGAGCCCTTAAAACAGAGATTATTTTTTTTAATAACACGAGATGCTTTATGAAATGGCTTTGCATTTCTACATGCTGCACCCATGTTCCCTAGGAGACCCAAGGGCTGTCAGACTTCCTCTCTGGAGCAAGCAGAAGTGGATGGTCATGGTGGGTTTCTGAAGCGCTGCTCTAGGTCCAGTGTTTCTCCTTACCGGCACCCTCTGCCTCCTTGCAGCTCTGCTCGATGGCAGCCCCGATGCACAGCTCCCGGGCGCACAGCCCTGCTGAGCTGCTCCTGTCCGAGATGGTTTCTCTCACCACGATGTCGATGGACAAGCAGGCAGCGCCATAATATTTGGACAGGGCAACCGCTGCTGCTGTCTTTCCTTGAGAGAGAGGAAGAGTGCTCGGTGACACTTGCATGTGAAGCATTTTCAGGACAGGCTCTAGAAAGTCCCCAGACAGGATTTCAAAGTTTCAAGGACAGTCGGAAATCAAGTGCCCCTTTAGGGGAGACCATGAGGGAGGTAGTTGAGCATGGCTAGAAGCATTCTCCTCTAGAGCCAGGAGGATCACCTCCACCTCACATCCAGCTGAGCACTTTGTCCCTCGTGGTGACCTCAACCCTGGGCCAGAACATTGTTTCGAGCCCTGTCCCGCCACCACTCAGAGCGTTCACCAGCCTGTGCTGGCCAGCGCTGCCTCAGGCAGCGTCTGGGCACGGTCTGGGGGTCAGCGTGGGCGAGGGACTGCTCCCATGAGGCAACATGGGCACTAGGCACTGTGCTCCCACGAAGCAACGGTGACGTGGTCACCCTGTGTGGGGGAACGATAGCCTAGCTGTGTGGACACAGGGTGAGCCACAGCACTTGCCCCAGCTGGTGAAGGCCTGGGACCATTTCATGTACCAGCAGAGCTGTGGCTTACCTCGCTTCGCTTCAGCTGGTCAACCAAGCACCACAACCCACCAGGATGTGTCTCTCCTGCTTCCCCACTCCTTGCAGACACGGGCTGCGGCTCACCTACCTGTCAGGGGTGCCCCATGGATGATGACGACGATCCCTCGCGCGCGCCCCTCTGCAGAGATATCGACGCCAAAGTGGCGGGCGATGGCCCTATAGACAGGGCTGTTGGCCAGTTCTCCCGCGGCTGCCTTGCTGCTGGTGATGCTCTGCCGATGCTCTGCTGTGCAGAACCAGATAGAAAAGTCAGCCTCCTGCCTACCTATGATCCTGATCATCCTCCCCGTCCCCTCAGATCCTGGGAGAGAAGACTCTGCTGAAACCAACACCACACCGAGGTCTCACCATGCCCCTCCTTTAGGCTTGTGCAGATCAGGGTCTGCCCTAGATGGTGGTCAAGGTGCCTGTTCAGAGTATAGGAAATGGGGTGGCAGAAAGAGGAAAGAGCAAGCATTTGGCAATACCTAAAAGGACTGGGCCAAATCTCCCGTGCCCTGTCAACATGGTCCTCATGGGAGTTTGGTCCCAGGTCCTGCTGAGTAAAGGGGGGACAGGCAGAACCAGGCATTTTACACCATCCCAAGGGAGAGGCTCCATTTGTGGATCAAACCATTATCCAAAAGCTGGATGCTTTAGGAATATTATACCAGGAGATGTAGCTGGGCTCTGAATTCACCATAACAGCATTTGCAAAGAGCTCCCACCTTTGCCCTTAGGAGGTCACCAAAAGCCATCTCGCTTGCAGTGTCACGCAGGACAGAGAGCGCGCTGCCCTGCCTAGGAAAGGGAACAGCATCATCCTGATCCCAGCAGCTCCTGGGGGAAAAGGTGCTCATTTGGCAAAACTGGGGAGAACCTCTCTGGCCTCTCACTTGTCCCTGCCCTGTCTGCAACATTACCCATCCCCTGTCTTTTCTCAACACCTTCCTCCTCCTCCGCATTCAGATTTAGAGTCCACTTGTTGGACTGGCTTTCATCAAACACGGAGGGGAAAATGAATGAGCTCTGGGATGAGACAGTGTGAATGATCCCAGCAGAGGACTTTCTTCCTTGATCTGACAGAGACTGGACATCTTCAAAGTTTGCTGAGGAGGAAGGCCACAGGGAGGGAAGAAGAGGGTGGACATGGCCAGGCAATCTGTTCTTTGACATTTGCCACTTTGCACGGCCACGTGCAAAAGATGGAAAGTTTCCCAAGGAGAAGTCTGTCCAGGCTGTCTCTGCCCTTGGGGGGATTTTGAGTTTGTGCTTTTGGTGCTGGGAAGGAACAAATATAAGATAGCTGGTGATATTAGACCTGGTCCTGCTGGCTGAAGAACTCATCCAATCCTATTTTTTGTGGTTAGGGGACACAAGAGGACAACATGATTATTTCCCCGGTCCATGGTAGGCAGATATGAGCTTGCTTTGGCTGCACTCAGGGCTGGTAGGGGATGCGTGTTACAAGCCACAGACCTTCATGCTGGAATTCCTCCACCAAGCTGGGGAATGGGTGGCTGCTAAAAGCCTGGGCTTCTCATGTAGAGCTTGGGGCATGCGGGCTGGACTCCCCGCTGTGTCCACACTCAGGACAGCCAATGCCAAACCCTCACCGTTGTCCTGGCCTGCTGGTTCCCCAGTCTTGGACTTTGTCTGCTCATCCTGCAGCCTCTTCTGGTCCTGATAGTACTCCAGCACCTCAGGGGGCAGCTTCTCACCCGGGGCATGCAGAGGCAGCAATAAGGTGTTGTGGCAATCGTAGTCTTTAAGCGTCTGCAGGATCTGTGCATGTAGGGAAGAGAAGCCATATGCAGGACGTGTTTCTAACAACACGGACTATCCAAGCCCCTCCACAGTCTGCCAGCAGAGCTGGCTAACCCTGAAATGCCACCAGACTTTGCCCTGGGGACTGTCTCCATCTCCCTGGCACGAACCCGGGAATGCTGGAGCACTGTGAAACTACGGGAGCGTGCACATGGGGGCCAGACCTTCCCTCTCACCTGCTCCTCAGCAAGGTACTGCTGGTCGAACTCCAGCGAGTAAAACTCGATGGGGAACTCGCATGGGTTCTTCACCACCACCGTCCCCTCTGCTCCACAGCTGTACGGCAGCAACGGTCCCAGCTCAAGCACTGGGGGGCTGAACTCCAGCTGTGGCTCCAGCCCACACCCCAAGACCTGCAGTTGGAGGTGCTGGCTGCTCTGGCAAATGTTAATCTTCAGCTCACTTCTATAGGACTTCTGAAAAGAGAGAAGCACAGAAAGCTCCTCCATGAAGTCCCAGGTGACAGGGCCTCAAATTCAACACTTGCCCCAGGGCAGGGGTGTCACCAGTACCTCTAAGGGGAATAGAAAACAGATATTTACTTCCAGCAGGGGCTACAGCATCTGCATGCTGGCTCTGAGTAACTGGGATGAATCCTGGTGTGAAGTGTAACTGGATATTTGGGTGTCAGACGAATCTAAAATGCACTGTCAGATGTTTTCACCTAGTCATGAGGGAGTGTGATGCTCATGAGAAAGGTCCTCAGGGTTATGTTGCCCAGACACAGTCCTGGCACTGCTGCATCAGGCAAACATCAGCTCTATGAATGAGGCAGATGAGCTCTCACTGGCTAGAAATAAGGGTCGTCTTCTCTGCTCAGTGATTGGCTCTGGTCAAAGCCAGACACAAGATGGTTACACCTCTACAGCAATTAAAACATCCCTGGGACTGTTCCCAGGCACGGAAGCACTTGTGTCCATCCTGTTACCCACTGCCAGTTTCCAAGTCACAGTGGCCACAAGCAAACTGCTTTTGGGAATGCCCCATCATTTCACCTGACTCCCAGACTGCCTGGGAACGTGCAGGCAGGCTGGGCCAGAGCCACAGGGACTGCTGGCAGCACACCACTGCAGACGACTGTCCTGCCGTGCCCAGGAAGGTGCCTGGTGGCTGTTTTGTCTGCTGGTACCAGCAGCAGGACTTGCCTAGATTGGCCCTTCCAGGGTTATCCCCTGCAAGCGCACCAGCTGCTCTGCACCAGGGCACTGCAGCCTTAAACAGGCCTGTGGAAGGGGGAGACGAGGGCAAACAGGCAGATTTCCCCCCATGCGCCGAGAGGCAGCCACCTCACCGTGCCCTGATGCTGAGCAAGCTCCCCAGGGGGATTTCAAAGCCCCTCTCAGAAGAGTGTGCTGCAGGGGGAACTGAGGCACAGTGGGTACGGTGCTTGCAGAAAGCTCTCTGTGGAGGCAGACGCCGTCTCCTCTTCTCTGTGCTGGGCTCTCGTTACCACACTGCCCTGCCAGACCTCTTGGGGGTGACACTTGCTGATCTCACCTCTTCTGTGGGTGACAACCTGACTCGCACGTTGCATCGCTGTCCTGGAGCGAGGGATCCAGCCGAGGGCAGTGCCTCGAAGACACAGGGCTGGGCCTTCAACTTCTGGGGCACCTTCCGACACATCCTCGCTGGCCAATGTCTGTCCATCTGAGAACAAAAAAACAATTGTGTGAGGTCTCCTTGGTCTGCGAGGACAGACCCTCGGTTCCTCCAGTGCTCTGAGACACCGTCATGGTGCTGAGGGCACCCACAGCCAAACCAGCCGAGGCCACCTGTGGCCTAGAACTGGAGGGAAAACAGGCAGGGCAGGCAGATGGGGAGGCACCATCCTCAGAAGAGGAGGAACGGGGGAAGGTGGCAGAGAAGTGAAGCACCAGCTAATGCACAGGTCCAGGTGAGCCAGCCTTGCTCTGTACCCTCCAAAGCTTCCTCAGATGAGCTGTGGCCCAAGTGCTCACGCAGCCACAGGGGCAGAAAGGGCAAGAGAGGCAAAGAAAGCCCAACTGAGAAGTTACATGTTACACATTGTCTGTGCTTTACCTTCTTAACAGGCTCATTTATAGTGATGACCCAGTTACAGGGGATCTGGAGCTGACTGTGGAGCTGGACAGTTTCTTCCTGGCACTGCCCACACTGGAGAGTGGAGAACTCCAGTCTGTCCCTGGAGACGCAGAGGGATGGCACAGCCACGCTGGCATGGAGGTGGACATGGAACGTGGGGCCTCCTGCTACCTAGGGAAGGACCGAGTGTCCAGCTGAGAGCCCCAGTGACATCTGTTGCTGTCACTGACTCTCCACATGCCCCGAGAGGTGCACGGGCACAGCGGGGTGAGGAAGCACGCCGTAGGTACCTTGATGGGCAGGAGCACGTCCACCTCTCCCAGTGGCAGGTTGGCGCTCTGTGGGTCGAAGCGCACTTCAAACACCTTGGTCTCGCAGCAGAGCAGGTGCTTCACGTGGTCCAGATCCACACTGAAACCTTGAACAGATGAAAATAAAGCAGCTGAGATGCACAATAGACATGAATGTGTCACAAGCACGTTAAGGCCATATGTCCTGGCTGGCAGCTCTGTGAAGGACCCCTTTGTACCTGTGGAGAAGATTGCCGCTCCTTCTCCCTTGTCACCATACAAGGAGAAAGGGCTTTCACAGTCAGAATCCAAGACCCACATGGTAAAAAGGAAACATCTCAGTTGAGGAGCTCCAACCATGCCTTCACTAGGCATCCCAGGGAAGGATGCACAGACCTCTCCAAAGGAGAATTTCCAACTAAGATTCCCCCATGCCATGGTACTCCCTGAAAAACAATTTAGAGGAGGCAACTGATCACCCTTCAGACATGGCGAGTCACCATTTGCTGGTACTGCAGCCTTATGTCAAGGCCTGTTTAGAAAGCCTATTTTGACACAACAGAGGGCCTCACAGGCTGTCTTCTCAATAAAGGCTGAACAGAAGTGCTATGGCATTATGAACTTTAAACAAAGCACTTCCAAACCACAGAACGTCCATCTGTTTGCAACACAAGCCCATGGAGTGCCCATCAGATGATGCTCATGGTAGCCAAGAGCAGAAGATGCTGAGAGGTGACCAAGGCGATCAGCCCATCCAGCCCCTGCAGGGAAGTGTTAGGGCAGGCACAGGCAGGCTGGGTCTCTGAGCACTGCTGGCCAGGAGAACTCAGGCTCTAAAGCACCAGGCAGAGGGTCCCAAGGAGGAAAAAGTTATACACACAAGCACTCAAAAAAACTCCCCATGTCTAGTGGCTTAAGCTAATCTGTCAGAGACAGCTCCTTCAAGCCCACGTGAAGTCTCTCCAGCACCGGTTACCTGCGTCACGCAGGACCCGTCTATCAGTGTGGAAGGACACAGGGAACTGCCCGGTGTTGGTGATCCTCACGACGTGCGTGGGGGTGTTACCGAGAATCACGTACCCAAAGTCCAGGAGGTACTCGGGCAGCTCAACTCTGAAAGGAGGAGTAAGGACAGTCCTTAAACCACAGCCTGGCTACATTTCCAAGAGCATGGAAGATGCAAATAAAGTGAATATTTCTGGATTCGCTGCTGTAAAAACTCAACTCAAGCCCGTGAAACCCAAGGCCTGACCACCTGGTAGTAAGACTTTGGTAAGTCACGAGGAGCATAGGACCTAGGTTTTATCACCTACCAGTGGGACCTTAAAATAAAACTAGTTTAAAATGAATACTGGTCACAGCTCCTCTGCTATAGAAAGCCACTGTAGATAAGTCCAGTGGACCTCCACTGGTCTCAATGAAACTGCTAAGCCTGGTGTACAGCCCCAGCCTGAAATGGCTTCAGGACCTTGTCATAAGATTCGCCTGCACAGGAAATCTTCACTGCTCTGCAACCAGATCTGTCCCCAAAGCAGCACCGACAAATGCAGTAATCAACACCTACAAGATTCACGGGAGGGTCCTTTTCCAGAGCAATCACACTTGGGAAAGCACATACGTGATCAGTTTTGCAGAGCATCTTCCCGAACTGGAGCCTACCATGCCTGTGCCTCCTCATGAAGGAGCAGAGGGAAGTTACCGAGGTAAGTCCTGCAGTCCCACCAGCATCCAAGCCACCTGATTTAGGGTTTGTCAAGGGTGTGTCAACCTCTGCAGTTCCCTACTCTTTTTGCTCAGTGTGGTCTGTTAGCTGGAACAAAGATGCCAGCTCTGAGTTGCCTCTTTCAGAGCTGGTCAGCAGGGATGGTGTTGGTGCTCTCTGGAAGGGCTTGATGCTCTGCACTGGACCCCCTCAGCCCTAAGAGCAGGACCCAGAGCCTGTGGGGAGCTGAGCACCTCCAAAGCTCAGGGTGGCTCTGTGGAAGTGAGGACACTCAGCTGCTCACAGGGAGCATGTCAAAGCTACCAGGATCAGACCCTTTCTGAAGTCCCCACTATCCCCAGCTCTGCAGACACAAGGACCTCTCAGGAGCAGGGGTGCACTGATGGGTGTTACCCTTGGGGCACAAGAAGATAGGGTACAAGAGGCCCTACTAACTTGAGAAGCCTCTGATGAGCGTGCTGGTCAAAGGCAGTGGCCTCTGGGGGACCAGAGGTGAGAGCTTTCTGCTGCTCCAGGGCGTGTTCCTCTATCAGCATCTGCTCCATCTGCATCTGCAGCCGAGGGTCCAGCTGAGGGAAGGAAAGGCAGTGGCTGGTTAGCAACGGTCCTTCCCAAGGCTCCCCCCTACTTGTGTTGAGAGGGGTGATGGGGTCCTTCTGTATTGCTGCTCAGTGTCTGTGACACCTCCTGCTCTCTTAGTCAGGGCCTCATCTCAAGGGCAATGAACTCCAGTATCTTCGCCTGCCCAGTCACTGTTATAAAAGCTGATCTGGCCAGACAAACAGACAGACAAGCCAGGAACCTTCCAGAGCTCCGAGTCTTTGCCTGGCCCCAGCCAGTGCCAAAGCAGCTCGGACAAAAGCTCTCTTGTAAAGGGAGCCACGATAAAGCTGCTGTCTCTTAGAGATCAGTCCTGGCAGCACAGTCCCAGGGCACAGTCAGGCTGCTGCTATTAAGCTCTGTAAACCTGGCAGGACTTGGGTTGTGAGCAGCAAATACCCCAGTGATGACCTACATCTCCATCCCAAAGTACCATAAATTCAATCACTTGAGCAGGGTCTTCAGGATCTCTCCCTGGGGCAGCCCTGGGGGCAATGCTGAGCTGATGCAGGATCATGGGCAGGTTGGGTGTCCTGATGCAGGATCATGGGCAGGGAGGTCCCAAGTGCCAGCAGGGCACCGGGAAGCCTGCTGCGGGCTGCAGGGGACCAAATGACACCGGGGGAGGGAGGCACGTGTCAAATGGGGCAGCAGCCATTCTCACCATGGCATCCAAGGGATCTGGGGGTGGCTCCGTGGCCACAGCCTCCCCCAGAACAACTGCTTCCTCTCTCTGGCTGTCTTTCATCTTTTCTATCACCTCCTTGAGGACCTTCTCATATTTTTCATTTCCCGAAGGAAGAAAACATCCACAAATAGAAGCGTGGCACAGCGCCATTCCCATTTAAGCTGGGAAGCCCCACTTCCTCGACTCTGGCCTCTCCCAGAAACACCCTCCTCAAGCAATGTATGGAAAGTAGATGCTGCTTTTCCTCTATCAACCCTGATGTTCATTCCCACCCATCTTCCTCCCCACATAGGAGCATCTCATCCCCTGCAATGTGACGCAAATCCAACCCTGCCAAAATCCCTGCCAGCCTGTGCTCAGCTTTCCCGAGCATTTCTGTCCAGCCACCACCTTCCCAGGACTCCGACACATGCTGGCAAGCTCTGCAGGATGGTTCCTGGGGCAAAGCCCACACGGGCTCATCTGCCAGAGCCTCAGGAACCAACCGGGGGGTTGAGTGTTGGTCTGACAGCCCTGAAACCTCCAGGCTCCATGGAGGCAGGTGTGAGCTGCCCTACGGGCATCTGACATGGAGGAGAAACAGGGGATCCTCCTGGGGAGCAGACAGGCCGTGCTCACCTTTGATGTTCCTGGACAGGTCCAAGTAGATCCTGGGAAAGGTCCCCTCTCCTTTCAGGGAGATTTCTTCTGGTTCTAGGTGACCCACTTGGATCTGGAAAGTCCTGCAGAAGGCTCCAGGCACTCCTGGCAGGTAATAGACTTCCAGGACTTGCTCCTGGCCAGGTCCAACTTAACCCTGCAGGGTGTGGGAGAAGAGGGAGGGAATGAACCAAAGAGGGTTTGGTGGAGGGATGGCTCAGACGACAGACACACCGAGAAGAGAAGGCAGGTTCTCATATATAAGAAAGTATCAGACAACATCGCCTTCTAGCTTTCTTGTACCCAGAAGCTGAAGTCTCCTACACCAGGTCCTTCAGAGGGCTCGTAGGGATGCACTCCCCCAGGACAGACCCACAGACCGCCCCTTGCTCAGCATGAGCACAGCTCTGCCCCTAGCGGTGTTTACCCTCTGCTAGCAAGAGCCAGACTGAAGAAATAAAAGCTCTTTTACCAGCCACTATGCAAAATAAGGGAAGTGCCCACACTCTCAGCATGGCCAGCAGCTCCTGCCACAGCACATCAGCGGTTCCCAGGCTGGTGTTGAAGGGCCTGACCCCTTATAAATGATCCCAACCACACACCTCCTGCCTGTGCGGTTACACCGGGGGTGCGTGAGCCTATCCAGACTCACGGTGACCTGCAAACATGCATCTCTGGAAAGGCAGGAGCAGAGACTAGGACAAGATCTAGGGAAGGTGTTGCCAGGAAGGGCACCTCCTCTCCAGGCTTCCAGAAAGCTGCCTGAGCCCCAGGCTAGGCTCCCGCCAGCCAGACTGAGAGCAAATGCAAGCAGACAGCAACATAGCCTGGGGTGACGGGACACAGCCGCAGCTTTCCTCGGCTCACCCTCTGCACACTGGGCTGGACCCTCGGCTCCCCACTCCCCTTCACGCTGCAGGGAGAAGCTGCTGAGCGGGACAGATCTTGCCACTTGGTCCCCTGAGCCCCTGGTGCAGCGCAGAACACAGCTGCAGCAAAAGCCAGCCCTGCCAAGCTGCCAGTGCCAATGGGGCTGTCACAGCAACTGATTGCGCGGGTCTGAGCAGAGCTGGGTCTTTGGAAGTTCGCAGGAAGAGGGCATCAGTGTGTCACCCCTTGTAGGAGACAGGCATGAGGAAATGTGAACGCCTTTGGCTTCCTCTTCCCACTGCAAAAAGGGACTAGACAGGAATGCTGCTCCAGCCCAAAGACAGCAACACAGGACTGAGAAGTTGGGATGGTGAGATGCTGCAAAGTCCTCTCCTCACTGTTCCAGCCCTGCTCCTGTCTGGCCCCCTCACTGCCCCACAAAGCTGCTGCGAAGCAGCAAAGCTGGGGGAGTGGGGGACCGGTACAGGGGCTGCTACAATTTCTGGCAAAGCAGCTTCATGCCCAAGTGAGAGCATTTAAGTCCCGCTCAGTGCTGGCAGGGGACTGGCAGGGTGTGCTACAGGCAGGGACAAGGAGTAAGCCCTGTCCAATCACACACCCTGGGAAAGGTGACTCTCAGGAGAGCCGGCACAGTGTGGCCCCAGTGCCCGCACAGCTGGAGCACTCAGCAGTTGGGGTCCCCAGAGCCACCGAAGCACTGGTGCCTCTGGCCGGTGGCTGCTGTGTGACAGCAGGGTCACCCGCCGGCAAAGGCCGTGAAGGGCGATGAGGACCACGCTTGCTTGACCCTCCCTGCCTCCCAGTAGCAGCTGCTTGCAGCCCTGTCTCTCCTGTCTGCTTTTGTGGGTTGTTTTCTTTTTTTTTAATTTTGGTTTTTTTCCCCTACAACCCCCTGCTGGGCAGCCTGACCCAGAGCCAGGGTCCATCACTCGCGCCACCTCCGTACTCACTGTGCTGGGCAGGACCAGGGGCACGCCGGGCAGAGGGCTGTCTGCGGTGCCTGCGCTGGGCCTTAGCACCACGTAGGTGAATCCCATCTTCCCGCTGTTCGGCAGGGTGACCTCTGCTTCGGTGACTTTGTTAAACAGCTGAAGAGAGGACAGAGGAGTGGGAAGCTGAAGACACAGGCCTGATACTGGGAACCTCCTTCTGCTTTCATTGGGATGCGAGCAAATGAACTCAACACAGGAGAAAAGCAGAGGCAGAGGAGGTACAGGCATTTGAGTCTCCCAGGTTAACCTGGGGAAGCCACCGCCACAGGGCACCCCTTAGCCCTACACAGGAACAGATACTGATGGCGGCATGCAGAGGGGCAATGCCAACCACAGAGATCAGTCATAAGGAAACCAAGGAGGAGACAAGCTCTCTGCACCTCATGGTGTCATCTCACACCCAGCTGGAACAAAGGAGGTGGCATCAAGACATTGCAGAAGAAAAAGCACCTGCAGTGACAGCAAAATGGGAGACAGGGCAACAGCTGGAAATATCTGTGGGGTTTTTAACCAAAAAGAAGTGGGGATTATTCTAGGACATTCTCTCCAGCTACAGTGACTGGGAAGCCCAAGTTAACTTCCTCCCTCGTTTATTTTGTTGATTAATCAAGAACATCAAAAGAGAGCACCTCCTTGGACCTCAGGCTTTAGGAGTGGATCAGCAGATGGATGTCTTGGGGCACGTCCCTCTGGAGATCACCACTGGGACCCTGCCTGCCCCAGGAGGTGCTGTTAGTTACCTTGAGGAGGAGGAATTCCCAGCTGGAGGGGGGTGGAGATGGCCTTTAAAAACCAGCTTGAATGCAGGACATATCACTCCAAGGTTGTACTTCCAAGCCATAGAGCCAACAAAGTAGTTGGGAAGGGGAGAGAGCCCTAGCCCTAGGTGGGTGGCAACCCGCCGGTGATGGTTTCACGACAAGGACCTCGGCCAAGAGAAGCGTGTGGTACCTGCAGCCTGTAGTCGATCTCTGTGATGTCTAGGAGGTAGCTGATGAGCGAAGCCTCTCCACTTAGCACGATGTCATAGGTCGGGCCTCCCTCCACCCTGCACAGCACCATGACATGGGCGACGATATTTGTGTAGCCAAAGAAGGTGAACATGACCCGCTGGCTCTCACCTGGCTGCAGCACACCGTAGAGCGGCAGGACATCGAAAACCTGGAGGTAGGCGAGGAGAGATCAAGATGTCGAGCATGGAAACTGATGCAGAAGAGCAGCCATGGCTTGGAGCGAAGTACAGACGTGGCTGGAGGGGGCTCTTCCTCAAACACAGGCAAAATCACCCTAATCTCATCCTGTATCCATTCCACTTACCAGCGGAGGGGCCACGGGAAAAATTTTCTCCCATACTCACTCATTAACGCATTAATTAATACACTACATATTAAAGTAATTTGGGCTGTCTCCTGGCAGCAAGAAATTCTCTTCACTGCAGAACTTGCCTTTAAAAGCACCTTTTACTGCCTTAAGAAAAACACAGTATTCGGAGGTGAAAGCCCTTAGAGCTGGGGAGGGAGGACTCCAGCCCAGCTCATCTGACTCCTGATGCTTTTCACTCTCTCCGATTTGCATGCTGCGCTCTCTCAAGATGCTACAGCAAAAGCTACTGCAGAAATTTCCTGTTGACCACTTGATTAGCAACAAGATGAATAATGCCCTCCATAGCTGCTGCACAGGTCAACCCTACGACATGTCCTGCGTGGCCTCTCCAGTGACCAGTTGCTTCAGCAGCGCTGTGCGATGGGCTTGGAGGGACGTGAGGCCACTCTGCGAGCAGCATCGAGGGCCACCAGTGGGAGGGGGGCTACATAACTGCTTGCCACACTGGAAACATGGCACAAGATGGATTCCCATTTACCTCCTCCATTCCCAAGGTGACGGGCTCTGCCTCCACAAACTGCATCAGTCTGTTGATCCCCACCAGGCTCTGAGTCTCCACAGCACCTTCCAGCTCCGCAGCAGTGGATGGCAGCAACTGGAAAACAAGCATCATGGGCTGCAGTAAGCAGCTGGCTGGTCTGGGTGAGACCACTCTGCTGCAGGCTCCACCACCTCATCCAGCCAGGAGCAGCTGAGATGGGACCTGGGTGCAAATCAAGTATGGGTATGTCCGTGCCATCCATTGAGAGTGGGTCCAAGCCCACCCACAGGTGAGACACGGGCTCCATCTGCACTTCCTACGCACAAGCTTGCATGGGGAAGCTGAGTGCACTCAGCCCTCAGTCCTGGCAGAGACCTCAAGGGCATTTTGCACCCTTGTGCCAGCCCAGCTTCGCTCACTCCTGCCCAAGGAATGTGCCCAGAACCCCAAGCCTCGACAGGTTAGGTTCTTCATGACAAAAACAGGAACACAGCTGCAAGTGAGAAGTATCAAAACCAGGAAAATAAGGACTTGGCACAACTATTCCATTTCAGAGAGTGCTTAGGTTTCATCTCGTGCAGCCATCAGTGCTGGAGAGCTGAGGATCTCCACCAGGTCATTCTCTTGAACAACACCTTCCTGAAGAAGGCAGCCGAGGTGTTCTTCTGTCTTGCAGCAGCTGAGAGCTGGTGTTTGACCTCAGAGGTGCCATCTTTCAAAAGGAACCTCATCCCTGGGCTTCTGATCCCTAATTTAATAAGCGAGGGCTTTGTGAGTGCTTTTGAAATGTAGTAATACCTGCTTCTTCAGTAACGTGAAGAAGTGCTTTGTGCTGGGGCCTTGACATCAGCAGAATCTGCAAGAATATTTATGGGACATCTTTACACCTAATCAGAGGCTACACCTCCCCGGTAGATGAAGCTCAGAATCAGAAGATTCAATGCTCTTTCTCTCATCTTCACACTTTCAAGCCTAGCAAAGCTTTGCCAAGCGCCTGTTCCCAAAGATTCTAACCCGCATATTTCCTAGGCCTATGGTCTCCCACCTCCCCAGGGAGGTTATGTGGTACAGTGACACAAGCGGAAGATGAAGCTGCAATCCAGACATATCCTTTGAGGCACTTTTGGATCCTACTTAGCCATATCTACTTGAATTTCTTTGCTTTATTTCTGCATACATGGCAACAAAGCAGGAAATAAAGATGATTCCACCCTTCTATCTGAAAACATTCAGCCACACTATTCTTTACGTCTACAGGGTATCATTTCTCCTGATTCAGAAAAAATGTGCAGTTATAATGTTAAAATGACCGATATTTGGATGTGAGCAGATGCAACCCCTCTCCTTGAACTTAATGCCAACGCCAGTGCTTTCAGAACTTCCCATGCTTTCCTGCATCCTTTTTTATTGCCCCAGGAGCAGCCTCTGTCCCACACAATGCAGAACAAGGCGCCAGTTCCCACTAGCATGGACGTCGAGTTCCAAAGCACCGAGGTTCACCAGGAAGGTCAGCAGACCAAAGGCCATTTTCCATGCCAGGAGGAAGAGACAATGACTTTGCAAAGTCTCATTTTATCAAAGACAGCTCTGTGGCCATCCCTGCAATACTGCAGGTTTCGGGTGAAGGCAGAGACATAAAAACAGGCGGCTCCAGCTGGGGTTGAGAAGGTGGTACATGGAGATCACAGTACTTGGCACAGCTTGATACAGGAAGGAAACTGGAAGCCTTCACATCATGATGCAGATAAAAGCCTCATTTTACAGTGTAAAAACAAGCCAAAAAAACCCCCAAACTCAGCATAGGTCCGTAGGATCTGAGAGGGCTTCTCCAAGCAAAGCTATCCGATTTCTCCCTCCCCAGAAGCCCCGTGTCCAGCCACTGGCCCTGCTGCCCAGCCCGCCCTCAGGGCACATGACAGCAGGGCAGCAAAAAGGGGGATGGGCACAAGCACGGCTTTTTGGTGGCAAGCTGGGGGAGGCAACGCAAGCAGTAGGTGTACAAGAAAATCTACCTTTGCTTCCAGGGAGTCATCTGCATCTGCTGGCTCTTGGGCAGGATCCCCTGCGGCTCCCAGGGCTTTGGCTGGTTCCTCCACACCTCCATCCCTGCAGCTGCTCCCTGCAGACACCGAGCACTTGGACCAGGCTCCCCCCTCCTTTGGTGGTTGGGGTTTGATGAAAAATTTAGGTATTGGAGGGCTGAACCTGGAAAAGAACATAACTTTGATTGTGGACCTGCAGTGGGAGGGAGGGAAGCCTGCACGAACAGCTCCTCAGCAGGATGCGGCCCCCGGCTGGGCACTGGTGGTGTGAACTCAGTAACGGGTCTGACCCAACAGCTCCGAAACCAGGATGGAGCAGGTCAGCATATGGGGCTGCCTAGGGATGACGCTGGTATAGCAGCAGCGCAGGCAGCTGGCAACTGGTTGCAAGGAGAAATGGAAGAGGACACAGGTGAAAGCCTTGTAGGGAGGTAAAAAGCACAGCAGGAGAGGAAGAGATACACAAACTGTGCGAAAAGGTGAACCTGAGACACAAAGGGGCAGATCCGGACAGCAACAAGCCAGTGCAGACCCACCAGTGCCCTCCCGAAAGCACCCACAGCTGCAGACTGTGCCTCCCCCACCCAGAGGGCCAAAGCAAGAACTTCTGCAGCTCTACCAGGTGCTAATCCGGAATATTTCCCCTGTCACCCACCCGCAGCTGCAGGTCAGCACAAGCAAGCAGCAATGCCCGAGGCTTTCGCCAAGTGCCGTACGGCAGGAGCAGGGATAAGCCCGGAGCCTGCTGTGCCCTAACCCCGACAGAGCCCAGCACCGTGCGGGGGCACCCATGAAGCCCGGTACGGGACACCCCCACACACACGGGGCAGCGTGGAAAGACACGCTGAGCAACTCCAGGCAGAGACTCACAACTGAACAGCCCATTGATCCCTGAGGAGCACCGAAGCAGCAGCGATTGGTGCTCCGGGAAAGGAAGCTTTGGTCATTTTTAATCAATACACAGCAAATGCCGATGACAAGGTTCAGCTCCTGCTGTGCTGCCGGTATTCCCTGGCTGTGAAACAACGGCTCCAACCGCACCTCGCGCTAAAAGGGCAGCAGCTCTGCTGAAACAAGGCTATAACCGATGTGGCACTTACCAACGGCATGATCACCTCCCCAGCAGCTTCTAAACGCAAACCATTTGAGGACCAATTTGGCAAATGATTCAGCAAAGCAGTTCAACAGCTCATCTTACTGACAGGACTGAGTTGATAGTTGGACCAACACGTGTCAGTAAAGAGTGTTCGGTTTAACATTTTCAAACATTCCCAGTGACTCAGACTACATTCCCTGTTTCAAATTGCAGCAGGTGCTCACAGTAACTCTGTTCACCCTTCTGATGCCCCATGGAGGACACACTGGAACCATGCCTGCCTGTCACCACACCTATCTGCAAGTGTTCCCGAGGGCAAACGAGGCCCATCTTTTACAGCAATGTGGGTGCTTCCTTCCCAGCTGGGAACTCAGTGCCTTTAACGACGTGTTCCCAAATGAGTATTTGTCTCTAGCTTTGCAGCTCATCATTTAAGGCTGGTTTCCATTTCTGGATTAGAGGCTCTGTGCCTCACAACCCCCAAGAGATCCCACCTGACTTGTCCTTCCTGCAACCACATGCAAGAACAAGGCTCTGCCCAGGCGAGCTGCCCCAAGCAGGGACCGATGAGCAGCAGCGCTGTCACTCCTCCCCAGCCCCCCCTCTGCCTGCTACTGGGACCACATGGGGGACACCAAAGGCGACCTCAGCACCGTCCACGTGGAAGAGCAAAGCAGGACTGGAGGGGACGAAGGCATGCGCTTGCCCCTGCAGAGCATCTGCAGACCAAGACGTGAAGGGGGGCAGAGGACGATGACACAAATCACACTGACATTGTCCACTCCGTTGGGTAGCCAATTTGTGGCTGCACAGAGCACAGGACACGCTGGACAAGCATCAACCTCCCTGCAATGTCCCTGCTTATGTGGGTGGCTTGTGCATGCATATTTAAACCCCCCAAAGTCTATCCTAAAGAGTAGGATCAACCTGCTCTTTCTACCCCAAAATTTAGGTATTGGACCACCATGGACCCTCTTTGCAGCCAGGGAAAGGAACAGGCACCTCGAGAAGGCTCTTCTTCCTGTCCCAAGAGGTCTCCAGCACAAGGCAGGCAGCACTTTGAAAAGGCTTATTTTTCTCCCATTTACGGGAACATGCCTGGTTTCAGACACAGGCGTTAGGACCAGTGAATCCCCTCCTTTGAGCTAAGCTCTTTAATTAACATTTTCCATTCATCCCAGCCAAACTCAGTGGACTTCTCCTCCTCTCCCTTTCAGAGCTGGTCCTGCAGCCACCCTCGCCTGCCTGTGCCTCAGGCTGCCGCTGTGGCAGTGACACCGAGGAAAGCCGGTGGGAGAAACGAGGAAAGAGCGACTACGTCTAATAAAGAGCAGCCTGGCAGGGGAGACGGGGAAGGTGAGCAAACTGAGGGATGGTACGGGGCAAGGAAATTCTGCTGCTCCTCCAGGACTGCTGGGCAGAGGGCAAACAAAACAGCACCATTAATTTAGTCAAGGACCTGCTAACAAGCTACCACCAAGGTTTTCCGCTGTTGCGAGATGATACTCCATAGTGAAGGGAAAAACAAGCAACATTATCGCAAAGGGAAATATGTTTATACTTGTAATGTAGCATTTTCCACCCAGAGGCTTCCAGGACCTGCTGTCTTCCTCCAAATCTTTATTTGAAAAAGTGAGGAAAGACATGTATTATATATGTATCAGTGACAATTTAACAGCTGGTTTCTATTTTGGTGGCTTTTGAGGGTATCTAACAACTTTCAAATGGCCATAGAAGGTTTCTAAAGGAAGCCCTGTGGCTTCAGGAAAACAGAGCCAGGACCTTGAGTGCTGAAGAACAACTAACCTGAAGGACTACAGCAAAACTCCTTCTTACTGAGCCCACGGCAGAAGTGGACGCTGAGAGATACCCTACCTGAAGTGGGGTCCCAAGTTGAGCTCCGGCGCAAAGGGTTTGTCAGTGACAATCGTGGTGCCAATGCCAACAGCCCGGACGGGGATAACGTAGGTGTGGCTGTTCTCTATGAACAGGTTCACCTCGTCCTTGAATTTCTCCGTGTCATCCAAGTTTGCTATGACAGCCACAGACACCTCTGTCTCGGGGGGAATCACTCCTTCACTGGGTTCAATCCTCCAGCACAAGCATTTGCCAGCCTGTAAGACAAGCCAAACACTAACTTAGCATGGAAACGATGGACACTGGTCTCTTGTGGGGTGCAGGAAAAGGAAGGACTAAAGATATGAGGATAAAAATCAGAAAGGCTCCATTTCCCTAAATCCAAGCTAGTGTCTGAAAACAGCAACTATGCAGGAGCTTCTACAACCTGTATTTTACCTTCCTTTAACAGACTCACTTCATTAACCCAGTTTTGCCCAATCCAAGGGATGCTCATCCTCAGGAGGAGGTTATTCCCCCTCCAGTCTCTCTTTTGGAGTGCACACCAAAGGAAGCTACTTTACCTCTCTTGGCTTCCTGACAATGGTGGCTGGGTTGGCATAAAGGCTTAAGGCCAGAGGAAGCCAGGACTGCTCAAATCCCACCGCAGCAGCCACATGGCTGGGGGATACTGCTGAGAGCCTGAAGAATAACTCTGCAAAACCGGCTGATCAAAACCCTGACACCAACGTCTTCTTTCCCAAGAGTTACTCAGTGCTTCTCGACAGCCCCCGAAGAACTGAAGCACTCGGTTCCCACTGATCACCAGCTGCAGTGAGGTGCCCCAGTGACCTCTGCTTTGGAAAATTCAGCTATAAATGTTCATAGCAGAGCAGTAAAGGAATAAGCAGAAAGCAAACCGGAAGGCACGTGCCCTGTAGGCATGGCCCGAGCTTCCCAAGCACTCTCTTCCCTCTGGTTTCTCATGGACCTCTCTCCAAGGATGAAGGTGCTGGACTTCCAGCCCCTCTAAAACCACATTCCCAGGGAGCAAGCCTGCAGAGAGGAAACGCACACAGTGCTCTCTGGCCAGCAGGAAACGCACTGGGAGGCAGGTGTACAGCTTCCAAGTGTCCATCACAGTGGTGGTGGTGCCTGCACTCCACAGTTCAGTGTTGTGTTTGGGATGACAGGCACTACTCACCCAAAACTCTGCAGTATTCTAAGAGAAGAGGTTTCCTGCCCCCCTCCCCCCCCTTTTTTTTTTTTAATGGAAAGCAACATGATCCTGCCATGATCCAAGCACATGCTTGATCCAGGTGAAGTTAGCTCGAGTTTCCATCCGTCAGACTGGCAGCACTCAGCTCTAACAGGACACCAGCCAGCCCAAGGGAGAAGAGCATCAGAAAACCAAGCAGCACTTTGAAGTCTTGAGAAGCATTTTAAATAACCCCCCAAAGCGACCTCTGCTAGCAAGCGTAAGACTGGGGGCCAGGGAAGCAATAACTTGCTGAGCAGGCAGGGTCCCAGCAGCGTGTGTAGGATGCCCCAGCTAGGCTAGCTCCTTAGGCTGGCTGTGCCCTGCACAGACAGCAGGTCAGGTCTGCACGTCTGCATCCCAGGATGGAGCATGCCAAAGGCATCAAAATTATTCCAGGTGCTGGCAAAATCAATCAATTCCACTCCATTTAATTTGTCCTCTAGAGCTGCAAAAGAAAGTCTTAAAAAAAACAAGATGAGAGTGGGATGGAGGAAGGTCGTTGGCACAGGGTAAACTCTGGGGCCTCACACAGGATCCCACCAACCCTCCTCTGCTGCCCCTGCATCCCATGCACAGCCCATCACCAGCCTCAGAGGCATCCACTGCGCTGTGACCAGCCAAGGGCTACCCAGCCAACACGTTCAAGCCGGTGAGTGTTAGGTTGTCTTTGCCCTCTGATTCATGGTAGCTCACTGGAAAAGGAGACCCAATAGCTCTGCTCCAGAGGTGAATCTGCATGTCTGCTATCTGGCAAAGCTCATTTATCAAAGCTTGGCAGCAAGCCAGGCAGTAAATTGTACCCAAGAAACTATGACTGAGGAATAATGATAGGCTGTCTCAATGGAGCCAGACTTTGAATTTCCCAGGGCGAGCCAGCGCCAACAGCCCACTCCAGAGGAGGAGGATTCACATCGTGTCCTCATTCTTTCGGTTAGCATTTGATGTGGGGCCAAGGGGCAGCACGGGGCACCACTGAACAGGAGACCTGCCGGGACTAAAAGGCTCTGCCGGGCCAGATTCACTCAGGTTTCCAGGTCAGCTTCTGCCTACGTGGATCCAGGCTGTGTCCCAGAGACAAGGAATCTCTTGGAGCCACGCTAAAAAATCCCCCCACTTTGAAGACCACGATCTAACTTCTGAAAACGTCCCTGCTACTCGCTTATCCTTGAATGCTCCAGAACACAACCCAGTCGCCCTGTGCCCTGGATAGACAAAGACAGTGGCTACTTTTGTCCCTGTAGGAGCTTGCACAGAGTCCCTGAGTGCTAGGCAAGGGTGGTGATCAATCACTTATTCAAGAAGTTCAATGCTGAGATTATTAGCTTCTCCCCGGACAGATTTCCATTGCGAGTAAGAGCTGCCAAAATTTGGTTATAAGACACCACCGTGCATCCGAGAGATGGATGGATGGATGGATGGATGGATGGATGGATGGATGGATGGATGGATGGATGGATGGGATCGATGGGAGGGATCAATTGAGGGATGGAGGAAGGGATCGATAGATGGGATAGATGGATGGCTCCTCTAAGGGACGACTGAGGAGCCACCATACTCAGTTCTCTCGAAGCTACTTAAAGGTAGTTAATTAAAGTGATCTGGTCATTCTGGCCTTGCACGAGTGAAAGAGGAAGCAGAACTCAGTATTAAAAATGCAGCTGTACTTTACCAAGCCACAGCTCTAGAGAGAGACCATTCACACCTTTGTCAGCCGACCCATCGCTCCTCACGGAGGCTGCACAAGAAGGGGAAATAAAACCTCATCCTACATCAGTTGTGCACAGAGCCTCTCCCAGGTGTTTCAGCAGTCCTGAGGTGGGGGACCCTGCGTTCTTCATTTTGAAGCTGCTCTTTATCCACACAAACTGCCAGTGGCAGAAGAGAGCCCCAAACCGCCCCAAGCCCCAGCAGGAGGTGGAGGTCAGGGCATGAGGCTGGCTAGATGCTCCCACCAACCACCAGCCACCTCCTGGCACCTCAGCACCAGCATCTCCTCGGCAAAAGCACAGATGGGGACCACTTTGGTTTAGCCTCTGCCCCAGAACACCATCAAGGGGATGTTTTATGAAATCAAAAGGCAGAGCCTCTAAAAAAAAAAAGTAGTGTGGCACTCACTGCCACTGACAACAGAGCCTAACTTGTCAAGCTTGGTTCAGCCAATAGCAGACTGCTGAGTGAGCTAACGAAGCTTGTCTCCATTTGTGTCCTCAGTCCACAGCTCACCCCTCCAGATTCCATCTGCGCTTCCTTGCTGGGCTGGGGAGATCAGGGCCACCTGGTTTGATAACCAAACTCCTCCTGCTTTTCCTTTGGGAAAAGCACCCGGCTGAGTCACTCTTGCTTGTAGGAGCGTAACTGCCTTGAAGATTCTACCCTTCTTTAATTCAGTTAACCAACAGGTGCAGCATGATACGACAAGTTTAGTTTCCCTAGACAAGCAGAATAACAATTTCTTCCATTACTGAAAAACAGAAATTCTGAAAGCGCATGAACTCATATAAGATACCTTACGTGATAAAAACCAAACTCTCCCCTGTGGCCAGGTTTCAGGCACCTTTTCCAAGGTCTCCTCCACACCTCTGCTCCCCTTTCCAAGAGCCACATGCTCTGGACTTAAGCCTGCTGGACCTAAGCCTGTGCGACACTGGGAGGGACAGAGCCTTCCACCTTCCTCAGGTTTTGGTACAACCGGTCACCAGGACAAGACTGACGCTCCTGGCCATGACCCCTGCTCACGACTGATGCCGTGTGTTTCCAGGCACAGTTGGCTACAATGAATGGTTCTCTCCAGCTCTGGCAAGACCAAACTGGGTGGAAATCAGCAAATTGGTACTGCTGTATTAGCAAAACATGGCCTTTAAAATATAAACTAATGGTTTAAGCCTAAAGGTGAGCTTTTGGGGCACCATGAGGCTCCGGTGGGACAGCTCTGGAAAGAGTTAAGCCTGTGCATCTTATCTTCAAAAGTTCTGCTCACCTTGGGTGATCACGTATTCAGGGCCAGTGCTGCCCGTATCCTGGAAAGTTAATTTAACACTCATTTCTAAATAGCATTGCAGATATCATTTGAAGGGCACAGCACTGTCTGTCTGCCTGTCTTGCTACGACCAAACACTGACGGGCTGGCTAATTATTCAGATGCTTGGAGGAAAAAAAAAAAGCAATTTACAGTAGATTTAAAAACCAGCCCCTCTTGCCAATTTAAGTCTGCTCCAACTTCAGTTGGAGAGAGCTACAAACAATGCCAACACGCTCTTCAAAGCCTTCCCTCCCCACAGCCTGAACAATTCGCTTGGATATCAGCAAAATTGCCCATCAGCCAGAACAGGAAACAGAATCACTAAAGCAGCATCCCTTTATTGGCACTGTTTTTAAGTTTATCTCCACGTTTTGCTGTCTCTCCATATGGCCATTTCTTTAATAAAGGGAATGTTGTCAAAAGCTTGAGATACTAAGCAACGAAATTAGTAAATGAAACAAATCCTGCACTAATGAGGAGAGAGGCAAGTACGGGAATGGGAACTGCGTGTCCTCCCCTTGCTTACATCACGTTTGACCATGAGCCTTTAGACACTGCCTGAAAATCAACTGACTTTTCTTCAGTGAATCCCAGTGAGAAGATAAACAGTTACAGCTTTTTTTTTTTTTTTTTTTAAATTAAAAAACCTGTGTCTCTTCTGCAATGTCAGCTCCACTTGAATCTGACAGCAGCTCGTCCCTGGGAAGGTGGAGGGGGATCTACTCAGCAGGCACCCTCCTGAAGAAGACAACACATCTGGCTGTATGACCGCTGCTGGAAACCAGGCAGCAGCAAGCTCCACCAGCAGCACAGGGCTCTGGATTAGGGAGGTCAAGGATCAGGTCAAAGGAGTCAGGACCCCAAATTAGGACTGTCATAAGAAGAGGAAATCCCAAGAAAGGTCTTCTCCCTCCTCCCTCATTACAAGGCACTGGGAAACCACCGTTTGGCTCCCTATGGTAGCACATGAGAGACCCAGCATGGTGGTTATGCAGGGAGAAGAAAGCTGCCACTGATTAACAAAAACTACACCTCTGTCTTTTCTTTTCTGATCACACAGGCATGATATGCAGCTGCCTTCCGTGGTGCCAAGAGATGTCATTCTTAGCAGCTGAATAAAAGATCCCCAAGAAGACAGAGTGACAAAGAACAAGTAGGAAATGATCAAAGAACGATGCTTTTTCCTTTCTGCCTTTCTGCAGGGAGAGCAAACACTTCCATTAACCAATACAACTCTTTTGTACTGGTCAGTATGGCAAAAAAATCAGGCACTTAGGGAAAGAAGATGACAGCGGCAGCAAGGAGGAGAAACAGCCATCTTTTTCAGCAGGTCGCATCAGTCCCAGCTAAGCTGCAGCAGCCCCTTCACCTTGACCTGTTCCTCCAGTCTTTTCTACCCAAAAAAGCTCAAACTCTTGCCTTGCAGGATCCAGAGGATCCTCTAACAGGGCTGCCTGGCAGCTGGGAAAGCAATCTGACAAGGAAAAGTACGTCAGACACACACAGGATTCAGCACGGGATGACACACTGGTCCCAGGGGTCACAGAACTGCAGACACCCTGGCACGCAGGGATAAGCCAACAGAGGACTAGGCTACAAAGTCCCTATGCTCTTCTTCAAACCCAGAAAAGCCCCATCTCAATGCACAGACTTGGAGGTTTTTTATTTATTTCTTTCTGGTGGCAGAGATGTTCAGTGCTACTCCCCACAACTCAGAATATAAAAGACTCAACTCATCCAACAGAGAGAAGAGGAGACGGTACGGGGAAGCCTGTGCACGAGGGGTACTCCAGGTAATTCCTTAAGTCACCACCCCAAAGTGAAGTTATCCACAAAAGAGCATCTTGGCTTGCTCAGATAATGCTCTTTTCTCCCATAGAGCAAGAAGAAATCTTGGCTTGACAGGAACAGCAATTTGCGTGTGATGGTTAATACCACCACCAAGGTGGCACCGTGACCATCTGCATTACAGCATTTTCCTTTCCTGTTTCGAACAAGATACCAACCTTTGACTTGCCCTGTTGCTGTCCCTTAATTTAATCTCATTCAGTTTGTTGAGCTGCCAGTCAGCGTGCTGTAACATTGCTGATCCAATGCTGCTGTGAAAATTTCAATCATAGCTCCTTCCTTTGAGCAGGGACCGTGATCTATAAGCCTAACTGCAAACAGCCACAGTTTCAAGAATAGCCATCAAACGGAGACAGGGAAATCACAGCTCACCGTCCTGCAGCAATCTCCAAGCAGGAAATCAAAGCAGCAGCTTTTCCATCTTAGAGAACACAAGACTTGGGTTCAGGGGCGCAACTGGATGCAGGATGTCCAAGTCACCCACCATCTAGGCTAAGGGACAGCCTCTGCTCTCAGATGTACGTGTGCAGTTCACCCTGATGCCTGACTACATCTCAAATTTTATCTCCAAAATTATTCAGTCCTCTCTTCTTCCCATCAATAAATGGCCAGGCAGCCTAAGGCAGCAGCAAAGGGCGAAACTTCAACTGAGGCAGCAAAGCAGCACCAAAGGAGGCACCTGCTGAGGACAGGGGAGCAGCTGGAGCACACCTTGCCTGCCGCAGTGCTGCCTCCACCCAGCACGCTCAGCATCAGGGTGCTGAAGAGTCTGAAGAGCCCTTGCTGAAACGACTGATCGAGCAGGTTCTCAGGACCTGCTTCCTTGAACACCTCCATGATAGCAGCAGCTGTCCTGAGAAGCCGAGATGCTCACCGTGGGGTAAGTCAAGCCTGTGGGGTCAGCAGGGGGGACTATGGAGCAGCAGAGCCCACCCTTACTGCAGGGAAAGAAACCATCCCTGAACCACCTCGTATTTATTGTTCTATTTATTGATTAGCCACCGTATTTGCAGAGATCGCAGTGAAGCAGGATAGGATTTATTGCCCAGTCCCATACCTTAGGGCCCTGAGGCAATGCAGAGGCAGATATACCCTGTGAGCCCCCCGGGTACACCACAAGCTGCCCGGGGAGGGAGGGACCGGGACAGCAGTGCCTGAGCAGCTCTGCGGGTCAGTGCCTGGTATGAGCACGCAAACCCCATCATTCGTACACCAGTACCACCCACCCCAGGTAGCTTGCTTTCGGCAGAGATGGAAAGCAGGTTTTCATTGTGGAATCAAAGCAAGCTGCTCTGGGAATCCCCCACTTTGAGGTTACATTTATCCCCCAAACAGCTGGAAAAGCAGCACGAGGGAAATTCAGCCCCCTCCTTGGCCCAGGAGGCTGAGCCTGTACTCTCACACACTGCTTGATGCTCCATCCACAACACCAAGTCCACAGTGCCAGGTCTGGGCTAACCAGCCCCAGAAGTCTGACCCACCTAGTATGGAGAAGAACAAACCTCCTCTGAACCCATTTTCAAGCCCCTCACAGATCCCCCCTCCAGTGGGGAGCACACCCCAACCAGCCTCAGCACACGAGCCTGTCCTGGCTGCATCAGCCCTGCTCCCCCTGCCAGGGAGCAACCCAACCTCCCTCGGCTATGCAGCTTCTCACACTACGCAGCCTCCATGAATTAAAGAGCCTTTTTCTGCAGCCAGTCTCCAGAGGTGCTCTGCAATGCGACACAGTCCACCGTAGGTACACGACCCTTACACGTACATTCTTGTGCAACAACCCAGCTGGTTTGACCCCCAGTAGGTGTGAAACTCACCTCACTGCGAGCAGTTTGAGGACAGATCTCACACCCTAGTCTCTATCATTAACAGCAGTTCGACAGAAAGCAAATGCAGATCTAACAGGGAAACCGTGCGGAAACCCATGCCCTTTCAGGAGCAAAGGGCCACAGCGTTCTCTTGGTCTCAGAGCTCCAAGCACATGACTCTTAGAGATAAATTACCTTCCACAAAATAAAGGGAGAACTTGCAAAAATGATCCAGACTCATTTCTGCTCAAACATCTATGCAAATTCTCTGTTTTACTGAGGGGTCCCCCAGCTAAAACTGCCCCCAGAGCCAGGCTCCTCTTGCTGCATTGTGATGGAATACGTTGCTTTCTCAATCATATAGTGATATGCAAATGTTGCATATAAAAATCAAGTCACAGGTTGCTTGTCAGTCATTTTTGTTAGAAAATAGCCCCACAGATACTTACCATCTTTGCCCTGAAGGATGCAGGGATGACACTCTGATTGGAGCGGTGGAGACTTCGGGAAGCATCTTGTATAACTTGGATACTGCCGAAATTTATCTTACTTGGGTGCACGTAGACAACTGCTCCTTCTCCAGTGCTCAGTAAATGGATTTTCTGCTCCAGAAAGCAGATAGGAAAGATCAAAAAAAACAACAGAGAAAGTTTAAAATGATTAGACAGCTCTAAGGGTACTCCTAGACTGGGGGATAATTATGGCTGTTTGAAGTTTTTTCAGTGTTGTAAAACCAAAACAGAAGGCCTGGAGCAAGTGTGGGATCTGGACTGATCCCATCTGAAAAGCACAAGCTCCCGTTATCAGGGGATAAAGAAACCCTGGTTCCTGTGTTTGCTTTTTCACACCTCCTCCACACTGTTAACTCTCCTTCCTCTACCTTGTGCCTGCTCCCACTCCTTTTACTGCTCAGTCTTGCCCCAGACCACCCTCCCTGACTTCTGCTGCTGCACAGCACACTTGGACAGTGACTTTAGCCCCAAAGCTACACCTGTGAAAGCCAGCACAAGTCAGAAGCAAAGCAGGCCCTTTAGAGTAGAGATCACACAAGTTAGTTGCCTCTGATTTGCACATATGTGTATTCCTGGTATTATATGGATAATGGGCTTTAATTATTAATTACATCATTCAAGCAGTATTGTTTTCTTTTGACAGTCTGAGACCCAAAAGTTCTGTTCTTGCAGAACTGGCACAGACTATTGGAGGAGGAATGTGGATCCCTTGGCTAAACCACCTTCTCTCATCATTAAAAACATTCAGGAGGCATTCAGGAGATTTAGCAGCATCATTTCCACTTGTTTTATTAAAAGTTTAAATCCCTGTAACTACTTTCAAAATGTCAGCCTTTCGTTGTGTTACAGAAAGCTTAAGGTTCCCAGGAATCCTGTGACATCCTCTTTCATGCTCAGAGAGATGAGAAGACGTTTTAAAACAGCTGCTTCAAAAGTTGATATCATCTTAAATTAAAGTTTAATTATCTATATTTGTTCTCGATTTCAGCTAGATGAAGTCAGGACACTACAGACAACATTCTCTTGCCTACATTTTGTTGTCATTGCTGCTGTTGTGTATGCCTGAATGTGGACATCATCTTTCAGGAGGCTTTAGTCCAGGAATGCTTTGCCTCATCCATTTCCAAACTTAGTAGAAAAAAAAGTCTCTGTGCTCCACGTGCAAGTGCTGTGGAGACTCATGAGTCTTTGGCTGGGGCTCTTGGCAAAGAGATATGATGGATGTTTCTCAGACGTGATGGCCCTGACTTTCAGCATGGCCTCTTACACAGCACTTGCCTTAGCAGGATTCAGGGACGTCCCTGCGTGCTCCTGAACAAAAGGCCTAACGAAGCACCAGTGCGGTTCATCTAATAGCACAGCAGAGTACGAGACCCAGGGGTTGTTCTGGGCTTCAGACTGGCCCTCTTATCCCGACTGACCTACCGTAATTAAATGCTGTGTCAGACACTTAGATTACCACCTAGGATGATACATCCTTCCTCTTCTCTAGGTGAAGGGAAGTTGTTGCGAGTATACTTGAAATTACAAGACCTCCTGACCTTGTTAATGTATAGAAACCAGTAAAGTAGGACGTTTAGTTTTAACATTAACCATCACTTGTGTTTCACTAGATTTTATTTTTCCCGTATTTCACTGCAATGTATATAATTTCATTTATACTCTTTTCCTAACTACCCTCTGACATCTTACCCACTGGTAAAACATCTTGAAACCTGTAACTCCTTGCCTAGTGGAGATAAAACAGGCCTTGGACAGTCTGGCAAACTCCGAGTACATCCCTGATAACAGGGACCTAAAAATGCAAGACAAGTGCCTGAGAAGACGCCAGTGTCAAGAAAAGCGACTGGAAGCCGGTTTAAACCAACCTCCTCAAAACAAACAGGAGCTGAAGGAGGGATGAGGTCACTCCATGACCATGTATGGACATGGGAAACCTAAAGTTCAGCTAGCAGACAGTGTGAGGAAGGTGATGTGGACCACCAAGGTGGGGAGAAGACCCTCACTCTATTTTTACTACGCACTCTCAGACTATGTAAATGAATTCTGAGAACCCATTAGCATAAGACTGTCTTTTCTAGGAAACCTGATGCATACGTATGCTTTTTGTGTATATTAGTCAGAGAGTTTTGTTAGTAAGCGTGGCACTCATGGTGGAGTGATCCCCAGTGCTGCCCAGCGCTGCGAATAAAGAATCCCTGCTGAACAACAGTTATACTCAGTTCTGACTGTGGAGTGAAGCTCTTTGTTTCACAGGCATTAGCTGTTGTGTATGCCACAAACCCCTTCTTTCCTTGTCCACACCAGCATATATTACAAGTTCTTGTTTTCCCGGGAAGGATCCCCGGAATTAGCAACCCTGCCTTACGCTTCACACCCCACCAAGATGAGTCGCACAAAGGCCCACATCCCCTGGAACTCACCAGACGGGATCCTTCACTCCCAAACACTGCAACATGAGCAACAGTGTCCTGCTCTCCCGTCACCTGGGCCTCCAGGGTCAATGGGACCTCCACCGAGCTGTGAGGCTGGACAATCCCCCACGGCACGGGGCTGGAGTACCACACAGAAGTGTCCTCCTTGTGTTCCTGTAAGGGACAGAGTCAAATGCAACACACAGGAGTGACCTTTGAGGAAACTTTGAACTCCTCAACATCTACACAATGGCAATTCACACACATTTTCAAAAATCCCCAGGAGAAAGCAGAAAGGTACAAAGCAAGATGCAAGACTTGTATGGGCTTAGCATCCTCAGGGGGTCTAAAAGCTGCTGCACCCACAAACACCCACTCCTGGGCTGGCAGCCTCCTTGCAGCAACTTTTCACAACCCTCTATGTTCTCCTGCATGAAAGCACCCCAAAGACTAGAATATAAACTGCTTCCTAAAAAGTTTAAACTGTTTCCTGAAGTTTATACTCAGGTAGGTTCCTGTCTAACTGCTTCCTGAAGTTATATTCAGGTAGCTTCCTTTTCTCAGCAACCTTTAGGTTTGAATATAAACCAGCAAGGTCTTATCCAAACCCTTTTTTCCCCTAATAAACCCCTTGATAACATCTGAGGGCAGGAGGCGGATGCAATGCCAAACCTGAGGGAGAACCCTGTAGCAGCCTGGAAGATTGCTGTCATTCACAAGGGTCAGCATCTGCTGATAAGGGAATTTTAGAAAGCACCGTCCAAACATCACGACAGGGTTGAGTACTCACAGCGGAGGAACCACGCATCTAGGCAAAGAGATGACCAAAAGGGAATTAGAGATACCGAGAGAATGTAGAGTTCGTTTGCTCCCCAAGTAGCATGAAATAGAGCATAACACATTTGTCAAATAGACACTTAATACCCCTACAGCGATAAATCACCTTTAACTTCTTCTGACTCAACCACCTCCTGTAAAGGTGGGGCAAAACCCTGGGACTCAGCCTCGCAGAGGCTGCCAAGTGCCCAGGCAGCGCACAGTGCCCTGTCCCAGAGCTGCCTGATCAGCTCTGCCCGCTCTTTGCCCCAGGAGGCTTGCAAGGACCCTCCCAACAGTCCCAGCAAGGCGTGAGCTCTGGGGGAGCCTTCCCACTGAGGACCAGTGCTCACCAAGGCTCAAAGAACACAAGACTCCAGTGTCTCAGTGAAAATGACTCCCTCCTCTCCCACACCGCTGTTGCCCTGCCTGAGAACTCAGCCCTTTGCCCCAGCGATGGAGGGCACAAGCCACCCCCTGCCTTAGGCAGTGGGGGATCACCCTCTCCCAGTTCCTGCACCCCCACGGCTCCATGCATTGTCTGTCCCCATTTGCACTTGTTTTACAAAACTGCAGCCCAGGCACTGACTGGATGACTCTGCCTGGGAGAGGGAACAGCACAGTGAACTCATCCCTCTTGTAATCAAACCAACACCCACTGCAGCACAACAGGATTGAATCTGGCTGCAGCAAGATCTTCTGGCTTAAGTCTGAGAACATTAGTGCTCAAAAGAACCAGAGGGAAGCAGAGAAACCTGAGCTCACCTTTCACATCAAGGACTATTTTCCCCTTCATACAATCGTGCTTTGAGCCTTCCCTCACCAGTCCTGCCATAAGCCCCTTTCCCATTCGCATGCACCTTCGTTAACTGACCCAGACACCAGCTCTCAGCAGGCTGCTCATTGCGGCCCAAATGAATGCTGTATTTTGGTTGCAACCCAGCACAAGTCCACCACTTGCGGGAAGGAGGAAAGATGGCCCTTTGGAAACTTATTACACCTCAAGCACCAAAAAACAGGCCAATAATGAATATAATTACTGTTCCCCTTAGTAAAAGGCTCAGGGCCGTGCCTGTCCGTGGAGTACAGGTGCTGCTTTCAGAACACTGCCAATCTCACATCTAGCTGGGCAGAACTAGCTCATTAAGAAACACTTGTCATTTGGAGATGGAGCCAGCAAACCACGTGCAAGGCAGCGTGGTGCTGGATGCACGAGGAGAGACGACGAGCTGCAAGGAAAGCGCTGATACCTGGCTGTGAGGAGCAGCGCTGACACCGCCTTGCCAACACCGCACACGTCCACCACCAGTGCCAGCTCGTAGCTCTTCACAGTGTTGGAACACAGGGTGACCTGGTGGGAGAGAAGAGCATCAAACACTTCATCACTCCCAAAAGCCATCGTCCATGTGTGCTGTCCTCCGGTTCTTGTTCCACGAGCAGGAGAGGGAGGATTTTGCCCTAACTCTTCTGCTGGTCCATGTACAGAGCACAGTTGCTGGGAGCAACAAAAGTCTTCTGACAAATCTGCTTTGTTAAATACACCTTGCCCTTACCAGGGCATATGTAAGCACGATTACATTAATGCTCTACTCACCACTGTATTAAAATTAAGGGACGAATTTTTAATCTCAACTACAACAGCATAAATCCAGAGTCAATCTGTTAACTTCAACAGATTCAGCTTTACATTGGGAAGCTGAGGGCAAAATGCAGCCCAGCAGGTGCTGTGCAGTTCATGGCTGCCAGACCTTTTTCAGTCCCCACTGGAGATCACCGTAGTGAATACAACTCATTCTGCTCTTCAGGAGACGATATATAAGACCAGGAAGAAAAGCAAACTGCTTTATATAATGACATCTCTCTTTTTAACAGCCACCACCTGTCCTCATCGTTCCTCTGCCCACTTTAAATCAGTGGGGCTCTTAGTGTGGGGATGCTAGGATCCGAGTCAAGACTAAGACCTTAGACAACACCTTTTTTTCTCTGTTTCATCCTAAAATGAGGTAGGTGGGAGATGATTACCCAGAGACAGCTACAGATGTTCCCACCAAGCTCCTGTAACCCTCCTCACCTGATAGTCAAGGTCACAGGCTCAGGGGATCCATTCACACTGAACCTGAATTCTTCTGTGAACTCCCCCAGGATGGCGGAACTGAAGGAGATCCGGATGACTTGCAGCCCGTCCGGCAAAATGATGCCCTCCTGGGGGAGGAAGGTGAAGCAGGAGCCCAGAGCTATAGCTGGAGGGACCAAGTTGAAGACAGTGTCAATGGCTCCTTTGTTAAACAGGACCACCTGCAGCAGCAAGAAAGCAAAATGGAAATACATAAGGAATCTTCCTTTCTTACAGAAGGCTGATTTGTCTTCTGATTAAGCAATTAACGTCTGTAAAAAGCAGAAGATGCTGTGTGCTGCTGCTTGGCAGAAGCCAAAGAAAATGCAACAGGACAAGTTCTGCCTTTGGGTTTTTCGTACAAAGCAGTGACAGCTTCATAGAAACAGTCACTCAGGGTTTATTCCACTGACGCAGAGCAGCCCACTTCGACTTGCAGTGCAGAGGAGCTGCTCAGCATCACCAAGTCGATTCAGACCTGTCCCTAAGAACAAGGAAGGGCAGTTGCAGCATTACTAGTGATTCATCACACAACTGATTCTGCTCCCGATGAGTCCGATCCTGCCAAGGGCAGAACATGTTGCAGCCAACAGGTTTACTGCATGTAGAAGACACCTCAGGGCAGCACTATAACCAACTTCAGAAGCACTCCCCAACTCTGCTACGGTATGTAATTTAGTTTTCTTATTTTTCCTTTAATGGGATACTTTCTTAGTCTTTGCTCAAACAGACGTGTCAGGAAAGGATGAGCGTGCGGTGCACAGCAGCTCTATCTATTCCAAAGAATTTCTCTTTCTTAAATATTCACAGCCACCATCTAAGACTTTACCGTTATCAGAATAAACTGCAAATTTAGAACTAAGCCGTATTTTGTTGAACACTTGAGAGATCTACTGCCTCGATCAAGTGACACAATCCCGTAGCACTTGTTGAGAGTCAGCTCTTCTCATGTTGGGTGAGAAATGCCCACAGCTGCTGCGAGTACCAGCACGCTGTCAGTCACCAACAAACCCACCCGAAGCAAAGCGGTAAAGGTTCTGATTGCTGCAGGGTGAAATCCTGCCATTTCCATGGACTTAACTATCTGCTTTGGATTTCTTTTCCCTAACTTTTGTCCTTGTAAAACCTGGTAGAAAAATTGAGACAGAAGCAGAGAGATGTCCCTTATTTTTTTAATTTTGCAGCTGCTGTTAAAAATATTCACGTATTCAAGCTCTGCAAGGGTAACCTGAAAACTACTCTCTCCTCTCTTGTCTTTTACACCTCAGTTACAAATTGCACTTAGGGATCCAACGCTGAGCTGAGGTTTACCTCCAGTCTAGCTGCTTAGTACAGCACTAACAGTATCATCTACTTAGTCACATTTTCTCAAGTCATGAAAATAATAAAACGATAATCAATAAAGTATCACCATTAAAAATGCATAGAGAGCACAATATTTTGGTAAGAAAACACCTTAATGTGTCCTTCCCTGCCACAGTCAAGCTTTTAAAAGTATTGCCTCAGATCTACCTCTTTCAGTTGCCCTATCTTATTTTTTTTGCAGAAGACTTGACACCATTGGCAGGGGGAGGCAAATATGTAGAAAATTCCTTTGCTTCATTTCCAGAAATGCTTTGCTCTTCATAGAGATGCAGCAAATCTGAAGAGTGGCGAGAGACTGGTCAGCAAGGGAAAGCACTCCCAGTTCTGTTGCAAGACACAGCTCTGAGCCAGGAGGCTGGACAGCTTTCCTCCAACTCTCAGGAACCAGCAGCACGCACTTAACCAAAAACTGGCTGCACTGGACTGGAGTTCAAACACAGTAAATTTGTTCCAGCTGCTTTTTAACAGCCCGGGTACAAAGGTGCATTGCATCCAGGGCTGAAACAAAAGCCTCTGAATATTTATCTTTTTGTCCCAGTGTTGCTTCCATGTGTCAAGGGGGTATTTTTTCACATGAAGCCTCCCAGCTGATCTCCAGGGAAGGTTGCCAAAAAGCAGGGATTAAGGCTTCACAAACAACATATGCACCTTTCAGATCCCATCAGAAGTATCCAGATTCTGGGAAAGCCCCCGGATTTGACTAGTATGTCAAATACTCCCTGCTCACAATGACCTGAGTTGCCAGAAATCCCACAGGTCCACCAGGCTCACTGCTGCCCTGGGAGCCATCAGGATCCCCCCCCAGCCCCTCAGAATCACCTCATAGCTGTGCTCTAATCCAACAAAAACCTTCCCGATGTCCAGCTGCTCAAAGCTGAAGTGGAGCCGAGGCCCTGTGCCTTCCCCTTTGATGCGCAGGGGCAGCCTGGTCTTGCGGCCTAGGGAGAGATTTCCACTTCAGTACGGTAATTCCCTCTGTTATCCTGGACTGTCCAGGCTGCCTCAGTGCTACTCCCTGACTCGGGGCTGGATGGGACCAGCTCTAGGTGCTCCAGGAGGAGATACAGGACTCTTCCCTTCCCTCAAGAGATATGCCTTGGGGCTGGATTCTAATTTCTAACCAACCCCTCGGGCTGGTTTCTCATTGAGCCATCAGTTTGCACCCTGAAAAAGCGATGCTGAGTTTAAAACACAATCTCTGAATTTCTTCCCATGTGCTTAGATGAGCTCTGAAATCCATTCAGTGAAGGCACAAAGCTCACAAAACAGAAGATAAAAATACGCCATCTATACTGATGCAATCAGAGACAAGAGAACAGGAGCCGAGAAGTACGAGCCCAGGCAAGGCGAAGCTCCCTGCTAACGGCAGTATGCACGTCTGAGACTGCCTCCAGCAGGCAGAGCGTCTCAGCCACTGCCTGTGCCTGACACACAGCTCCGTGCCCGGGGCTCCAGGGCTCACCTCCTGCAGTGGCACCTAAATAAGACAGGGCTTTGTGATCTCCAGAGAGAAGCACTCACCTATGCCCACCATGATACCGAGAGCTCAGCTTTGTAAAGACACCTTACCTGAAGCACGCTGAACAGTTATGGAAAACCTCACTGCTGAGGTCAGAGAAGCCATAAACATACTGCTAATACACACACCCCTTGCTGCAAAGGAACTGAGACTGCAAGGCTTATAGCTAAACTCTAAGATGCTCATTTTCTTCCGTAAGCCTGCTAAGATGACAGTGTGGGATCTTTGTCTGAAGGATGCTCTGAACCACTGGAGCAGCCTCAAGTGCCTGAATCCTGGCCACTGTAGCTCTTTGGCCTCTACAGGCACCTGGCAGCAGAGCAAATGCTGGCAAACCCACGGCATGAAAACCTATCCCTTCACTGCCTTGGTTGTTCTGGGATCAGTGATCCAGGCTTGTAGCGACACATCCTGAGGGCTGGCCTTGGACAGGAGACCACCTGGAAACCGCAGGGACAGTGGGCACGTACCAGCACCCTGCTGACCACTGACCCTTCCTACCAACTACACGAGAACCGAGTGGGCTGCAAGACTACTTGTGCCTCCACTGTGGGCAACAGAAGCAGGAGAAAGGAGCCGTACCTGAGATGTCGCAGTAGACCGTTTGTTGATAGACTCTGGCTTCTCGGGGTCTAAAGATCACATTAATTTCAGCTGAGGAATTTGGCCAGATATCTCCCTCCTGAAACAGAAGGAGACAGCAAACCATTTGTCTTCAAATGTCACATTTCTTGTTTTCAACCACAGTCCTGTAGCCTTTATTTAGAGCATCAATGAAGAGCAGGGAACAAGCAACACTTATCAACAAAATTTATGGGAGTTTGGAAGCAGCTGCAAAAAAACTTTCTAAGTCTCTTACCTTTACTGGCATCTGGTAGAGGCGTTTTGTTAAATTAGGGCTATAACGAAGCAACCAAACTGGCTCACACTCCAGTAGCACCTCAGGAGCCAGCGGTCTGCCTGGGCTACGTGTTCTCTATAGGATGGCAGTTGAGTCAGAGCATGGAGAACCACCATGGATGGTAACCAGGACAGATGTAAAACTACGCAGTGCTGTGAACATGGTATTGCAACACTTCTGGCTGAAACACTTCTGGCCTCAGACAGGCTGCAGCTGGCCGGTGCCATAAAATACAGATGGTGGATGTATGATGGTACAGCACAACCACTCCAGCTGTCGTATCCTGGTTTTGCTACAGCATAAGCAAGGTGATACGGGAGGGGATGGCACACCGTGACTCACAGCTGTCTCTCTGCAAGAGCCCAACCGTAAATACATGCAGATCCTATTTCTCCCTCAGCCCCTAAATAATGAGAATCTGCTAGATCTCCACCAGTCTGAGTAAGAAAAAGCTGATCTTGAAAAGCCGGGCACCACCAACTGCTGGCCAAATCACCTGCTTTGCTTTGCAGAGGGGGAAGGCAGTGGAAGGAAATCACTGCTCAAAGCAGTCAAAGAAACAAAAGACAGAGCTGGCAACAGAAGTACTAAAATGACACTCAAAGTGCATCCTGTCAGCTCAGGGCACTTAGGAGAAAGGCAGTGCCAAAGCCAACATCTGCCTCTTTCCATAAATAACTGAACCCACAGGGAGCTGTGGGATGGACCACGGCTCCCACTGGAGATGGTGTCTTCTGCCAAAAAACAAAGTGCTCTGCAGTAGCCTCTCATCTGGATGGGGAACAGCTTGGTTCCCCAGCTGAGGTGCAGATTTGCAGCAACAATCAACACTGTTACCTCCTGGCCCAACCTCTGGATCAACAACAGTAGCACCTTCGCAACCTGGACATCTTGAAGACCACCTCCATCAGCTCAGAGTTCACACGTGACACTGAAGAGTCACTACCAGGCAAGGACAGGACAGCGATGACTTGTCAAGGTCAGTGTAACAGTAACAAGTCCTCGTCCTCCCTCTCCTCTGGTTGCCATTTCCAAGGAGTCAGCTCCCACAGGTCTGCAATGTGACTTACAGCCGAGCTGTGGCGGGGAGGATGCAGCAAACAGCAAGGACTTTGTCCTTTGGCAGCCACCTGGGCCTCTATCACAGCTGCCTCTGCTGACATAACACGTGTAGATGCAAAAATAAACCAAATTTGAGATGTGCTCAGAAAGTCAGAGCTGTGTATCAGCTTGTTTCCCATAGGCTTGGACAACTGCTCAAAATGTTCTCGGTCACACGGTAATTCCAAAATCATGCCTCCTCTTTTTTGTTATTATTTTCATCAGCAAGTTAACCCTATACAGACTGAAGTGACCTGCTGTAGCTTCTACAGATTGCAGCACCTGAAAATACTGGCAGCTAATGGTCCACTGACACAACAAAGCTTCTGCACAAACCCTGCAAAGCCATCCCACCCAGAAAGCGTTTCCAAGATTACTCTCCCTCCACCAGCTTCTTAACCTCTGGAAGCAATTATTTCCTCCTGTCACCTGTTACAAGGATTTCATTATTTCTGTGGGGAGCTCCCACACATCACGGCTGAGAGGTGGGAAGAAGAGAGCAGCCACTTTTGGCCAGAAGGTCTGAGGCAGCAAGGTCCCATCTCTGGGGGGCCTCTCCAGCAGATTTACATGGCAGTGCAAGAAGGGTGTCTGCCCAAGCTAAAAGTTACAGGGCTGTCACTGGAGAGAAGGTTGTGGAAGCCAGCAGCAGTGGATTTTTAGATTCTACATTTGATAAAGAGGAGAAAATACTTACTACCATTTGATGTAAAGACACCCATATGCCAGGGGGAAAGACAGGCATGAGCAAAACTGAATGTGAACCTGATTGTTCCATAAATAATGGAATTAATGGAAATCAAAAGGTTGATAATGCTGGACAATACAGAAGGGGAGAGACTCATGCAGTAGCCCACTTATATTCAGTCCTAGAGAAAACTGCGTAACATTAACACAGACATTCAGGAAAGGTTTCCACTCGAGAGTTGAGGCCACGCTACCCTTTATGTCCGTATGTCACTACATGGAGTACCAGGACTCGGCGCTGTGGGCAGCTGGACTTCTGGACCTCACCTTAACGCACTTCAGGAGCTCAAGAGCAGGCTAAGCTAGTTGTGGAGACACAGTCCGACTGAAAAGCAGCAGGAGCCCTGGGAACCACTCCAAAACCAGCTCTGACACACCGCAGCGTGCTCTTAATGCTCAGCTGATCAGCTCCCACGCTCTACAATATTCCCACCACTCTGACACAACCTCTTGGTCACATCATGCTGCTGTCAGCTATAGTGGTGTGAAACTGCAGCTGTGTCAACATTGGTGGCTCTCAGACTTATATGTGATATAGGAGTAACTGAGAAGAGAAGATGATCCCCTTCCTTGAAAAAAAAAAAATAGTTTCACCTATTTTAAAAGGAAGAAGAGGTTGAGATTATCCTAGGATTTACTCCAAGATGAAAAGGGATTTTGCATTGCTCGGACAGTGGCCATTCTTCATCTCAGACCATGCAAATACTCAGAACCAGGGCTCTGGCTGATTGAAGGATATGGCGTTTTGCTTGCATAAACAGAAAAAGCAAAAAAATTTCTGTACCTATGTGCAATGAAAGTCAAAAAGTCTGTTTAAACCTGCCAGCCTTGTGTCCAGGCTCACAGATGACACTGGAAGGGAGATTCAGCCATGGTATCCATCCAGGTTATATGAAGAGATTGATATGTCTGTGATCAAACTTGGGTTGAATTTGGCCTCCTTCAGAGGACCATTTCATTTCTCAGGTCAATATGTGAACTGAGAGTGCTCTGATATCCTTTGTTAATCCCCATACGCTACGTGTAAACTGTGTCCTTACTCATAATTATCGATAGCTCTCAGCAGTGTAAGGACACTTATGAAGTGCCCTTAATTTATAGCCCTTGCAGCAGAGCTCAGCTTTAGGCAGCCTCTCGCTCTGTCAGGAGCCCACAGAAATGCTTTTTGCAACAAGCTCTCACAGCCTCACTAGAAACCTGGTGTTTTCTCTCGGCACATCAAGCCAGCTGATGCAGGGACCTGCCAAGTGACCTCAGCCAGGGAGGAGAAGGAAGGGAGCTATCGCTTACCAGAGGCTCAAGGGTGAACACATCGTCAGAGAAAAGCATGGAGTCTCCTTGCGCCTTTGCCCGCTGGTCCTGGAAGGGGCGGGAGAGAAAGGAACGGCGTTCTTGGAGAGCGGGCTCCACCTTGCACTCCCTCAGACAATGATCCATCTCGTCCTCTTTCTGCCTCTGCAGCCTGCAGCCACGGGGAGAGACAAACCAAGCAGATAATTTAATGAGCAACATATTTGCAGAGACTCGTGTGAGCGCAGGGGCAGCAAAGCGCTCGGGGAGGAACAGCAGCAGCTCAGCAAGGGGCTGACCCCAAGCTGCGGGGTCCCACACGGATCAGATTATCACTTGCTGTTCACGGGCACGGCACGTAGTTTTACTCCATGCTTACAAGCTCAGCGGAGGTTTCTGAAAGCCAGCAGCCCTCGAGAGCCTCCCGGCTCAAAGTCTCTGCCACAACGGATGGAGAATCCACCAACAACCCCAACTGGCTTTTCCTACCACAGAGCTGCTTGGGGGAGGCAGATCAAGATGAAGGAGCACCCACTGCAGGGCTTCACTGGCAAGGGGAGACGCAGCTGGGTTTCAGCTGCAGGCTACTGGCATCACTCTTTTCTTCCCCTTTGGACCTGCAGGGATAAGCAAGCTAAATGTGCTCTCTGTGCCCTATACCGCCTTCCACCAGAGGATCCCAGAGCACTGTAAAAGCAAACCAATGAATTCAGGCATTGCATCACTTTGGTGAAACCAATGGCTTTACATGCATGGAAATAGAGGCCCTGAGAGGGGAAGGGCGTTGCCTAGCATCACCCACTAAAGAAGTCTGGACCAGCATCTCTGAATCCAAACCCTTACATGTAGCCTTGAACCACCTTATCTTTTTCCTCTTTTTGGCCACCTCTGTAGGGCTTTGACGCAGTTAATCTCTCCCTTACTTGGTAGCTGTAGCAGAAATTATTCTAGTGTTTAAAGATCACAACCAAGAGATAAGGGAGCACAGCTACAGAGCAGTTGCTTCCTAGCTGGCATATCACTGTCCCCTCTGCACGCTCCAGTCCCTGGCCATGAAGAACCAGCAGGTGACAACTCTGGGGGGATGAGTGGAAGGCTCCACGTATAGCAGATCGAGGCAACGTAGTATAAACAGGATAGCAATCATCACTCAGCTAAATTCAAATACAGTTCAAAAGGAAATACGGTCATGGACGTTACTAGCTGTACACAGACAGAGCCTCAGGCAAAGGCTGGCACCAGCGCCAAAACCACTTGCTTTGGCTCGCTCCCCCTGGAGTGCAGTGGGAAATGTTTCTCCATGGCTGACCTACAGCGCTGCACGTGAGGAGGGCTTACAGCCACCGAGGAGCAACCCTCAACTCAACCTCCATCAACGACAATAATTCCACCATTACATCCCAGAAAGTCCTGCAGGAGGGAGACAGAGCAAACCCCTGGATAGACCTTCTAATGATCCAGATCTTTTGGGGTCACAGCCCAGAGCAGGGTCCTGCACTGCCTCCTCTCATGGAAAAAGCCCTCTCTGCTCTGAGATCTCAAAAGCTTCTCTGACAGCAGGACAGTGGCCTTGGAGCTATGACCATCCTTGAGATTGCAAGTAGGAGGAAAAAAACATCCTGATCAGACTCTAGGACATAATCTGGCACGAGATCAAATGTAATTGGAAAAGAATCAGGTTGAAGTGAACTGTGGGGAAACCTGGTTGCCTCTGAGGGGAAAGAGGATCACTCAGGGTCCAGTCTGAGACAGGCAGGCGAGAAGAGAGCGGTAAAGGAACGGTCCAGGCAAGTGCCCAGAGAAGGTAATGAGATTTTCTTTTAACGCACTGAGCTTGCATGGAAGTCACACACTGTGTAATTAAAAATAGAGAACAGAGGAAAACTAGTTTTGGCCTTCAAGGCATTTTTGACCTAATTATGTTGATCTTTATTGGCTCAGAAGCCCTTAAAAAGTGCTCCAGTTTAAGGCAGTTTCCTGATCAGCTATGAGCTAACTCCTATACACCTACATTCATGCAAGTCTGAAAAGTCCCACAAGGATTCCCTTAATCACCCAAACTTTTAAGTGTCATTTCCAGTTCATCCCCCCACGCTATAAGTGTTTCTCTGCTGCCTGAAAGGGGAATTTCAAAGCTTCACCACAGGCACCCTTTGAAGAACCTGCCCCATCTCTCAGCACCATGAAGACACAGGCTGCTGCACCCCAAATGCGCTCTGTCCTACCTGTGCTGCCCTACCTTCCCTGCAGAACCCTTCACCTCCGAATTCTCCCCAGTCTCTGAGGAAGGGTAGAAATACCTCGTTGTGCTGGAAACCGGGACAGTGCAAGGCAATTCAACATCCTACAGCAGGATGGCCTCAACTTGCTGGGCCAACGAAGCACTTTACCTGCACATTACTGGAGAAGGAGCCTGCCACCTTATCAAAGCTGGAGTGGAAGAAGCTGCAGTGAATATCATCAGTTATGCTACCTGTAGCTATGTTAAGTGCTGCTACTCAGTGCAGTCCCAGGTAACGAGTGCTGACACTTTCCTCAGCCTCATGGACCCTCCATAGCCAGGGGCCTCTGGACCTCAGTGGTTTGGTGCTCCCACAAAGCAAATTTGCTCTCTGAGGAAATCCAGTCATTGCAATCAGCCTTTCCTCCCCAAAACACCATCCTCAGCTGGAGTATGGATGGAGCTGGAATGGGAGGCACTGAGCTCCATTACCCTAAAGCCCAGGGACACGTAACCTGATGCCGTAGATGGTTTACTTGTCCTAAACCATTCAATGCAACAACACCCCTTGAGGCCATACGTTAGTTTTACCCTTGGGCAGTGTATCTTACTGAAATGAATCTTTCAAACAAACCTCAGCTTCTGATAATCTTCCTCTGCCTGAGTAACAAAAGCCTTCCACTGGAAGTGGACTATGATTTCACTCCGATTGTGGATGACCACAGATCTGTGGTTTGACAGCGTGAGGTAAGTCTTCTCAACTGTCAGGGAGCTCCTGGCCAGCCCGATGTTGACATCTACAGCTGCTCCATAAAGGCTTGTGTGAATATCTTCACCCGGAAAAAAGCATAGGGGAGTCTTTGCTCATCTCACTCGCTGGTCGAAGTACGAGGAACAAAGCAAGCCACCAGTAACAGAAGAAATTGTTACAGCTTTTACCTGTATTAGCAGTTCCACAGATCAGCACATTTATCACATCCTGACAGATGCCCGTCTACAGAATGAGGATGTCCTGGGCATCACCGTCAGCACCTTATTTCTGGGTGTGTTTGTAGAGATTTATCCCCAAGGTCACAGTATTTACAGTGAGATTTTTCAGATGTGCTCAGGAGGCCTTTGGGTTGCCATCCCACTCAAGTCACAGGGAATTCTGCATCCAAGTCATTCGGGTGACTCTGAGGAGTCCCACCTCAGTCAGGGCTTGCCCAGTGTTGTGTCTCTCCTGATCCCTTGTTGCTGACAAGCAAAGATGCCTGGGGGCACGCGGGCAGGAAATGGAGGTTCGGAGGAACAACTGACAGCCCAAGGCAGGATGGGACACAGAAGAGAGCTTCACTGTGTTGCAGAAGCAGTGCCCTCACTTGCTGTGGGTTTTGAAGACATGTCAAAACGAGACTGGTGGGGCACGGCCCACCCCAACCTGCCCATTACAGTCCTGCAAGCCCATTTCCTCAGCTGGGACCCTGTTGCTTATGCCTGAGTCTGCAAGTCTACGCTGCGTCTTCCCAAGCCATTCAATGACCAGAGCGAGGGCATCTTTGCTTTCCACCTCAGACCCAGCTGAAGAGGAGAGTGTCCCGGGCTGTGCACATCAACTGACTAACGACTGGAGCCTTGCTGGAGTACCTGCCAGCACGTCACCCTCCCGAACAGACTCCCACCAAAGGCTCCCTCATTTCCAGAGCTTTCAAACCTTCCTTCTTCCCAGCCAAGTAACTCCTGGGAGTCAAATGAGCTCAAACTTCAGTACCAAGCCCACTCTTCCTCTTGCAGGCAAGTGTTCCCCAAACTTGCAAACAGCAAACATCAGACATGCTCTCTAGAAACGGCATTTCGGTGGAGTGGTGCTTAAAGCCTCAGAGCCAGCCCCAATAGACAAGTGCCATAGCCTGGAGAGCATCCATCTGCAAAGGCAGAGCCTCCTCCTCACTGCACAGGTCACAGCAAGGCAGTCAGAGAACGGACCTGCCTTTAAACAGCTACCATGCAACAACACAGGGAGAGAGCTGGATGTGCGCTGGGTGGACTCCTGAAATCCTAAGCCAGACACAACACGGCAGAATCACATTGATTCCAGGGAAAAAAAAAAAAAAAAAAAGGAGCCCCCTCTTTTGGGGGGGCACTGGGGAATGAAGCAAGACTCACCCTTAAAACAGTAGATCTCTAGAGTCATTCACTCATCTCCACACACAGAGAATTCAGGCTTCATGCCTGTATAGCCTCAATTTCTCTGCTCTTAAGGGAGTCTGGAGTGGTAGGGATTTGTGGCCAGAGATGAGTTACGTTGCGAGGACAGCAGCAATGTTTACAATGACTGGGCAATCTGCTTTCTATAATGGACAACTTGGCATACAAAAATAACTGATGTTCAGGAGGGTTACAGAGGTGGGTATGCTTTATAAGCATTGCCTCTCCCTCCACTGAATCCTTGGCATATATTGGCAAACAAAGGAGCCAGGAGCCAAGAAATGGGAGACATGCACAGTGCTTCGAGCTCAGGTTTATGGAAACACGAGCCAGCACTCTACAACGATCAAGATGACAAACTACTGCAAAATAAACACCACGAAAACTATCATCGTCTCACTGTCTAAACTCATGGCCACATGCGTCTTGAAATACTGGGTATAGTTCTGATCTCAAAAAACAAGCTGAATCATTTGAAGCTAAATAGAGAAGGGCAGAAGGAACAATTAAAAGTATGAAGCAGCTTTTATAAGAAGATTGAATAGGACTCCTCATCCTAGAAATCATATGGGAGATAGATGGGAGAGACTTGTAAAAGCATGAATGGCCTGGGAAACATGAATAAGGAAAAACTGGTCACTATTTGTCATAAAACAGGAACCTGAGGGCCTGAAATAATGTTATTAGTCAGAAATTACACAAAAGTGGTAGCACTTTTCCAGGGAGTATTCCTTCCTTTGGAACACACTGCCACAGGAGGCTGTAGAGGCTAACAGCTGTAAATCCAGAGAGCAACTGGACAAATTCTTTGAAGATAAAGCCATCAGAAGCTATTAAGCAGTGATGAGAATAAAGCCTCCAGCACAGAAAAATGCTAACTCTAGAGCCCACGAGGGAGAAAGCATATGCACTGCCTGTTTCTACACAATTTGCTAAACATCCCCTATTGCTGCTCTCCCAGGGAGGAGCTGGGGACGCAGCCACCCTTGCGGTCCTGGCTGCAGGCACCGAGGACTCTTCTGAAGGTTGGACGGTTTGCTGGAGCACCTTCTACCACAGAGAGCATTCGGCATCGTTCTGAATACATAAACCCACAAATCTCTGGGTCCAGGAGAGCGTGCACAGCTGCCAGCGAGTCAGGAGGAGCCACGGATCTGTCTGCCAGGCCAATGAGCTGACACAGAGAGCGGACCTGCCAGGGTCGGCTACGGGCGGCTGCAGGCTTCATGTCTTGGGTCTCAAATTAGATGTGACATTTCATTTAAGACTCTTGGCTCTTTAATATATAAGTTTTTTAAAAAAAAACCCTCTGTACTGTAACAGCGACATAGCACTAGGTATTTCACTTGACAGGGTAATGTCCATGGCGTGTGGTTTGGGATGCTTGGCTGCCATGAAAGCGCATTTACTGAATCTAGATGTATCTGCCCTATCGTTATTTACACAACATGATCTTATTACAGGCTGTCAACTCTCTCATTCTTACATGCTTTTGATACATTTCCTACAGGTGGCAGGACACAGCTTTTTCTCTGCAACCTGAACAAAGCAATGCCTGAACTTGAAATTAAAAGCTAGACTTTTTATAGAGCAGTAGAGCAGATGCTTTGGGTTGTGCACTCCTGAGCAATGCTCTTTGACGCAGCAGAAACACCACTGTGTTTTATCCCAGCATCCATCTGCGTGACTACGGACACAGGTATCTGAGCACACCATGATAACTTTTCACTATCTTGAAGTGAGAAATATAGCATTGGGTCACCCTCTGTGGGGCTCCTGTTGTGCAGGGAAACAGACAAAGAGAGAATTTACAGAACAGCTAAAACATCTTTCTGAATTCTTCTAATACTGCATGATCATCCTGGTGCAAGGGGGAATAATTTTCAGAGCAGTACAAACTGTTCTTAAACAGAAAGACAGATTTTGTTTAGCCTGAAAGTATAGATCAATGAATGGATGAGCAAACCCTTGAACAAGATTTCAAAACAAATTTCAGGTTTTATGAAGAACGCTTTCCTAGTATTCAACAGCTGGTACTTTCCTTCATTGATTACTGCTCTAAACATTAGGAAGCTGGTAGCCAGATTGATTAGACTGAACAGAAACAAAACAGCACCCTGATGCATTTTGTCTTCACCAAGACATATTCTTCCTCTATCCCTGTGTCTCCCTCTCTGCTGAATTTGGATTTTAAATCTTTTTAGGAGTGAATGACAGTCAAATTTGGAATATTTAGGTAGCATGGAAAGCAAGTGTAATTTCGTTTGCCCAGTTTGTCAGAAGACAGTGCCTTGCTCTCATCTCTTCTATGAATGCAGCTGGAGAGAGACAGGTCCTGCTGCTTTTTCACTGAAAATACAAGCAAGCAATGAAAGCAGAGCTCTTCACTCAAAAGGATGTTACTGTACCCCCATATCGACCTATGATAAGTAATTCTTTTGCTCCTGCTACTATCATACCCAGCTGCCTCCACTGCCGGCATATCCTTGTTTTTCAAACAGCATGCAGAGGTCTCTGTTACCACTTCACCGCCGAAGAAGCGAGTCACTTCACCAGGCTAAGCGACCTCTGGAAAGCTGGAGAAGTCACCTACAGCCTGATCCAGCCCCCCCACCATGTGGTTTTTGCTGCGTCTCCCACAGAGCTACCACTAGATCAGAGTCAGGAGCACTGCTCTGAGTTGTTTCGCTGTTGGGAAGCTAATGGCTTCACCTACAAGATGCACTGAGTCTCCGCCGGCCTGAGAAAGGCCGTCTGTCCGTCCCCACGCTTGTATTTCCAGCCCTAGAGCAAAATGCAGAGCAGCGACAGTCATTTGTAAGTGCTTCTCCGAGGTGGTGTTCAGGAGCTGCCTTCAGACATCATTAAACCATCACGTTATTTACTCCAGACCTCGTTTATAAACCTCACCACTAAATAACTGCTGCTGCTAACACAGGTGTTTCTAAAGAACCATTCCCAGGCTACAACAAAGCTCAGAGCATCCTCGTCATTACTGTGGCCACAGTTATTGCTGTAACAGTCAGAGTCCCCAGTGTGGCCCCGGCCTCGGCAAAACACCCACTGAGCCCACGCAGCACAGTGCAAGAAGAGGGTCTCTACCCCAGAGGCCCTGCAAGGAGCCGTAAGACAACAGATGGGGATGAAAAGGGAGGTGGAAAGCAGTGACCAGCCAGCAGTGCTCCACAGGACAGGCTGCAGGCTCTTCAGACAGCTCTCCTGCACGTTAAGTTATCTCCTCTGCAGTCAGGCTCTCGCTGTGACTCCTTCTGTGACCGAGCACCCACAGCATTCCCCATCACCCCCTCTGCACTGTGCTTAGGAAGAACTGTTTGCCTCCTTCCAGGATGAAATACTCTGGCACAGGAATATCTGGGAGCCAGCACGGAGGCTTCGTCCTGCCCAGCATGAAGGAGCTTCGCAGAATGTATTGAAAAGGACGATGAAACCGTCGGATGATGAAAGACCACTGCCGCATACCCAGGATGCCACGGGCTATTTTTAACCATTATTGCTACTACAGTAACGATACGATGGGGTACCTGACTGGCTGAAACATTGCTTTTGGCCATGGGGAAAAGAGTGCAGGAACTTTCATTCTGATTGCCTGGCAAAGACATGCCCAATAGACCACGTAATAAATCAGTCACCCTTCAAGCTGCTCTTCTACTTCTCAGCAGATGCTGATCGATCCACAAGGAAAGGAGGCTAATGAATGGTCAGTTCTGCCCTGAAACACATCCACCGGTAATGACACTTCAGAACATGTCAGTGATTTCCACTGATGATAGAGTAGACAAGCTGAGGTCAAGGATGACCTGCAAAGAGATGAAAACCACATTCTTCCAGAAATCTTTCATGTGCTAAAAATGGGGTATGCAGCGTCACACAGAAGTCTGTTTCCGTGCATGCCTGAGGATGAACAAAACAGCCAGAAGGAGATTTTTAACTTCCAAGTGACCCTCCTAGTACATATATCCCAGTCTGTGCTCACGCAGTCAACTCCATGGGTTGCTGGAGCAGGCTTTTTGTTCGGAGAGGTGTTATGGAGTTGTGGAGCTACAAAGCTGTGCAAAGAAACCTCAAGCAAATGAAGCACAGATTTAACTCCCCTTCATCTACCCTCAAAGTGACAGATCATCTCTCTTGAAACACAAGGCCTTGGAGAGGGGCCATACTCTGCAAGGAGCAGAACGACCTTATCAAAAACAGTATAAGAAAAATTCATTATTACAAGCAGTTCTAGAAGAGGGGAACAAAGACAGGAAACAGTTGTTACCTATTAGCTGTTTTGACAGAAACGAACACTTTGGAGACCAACTAGACTCACCCATTAATCTAAGTGATTTGAACTATAAAAGCATATAACCAATCAGTTGTATAAAGTATTAGTTACCAATCCTCGGTCTGTTGCAGTGCTGCTACTATTAAGATGCAAAGACAACATATAATTGCACAAACTCCTATTTGCACTTCTTTTGCCTACAATATACGACTTCCTCCACTCACTTTGAAGCAGATGTACAAGAACATACAAGTTTGACAGAAACCATCCACACTGCTGGGAATTCTCACAAGCGAAGGAAAAAAAGCACAACGTGCACTCACCACCTATGACAGGCAGAAAGAAAAATCCCTTTGCAAAGGTTTTAAATGCCTGATAGACCAAGGAAAATCTAGAGAAGCCTCTTGTACGGCATTCTGGTTTACACTTTAGGATAACACGGGAAACAAGATGTTCTTTAAAAACTGTAATAATGTAAGAATACTGTAAGTTTCTAACCATCTGCCAGCACTAAACACAAATAAACAAGAATTACATCGGTTAGTGCACTACAGTGAAGCTTTGGATTCAAAAGGGCCTGCTGCTTAGGAAGTGGAAGATTTCCCCACCTCTTAGCACTTGTAAGCAGCTACTATAAATCTGCCTGGTGTGGAAGGAATGGAGAAGTGCATGAAGATGAACAACTGCAGGCTGGAGTGGCAGTGGCACACAGCGGTGGCCGTCAGAAGCTCAAGGTCTGTTGCCATGAATTTAGCTCAACAGTAACTTAACGCTGCTCACGGCAACGTCAGAGTCCCTGTAAACACTGGCACAAGACTAAGATTAAAACCAGAAAATGGTTTCGGTATTCCCACCCTGGTATCCTGCACAATACAGGGACGACTCAAGTATGCAACGAGGTAGGGAGTTTGCTCAGACAAGTACTGAGCCTCCTCCATTCTGGCTGAAGTCAGTGCAAATTGAGAACACTCAGCAACTTGTTTGAGTGATCTCAGGAATGGAAAATGCAGCACAACAAGGGCTAAACCTCAGTTAAACCCTGCTGCCTGTCCACATGCCTCAGTGGATTTACAAAGGAGAAAAAAGAGAAAGGAAAAGGCTTGATCTAGAGACTACATCAATAGGATTTTCATTTCATTTTCAAACAAGTTCCTGGAAGCCACTGATTGCAATGCCAGCCTTGCAAGACAGATGACAAGACCCTTGGTTGAAAGGGGGTTCTTAAAGGAAAGAGAACAGAGCTCTGCAAAGGTGGTTGTTTTCTCCAAAGCCTACACAAAACCACAGATGACTATCACAGCAAGGCAGTGCTTTTCTCGGATGCTTTATCCTTGTGGGTAGCTGAGATGTTCAGATGTGCTGGCACGTCCATGCTACAGTTACTTATTCAACCTCAAACAGCAGTAAACAACCAGGGCTGGGATTTCATGAGATTCCTGCATGTGTTCAGTGACCACTAACACAGCGCCAAGCCCTTGCATGGGTGGCCTCATTTACCAAAGTAAGCCGGTTCAGCCAAACCCAGCACCAATTTTAGCCGAAGAGAGGGATTCAGCATCCCGACATGTTTACATTCCCAGCTGGAGTATGAGCTGGGATTTTTCACACCAGACCCATGTACATGGGGGAAATGGAGGAGTTTGGACATATAAAGCAGTGAAGGTCAAATTTTCATTGTAAATCATTATGCTCTTAGCAGCAAAGACATTTTCTTCACACTCACCTGTAAAGTTTGTAGTAACACAACTACCACCACATAGACAGTCTATCTAGGGGACAACACCTGTACTCCTAACCAGGACAGTCTAAAGGACACACAATTCTAATCAACCAAATAGCAGGCAAAGGGAAGAGCTCCATGTTTGCTTAAGCAATGCTAGGGACAGATTTGACTCAAGTTCAGCAAAAACTAAACCCACGCACCATGCACCTGATCCTGCGTCAGTCACACTAACAACAGTGTGATTCACTGAGAATTACTGCCACTTGTGAGCAAGTCAATACAGACACACAGTAAAGCAAGGAAAATGCCTCCCAACACCCTACACTGATATTTTGCTCTTAGTGCCTCTGTTTCCTAAGAAACAGTCTGTTGGTGGCTCTGAAAGAGCAACCCAGCTGCTTTTGTATGTGAGTCACAGGGAGTCTGACTTAGCACAGGACAAATCAGCCAGGGCTCGCCCCGCCAGGTTGGGTAACATTGTCTGCTGCTCTGCACTACACCTGCAACAAGCAGCTTTTAAGACTGATTAAATGTTTTGGTTTCACTTCAGCAATTAATCTCAGCAGCCTTTTACTTATTTGTATGCTTCAAAGCTTGAGAGATAATCCCTTAATTATTCCTTGCTCTCCTTCTCAGTCTGTGGTTTATTGAAAAATAACTGCAGTGCTGTACTGACAGGCAGGAACGAATCCTGGCTTCATCTCCCAGGTGGCTGCACCATGTTCCGGGGAGGTTGCCTATTCCAGAGCCAGCAGATAGTTTGGTCCCTGTGGCCTATCCATGAAAATCACTTTTTCAAAGATTAACCATGGAGGAATCAGGTGTTTCAGTAAGAACAAGACTCAGGTTTTCAAAGCAAGCTGTGAAGATCCTGGCCCTGGATTCTTCACTTGGACCTTTCATTTCACATGGTATAAACCCCACAGCCCTAACCTCTAGGGTAGTTAGCCCTGATCTAACTCAGAAGATCTATCCCTCTGAAGTTTATCCTATAGGTTCCCTATATGCATACAAATGAGGCACCTTTTGTCCTTCTCTATCTGAAATTTCAGTAGTTCTGTCAAGACAGTGTTGCCCAAACCAATGAGCTTTTCTGAGTGAGCATAAACCATTCTCTGTGAATGTGTCATTGACTGAAAAATATTAAACAAAGCTGTGATAACTCAGAAGCCTACAAAGAGCATTTGGAAGATACAGGAGCATTTCTAGAACTTCTACAAACTCAAGACAATAAAATGCTCGTTGCTGGGCTAAAGCATCACAGCAGCACCTAGGTGAGGACATCACACTTCCCAGGACCAAAGTTCAGGAATAGGGACAAAACAAACCTCTCTTTCAGGCAAGAGAAAAGGCACACCAAATGCATTCAGGCAACTGAGGAAGTGTCTCGACTGGCATCACAAGATACCTCTGCTGAACCAAGGCAGACAGAGGCATTTTAACATCACACCTTTTCTTGAGTTTTTCCCACTTAATCTTAAAGTGACTTACAAAGCTGACAGCATTTCTGTGGCCTGAGCTTGGCTTCTCTAGTAGACCCTAGTATAAATTTTATACCTATCTTGGGAGGCAGTGAGCACTCCCTGCCAAACCCCAAGAGCCCTCAAGTCCTGGCTGCTTCAGTCCTGATGCTGTGAAGTGTGGGATGTAGGTGAGTAGAGGGCAACATAAAAAAAGGGTCTGTGGCAAGACAACGGAGAAGCAGTACAGGGGACAGAGGTGTGTAAGAGACGGGGGCATTTAGAGAGAGTCCGACAGAGACATGCATTCCCCACGTTACACTTCAAACAGAGCATTGTCTAGGAATAAAACTTCACACCTGCATGTGCGCACTGCAATGGAGAATCAAGGTTCCTCCTTCCTCCACTCAGCAACTCCCAGCAAAACAGCCTGCCAAAAATCTCATTCCTGCTTGAGGGGATCCACTTTAACAACCCCCTAAAGACCAACTATTTCTCACTTTTTCCCTGAGGTAAAGGACAGGGGAGGCACACCTGGAGAGGGAATTAAGGTGGCTGCAGCAATGGGAAATGATGATAGATGACTGTCATGGGGGCGTGCTGGGTGGAGAACACCATGCTGACACCAGGGATGGACCAGCACACAGCCACACAGGACACACAGAACAGACTCAGCCTTTGTCCCTTATCTGCTCCCTTCTAAGCACTGAAACGTGCAGAGGTTTTGAAAGAAAAGCTTTCAGAAGTAGTTTGCAAAGGAAGTTTAACATTATTCTGCTTAGAAAGGGCTCTGTTCTGAAGGATACAGAGAGCGTGCACCACGCAGTGCCCAGCACTTACCTGTGTCATAGTGAACTACCAGGGAACTGGAATGATCCCCAGTCTTCAGCGGGTGAAACTCCACTGTTACTTGCATGGCATCGCCAATCCCAAGAGTTCCAATGGACGGCTTGACAGAGAAGGGGCTGCAACGCAGAGAAAGAGACACATCAGGGCTACTGTGGGCGATTCGGGGACTACACTCCTTTTGCAGTCTACTCCACTTCAGCTCACTTGTGCAAGCAAAAAGCAAACAAGCCACAGTCAGTAAAAAAACCCAGAACATAGAGGATCAGAAATGGCTCTACTGACTCTCACTTCTGAAGAGATCCAGCTCTCCGAACATCCTGTGGTGTCAAACGACCTCATCTCCCCCATACTCTGCATCCCCTTCTCTGCAGGGAGGCTCAGGAGTCCGACCGCTAGCAATACAGACAGAGGATGGGTTTTGAGGAGCACAGAGGTGGTGAGAGCTATCTGCCTGCACAACTTGACACTGACTTCCTCACGAATCTGTCTTTTCCTGCCACCTATAAACTCCACCTCAAGAGATGCAAATGTCAGGGCATTACTTGTCCCAGTGAGACTGCAGCCTAGGAATCAGACAGGGAGAATAAGTGTCCTTCTGGAAGACCAGAGAATAATTATGGTTTAATTTGCAGAATTCACTTTTTTACCTTGAAAACATCCTAGTTTAGCCTAAGAAAGGGCATGTTTTATCGGCATTACAACGAAAGCTGCTCTAAGAAAAGGAACAATCAGAAAAAGCTGAATAAGTGCAAACGCAGATTAGAGCAATACAATGACACGGAAACAAGACACGGAAGGGGGATCCCATTTACATCCTGAACCATTAAACCCCTGGCTACATGAAGTGCCATTACCAGGAGCACATCAAGGCGAGTTTAACAGGAGGTTTTCTGTGTATTCACAAGCACTGCAATCTGGGACTCTGGGTTGTAATCCAAGCTCAATAACTGTTTGCTTGGCCCACCAGGCAAATTCTGTGCAATGCATTGAAAATAATTATGAAAATGTGTTGGGGTACTTTGAATTTAATATGAGCAATTGTTATTTGTCACCAGGTAAATGGCTCTTGGCTGACAGACACAAAACTCAGTGCTTTAATGCAAAGGGACAAGTCAAGTGAAACATGCTTCTGCAGCTGGGGTTCATGGCTCTTCTACAGCCCCACTTAGAAAACAAAAGTTATTTGGTTTAGTGCTTTGCTGGTGGTCAATTTGTCACCTTAAAAACATGTTCTGGAGAGTTTTACCATGATTAGAGAATGCAACACACACAAAAATATTGAGAACAACTGGAGCCATGCGCAAGCTGAACTTTGCTCATGTAAGTAGTGACAGCTGATGAAATTGCTGGAGTTTCTGCTCATTAAGGAGATATCGCTGCAATTAGGGGCCTGACCTGTTCCCATTACAACCAGCGAGAACATTGCCACCGAAGCACGGGGCCTGCAATGTTTGTGTGCTGGACCTGAGACTCTGGAGAGAGAGGAGGAAAGACAAGGCACCACCAGCCTCAGAACTAGGCTGTTCTACACGGTCCTGAATCTGCACTGATGGTTATGGCAGGACTGCTGCAGGTCTCTGCCAGGGCTTGGGTGGGACCATTGCCTGGTGTGGGAAAGGCAGAGATTTTGTTTGTTTCCTTTTTTTTTTTTTTTTTTCCCGAAATGTTGCCAGAACAGAAAAGCTGTTAGTTAAGGGGGATCCCAGGCAACACTTCAGCACTACCTCCCATCCCATCACCTTCCTACTCCTTCCCCATGGCTACATACTCCTGCCCTCAGATGGATGGGATAGGATGGGAATAACACTCCTGAAGATATCTTCATCTTTTCAAATTGTCAGAAGAAGAGGATCCAACCAAGTTCAGGACTCAGTTCTCAGGACTGAGAAACGGAGCACAAATCAGACACTGCATGTCCTACATCCCACCCCATGCTGTACCCACAAGACAACTCTCTTACTGCTGTAGCAGGAGCTCGTTATTCCTCACATGGACCTGGTTCTCCAAGACCCAAGGATGAAAGCTCCATGGTTAAATTTAACTCCCCTGAATTTCAGTCACCGTCACTAAGCTGTTGCCTGTAGCCTACAGATAAGAAGAGATGCTAAGGAGACACCCCTGACACATTGTCATAGCCAAATGAAAACCACTGCTGAGAGATGATGCTAGTGATTTAGACGTTGGCTTTTTATCCATTAAGTGTGACCTGTTCTTTAGGATAATTGTCATCCTGTTAGACCTACCCTTCTAATGAATCACTACTGCTCCTGAAAGATACAAAAGATAAGGTTTGGAGGTTTTTTAATAGCTCATTTTCTTCTGACATGCTTTTTAACTATGTCCGTTTGTAGGTTTGCTTTGTTGTACGACATCTAAACTTTCACAAGTCCAGATCTCCCAATGGCACCTTGCAGTCCCCAGCTTGTATAAACTTATCTAGCCACACCAATTTAGGAGAGACCTGCACATCAGCACTTGCCGAGATCTGGCTTGTTATTGCCCTTCAGAAAGAAAGCAACACTAGATTTGTAAGCAATTTCATAATGATATATTTTGGCATTTACATCTTGCTTACTTTCACCATCTTGACAGCTGGGCATCCCATGATGATACCAAAGGCCAAATGCTCCTGACAGAATTGAGAAACACAACTGACAAGTGAACAAAGCTGGCAGTTCTGTGGCCCAGGCCCTCAAACCACCATGCCGCCTGTTCTCCTGCAACCACACCTTTGGCACATGCAGTGTGCAAGGAGGCTGCAATACGCTTCAAGTGCCGTGGCATCTTTATCTTCTGCAGCCAACCTTTCTTTGGTCTATTGGTGCACTATAAAATCATTTGAGTTTGGGAGAATTGATTTCATTACAAGCTACCTCCAAACCCAAGGAAGACAGTAACATTACCGGAGATTGAATTGCCTCTTCTGTCCACTAAGATCTATTGCAGGTAAAAAAACAAAGGTCGTTTAATCTTCACATATATTATTTTTTAGTAATGGTATAACAGCCAAAGTCAAGCAGTATAGCCATTCCAGTAAACCCAGTCTGCTACAGTCAAAGCATCCAAGACTCCATCTCCGTGCTGAGAAATCCTGTGTGGAGTCAGCATCTCGCAAGCTCTGTATTTCCCTCTTTCACTGCACCTAGGCTCTATTTTCATGTCCTTGGATGGTCTTTGCACGTCCTATGGTAACTGGCCAATCTCACGCCTCCACGTAGCGTATGGGTATTACAGGGAGGGATGCAAGGGGGCTTGAGGCACTGTGCCTCGCAGGATCATTTCCTGAGCTTTCAGAGCTTGCTGGGGACATTCCTAAATGGATCTTATCTCGGACTGATCCCCTCTAGCCCCATAGCATGGCATAGCACAACGTCAGCAATGTCAGGAAAAGGCAGTGCTGCACTGAGATCTGCTTCCAGACACCATTTTCAACTCGAATGTACTGGAATGACATTTATCTCTGTGAATGTCATGGAGCAGAAACTCATTATCCTGCCTTAACAATGAGACAACAGGAAGAGACTTTCTCTATTTATACTATTATTATTTTTTATTACCATGCTATGCAGTTAAGAGCTGGGTATGGACATGCAGAGGGAGGAGAGGCACAAAGCCAGACTGCATAACAGGGAGTGCTTTGGTGGTTTTCTCCCTTCATGAAAAAGTGGTCAAAATGCAGCCATGCTTCTGGTAGAAACCATGGCAAGGGAGAGCTCCAAACAGGGAACAGCAGAAGGATGCTGAATTGGCCCCATGGCTTCACTTAAGAGCTCTTCCCTGGAGGGAAATGCACAACAGAAAACATCAAAGCCTTTAGATAAATGAGTAACAGGCAGGGAACATCATCATGAAGTGACCAGATGCAAGAGCTGAGCTCTCAGTACTGAGGGGAAAGGTTAGGATTGGAGATGGGCTGAAAAATGCACTGAAGGTGAAGGCAAACAGGTTATGCTTGGTGCCACAGAGAAGGAAATCCAGAGAAAAGCTGCAAGGAAACATGATATGAGCAGCACGATGGACTAGGAAATGGTGGCATCTGCAGCTGACTTGTGAATGGGCAAGAGCCTGAATATGCTCAGGCCAGAACACAAGTTTAAATTGTTTAGATAGAGAATAAAGGATACAGAGGTCACCTGATGGATCTAAGCTTACACAGATCTCTCACTCCCTTCTACGCCACTAATCATCCTCCTCCTCCTCTCACATGCAAGCATGTGTTTTTAAATACTCTTTTAAGAGTATTTAAAAAGAAATCTGAATGAAAGTCAGGGCAACTTAATTAGAATAAAATGCTACTTATAGTCAAAGATTTAAATCATCTGTTTGAAATGTCAAAGTGGCTTTCAAAAGTTCACAATGAAATGGAAGAGATGGCAGATGTCATCAGCTGACAAAGGAAATCATACCAGCTTTCCATCCCTGTACACATCCAATCCAGTTGTTCAGAATATTTTTTTGTGTAGTTTGAAATAAAACGTTTGCAATGCTTCCCATTTCTTTATTGCAAATCAGGACTGAAATATTTAATTGCTGAAGTTCAGAAACTCTTAAAATCCATATCAAGCAGGATTCGACATGTGCTGTATCACTCAATAGAAGAGTTGGAGAGTACATTGCAAAAAGATGCTGGACTTCACTGAGTATTTATTTTGGTGGCAACAACTAGATCTGGAGATCCCAGAGGAAAACTGTGCAGTGATTTACAAGTTCCTGCCTACGTGTTTCCACAGGGAAAAGAAGAAGCCTCCTTAAATAGCATCCTAGAAGCCTGCTTAAATAACCTTGACAAGCTTTGGTGGAAGCTCCTCTTAAACCCTCACGTTTCACAAGAGAGAAGTAAAGAGTAGCCTTTTGAGCCCTGTTTTCCTGGAGAAGAAGCTGAAGCAACTCAGGTGCACCAAGTCAGAGCGCTGGTCTTTGCTGCATTCTTGACCTCAGCTCCTACACCAAGACCTCCATGACCAAGCAACTCACCACGAATTACCAGCCAACTGAACCACTTTCCCTGCAGCTGCATCACCCTCTCCCATTCAGCAAACTGGGAAACCAGTGACTCTCTTCTGAGACCAAAAGGAGCAGGACAGGCTGTTCACAACACAACTCATGTCAGGCGTTTGATTCGGGACCATCGGAACACCATGTGCCTGCAGCCTCCCAGAGCGTGGGTGTCTTTGGCCGACACTGGTATGTAACCGTTTCAGAAGGTACTCAGGATCAGGAGGTTGCAAGCTGGATCCTTACAGATTCGAGCACTCTCCAGGAAATCTGGGAGAGAGAAAGCTCTAGAAGAAAAGGCCCCCAACTCACGCACCAGACACTTGCTGCATCTTTTGCCTGTGCCCTCATTAGCATGCTGCTTTGGGGCTGTGGTGCAGTTCTGAAGCCAGTGTCTGCTCATCTCCACCTAAAAGCTCATTCTACTTAATATTTGGTCTCAGGGACCAGACCAAACCTACTGGAAAACAAAGTTCCTGGACCACACAGTGTTCTTGTCAGAGCCTCAATACCAATTACTTTGATCTATGATCTCTAATGGCACTTGCAAATAAAGACACAGCTGCTGGTAAATTCTTAAATGTCTCTCTCACCAGCTCACAGCTTGCCCATTTCTTAACACTGCATTTGGTCTACAGGAACTGAGCTCCTAGAGCTGTCGCCTGCCACGCAGCATCTTACACAGCCCACGGGCAGCCAGGTTGCCTTCCTTCGTTTGCTCTTTCAATCTAACAGAATCACTCTTGCAAGATGCTGTGTCAGAGACACCACTGCAGTACAAAACCTCGCTGCAGCATGCAGAGTTTTATCAAAGGTTGCATCACGCGTTTGTTTTGGTTTTTTTTTTTTCTTTTCGTCTAGGTTGGAAAAGACCTTGAAGATCATCCAGTCCAACCATTAACCTAACATTGACAGTTCCCAACTACACCATATCCCTAAGTGCTATGTCAACCCGACTCTTGAACACCTCCAGGGATGGGGACTCCACCACTGCCCTGGGCAGCCCATTCCAACGCCTAACACACTTAAAACACTATAAGCAACAGCAAACCCCATGTGTCCTGCCCGTTTCCAGCTACGGCTGCAATACAGCAGCTCAGATGCTCTGGTTCCTTGTTGTTACTGTTTACCAACCACGTTATCATGCAACAGTGTTTTACACAAAGAAGACGAGTTCCTTTACCTCTCACTGCTGATGCGGTAGCGAGCCTCCCGGTTACCGATGTTGCGAACCAGCAGAGTTTTCTGGGAGCTGTACTTGACTGGACAGACGGAGAAGTTCAGCTGGTCAGGGAAGTCCAGGATAGCTCGGGCACCTATAGCTCAGATTGGCACAATAAACTTTTCCCTTTCTGTGATGCAGGTGAGCTGGCAGAAATAATCCTGCAGGGAAAGAAACAATCTCAGCACAGTGCATTCAGTACCATCCCACGGCAGAAGAAAAACTGCTGTTTTCTATGACTCTAACAGTAGCATCCAGCAATGTCAAAGTACTTTTTACCTTAGCAACCTTTCATTCCTGCAGCATGACTTGAACAGGGCTGTTAACTTGCAAAGAAGAACCAATCCCATTGATTCCCTTGCTTTCACAGCAAGCTGGCAGAACCAGACAAAATTATCTGATACTTTGATTCAGAGGCACCAAAATAGAGCAATTTCATGTAAGGGATTCCAGTAGTAACAAGAACCCGCTTCAATCACCACCGCAGATGATCAAAGGCTCCACTAAGCACCCAGCTGTGCCACAGCACTAACTCCAATCCCAGCAACGCAGTGACCTCACTGACACTGACCAGGGGATGCTCAGGTGCATTTTCAAAAGGACTTTGCCATAGGCACAACCAACACGCAATCTTTGGTGAAATATTTAACAAGCTGGACACGGGAATTGTTTTAATCTCAAGTGAGCGTAGGGTAAGTGTGTATTTCCCACCCCTTCCCAGAGCATTATAGGGACAAGGCTGGGGACACACACCCTTAAAAAGCTATCTGATCTACCTCCCCACCCCAGAACTGGCTCAGCTCTACACCCAAACTATTCTTGCAAGATGTCTGACAAGTACTTAAAAGCACTAACAATTCCACCCCTGCGCTCAGCAGCCTATTCCAGCTCTACCCTAGACTTAAGAGTTCTTCCTGTGTCTAATCTCAGCTTCCCTTTCCAGCTCACCTAGCCTCAGGGGACGTGGGAAATAGCTTTGCTTCCTCTCTGCTGCAGGGTTGATGCCTTGTTAGCATGCCTACCTGAGGCAGGTGGTAGCAGGAGCTGCAGATGGGAGACACTGGGACAGCCCTGCCAGAGCAAACTCAACTGTGCTGCTCCCCGGCATTGGCTTGATCACAAAAGAGACAGACAGTTCCCCCAGCTGTCTGGCGTTTAGCAGTAGGAAGGCAAATCAAATCACCCAAATCATTTCACTGTAGGGAGGAGCAGATCCATCTCCAGATGGACGGTGTGCCATCGCAGGGCTGCAAGTATCCCCTTGCCCCCGCTGAAATCACTGGTAAAACTGTTGCAGTAGGGCCAGGAGCCATTACCTCCAGCAGCTCTCTTATCCATGAGTTGATGGAACCTCTGCATCTTATCACTCGCTTGCTGTCCTGATCTTTTTTCCTCGGTGCTTTGAAGCCGTCTGATATTTTTATCATTGTTGAAGCAGCAAGCAGATAATTTGATTTAGGAATTGCACACAACAAACTCTTAACCAGAACAGATTCAGATTCCTCTGTGCTTGGGATTTCCTGCTCTCCCACACCCGCCCCCTCCAAGCCTGGAAGGGACCTAAGGCAGCCAGAGGAGGCACAGACACAGAGCTACTGCTTTAACACAACAACTAACACCCAGCGCTACCCACCAGCTGGGGTTTAAGGTTGCTGTAACAGATGTTGTCACAGCCAAGATGTAAAAAGAATAAAGAAGGATCTTCTTCCCTAGACGTATCAAATATTCACACTGGACCTTGCAGAAGGGCTTTTGCTTCTCGTATTTGGAAGGTAAAATACCAGGAAGGGAACTGCAGCAAACGTCCTACAGAACTGAGTATCACATTTCAGGAGAGTGTTTCATCTTCAGCAAGTCTTTCTGAATTAGCAATTTTGTACTCAATCCTGCAGCCTAAGCCATCTAAAATAAAAGGGATGGGCAGCCCATGGGAATTTAAAGCACCTACTATCTGAGTACCCCACCCTGCCATTTTCCTACTGTTCCACATGCATCTTCCCTCGTAAACGCTCAAGGAAGCGCAGGGAGGGAAAGCACAGCCCGTCAGTCCCTGCTGCAGCAGCTAACAGCATCCTGCAGTGCCAAGAGGGGACCAGCTGCAGACTGCCCGACCACAGCCTGGAGCAGACCCCACAGCAGGCTGTGGGCTATAACCAGTGCGTAAAAACCGCGATGACTTCAGACATAATGTTCCGCTGTCTCGCTACCGTGTCCAACACGCTAGGCATTAAGGTGACTCCAGTTTTCAAAGGTGGCGGTCCCCACTCTGATCAGGCTCACTTTGGGTCTTCCAAATAATAGGTCACTTTTAAACAGATCTCTGTATCTACCGTTAGTGGAGCAAACCCATAATCACACAGCACTGGACAGATACCAGAAACCAACACCTTGGGAGGCCGCCCCACCACAGACGGAAGACTCTCTTATCTCTGAAACCAGCAGACATGACATTAAATGTTCCATCACTGAAGGATAAAAATGGCCTGAAACACATAAGAGACTCCAGCCTATGAGAGCATAATCTTCACCATGGGGAAAGAGTTTCCCCCCATTCTAGATCCAGGGCAACCCCACTGGAACCAGGACAGTCCTCAAAACCCACAGCAGATGCCCTGTTCTGAATCCAGCCCAGCAGGTTCAGCTTCCACTGAAGGCACCAACCTCTCTGGACCTCCAGTCTCACCTTGTTCTCCTCAGGGTTGAACTGGATGCGGAAAGTTGAACACATGCCAGGTGCTACCTTACAGCACACACCACCGGGGCTGGTCAACTTGAATTAAGACGACATCTCCAAGACAACCTTCACCAGCCGAAAAAACTGCAGGAAAGACAGGAAACTATGATTTTGCCACTCATATGGAAACATGAGGAGAAAATACCTGGCCATGCCCTGGGGACATCCTGCCTTAACCACCTTTCCAAAGCACTTTTAACTCTTGAGGTTGTCACAACCCAGACTGGAAGCCCAGGAAGTCGCAACAGTTCCGTGATCCCCTTGGGTTAAATTAAGGTGAAACGACACCAAACGACCGGTTAAAATGTTTTACTTGCAGTAGAAAACAATTTAAACTTGGAAAAGAATAATAAACAATGTGATCTCTTATAAATCTGTAAGAAATAAAAGAAAGGAAAGAAATAGAAAGGTGAGAAAGAGAGTCAAAGAAATCTGGATCAGCACCCCTGGATCCAGAGTTGTCTCAGGTCCGACCATCTTGCGTGGTGGGTGCACACACAGCAAAGTTTCAGTTTCATCTTATCAGCTGATTAACATACTTCTGCTTCTGGGGCAGAAATGCTCACCTCTCGTCAGGCCTTGTCGCCTCTTCAATGGTGAAGGCACGAAGTCGTTAGCAAGGCAAGCATGGTGTCTGTCTTACACAATAGAGCCACACAGTACCGGGCTTACACAGTGCAGACAGTGATTAGAGGTCTTTGCACTTGAGCGGAAACTTTTGGTTTCACTCAGTTTCCCCGCTCTGAGGCCCACATAAGTAGTTTGTCAATACAACTGCAAGGGAGTGGGGGGTGCAGCCTTCCATACACTCCCGCTCCCTCGGGTGACATTCCTTAGACTAATCACAAAGGCCACAGCTTGTCCTGGAGGTTTTCTGTGTTGATGAATGTTTGAGGCATCAATTCCTTCAGTTCCTTACAGAGGTACATTCACCTAATACACCAGGATGGAATCCATCCTGCCAGGGCAAAACAGCTCTAGGCCAGAGGCAGTAGGGCAACGCCCTGCTGTGAAGGAATCACCGAGCAGGTGAGACACCAGCAGCACCGAGCGATAATACCTGAATCAAGTCCACATATCAACCAGCCCAAAGAACCTGCGGGCTTCTGCCTGCACACACCCAAGCAGTCATGCCTCTGGAGGGGGATGAAAGACCTGAAGGCAAAACAGTACCTGTTATACTGGGGGGAGGAAGAAATTCACTACTAACATACTGGGTTTGAGTGGGACAGTCAAGCTGCAGTGCTACAGTCATGCAGGCAGATCAGCAAGAGGAGGAGACACAGACACTGTGGCCCTACTGGGAATAAAAGGAAACCTGAAGAGCAAAAGGAGGAACATAGAAAGACAAGGAGACAAGAAACAAGGAGATGGCTAAGGGAATTTAAAGGGGGCTGTAAAGAAGCAAGGGAGAAGCCCAATACACTACAAGGAAAGTCTGATGCAGAAGATGAGAGCGGTCAACTTGCCAAAATGATGGAAAGCCAGACAACCCCCCAGGCTGGGCCTATCAATTATGGGCTTCAGAGGCATTTTCTGCCTTGAGATACATGACCAGCACTGACTCACAGTGTGGTTTCATTATTAAAAGCCACTCTCGGCTCTCTGGAGGCTCTTGCTGCCTGGTGCCTGTAGCCAGGCAGCTCCCAGTGCAGGCAAGGCAGATTTCTGGGAATTCCTCCCCACACCCAGGAGTCCAGGCAGGCACCTTGCTGCAAGTTTCTGCCCTCTGGGATACCACAAGCACAGACGCAGCAAATAGGTGTTTTCTAGCACACTGATATCAACCCCTGAGCATCAAATCTCATCTCAGAAAGTCTAAAACAGGCAATTTTGACTGACAGGCAGCTTCGCTGATAAACAACAAACGCATGTGAGGCTTGGGAAAAATGGAGGTTCATTCTTCACCACCCGCTCGAGCCTGATAACCCATGGCCAAGGCAGTCCTGAAGTCTCCAAACGTCCTTTGCTCCCAGCAGTGCCCTGGGACAGCGAGTTCCAGGAGCCAATTTCACACTGCAGACAAACATTTTGGTCACCAAGTCCCTTGGGAGATGAGCTAAGACCTTCAGCAAAAGCCACCCAGAACATCGCTGAGGGTGGTGAGGAGCAGCCTGAAGACAGAAAAGCAATTTTACAACACACAGGGAAGAGCAGTAACTATACAGCAAAGCACTTCTGTATTTGAATGATTACAGAGCCTCTATCTGGAATATATACTTTGCTGTCAGCTGGATTTTTATGGATCAGACAACCTCAGGCTACCATGCAGTATAGGTCAGTGTGATTTGGAGGAATCTGTGAAACTGGTGAGAAAACTTTGAGACAGAGTACAATGTTGCTGGACATCACCAAAAGCCAACAAAATTAGAATATAACCACCTCTCTTGGGATTATCATCTCTATGTTTGTATACTTAAATATGCCAAGGATTTTCCTTAAAGCTGATCTTACTTTTACACCAGAGCTGTCCAATGGCTGAGGTCTTACTAGCTTCAAAACTAACTCCTTTTGGAAAAAATCAACAGCTCACACATTGCCTCCCCTTTACAGGGCATAAAAATCACAAGGTGCAGCTGTACAAGTTTATTATTTCTTACTGGGAATAGCAGACATGTTGATGCAGATGTTCTTTTCCACTGGAGGAAGCATGAATAGAGCAAATTGACTGTCTGCCTGTTGGCTGGTACTTGGCAACGTCAAATACTTTGAAGTGCTGTCTGGATAACAGAGCAGCTGAAGCCAAAAGACTTAATGGGAACAAAGCAGAGCTATAGGAAAAAAAGAGAAGCTGAGGCACATTTTAATCAGGACAGAGGATACCACAGCAAAGAGTGCCCAGAATCAGCGTGGACCCCATGAATGGTATCCCTTGGACAGGGGCACCCACGCTGCTCTTTCCAGTATTCCCAAGCTAAACGCCAGGCCAGGAATGGTGCAGGACTCTCCAGGAACAACTGAGGGACCACCCTGCAACTGTCTTTGCCAAAGGGTCTTCCATTTCCAACCATGTCCCTGTCAAAACCTGTTATCTCAGAATACGTTTTGACTTCTCTTGCTGTTCCCCCACCTGCAACATGCCCTGACAGCTTTTTTTGTCCACTTGTTTGTTTTCCAACAAGACTGGTAGATTTGGAGGGGGGGTTAATTCACGTGCTCTCACGTACACTTCCACCTGCCCATCCTGCCCTCCTCTCACGTACACATCTTACTCTTTATTACAGAACAGTATCTTTAATTACACCTTTCTTTTTCTGAACATTCTCTGCTTCCAGCACACTTACTCTTACGTGTCAAGAGAAACCCTTGCATGTACAATGTTCTCTCCCAGAGCACCTTCCCACTCAGCTCCTTTCCTCCCTCCTGTCTTTTCCCACCAGCTGCTCTTGGCACATGCCTCATTCAAGCAAACGTTTCCCCTGCCGAAATTCAAAAGGTCTCAATTTTCCTCCTTACAGTGCAACAACACTGCTGGCATTTTTCAACTTCTCCCTTCTCAACTTTCCTGGGAAATCTCAAACGATCACAATTTTTTCAAGTGAAGGTGGAGACCTTCAAGAGAACATTACTCTGGATGTGCTGTGGTTCTCCAAAGGGAAAGCAGAGAGCCACGTTGCTTAGAAAAACCTGAGCAGAACTGCATTAACCTTAGCAGGAGCCTAAAGTGGCACCTAAAGGCCTCCCACTGCTTCTGCTAAATCAGTCCGTTTCCCCTGCTGCTTCAAAACACCCTTCCTGGAGTGCTAATGCCACTAACCATAACTTCCTCCAGCATGGAGAAGGCTCAAGCCCTGGGCTTTGACAGTGAGCTGCACAGAGGCAGCTAAACAGGCTGTGAGAGGCAGAGGTGTCCTGCCAGAAACCGAGATTAACCAGGGAGCCACCAGCACATGGTGCACACTCGAGGTAAAGCAGGAGAGCAGAAAGAACTGTACAACCCTCAACATTCCCATCAATCCAGGGCTTTCAAGGGGAAGGACGCTGACTAGAAAAGCTCCTTTGAGTTAGATACCACCAATGCACGGCCAAAATCAGGGGGAGGATTCCCAGCATGGGAAGATTTCCACCGTCTTGCAAAATAAAGGTGGTGAGACATTTTATTCTGGATGTGCTGTGCTGCAGCAGGTAACTTGTTATGCTGTAAACCACAGGAATTACACTGCTCTCCTCTTCCAGCACAGTGTTAAAGCTCCGCATCCCAGCACTTACCTTGTCAGTGTTCCTCAGAATCAGTGGCACTTCGTAGACCTCGACGGGGACGTAGTTCTGAAATACCACCTCTGAAGGAAAAGGCTGAAACAAGCTCTGCTCCAGGTCAACTGCTGAGAACTGGAGAGGCAAGACAGAGCGGTGAGAGGAGGGTCAGCTGCTGGGAGAAAGATTCATGAAAGAATCCTACCGATCTCCAGTGGAGTACAGTCTCTTGGTGAGTACGTCCACGTGGCTCACGCTAGGGAAACAGCCCCCCACCTGTGTTCTGAGCTGATCAAAAGTTTCTGGACCACACTGAGCAGGCTCAAGCTAAGAAGCTCTTTTGGTGGGTGTTCCTCCAGGTTTCCTTCTCCAGAATGCAAGGCAGCGCTTACTGCCAGCAGAGCCCTGTGCTAACGTGGTCACACAGCTCCAGAGCACTTCCTGGAAGAGCCACGAGCACTCATGGAGCAAGCGAAACCCAAGAATTTACATGAGACTCCATGGGAAACAATTTTGGGATGATCTTTGCTCTGAGACAGAGAGACCGAGTCCCACACATCCCTAAATACCTTTTTTGATAGAGAGCCTAGAAACCACTTAGAAGACCACACTACCAGAGGAGGTAAGGCTAAAAAGAAAGTAACACAGTAGTTGGGAAAAAGACAAAGGAGGTGAATGTTGGATAGTGGTAAGGTTTAGCTCTTTTCTCAGCATTACTGGGCAACTTGAGTAAGACTGGACTTGGTATCTCCTTTATCCACAGGCTTTAAATAGATGCTTTATTATATTCCATTATTGCCATTTCATTTAATACCACCGCAGAAGCACGTCTGAAAATATACACAAACCGCAAATGTTCACAGAGCAGAGGCAATACTTGAGAAAATTCCTCCCTGCTTTGTCTCCCCTCTCCCAGCTGCACTGTTCCCACTCAAAAGACCCAGGCAGGCCTCCTGCTGCTCCACAGGAGCCACGCTCACACGGCAGCTTGTGCCTGCAGCACGCTGCCAGCTATGTGTGCGCTCATCTGATGCGTTCCCAACCTCCTGTGCTGCCTAGGGCAATCCTTAACCAATTGGTTACAGGTCTCTTGCTGCCAATTTTCCACTCAACAGCCTACCTCAGCGATCCACCCGTTTGGACTGTGTGCTACAGTGAGCAGTCCTGTGAGAAAAGCAGCTTAAACATACATCTAAGTGATCCAGAGAACGCACTTCCACTCCCCTCTGCCCAGGGCAATTCCCCTGTATATCTGGCAGCCTGCAAAATCTAACACCCTGTAAAGGTCCCACACATTGTTCCAACCCAAAACATTAATGCACTTGGTTTTGTTAAATCTTAAGGAATTACTATAGGCCCTCAGCCTTCAAAGGCCAATGCTGTCACCGTTGAGGGAGTCTCATGACCCCAAGCATTTGACAGTGACTACACCAAAGCACGAGGTGGCTATTTCACCAGGAGGATGGAAAATGGCAAGCTCGGGCCCTTGTGGCCTGCCCCAGCCTTCCCCCAGTATCAGCTAAACTCCAGCAAAACCCACCAACTTCAGCAGAGGTTATTTATATTGACTTAGCACAGATCAGGACTTCCAACCTCTCACCAGGGAAAAACGTTCTACCTTTCCCCAGCAGAAGGAACTCCACCACCACCAGCAGTTTGAAAAGACAACAGGCCCTAGTCACTGAGGTATTCAGATGAGCCGGAGGCACTCCTGTCACAAACACACACCCTCTTCAAATGTCACATCAAACAGCAAGGCAAAGGACAGGAAAAGGCTACCTTGTGATGGGAGGTTTCACCCATGTCTAGAAGCTGGGTAATCCGGGGCCACCTCATCTCTCGGGTGCTGGCCAGCCTCTGCTTGGTGGTAAGAGACATCTCCTTCAGGAAGGCAGAGGGAGTCAGCTGAAACGCAAAACACCAGCAAGAGCTACAGAAATGCCTTTCTGCAGAAAGACTTTTCTCGTTCAAGTGCCACTGATGAGTAATTTGTGATCACAGCCACTAGGATAGTCCTGGAAGTCCCGTAAATTACCTGCTGAAATATTTAACATCAGTAAATTAATGATATAGAGTGGAATACACACGCTCTAAGCAAGTGGCTCTGTCCCATTAGCTTCTCCTTCATGAGATGATGTGACATGTTTGGGGATTTCTGCTCTTCGGGTATTTGTACCCTCTTGAGTTTTGCTGGACTGAGCCAGAGACCTTTGAAGAGAGCGGGGAGGAGTTATCAGACATCCCCTAACTTCACCCTTGCACAGTGCTCACAACCAACACGCAGCTGGAGATGGCACTGCTGGATGAGTCAGAGGAAAGCAGAAAAGCAGCGTTGTGCCAAGACTGAGGTGGAGAGGAATGGGTCCAAGTTTTCATTATTTCTTTTCCATTAGCACTTGTTTTCTCTCTGTTCTGGCCTCACAGACCCCTCCACAGAAGGATACAGAGATGTCTCCTTGACAGAGCCTCAGCACTGGGTCACCTCCAGTTAAGGGAGCTCCAGCCAGCAAAGGGGACAGTTGTGGATGGGAAGGAGGAATCGCCCTGGATCCACTGCTGTTTGCAGGGCTGCATCTGTGCTCCACACAGGACACGAGATACCATGAAACAACTCTTTTGGAAGCTATTCTATCTGGAACCAGCCGTGTCCTGTCAAGACTCCAGGCGGTTTGAGCAGCCTACCACATGCCCAGCTGCCCAGCGGTGTGGCCAGGGCAGCACTGGCAGGTATGCCCACGTGACAGAAGATGTTACTGCCCACACAGCAAAGAGGACGGAAGGAAGCAGATGTTTGTGCTTCAGCTGTTCCCGTGCAATGCCCAGTACATTCCTTTATCTCGGCTTCACTGGCACGTTCAGGCAAGACCCTGGACTTTATCCTGAAGCAACACAGTCCACCCCCCACTGCACCGTGACAGCCCCCTCCAACAGAAGCACGGCAGCAAACAGGTGGGGAGGTGGTGCCTGGCTCCACAGCACCCTGACAACCGGAGGGGAAGGCAGAGGAGGGACAGGGGCAGCTTCCAGCCTTAACCCAGCTCCTACCTGGCCCCCAGCAGGTACTTACAGTCACACACTGCTCTGCCTCTCTGACCAGCTTCGGATAACAACGTACTGCCACCTTACTCTGGAGTCCATCAGCCGTTTTGGAGGATCCCATGGACCGATGAATCTTGCCAGTGGCCATGACTAGGCAAACCTGGAAGGAGTAACAATGAGACTTTGAAAATCCAGAATCCCATTCACAGCAGACCCAAAGGATACACCTGTGTCTCCAGGCTGTGGAATCCTTCCTACGTGGAGAACATAAGGCCGTCCCACACTGTTTCGTGATTAGACCATATTTAAGTGGCAGAGTTAAGATTCATAGAAGTAAAACTCCATAAAAATATTCCCTGAGACAAAAAAGCCTTTTGCTGTGGGTGCAGTCCCATGAGCCACAACTATATCTTTTCATGAACTTTATCTGTCAGCTGAACAGTGAGATGCACCAAGGGTCCCTTCCAAGGGTCTGCTGGAGAGTCCCCAGCTCCACATACTATCATTTACTGCTGCGGCTCCTGCCTTAAGTCTTTACAGTACCATTTTCCCCTTCCCAGCATCTGATCTCTGCTATCCTGGCTTGGCAACTTTGCATCTCCTTTTTTATTTAGTCTTTTTCTGGCATCTGGACCACATTTCATAGAATCGTTTAGGCTGGAAAAGACCTTTCAGATCATTGAGTGCAGCTGTACACCTAGCACTGCCAAGCCCATCACTCCTTTCCCTGGATGTACGCAAGAACTGCTGCTCAGAAAATCCTTATGGATTTTAAATTCAGGACCGAGGGCCCCCTGCCCCGGGCACCACCCTGCCCTAGGCACCCCCCTCTCGCACAAGGGATGCCCCCAGCCCTGCAGCATGGGGCAGGGGGTGTCACCACCACCCCCCGAGCTCCCCCACAGCCCCGGTCCCTGCTCAGCCTCGCTGCCAAGACCCCCCTGCCCGTGGGTGAGCCTCCCGGCAGCACCGGCACCCAGAGCCACCCTTCGGCTTTCGGTCGGGGAGGGGACGCAGCCACCATCCCCTCAGCATCCCTCACCTCTCTCACTCCGTGAGGGCCATGGGGACACACTCACAGGAGGATCCCCAGTGCCAGACCGGCTGTTGCCCCCATTGCCAGGGCAACTGGGCATCCTGGCTGGCCCCAACACTGCCATGGGAACAGCGGTGATGTGGCGGGGGGTGGGGGGGGGCGGGCAGCTCTGGGACATGGGGACAGAGGGGACAGGGATGCTCAGTGCCCAAAGCACCCAGTGAGCACAGCAAGCAGGCCCTGAAACCACCTCCAGCACACCCGCCCGGCTCCAGCACAGCCGCAGCCCCGGGTGTGTTACCCCGGCATGGGGCAGTGGCTACGGACAGTCCCTTGCTGACCCTGCTCCGCTCTCTGACCCAGTCCTGGGCCTCACCATGCCTGGAGATGGAAAACTCCTCAGACGACCCCCCCCTCTTACAGAGCTCCCTGCCCAGGTACACGGGTGCAGCTGAGACAGGGAAGTCGAGGGAGGACCAAGTCTCTTGCGGGCTTCTTCCAAATGACCGGGCTTATCGGTTCCAAGAAGGCTTGCAAGCCAGCCACAAAAGGAAGCATCAGCCACTACCCCTAGGGGAGACCCACGCTTTCAAAAAGAGAGCCCAGAAGCTGAAATTTCACCACCGTGGATGCTCAGGACCATGGAGTCAGAGGAGGGACGGGGTTTATATCGCTGCCCCCTCTCCATTCCTGGAGTTGGACATACCCACCTCTGCTCCCTCAGGGACCAACAAGCCCCTCTTCCCTTGCCAACACTCCCTCTGCCCCATGAGCTCCCCTCTGCTTTCCTGCACAATATCCAACTGTTACCAGTAAGCTCAGCTCGGAGCCATCATTCCCAGCTCACACTTGGCTCTCAGCTGGCTGCCTGCGTTTCTGACTCCAAGAGGACACATGTGGAGCAACCCAGGGCATGGAGCGGGGATCACACTGGCACACAGCCCAGCACAGAAGCAAGCCAGCCCCCTCAGCACTTCAGACAAGCCACCCTCCTCCATCCTAGCAGGGTCTGACCAAAGCAGGCTGCTGGCCCTGCTCTCTTCAGAGGCACAGGGAACTGTTGGTTCATGCAGGGAGCCACTCTACAGGGCTGAAAATCCTTCCCCCATCCCCTGGGAAATGCTACTGACAGCTCTCATCCTCCTGCAGAAACACATGAGCGTACAGCCAAGGCCAGCAGCAGGCGTGTGGCATTACTAACCTCTCTCTTGCTGCAGTGCCAGAAGGACACAGGGCACCATCAGCCTGCATCCCCCCACAGCCCTGCTGCAGACTCCGAGACAAAGCCCCAGCACAGGCACTGCCCAGCTTCTGGACACCAGGACCAGAGCCCCTGGGGGGGTGACACAGGCACATCAGAAACGTCTTTCCTGGCATCAGTGCTGCACTCACCAGATCGAACCCACAGAGTAACTGGGCACAGCTGGTGTCTTGCAGAGGACATGGAGCTGCAGCAAAGGCAAAGACAAGGGCTACAGTGAGGACCAAGGGAGAGGAGGGCAGTGCTGGCACAGACAGCTTACACCATCCATGGGAGCATTCCCTTCCCCCGTTTTAACCCATGAAGGAAGAACTCCAGCGCTCAACGAAGGGACTGACTGCGACACTCAAACCGTTTTAGATGCTATCAAAAGGTTTCCTACCAAATAACTGCAGTGAGATCACTTACCCAGCTGCATCATCATGAAGTCCCAAACATGAATTCCCAACTGGGCAGCCCATAATCCTCTCTAATCCAAGCAGGGTTTGTACTTGTTTTCTTCTGAGAAAGAAGGGAAATAAAGTTGGCTCCTTTCAGACATGCTTCTCCTGCCTTCCCCTGAGCAATGCAATCCCACATTGCAGGGGAGAACATTGATTTTTTTGGTAGCACACACCTCAACACACAGCCCTGGGTTTGCTTTCTCCCTTTTTATTCCCATGTTCGGAATCAATTTTTTTCCTCACTGTTTATTTTACATCTCACTTCCAAACCCTGAGCTGGTTCTCTACTCCTTTTCTAAATCAAGACAGTATCTCAAATGTCTACATTTTGCACACCCTGACATTAGCGGTGCAACCACGAAATCCAAAAAGAGTAAACTCATTTTTCCCCACTACTTTTTGAAACAAATCAAAGTCCTTGGCCCCAACAAATGTAATGCCTCCTAGGTTTTCCTTTTCTGTAATACTACGAAACCATTTAATCCAGCCAGCTGTCTTTGTGTAAATGCAGAAGAAAATTTACAAGCCTCAACAAGTTAATCACAGCTCAAGGGGAATCTCTGACATGGAGGTCAGCAAGGCAGTAACTGTGAGGCTGTGACTGCCAGGAGACAACGCCACAGGAAGATGGGTCGATTCTGGATGGAGGTTCAGGCCTGACTCAGCAGGGTACTGCCCTTAGGCATCTCAGCCTAAACAAGAAAGTGGACAGTTGTCAAGGGCACTGATCACCTACACAGTTACAGGATGCTTCGATAGTTGTTCTGGGGATCACTCTACCTTAATCCCAACTCTCCTGGCCTTGTGTTTCCTCTGGCAGCTAAAAGACACCTAAGTCCCCATCATATTGAGGGCAGAAACATTCTGCAGTACCAGTGCACTGTAGGAGCAGGGCTTAGTGGCCTTTCACAGTCACAGAGGCAGAGCAGGGGTCAGTCTCTCCTCCTCCACACCCAGCTCTTCTCCTCAGCTGGCAGGGTCCTGCCAGGGCATTCTCCATCCCACCCTGTCCCATGGGGCACCACAGGCTGGGGAGCACCAGGCCCTCCTCTCCTCCACCCAAGGAGGGCACAGAGCCTCCTTCAGAGCCCAAGCACATGGCAGCTCTCTACTACTGGGCATCTCATGCATTTAAAACCATGGCAATACCTGAGCATCCACAGCCCAGCAAGATCCTCCCATGGTCAGCTCCAAGGACCACGCTAAATACCACAAGTGGTCCTTCCCTCCAACTTCTCCAGGACAAGAAAAAAAAAACAATGTGTTTTACCTGGTCCACCACAGCTTGGTTTGCATTTGCAGCTTCTGGCATCACTTGGCAGCTCCATTTGCAGTGGGACAGGTCTCCCTGGCTCCTGGTTTCACATCAAATCGGTCATCCAAAGCCCCAGCAGGTCCAGTACCTCTCCTGCAGGGCGCTTTCAAACACCAACATCTGGTTCTGTGATTTGAAGCAAAGGAGAGGAAGATTAGAAAAAACAAGAGCTGTAAGTGGGACACTGGAAGGGACAAACCCAGCCCGTGACATGCATTTCAGTCTCAGCCCACAGGAGCCCCAGGCACAGTCACGGCAGCTACAAAGCACCACAGCGTGTTCAGAAGCAGTGCTGGGAAAGGAGCAACTTGCTTTCTTTATGCCTTGTGAAGCACTGAAGGGACAAGCTGGTCTCCTTGCCACTGCCAGGCCAGCGGGTGCAGCTCCCTGCAGCACACGGGCTGTGCCAAGAGGTGCTGGGGCAGCCTGAAGGCACCAGCTCTGCTGGGCGAGGAAGTTACAATGTGAACAGGCATCAAGAAAAAAGGCAAAGTGGAATGTGGTTTTACCTGCTCTGGGCAGTTGCCTTCAGAGGCTTAATACAACCACACAACAGCCACAATTGCTGAGTTTGAACTCAAGCAAAATCCCAAAGCAATTGCTGGATTTGTCAAATATTTGACTGCATTTGTATCCAAAAGTCTTTTGCCAAAAAAAAATGGGCGTTTTGTTAAAGAACAGCCACACAGAGGCAGTCCTGGGCTGGAACCTGAGCCAGGGCTTTATGATTTTTAAACAGGGCACCTAGTGCACCCCACAAAAGAGCCTCTGCTCTCTGCCGTGGAAGTACTGTCAGACTCCACAGCTTTGACGTGATCGAGGTCTCCATGCTGACTCCCAGCACATCACATCCTGGCAGTGGGAGCAGAAGGGCAAGTTTTCATTTTCCACATAGAGATCGTCCAAGCTGAACTGTTAAACGAGCTCCTCGGGTTCTCCCTTTGAACCTCTTCCCACCCTTCACACATCCCAAGAACTACCATGAATCAAAGAGCCAGCAACAAAACCAGCCCCAAACATCTGCAGATTCTCCTTGAGAGAAACCTTCCCACTCATGAAAAAGCAGCTCTGTAATAAGCACATGGCCTCAAAAGCAGAGGGGAAAACCCTTCAAAACACAAAGCAGGAGTGGAGCCACTCGTGAAATCAGACTGGTTCATCAGAAATGCTGATCGGTCTGTGCAGGGAGCACCAAAGGCCTGAAAGAATGAATCTGCCAAGCCACTGATATCATTGAAAACAGCTGAGATTTTAGAAGACAAGACAGTAGCCACATTAAAAAAAAAAAAAAAAAAAAAAAAGAGGATCAAAAAATTAAAAGATAGGCACTCCAGTGGGTCCAGAAACAGCCATGTTTGCATCTCAGTGACCACTAGCATAAGCATCTCTGAGCTTCAAGGCTCAGCGGTGCAGGACAGACCCACCCAACCCGGAGCTGTCAGCCTCACGGCAGAGCTTTTGTTTCCCATTACCAGGTCTGTTATAGGAGCAGCTCAAGAGGGTGCAGGTTTGGTTTGAGCAGCCTCTCTCTGCCAAGGATGAAAACAGGGATCTGAGTACCCCACTTGTGACTTCCTCTCACACTGAAAAGTCTTCCTAGTGCACCCTGGCACCCGATCTCATTAAAAGGGAAGAGGGGAACAGATGGAAACCAAAAGCAGCTGTCAGCTGCCAACCACTGACCCCATCCGACTCCATCCCTCGCCCCACTGCGGCAGAGGCACAACTGGCTGCTCCTGGAAGGACAACAACAAGGCCAGCAGGAGACAAGGAGGATTTCAGGTGGGCAATAAACAGCAGGAGCAGATGAAATCTTGGTAAATAAGAGATCCTTTGTCAGGAAGAAATTCATCTGCAATCAGGAAAGACAACATGTGAGGACTGTGCCACGTCTGGGACCATCCTGTCCCTGCAAACAGTGAGGAGCGGGGTGCTGGCTGGAACAGCCACCATGTCTCAAGCCTCTCCAGCACATCTCTGCCTCCAGGCACCAGCAAACCCAGCAGCAAAGTCCCGGTACCTGAGCTGGGATCCCCGGCAGGGCCTGCAGGAATCACACTCCTATCTCACAGCCTCTAGTTCAGGTATTCAAGCATTCTAGGAAGCCTCAGCAGACCCAGGTGATGTCCTGTAAGCAAGAGCATAAGCTATCAAGATTAAAGAACGATCATCGTGGATACATCACACTCAAGTTAAAGGAGCCCTGAAACAGCAACGCAAATCAAAATCGACTGGACCCCTGAGGCTCCGAATCCAACAAAAGGATGGACATTAATTATCAGCATGATCGAACTATGGGGAGGGATCGTAAGTACATGGGACTATACATTAACACATAATATCTCCCTAATTCTAGGTAAGATCAATTGTTAGATATGTACTCAAATACCTGCTTTGATACAGCAAAGGAATTTGCTTAGGAAAAAGAAAAGGGGGGAATTAATACGAGCAAATGATCACTTGCTTTGCAACTTATTTACTTATAGCAACTTATGGCAACTTATAATGACTTCTGAATATTGCTTGATAATCCTGCTTGCCCTGACTGTTCTGTGAAACCTTACCAAGGGCTACTGCTACTGTGTTCATCAAAACAAAGCAGTTTTCTGTGGAAACTTACCAAGAATTACTATGTTTGGCAAAATTAAGAGACATGTCCTTGGAAAGAGACTTGTCCTTGGAAAGCAGATGTGTTCTAGCAAGTTTAGTCTTTGTAATGGATAGATAGCCATATATGGGCGGTAGAAATTAATAGACTGGTGCTTTTAGATAAGATAGAGGTGGTAAACCAGTGGGAACCACTCTTGTTATTCAAGAAATTGGCTAAGAGAATCTGCACATGCTCCGAGGAAAAGTACAAGGTGAGGAGGACTGTGAGCCTTCCTCCAACAGACCCCCGGAGACGCCCACCAGGAGGCAATGAGCAGGTGCAAAGAGAACATAAACTGCTGACACCAGCCTCTAGAGCTAACGCAGCCTCACTTATGCATATGGATATTTGTGTTATGTAATCCAATGACTATGTATATCCACACTCTAGAAGTTTCCGGTAAAATGTGCTGTTGGGGTGCAAGCTTTGTGGAGAAATTCCCTTGCACCCCGGTGCCGGAGTAAACATACCTGCTGTATAACTCTCTCTGAGTTGTAGAGTCTGTTTCCACAAATCAACAACTTCCTGCCTCCTGCCTTGGCCACCCACCTAAAAACCTTGAGGAGGGAAATGGAAGGGCACCAAGCACCCAGCTGGTGCCTTCAGCCTTCAGCATCCTCCATCTCTAAAGAAAAACAGAGCAGGGCAAGTAAAATTATGCCCAGGCACCAGGACCTTCTAGAGGCATCCATCAGCTGAACTTCTGACTGAGAAACAAATATCTAGGGTTTCCCTTTAGCACAGCCTCAAGGCACATACCTTCTTTTAACCCTCCCTGGCTGTTGCTCCCACCTTTTTAATCAGGAACTGGATGCTGATTTCTCCCAGACAGGTTCACAGTACGTCGCTGGGCTGAACACAGAAAGATGGCTTCTGTTTAATTTTCCTATGACTAGAAGACAGAGGTTTCCAAACCTGTTTGGAAACTTTTTTTTTCCCGGTCTGGTCTCACCAGCACTGGCAACCCATTTTACAAATGATATCTCATTAAAAATACATCTGGTATTAACCAAGCCAGCTACATCAAACCGTCCCAAGGAATAGCTGGGCTGCAGGGGAACTGATGAACCTCCTTATGGAGCAGATCTGGGTAACCAGCCCAGCAAGGAGACTGGTCAGGAAGCCAGCTTGTCAGTAACACTTCTTCTCCACGAGCAAGAGCAGTGACAGCTTTGCAGGCTGACTCTGCGAGGCTCCAGCTGCTGGCAGAACACAGCTCCCTCCTCCACCACTTTGCAAGCCCTCCCTCCCCAGGCAGAGGCAGCAGATGAGGTAGCCAACCTCCCTTCAGACAGGACATCTGAGTCTATAATGGCAGCTTCGATCCCTGGGCTTAGCTTCCTTCCTCTCCACAGCTCAGAGAGCTTTTCTGTCTCGTTGGACACACTGGTCCCTCCCTGCCCTGAACTTGGGAGAGGGCCCTGGGGAGGTTGGACTGGCCCCTCCATGCTTTCAAGCTTGCTGGGCTGTATCTCTGTGCAATCCACAGTCCCTGCACATAAGGGAAGCCCTTTTTTCAGTCTCTCTGGCAAAGTGAGCTGAAAAGCAGCTGAGGAGAAGGATTCACTTGGGACAGTCGGATTTCTCCTTCCAAGCAAGCAGCATTTGCAGGGCAGCAGACAAACTGGCTGACATTTGCTGAGAGCTCTGAAGGCACACAACCCTCCAGAAATGCCCATCATTAGTCCTGCTGTTCTTGACCCACAAAGCTTGTCTGTCTCCCACAAAAGCTACAACACAAAAGCACAACCCTTGCACACATCCTGTCTCCCTACTCTCGTCCTCTTTGACTTGACTGTCCCCTTGAGCCCACAGAAAAATTTCAAGGCCTAGAAACACCTGGTATGAAATGAAAACAAAGGTCAGACATCAAGTGCAACCCCTCCTGGGGATGTACGCCCAACAAGAAACCCTCTCTCATTATGGTCATAATCCAGGTAAGCCTGAAACAGCTGCTCTTGAGGAAAGAAGCAATACAAGGAGCTCCTCCCCAGCACATCACTCCCAGAGTCCTGCTTGGTCTCCGAGCAGGGCAGGGGCTGCTGCCAGCATGGGCTCCCTGCCTTCCCAAATTCCCCCCTTGTCATTCCCACTTGCCCCAGGTCTATGTACAGGTTCATCTGGACACTTCACAGCAACAGCAGTTGCCTTTCCAGTCAAACAAATTCATCTAGAAGAGAAAAGGCAGCTAGCATCTGCTCCCTGGCAGAGCTTGCAGCAGACAGCAATATTGACACAATTCTCCATGTTTTACAATGATTTTTCTCTTCCTTTCACTCATAAAGCAGACTGCATGGGTCATCAGCACGATCAGGTAGAGAAACACGGAAAAATTTAGGAGGAAGAGACTTTGGATGTCTCTGGTCCAACCCCTCTGCGCAAAACGGACAATTTCAAAGTTAAAACAGATTGTGCAGGATGCGTCCAGCAGCGTTAAATGTCTCCCAGGATGGAGATTCCCCACCTCTCTGGATCACAATAAACTTTTACCTGCCTTTAAAGTTACCAGACGTTTGTCCTCAGCTACAGCACAGGCTCCAAGAGATACTGTGTGTTGTGACCCTTGTTCTGGAAGTGAACCTCAGCACGTGCCTTCAAAGTCCTTGGCTCCTGGAAAAGAAGAGAAAGTCTCCTAGTTTGGGTGTTTTTTTATTTTTAAGCAGCCATCTGCTGAGACCAAAATGCCAGTTGCTTCTCACCAAAGATAAAAGCCAAACCCAGCGTACAGCAGAAAGGCAGGGAGGTCATCGACCTTGTGCACAGGAGTGCCAGATGTGCCATGGACCAATAATCCCATGGAAATAAAAGGTACCACTTGCCTTTAAATATGGGTGATTGCAACAAATTGGTGCAGACTTGTGTCTGCTCCAAGTACTTTAAAGTGCTAACGTCTGCCCTGGGGCCTTTTCAGTAAGAAGCCCTTGGAGACACAGGCTGCCAGACTTGTGCCAGCCAGAAGAGAAGAGGGCAGCATGTCAGTGATTCTGGCTGAACTGGCTCTCACCACAAAGTCGGGAGGAAGAATTTGACTTTTTGGTATGTTGGGCTACATCTCTTTGTGTTTCTCTTTCCTGGAAAAACTAAAGGTGATGGTTGGAGCAGTAACACAGAAAGGGCACGTCCCAGTCTCAGTCAGGGTCACCTACGTTATAGGAATGGTAAGGTCTGGTCCCCCAAAGCCACCCGGAGCTCCCTGCAGTGGTAGGAGGGGGTTAACTGGGAAGCAGCGATGCCTGTTCCACTTCCTGGTCTGTCAGCTGAGTACAGACAGAGCAAGTCAGAGATGGACATCCAGACAGACAGTTGCTTGTACAAACCAAACTCTTCAAGCCAGAAAATACTGAGGAGAGGCCAGAGTCCCAAAAAAACCTGATAGTAGAGCATGTGGTAAATGGGCTGATGGAAAGGAGGAAAAGGGTTCCTGAAGCCCCCAAGGCCCACGAGGCAGGAAAAGTCAGAAAGCAGGTAGCATTCCTGAGAGTCAGGCCAGCTGTAAGTGAGCCCAGCTCATGGGCTTAGAAAAGCACAGCTGTAACTCGTACTGAGCGCCAAGATCTGCTCAGCTAAGATATGTCAAACACTCAATAAAACAGCAGTTCTGGACTTTTTTTTTTCCCCACCGGATGAATAATCTTTTCTATCTGGGTGCAATCAGGAACCCAACTCCAGTTTGGCTGGGACAGCCTTTCCTCTCATCAGGAACCTGGAAATCTCAGCTCAGCCACTCACAAGTTTCTTGCTCGCAGAGAGACTGCTTATAACAGCGCAGCAGACTAAACACAACAAGCAGCCACTGCAATAATCAAGGCAAACCCAGAGCTGCTGCTTGCCAGCAGAGCATTTTAGTTGAGGGAGCAGAGCAAAGGATCCTCCTTTCACTGATCCCTTGAAAGTATGCAACTGCTTTCCGTCACTCATCTCCACCCAGATTGAGAAGGCTGAAGGGGTTCAGTTCTTCCTGCAGTCAAGGCCAAATAACGGGGACTAGTCACCACACACCTGCACTCAGAACTTGTCCACATCTGACTGACACAACCACTGCAATAACACAGCGCAAATCCAAAAGTCTGTCCTAACACTTGATAACCACACCTAGAGGGCACAGCTCATGGAACAGCAGGACCAACCCTGAAACAGAGATCTGCCCAGGGCATGGGGGAGAACGCGGAGGAAGATGCAGTGCTGGAAGCACTGGCTTCCTGAAGCTAACAGCAGCACGGATGCAATCTAGACCAAAATCTCTGCCTGCTGCATTCCCATTGAGTAATTAGTGGGAGGTTCAGCTTTCTGTATTTGTAAGGTTGTCCTGTACCTTGCTAGAGGGGTATGTCTCGTGCAGATCTGCAGTAGGGGATGTGCCAATTCACTCACCCCTGGCAAATCAAAGCTGTATCCTAATGACAGAAAGCAGAGCTGAGCTGAGAGATGGGACCACTGTGAAAGCCACTGCCTGACATCCAGGACAGAGGAGCAGAGGTCTCCAGTCTCCATCAGAAGGGGCCACTCCCAAAGTGCCTCCTAACTTCTGATCAGTACAGCCGTAACTTACAGAGCGGTGAAATCTTTGAGAAAGGGTCCGAAACCTCCACTGCGAACAGCAGACGAGCCCCAGATGTCTTCAGCACAGGGTTGGCTGGATTATTCACAGCCAGGGAATCAGCTAAGTGCAGTTTAACTCAGTTGCCTGCTTAATCCAGAGCACTTTTAAATCCCCATACACTGATCAAGTTGCCAGAGGTATTTTAACCCCTGAGACCACAAGATGCTAAACACTGGTTAAGAAAGCAATTTTAAACACACAAATCGAATTTCCTTCAGTGTTTCAGTAACTGTGAATGAACTGCTCATCCATCCTGGCTACCAGCTCTTGCTACAAGGAGGATTCATTCGGCTCCATCTTGCTTAAAATACTGAGCTGAATCAGCAGATCCTGTCCTGGAGGAACAGGTAACCCTGCCCTGAACCTCTGTGCATCACGCAGCCCCAATCTGCTGCTGCAGATTAAGGGCCAGAAGCAAAACACAAACAGGACAAAGAATAAACTGACAAACTGCTGGATTTGGAGGCCTGGTAGCCCCCTCCCAAAAGACACGTCCAAAGACACCTGGGCTAAAGGATTGTTCCTTCAAGTACAAGAGGTAATACAGTAAACCCTCTTGTTTTCTCCTGGATTTGGTCACCAGAGAGCTGCCCACCAGCCCCTGGACAGAAGAGCACATATCCTAATTAAAGGCAACATGTAAAAGCCCAAAGCAACAAAAGTAGAGATTCATTGGTGGCATCTGGCAAGTGACAAAGATAACAGCAGCTTTTGATAACAATTCTTTGAAGGGAAAGCCAGAGTTGATAGGCATCACCGCTGGAAGGCTCTTACAGAGGAGAGTGTTAAATAGCGTCAACTGGCAGGTTTAAGCATTGTCTGGGAAATATCAAACACTGTCAAGATACCACAAAGCTCTCTGCAGCCAAGCCCCAGCGAGGGACTCTGTGGGCTCATCTCTGAGAACACAGACTGATGGGCCACCAGACCTGCCGACAGAAAACACCTTATTAGCAGCTGGTGCAGAGAGTACAGCGCCCTCAAAACAACCAAACCAGCCAGGTCAGCCCACCCAGACACCCAGCATCTCCCCGCAGTACCTGCAGCCACAGCCGCAGCCCAGCCCTGCTGTCAGGAGTCCTCTCGGACTGGTCGGGTCAGCGCTCCCAGCCTTCCAAACCCCGCCCTTCTGGGAGCTGCACTCAGCCCAGTGCAGGGAAAAAAGATGAAGACACCCCTTAACTCAATTTGGAGACTTCCAGGAATTCTCCCACCTCAAGGAAAAGGAAATGGAACAAAAATTTTTGTTCAGTTTTTCCAAAGCAAAATAAAACCCAACCACTGCAGCAGCGAGACAGCTGTCACAGGAGTACAGATCTTCAAAGCTCTGAAATAAATAGTCTTGCCTCTGGCTTCCAGCTGCATGGGATTGCTTTATAGCACCTTACACAAAACCCACAATAAAATACCTCCTACAGGTTGTCAAAGCAACAGCATTAAGGTTGTCCACGGGATTAGGCACTGGCTTCTAAACCCCCCATTCTTTGGTACCTTCAGCAAACCACCAGCTCTGATTCAGCCCTCGGTTGGTTTTCTGAAAGGGTGACAAAAGCAGCTTCAGCAAGATCAGAGTCAGACCACAAAATCTGCTTCCTTTAGAGATCAGGCCCTGCTGTCTCTGAGCAGCTCAGATCCCCCTACAGCTGCTGGGCCTGCAGGAACTGAACAGCTCGAGTATGACGAGGTATGAGGCAAAGCCTGGGGAAGAAGGCCAGCTGTGAAACAGTTTGACAGAGAAGAGGGGAGAGAAAATATGTGGGGCAATAGAGCTCCTAAAGGAGATTACAAGAATCAGGTGTTCATGAACCCAATCCATGAACTAGAGGTTTTGTATCTGTACAGATGTTACTGTACTAGGAATGGCAGAACACTAAAATCCATTGCCCAGGGAGAACAGAGAAGCTTTGGAGATCAGCACAGAGCACAGCGCTGCCAACTCTTTAACAGCCAGCAGAGCACACCTCCTCCTGGGGCGGGGGGGGCAGCTCCAACTGCCACACTGCTGCTCAGGGAGGACAGGGAAGGAGAGTCAGGACAGCTGCAAAAAGTTCATGAGACTTCTCAAAGGGGAAAAAAAGGAAAGAGAAAATAACCAAGATCTTTCACCAGGCTGTCTGTGACACGAGACATCAAAACATGAGAGTGGGTGATGGACAGCTGGGGAGAACAGTCAGGATTCGACAAAACAGTTCAGACAGCATGAAATCAGCAAGAAAATGAACATTCATAAAAAAAATCTCTTAGTATTTGGCTTTGCCCTAGAGGTACCTCTGTGACACAAGGTAAATATCCCATTCCGCTGCCCAGATGCAGATTTATTCCAACAGAGAATTATTCCACTAACCAAGGGCTTTTCTACACAATAACCTCTGCAGCCTGGGGCAATGCAGCCGTGCATTCGAGTACATGCACACCCAGTGTGTGCAGGCTTGCAGCTGAAACCTTCCCATACTTCTCTCTTCATTGCTGCTGAAACGTTTTGACTCTCCAACCCTACGCTCTGGTTCTGCAATAATCCCCCATACAGTCAAACTACAGTTTCAGGCACATCTCATCGCCTGCCCAGGATGGAATCCCCAAAGTGCGACTGTTCCCAATTCCATTTTTCCCGTAGGAAACAATGGGATAGAGAGGAATGTGTGCAGGCGCCTCAGCAATGCACACAGCTGAACCACCAAGAACAGCTGGTGTGATGTGGAAGATGGTGAGACAGAAGCGAGACCTCTGGGGTTGTCAGCTGCCAGTTCAACACCTGGTAATCACAGAAGTCTGAACAGCCCAAACTGTGACAACAAAACTTTTTTTTAAAAAAAACAGAACCATGAAAAAGTTTGTGTTTTTAGAACAAAGCTTCCCCTTCCCTGGCGATCCCACCACCCCCTCCAGGGAAATCGGCCCCAGCCCCTGCACTCACCCACTGCTAGGCCGGAGCCACCACCACTGGTGCTGGTGCTGGTGCTGGTGCTGGTGCTGGTGCTGCTGGTGCTGGTGCTGCTGGTGCTGGTGCTGGTGCCACCTTTGCAGGAGAAAAATTCATTCAGCCATCCAGAACAAAGCGAGTGTTTTAAAAGGAGGAATTCCCACTTGCTGGGTGAACCAAACTCTCTTCCTGGAACATCCCTCAGTGCAGACCACAGAGAGCTGGAGGACCTCCTGCCTAGGCCGCCTCACTGCAGACCATAGGCCCTCGCAGACTGTCAGCAGGAAGTAGGCCCTGTGGGGGCCAGGGGACCCCCGGGGGGGCTCCAGCACGTTGTCCCCCCCCCCAGAACCTGCCCACACTCCTGCCTGTGCCGTGAGTGGGGGATTTGGGAGCTGGGGGGATTCTTGGGGGGGTGTTATTGGGGTTCTGTGGGAGTTGTGGGAGTTATTGGTGTCCTGAGGGGGTTATTTGGGTCCTAGAGGGAGTGTAATGGAGTCGGGGGGTGGGGGGTGTCCTGGAGGGGTTTGGGAGGGTTATTGGGGTCCTCGGGGGGGGTCTTGAGGGAGATATTGGTGTCTGAGGTGGGGGGATTGGGGAAATCCTGGAGGGGGTTCTGGGGGAGGTACTGGGGTCCTGGGGGTGTTTTGAGGGAGGTATTGGTGGAGGGTCTTGGTGCTTGGGGGGTGTTATTGGGGTCATGGGGGAGTTCAGGGGGTTATTAGTGTCTGGGGGTGGGAAGGGGGGGGGGAGCGTCTAATGATCGTCTCCTGGGGGTGGTTTCTGGGGGAGATATTGGGGTCCTGGGGGACAGTAATGGGGTGCAAGAAGGGTCCAGTGGGGGCTGCTGGGGTACTGGGAGGGATCTTGTGGGGGATAAACACCCCCATAACATTTCAAAACACCTCTTATATCCCCCATATCCCCCCAAACCACCCCATATCCCACCAAATCACCCCCAAACCCCCCATATCTCCGCAAATCACCCCAAAACACCCCATATCCCCTAAATCAACCCCAAAACCTCACCATAACCCCTCAAACCCCCATATCTCACCAAATCCACCCAGATCACCTCAAAAGTTTCCCATAGCACGCCAAAACCACACATATCCTTCCAAAATAACCCTTATATCCCCCATATCCCCCAAACACCCCCATATCCCCCAGGACTCCCCCACATATCCCATCCAAACCCCCCATATACCACCAAATCACCCCCAAAACCCCTCATATGCCCCCAAATCACCCCCATATACCCCCAACCCCACCATATACCCCCATATCACCACAACCCCTCCATATATCCCCAAATCACCCCTAAAATTCCCCATACACCCCCATATCCCCCATATCCCCCAAAACCCCCATAAAACCCAAGTCACCCCCATATCCCCTCAACCACCCCCATAACACCCCCAAACTTACTATACCCGCTAAACCTCCTCTATATCCCCAAATCAACCCACAACCCACCCATATCCCCTAAATCACCCCCCAAACCTACCCATATGCCTCCAAACCCCCCCATATCTCACCAAATCCCCCCTAAATGCCCCATATCTCCCCAAATACACCCAAATCACCTCAAAACCTTCCCATATCACCCCAAACCGTCCCATATCCTTCCAAAATACCACTTCTATCCCCCATATACCCCCAAACACCCCCATATCACCCCCAAATCACCACCCAATATCCCCCCAAACCTCCCCATATGCCACTAAATCCCCTCCAAAACCACCCATATCCCCCCAAATCACCCACCATATTCCCCCAACCCCTCCCGTATCCCCCATATCCCCCCAAACTCCCCATATATCCCAAATCAACCCCAAAACCTTCCCATATGGCCCAAAACCCACCCATATCCCTCCAACTCACCCCAAAAACCCCTTATATACCCTAAATCAACCCCAAAACCTCCCCATATGACCCCAAACCCACCCATATCCCCCAAATCACCCCAAAAACTACCCATATCTCCCCAAATCACACCACAATATCCCCCCAACATCCCATATCCCCCCAAATCACCCCAAAACCCCCCATATCCCCCCAACCCCCCCCAAAACTTCCCCATATCCCCCATTTTACCCCCAAACATCCTGTATATCCCCAGATCACGCCAATACCTCCCCACATCCCCTAAATCACCACCAAAACTTCTCCATGTGCCCCCAAACCCCCCATATCCACCCAACCCCCCCAAATCTCCCCTATATCCCCACAAATCATCTCAAAACCTGCCATTACACCCCAAAACCCCCATATCCTTCTAAAGTCCCCCTTATATCCCCCATATCACCCCAAACCCCCAAATATCCCAGCAAATCACCCCCAAAAAACCCCATATCCCCCCAAACCACCCCCACATCCCCCAAAAACCCCATAACTCCCCAATTAAACCTAAAACACCCCCATATTCCCCCATATCCCCCATATGACCCCAAAACCACCTGTATCTCAACAAATCACCCCAAAATTCCCCATATCCCCTAAATCACCCCCAAAACCTCCCCGTATACCCCAAACCCCCCCAAATCCCTCCTAAATCCCCCATATCTCCCCATATCCCCACAAATCACCTCAAAACCTGCCCATATCCCCCCAAACCCCCATATATACCCCAAATCACCCCCCCATCCCCTCAAACCACCATACCCCCCAAATCACTCCCCAAACCCTCATATCCCCTCAAAACACCATATCCCCCCAAACCACCCCAAAAACCCCCATATACCCTAAATCACCCCCAAAACCTCCCCATATGCCCCCAAGCCCCCCATATCATCCCAAATCAGCCCATGTACCCCAAATCACCCCAAAACTTCCCCAAACACCCCCGTGGCCAACCTCCACTCCAGTGACCCCCACACACACCAGGGTACCCCCCGGACATCTGGGTTCCCTCAGAGTGGGGCTGGGGACTCCCCAGGTGCCTGGTTCCTCCCAAGACACCCCTCTCTGTCACTCTGTGTGTGTGTGTGTGTGTCCCAGGCACCATTATATTATTATTATAATTATTATAATATTATTGTATTATTATATTGGATGAGAAAAGGGGCTTCTGTGTTCATGGAGGTGCTGGGAATGCCGCAGCACGTCCTGGAAACATGAAGGAACGAAGGTCATTGGAACTAGGCGTCAGCATGGAGTCAGCAGGAGAAACCCTGCTGGCCCCACCTAATAACCTTCTGTGGTGAAATGACTGGCTGGGGAGACGAGAGGAGTGCGGTGGCCACTGTCCACCCAGACGTGAGGAAGGCTTTCCGCAGCGTCTGCCAGAATAGCCCCGTGGAGACGCTGAAGCAGCGTGGGCTGGCTGAGGAGAGGGGGAGGTGGGTAGAAAGTGGCTGACCAGCCAAGGCCAGAGGGTGGTGAGCAGCGGCACCAAGTGCAGCTGGAGCCCGGGAGCCAGCGGGGAAGCCCAAGGCAAGAGGCATTGCCAGCAGGTGGAGGGAGGAGGGGTCCTTCCCTCTGCTCCGTCCTGCGCTGGGCTCCCCAGGGCAAGAGAGGCGGGGCCATGCTAGAGAGGCGGGGCCATGCTGGAGAGAACGCCCAGCCTGTGGCCCCTCCCACTGTCCGTTGGGCTTGGGCTGTCAATCAGTTGGAGCCAACAGCCCCCAGCGCCGGCAGCACGGAGCTGTGCTGGCACAGAGCGGCACTGGGAGGAGGCAGGGTCTGGCCGAGCAGCGCTGACCAGGCTCCGGCAACCCGCTTCCCATCCTCGCTGTCACCGGCTGGGCCGCATCCTTGGTGCACAGCGAGGGTCCTCCTGTCCCGGGCAGGATGGGCCAGGCCAACGGCTGCTGTGGCTCCAGGTGGGCTCCCCCCGTGGCTTGGGGACAGGGGGGCATGGCCAGGCCCCGCAGCAGCGGCCTTTCTGATGCCTGCCGTGCTCTGCTCCGCAGGGACGCTCTCGCCGATGCAGAGCCGGTGCTGAGCGCAGACGTGCAGCTGACCCGGGGCTGCAAGAGGAGCGAGAGGCGCCTTCTCCTCCTCCAGGAGGAACTGGTGGTCACCAAGCTGCGGTAAGACCCTCCGACCCAGCTGCCCTTGCCCCATCCCTGGCCCCGGCTCAAGGGCTGGGACACCCTGGCCCCCGGCCCCAGGACCTGTGTGCTGGATGCACCAATGCCCATCCCAAGGGCAGGAGGGGAGCAGGGCTCTGCCCGGGGGGGCACCCCAAGGAGGCCACCTCCAGCTCACTGCCTGCCTCTGCTCTCTGCAGAGGTGGCACCACCCTGCGCCCACAGCTCCGCCTGGCCCTGGACCAGCTGTGGGTGCTGAGTGACGGGAAGGAGGCGGCGTGGGAGGAAGAGGTGGAGGGTGTCAGCAGCCGCGAGGAGAGGAGCTCCCTCATCTTCCTCTGGCCCAGGGGCTCCTGCACTGCCACTTTCGGGTGAGTCGTGGTGCCACGTCCCACGGCCGGGCAGGAGAGGTTCCTGTGAAGGGCCTCTGCCCTCCGTGCAGAGCCTGGGCAGGGAGCGGGCAGCATGCCGGCAGGGAGGGATGGGGGGCATTTCTGCGTCCTGCATCCCCTGGTCACCTTTTGATCCCCAGAAGGGAAGGACCAAAGCAGGTGCTGTGGCAGGACAGAGGGAGCCAGGGCTTGGGCAGCAGCTCTGTCCCGCCCCATGGCGCTTCATCCTGCCCCTGTGTCCTTCCCCAGGGGGCAGGGCTGTGCAGGCATCCGCCTCTGCCCACGGGCTGGGGGGCAGCGGGGCCTGACGCTGTTTCTCCTCTTGCTGCAGCTCCCAGGCGCTGAAGGAGCTGTGGGTGCATACATTGCTGGGGTAAGCTGGGGGGTGCTGCAGGCACAGCCAGATGGGGGAACACAGCTCCCCAGCTGGGGAGAGGTGCCCCCGCGGCTGTGGGCAGCTCTCGGGGAGAGCTGCCTGATGAGAGAGAAGAGGCGGCTTGGGGCTCACCCAGCTCTGTCCCTTCCCGGTGCACAGGATACCCGACGCAGCCAAGAAGCCCCGAGTGACCCTTGTCCCGTCACTCAAGCTCCTGGAGAAGCTGAGCCGCCGCCATGCCGTGAGTGTCTGTCTGGCCTGGGCGCTGTCCCCAGCACTGCTCCTCCAGCCGAGCAGCACAGGCATCACTGCTCACCTTCTGCCGCTGCTTCTCTCTTGCCAGTGGAGGCCGTTCAGCACCAGGAGCCTGGAGAGGCTGGTGGAGCACCAGTCAGAGGTGAGAACGGCTGCCTTTCCCCTCTGGCTGTGCTGGGGTGCAGGGATGGGCGTGCAGTGGGGTGAGCTTGCGAGGGAGGGAGGGAGGGAGGGTCCCCTGGTGCAATTCAGGGAGTGGGGAGGGTTGAGGAGCCACCAGGAATGCTGGCATATCCTTGCTGGTGGCACTGGGAGAAAACCTGCCACACGGGTCAGAGAGCCCAGGAGGGCAGAGGGTCCCCACTCCGCGGTGCTCAGGCTGCTGGTGCCGGGTTCTTGCAGGCTGATCTCAAGCAAGGGCCTCCAACGGTCCCGTCGAGCAGTGAAGGGAGACTTTGCCGTTCACCAGGTGAGTTTGGGAAAGAAAGGACCCTCCTGCAAGCAGCTGGGCTGTGCTCACTTGTCCCTTGAGTGTCCCCATCCAGGTTGGGCAGCCCAAGGGAGGACATCAGCCAGAGAAGGAAGGACAGCGCTGGGCAGCGGCCGATGGACGTGGCTCTGCAGGGACACGCAGCCTCTGGTGCTGCCCACAGCCTGGAGGAGGACAGGGCTAGGACTGGGCCAGGCTGTCCCAGGCTCTCAGGAACCCCCGAGCCGGAGCTGTTGAGCTGGAGCCGTGGTTCCAGCTGCCGGCTCCCTGCCTGTCCTGCCACACCGCTCAGCACCATGCTGCAGGCAGGGCAGGGCAGGCTCCGGGAGCGCTGGCCTGGCGGCATCCACTGATGGGCTCTTGCTCTCTTTTCCTTTGCAGCAGGAGGGACCAGCAGCAGCAGCAGCAGCAGCAGGAGGTGGAGGGGGCTGCCCTGGCCCTTCGCTCTGCGGCGGAGCCCGGCCTCTGTCCTGGCGCCAGGGCAGGCGGGCTCCGGCTGCAGCAGGGCGCTCTTTGGGCAGCCCCTGGCAGCCCTCTGCGAGGATGGCACACTGCCCCGGCCCATCCAGGTCAGCCAGCCTGTCCAGGGGGTCCCCAGCCCTCCCTCCGCAGGCTCCGGAGGGGCAGCAGGTGTCCCCAGGAGCTCCGGGGATGGGGCACTGGGCTCTTCACCCCCAGCACGGAGCCAGCTCTGGGGCAGTGCTCTGGCCACCGCCGCTGGAAGGCGGCTCCTCGGCCACGCAACTGTCCTCCTGCCTCTCCTGCAGGAGCTGCTGGCTGTGCTGAAGCAGGAAGGACCAGCGACCGAGGGGATATTCCGCAGAGCCGCCGGTGGGACAGAGCTTCGGGAGCTGCGGGAGGCCTTGGACTGCGGCGCAGACGTCGACCTGGGAAGCCAGCCCGCGCTGCTGCTGGCCGCCATCCTGAAGGTGAGCGCTTCTGCCCTGCGGCTGGAGGAGCTCCTGGCTGGCCCTGAGTGTTCAAATGCTCACTTGGAGCCCTGGGCCTTGCAGGACTTCCTCCGGAGCATCCCCTGCAAGCTCCTTGTGACTGACCTCTACGAGGACTGGATGGCGGCGATGCAGAAGGCCAGCAGGGAGGAGAAGATCAGGGAGCTGAGAGCGTAAGTGTGGGCAGCAGCCTGCCTGTTGAGCAGGAGCACTGACCGCTGGCCCAGAGCACCTGGAAAGCTGCGCTGGCTCCCACCAGCCTCGGGCGAGTCTGGGGAACGCTGTGGGCAACATCTGCTTTATTAGCGCCGTGTTCCTGTTCCCCCAGGGTGGCCGAGAAGTTGCCTGCAGCCAACCTCCTCCTCCTGAAGCGGCTGCTGTCCCTCCTCCAGCACATCGGCCACCACGCAGCCACCAGCAGGATGGGCTGCAGCAACCTGGCTGTCTGCGTTGGGCCAAACCTGCTGAGCCCAGCCCACGCAGACCTGCTCCCACTGGAGGCCATGCTGGAGGTGACCCACAAGGTACACGTCCCCACCCGCCGGGGCAGCCTTCCCGGCCCACCAGCGCTTGGCTGCGCAGAGGGCTCTGCAGGCCTCCTCCCACCAGCAAATGCTGTCGGGGTGGCTGCCTGGAGGAGCAGCCCCACAGCCACAGCCTCTGGGCAGGAGCAGGGGGCAGGGGTGGGAAAGGCTGCTTGGTCCCTTGTCAGGCAGGGGGATTGAGACCCACGGTTTGATGTGTGCAGGTGAACGTGCTGGTGGAGTTTCTGGTGGAGAACTGCAGGGATCTCTTTGAGGAGGAAGCGGGCAGCCTTTCCAGCCCAGCAGACAAGGAGCTGCCAGTCCCCCTGGAGAGATTCAGAGGTGAGAGGGGGGACTGAGGGTTGGCACCGGCTGGGCCTTGGGACACCAGAAACCTCCTTGTTGCTTCTGACAGGGCTGGGCATCGAGTGTTGTCCTCTCAGCCCCGCTTGTCCTGTGGCCTCTCTTGCCACTGCTCTCCAAACATGAACGTCTTCCTCTGCAGGATGAGCTGAAGCCTGCAGACAGGGCATCGGAGGGCTGACCACAGAAGTGTAGGGCTTTGGGTGGGGGTTGCTTTAGCTCTGTTTGCTTCCAAGAAGTCACCATGTTGCACATGCTTTTGCTTTCTAGACCTGAGTTTGGAAGAGAAAAGTGTCCCTGCAGGCAAAGTGGACACCGAGCACCGAGCAGAAGCTTTGCCGCATGCACCCCCCTCTCTGCTCGGTGTCCTCACGGAAGATGGGGGAGATACGGCGGTGGAGTCTGAAGTGGGAGAGGTACGTCAGCTCCCCAAACACGGTGACAGCGTGTCTGGGGTAGGAGGGGAGTCGCTGCTGTGCCTCTGCCTGGCAGTAGAGCTGGTGTGGGTTTGGGTTATTCCTCCACCCCTTGGGATGATACATAGCAAGGGAAATTGGCAAGGTTGTGTCTCAAATGCACTCGGCAGGTGCTTAATCAAACCAAAGGCCCACAAAATGCCTACAAAGAGGCAGAGGGGAGCAGCTGTCAACTTCAGGGGGGTTTTGCTCAGGCCCTACTTCATCAGAGCTTCCTCAGGTCTATTTGGGGGTCAGCAGGGGGACTGTGTGAACTGTGGCTGATGCAAACCAGCCCAAGGCATCTCCTCTGGAGATCTCGGGTACCAATTTAGCAAAGAGTCGCTTACCACTCCAGGTCACCCCTTGCCACATGCCAACTGTGACATTTCTGGTTTAGGCACCGCCAGCTTTGCCTCTAGCCACCCCCGAGAGCATGGCAGACTCCCTGGGGCGCCCAGAACAACTGGCCAGGTTTCCAGAGGAAAGAAGGTAAAATGAGCTCGCTTTGGTTAAAATCAGAACTGACTCCAGTGGGTCGTGGCTTTCCCTATCTAATCCCGCTGTGGGATGGAAAGATTTGCAGGCTCTGCCCACGACGAGGAGAAGAAGAGGAGCCGGAAGAGAAGAGAAGCCTGGGGAGAAGAGAGCGAAAGCTGCGTGGAAAAGAAGAGGAGGAAGAGAGAAGGTGCTTCTGGCGACGGACCAGCGAAAAGACGCGGGAAGCCGCAGCAGGTCGGGCAGCCCAGGTGCGTGCCGGGCTCTCTGCCCAACTTTGGGGGCAGAGGGACAGCGAGGGACGGTGCTGCGCGGGGTCTGGAAATAACTCCCTGGCAGGGCCCAGGGGCTCCCGGCCGAGCCCTGCGGCGTGGCACAGGGGCACTGCGCGTCTCTGCGCGCGCTCGGGGCTCGAAGGGCATTGCCCGGGGGACGAGGCGCCAGAGCCACCCCGTAGCCAGCGCCAGCAACAGCTCTCTGCTCTGGGCCGTCAGCAATTCCTCACACACGGTGTTCCCCGGAGAGGGCAGCACAACCCTGCCTCTTCCTGCCGCCAGGGACTCACCAGAGCTTTCTGACTCTCTCCTTGCAGGTGCCGATTCATTGTCACCGCCTGATCCGCTGACTTTGGGGCCCCCAGCATTGCTGTTTGCAATAAAAAGTTGTTTTCTCTGTTGTGACCGAGTCTGCCACAAGACATTCTGGAGTGGGGGCTGTTGTTCTGTGATGGATCCTGGGGGAGGAGTTCGGGCTGGTCCCTTGTCCCAGCACCCTTCCCAGTGGGCGTCAGGGCTGAGTCGAGGTGCTGTAGGAGGGAAACCCAAGCCCAGAGTCACGCGGGAGGGTGGAGGTTGGACGGAGCAAGTGACAAGAACAGTGACAAGTTGGTATCACTCAGAATCTAAACGTAGCTGCCCCCAGCCCCCCTGACACCTGAGGATGAACTGGGACACAAGGGGGTTTATTTTCTGCCAAATTACCCTTTAATGTGACAGGTGTCAATGTTGGGGACACTCCAGGCATGGAGACGTCACCACAGACACCCTGGGGACATCCTGGTCCCCTCCCAGTTGTGGGCCATCAAAGTGGGGTGCACCCCAGGGATGGGGATGTCCCCAAGAGCCAGCTTGGGGTCTCCTGTGTCCCTCAAAGTCATGGGGTGTCAACGTGGGGGACACCCCGAGGACGGGAGCATCACTAAGAGCCACCTTGGGGTCCCTCAAGGTCATGGGGCATCAACGTGGGGGACACCTCATGGATGGGAATGTCCCCAAGAGCCCCCTTGGTGTCCCCATGTCCCCTCCCATGCCCAGGGTGACAATTTGGGGACCTCCAGGAGACCCTGAGTGGTGTGTGTGGGGTGTCCCCATGGCCCCTCCGGCGTGCCCCTGTGTCCCCCATCCTGGTCGATGCCGTGGATGTACAAGTGGAGGCTGTTGGTGACTTTCCTCGTCAACCTGGTGTGGTCCCCTTCCTGGGGGGTGGGGGGGACGCACGGGTGAAAACAGGCTCCCCAATCTGAGGGAAGTGGTTGTGGGGGGCATTGGGAAGCCCCCCCTTCCCGGCTGTCCTCGAGAGTTTGGGGGTGCAGGGATAGGGGTGTGGCATCGGTGGGACCCCCCCAAAAATCCTGCAGGGGGTGGTGGGGACAGCAGGACACAGTGTGTGGGGTAACTGGGGGGTGTGGGGGGGTGACAGTGCTGGGACCCCCCAGAGCTCCTGCAGGGGACAGTAGGGATGTGGAGGAGGGGTTTGGGGGTCCCAACGGGGGAACTGGGGATGCACAAGGGGGTTGACATCCCTGGGACCTCCCCCAGACCCCTGCAGGAGACAGTAGGAATGGGGGGGTTGGTTCCAAATGGGAAACTGAGGGTCTTGGGAGAGTTAAGGGGGGTCCTCCCAATTTTGGGGGGTCCTGGGGAGGTTTTGGTGGTCCCAGAGGCGCTTAGGGGTCCCAGGTTGGGGGGACCCCCTGATTTTGGGGCACCTCAGGGGGTTTTGGGGGTCCTAGGGGGAGCTTGAGGGCATCCCCACTATTTTGGGGGGCCTCAAGAGGTTTCTGGGGGTCCTCAGCAATTTTGGCGGGCTCGGGGGGGGGGGTGTTGGTGGTTCCAAGGGGGCAAGACTGCTAGAGAAGAAAAAAGAAGCTCTCCTCTTCAGCACCAACCCTCCACCCCCCACCCCCCCACCCAAAATAAAAAGCACCCTCATTCACTGTTTCCCCCTAATCCTTCATTGTTCAAAGCTGTGTGGCAGCGACAGTATGATAAAGTGATAAAGAGCTCACTTTGGAGCTGGAGGAGGAGAAAACCCACAGAGGCCTCTCAGGTGTCATTTCAAGGACTGAGAAACCTTAAAACATGGAGAGAGAATCTACTTGCTGCATCCCGAGGTGAAGGGTGTCACTGCAGAGAAGCCTTAGTGAAAGAGACACCTCAGCAACTGCTGCCAAATTGTAACTCTCAGCCAACTGTAATCTCTGCCGTAGCTGAGCTAGTAACCTACATATGGAACTCCTCTCCCTGCTAATCCCCGGAATCACCCCATCCATCTGGGGAGGGGCAGTGCAGATCCTCCTGATTCCTCTTGAAACAAAGAGCTTCACTCCACAGTCAGTATAACTGTTCAGCAGGGATTCTTTATTCGCAGCGCTGGGCAGCACTGGGGATCGCTCCACCACAAGTGCCGCACTTACTAACAAAATTCTTGACTAACATACACCAAAACATACATATGCATCAGACTTCTTAGAAAAGGCAGTCTTATGCTAATGGGTTCTCAGAATCCATTTACATAGAATCACAGAATCACAGAATCATCTAGGTTGGAAAGGACCTTGAAGATCATCCAGTCCAACCGATAACCTAGCACTGACAGATCCCAACTACACCATATCCCTCAGCGCTATGTCAACCCGCCTCTTGAACACCTCCAGGGATGGGGACGCCACCACCTCCCTGGGCAGCCCATTCCAACGCCTAACAACCCATTCTGTAAAGAAATGCTTCCTGATATCCAGTCTAAACCTTCCCTGGCGCAGCTTGAGGCCATTCCCTCTTGTTCTATCGCTTGTTACTTGGTTAAAGAGGCTCATCCCCAGCTCTCTGCACCCTCCTTTCAGGTAGCTGTAGAGGGCGATGAGGTCTCCCCTCAGCCTCCTCTTCTCCAAACTAAACCCCCCCAGTTCCCTCAGCCGCTCCTCGTGCTACATGTGCTCCAGACCCTTCACACCTTCGTTGCCCTTCTCTGGACACGCTCGAGTCATTCAATGTCCTTTTTGCAGTGAGGGGCCCAATACTGAACACAGTCATCGAGGTGTGGCCTCACCAGTGCCAAGTACAGGGGCAAGATCACTTCCCTGTCCCTGCTGGACATGCTATTGCTGATACAAGCCAGGATGGCATTGGCCTTCTTGGCCACCTGGGCACACTGCTGGCTCATGTTCAGCCGGCTGTCAATCAACACCCCCAGGTCCCTCTCTGACTGGCAGCTCTCCAGCCACTCCTCCCCAAGCCTGTAGCGCTGCTGGGGGTTGTTGTGGCCCAAGTGCAGCACCCGGCATTTGGCCTTATTGAAACTCCTACAGCTGGCCTCAGCCCATCGCTCCAGCCTGTCCAGGTCTCTCTGCAGAGCCTCCCTACCCTCAAGCAGATCAACACTCCCACCCAACTTGGTGTCATCTGCAAACTTACTGAGGGTGCACTCGATCCCCTCGTCTAGATCATCAATAAAGATGTTAAACAGGAGTGGCCCCAAAACCGAGCCCTGGGGGACACCACTCGTGTCTGGCTGCCAACTGGATTTAACTCCGTTCACCACAACTCTTTGGGCCCGGCCATCCAGCCAGTTTTTTACCCAGCAAAGCGTGTGCCCATCCAAGCCGCGAGCAGCCAGTTTTGCCAGGAGAATGCTGTAGGAAACGGTGTCAAAGGCCTTTCTGAGGTCAAGGTAAACAGCACCCACAGCCTTTCCCTCATCCAATAAGCAGGTCGCCCTGTCGTAGAAGGAGATCGGGTTTGTCAAGCAGGACCTGCCTTTCATAAACCCATGCTGACTGGGCCTGATCATCTGGTTGTCCCGCATGTGTTGTGTGATGGTACTCAGGATGAGCTGCATAGTCTGAGCATGTGTAGTAAAAATAGAGTGAGGGTCTTCTCCCCCTCTTAGTGGTCCACATCGTCTTCCTCACACTGTCCACTAGTTGAGCTTCAGGTTTCCCGTGTCCATACATCGTCACGGAGTGACCTCATCTGTCCTTCGGCTCCTGTTTGTTCCAAGGAGGTTAGTTTAGATCAGCTTCCAGTCACTTAACACTGGTGTCTTCTTAGACACTTGTTTTTAGGTTCCTGTTATCAGGGATGTACCCAGGGAGTTTTTCAGGCTGTCCAAGGTCTGTCTTATCTCCACTAGGCAAGGAGTTAAAGGTTTCAAAACATCTTACAAGTGGGTAATGAGGGTAGTTAGGAAAACTGTATAAATGAAATTATATACATTGCAGTAAAATATGGGAAAAATAAAAGCTAGTAAAACACAAGTGATGCTTAACGTTAAAGCTAAATGTTCTACTTTACAGGTCCATGTACATTAGCAATTTCAAGTATACTTGTAGCAACTTCCCTTCACTCTAGACAGCCTTCTTCTCCGTTACAGACATGTAAAGCAGTTACCTGGAAAACGAACGCCTGCGCTCCTTTGGAGTCTTTTTAGATTCCATCCGTTCCTGAACCATCTGTAACTCATCAAGTCTGGACTTCTTCTTCTCCCTGTTAAAAGAAGTTTGACCTTTATTACAATTACAGCTTGACCTTTATCACAAAAAGACACCAAGAAACAAAACATGGCCAGTATGAGAAAATGTACTGCTTGCAGATGCAAAGGTGGACATGCTATTTAAGCAAAAACTTTCTTAGGGACAGTTTTAGGATGACATTCGTCTTGTTTTAGTTTTGCATGATTACCATCTGCACCCAGAAAGTCTATTGGAGAAAACACTCTGTCATTTTTGCTGATGTCAGATGCACTCGAGTGTAACTGCCGTCCGACAGGCCATCGAAACACAAACATGAAAAACAGCCCAACTTCATTGAGTCAAGCCCCCACTCTTCTTTAAGTCTCGTTGTTCTCTGTCAAACTCCTCCCTAGACAAGGGAGGCCAAAGGCATCCTGCTTGTGTCAGAAATCGCAGCAGGACCAGGGGAGCGACGGTCCCCCTGTCCTCGGCTCTGGTGAGGCCGCTCCTCGAATACCGTGTCCAGTTTTGGGCCCCTCACTACAAGACAGACACTGAGGGGCTGGAGCGCGTCCAGAGAAAAGCAACGAAGGTGGTGAAGGGTCTAGAGAACAAGTCCTGTGAGGAGTGGCTGAGGGAACTGGGGGTGTTTAGCCTGGAGAGAAGGAGGCTGCGGGGAGACCTCATCACTCTCTACAACTACCCGAAAGGACGTTGTAGCAAGGTGGGTGTTGGTCTCTTTTCCCAAGTAACAAGCGATAGGAGGAGAAGCAACAGCCTCAAGTTGCACCAGGGGAGGTTTAGATCAGCTATTGGGGAACATCTCTCCACTGAAAGGGTTGTCAGCTTTGGAACAGGCTGCCCAAGGAGGTGGTTGAGTCACCATCCGCGGGTAGATGTGGCACTTAGGGACATGGTTTAGTGGTGGACTTGGCAGTGTTGGGTTAACGGTTGGACTCGATGATCTTAGAGGTTTTTTCCAACCTCAGTGATTCTATGACTCTCTAAGGGAGGTGATTGTGTCATTGGGATGGCATGTGAATGAGCCATTGGAACTGCTGCTGATCCTCAAGCTGGTGACGTGTCTGCAGGAGCTGGGGGATATTCTGAAGAAGGGAGAGTGCACCCAGCAGACGGAGGCTGCCCAGGTGGAAACTGAGGAGGAAACGGTTGTGGTGGTACCCCCGGGGGAAGAGGACATGCGCGGGGTGGTGGAGGATACAAGGGAGGTGGAGGCACAGGCACAGAGAGCGGTGTTGATGCTGGTAGTGTTGGGGCCTGAGTCCTCTGGGTATGTTCACTGTGCGGATGTCCTCGATTTGAGCTTCTAAAGAAACCCCAAAACACGAGTCACTGTTTGTTACACTCTGCCCTGATTTTAAAGGGGAAAGTGAATGGAGGAGGAGCGTGGTGGCGAGCACTTCTTGTTCTCAACTGAAGCATTTTTCTCCCCGCTTTTTGTTCATTTGAGACTACGCTCATTTCTTGGTCCTCAGACTTGCCTTCCACATCGTCACTCCCAGCAAATCCCTCAGTTTCCCCTTCTTATGGTCAGTTTGGCAACTGTGGCTGGAGGCTGCCCGTGCTAAAAGAGACATGTGCCAAGCGCTCCTCTGACACACCTTGACACCCTTAATACTTCACAGTTCTGATCTTCAAAGTACTGCACAGACATTAACTCATCTTCTCTCAAACTTCTTTTAACATCTTCCGCACACGCTTCCTAGGTTGTTGCCTCATGGTGACATCTTTGGCCTGTTCTTGGCCCTGAATTTTTATTTTTTGCTTACTGAACTTGAGGTTTTAGACAATCTGTGGGATGGATCCTGGTTTTTGTTTTGACTTATTTTTAAGATTTTATACACACAGTGCACCCTTACAATCTCTCTATAACACACAGATACCAAAAGGAAGGACTAAAGCCTGACGCTGCAATAAACCAAAAGAGACTCCTCTCTCTCCAACCGAGAGAAAGCAGCTTGGCTATTTGAGATGACTAAGTAGTAAAATAACAGCGTTGCCTTTTCCAGTAGTTTGCTCAATCAGTATTAGTTAAGTTGTTAAAAAAAGAATATTGGAGGCTGATTTCTATTGGGAAATCAATTTCTTCAGCCCTATTCAGCCAGTAACCAAGAGGGTGCCTTTCCATCTGATCCTTTAATTATGTTTCATTTTTACACGTAATTATGATTTCCTCACAAAGACTTCATTCTTCAGAGTCCTCTTTTCAATCATGTACTGGAGTTTTATTTTAAATAATCTTCCTGAGAGCACAGATCCCCTTTGTGAAGGCCAATTCAAATTAAGCCATTTTAAAATTAATTACCACATGTATTCTCCACAACGATCTGTGCATACTTATTCCCTTATAAATCAGCTGTTGTGTCCGTTATGTGTTTAACATGGTTAACAAGGTTACAAGCAGCAATATATTGAATTTCTGTAGCATACTTACACTTCCCAGTCTGGTCTGCCACTTGCCGAGCGAATTTTGCCAGCTCTCATTGGATGACCTTTTGGCATGGGGAGAGAAAAAAAATCCCCTTCAGTTTACCTGAAGAGAATTTTTTAAGAGAAATTTGTAAGTTACGGTTACTTACCAGTTGTGGGTATGGATCGTCCTTGGTAGCCCAGAAGACTCGGCAATGCTGGCCGTGTCAGTGCAGGAACCTGATAGCCCTTGTGAATCAGTGCAAACAGTTGGAAAATAAGCTCTACTAAAATATGAGAATCACTGCATATGGTGGAAGAAAACCTACCTTCTCTTCCCACAAACCGCGGATTGACAGGGGGGAAGATTGGGGACGTCCTGTGGCAGGAGGGTTCAGAGCCACGAGTGTTGGTGGAGGTGCTGGTGGCTGCTGCTGCTGCTGCCTGTGCATATGGATCCTCTGTGCATAACCAGTTCCATTTTTGAAGTTGTTCACAGCCTAGAGGCAGAAAAACATTTACAAAGAGGTAACATGAACCTTCAGTAGCTCTAGGAACAAAAGCCTCCACAGAGTAAAATTACTTGTGTATTCCCGTATATACTATCCATCCTAAAATAAACCAACATACGGATATATTCAGATTAGATGTAAGGAAGAAATTCTTCCCTGTGAGGGTGGTGAGGCCCTGGCACAGGTTGCCCAGAGAAGCTGTGGCTGCCCCCTCCCTGGAAGGGTTCAAGGCCAGGTTGGACGGGCCTTTGGGCAACCTGGGCTAGTGGAAGGTGTCCCTGCCCGGGGCAGGGGGGTTGGGACTGGATGGGCTTTAAGTTCCCTTCCAAGCCAAACCCTTCTGTGATACATGAACGCATCCCATTAAACACTGGTGTTAATGACTGGTAACTCAGACTATCTGTATGTAAAGCACTCCAGCGTTAACGCTGAATTTGAAACTGAGGCAATCCTGTTAAACACAAGTGTGACCTGAATTTGCCAGATTGTCTCTCAAGGGTTGCCAGCTTCTGTAACAACAGGGAATGTATTTGCAAAGTAAATTTAGCCTTATTCCATTTAGCCTTGTTCAAGGAGGTGTAAATTAATATTTTCTTCCCTTTCAGCTAATTGACTGACTAGACTTTTCTTACAAACAGTTTATCTAAAAGTCACTGCATTACCTGGCGTAGGCACTTGCTGGCAACTAAAGTATCGGGAGAAACACCTGCCTGATGACACGCTGGGCATGTATGTTCCTCACATTCCAGTAATGCCGTTCTAATACCTGGGTATAATCAGAATCATTGAAACAGGTTTTAGCTAAACTAAGGACATTGTCTGAGTTCTAATCAATTATAAAGGCCAGTAGATGGTTAATGGGTGAATATGAGTCCTGAACTGAGAGCATGAAGCTATAAATGTTCAGCAGTGCAAAAAATTTCTAGTATGCAGGAAACAGCTGCCCAGTTTTGTTATTTCACTATTGTAACATTTGAAGATGCAGAGTAGGCCGTGTCCTGATGTTTTGACTAGTCAGTTCTCCACTGTCTAGCACAGTGAGAAGTCCTCAACCTCAAGGTTCATGAATAAGACACATCTCCAGAAACCATTAGTAGGTTCAAGTTCTGACGGTTTTAACCAACTCTCCCGTGGAGAAGAATGTGGATTAAATGCCTAACGAGCCATTTGCTGCAGACCACAGTAAGTCACCAGCGTTGGCTCTATAGTTTTGTATGAGAGAAAGGACTGTGCACAAGCTCAATGCATTTGATAACTAATACTGTAATCAGCTGCAGCATTACGCACTCTTCTCGTACTCATCCTTCCGCATGGAAAGAGGATTTAACTAGATGCATAAAAAGGGAAAAAAGCCCTCTGCCTCTGTTTTTTCCTTTCTACAAGAAGAGTCCTTTCCTATTAGGGGTATACTGAAGTATTAACCAGAGCTGGTAACAAAGGAATGTTATGACCTTTCTGCTGTCAGAAGATCAGGTGTGATGTTTGGAATTAACAAACACGGGAGTAACACTTGCATTCGTCACAATAACTGTTTCCACAGCAGGGAGTAACAACTGAGCTGGTCATGATTTCTTTGCAAATGAAACATAAGAGCTCCTCTGGAATAGGATCATCTGAGGAGGAGGAGGAGGAAGAGGACAGCTCCTCGGGTAAAAAGGGAGGCTTTTCATAAAGTTATGAACATGAACTGTATGATGGCTTGTTAGCATCTATATTTGGACACAGACATGCAAACTGTCCATCAACTGAATTCCAAAGCCTGGGGCTTAATTGCTGGGCAATTCCCCAAGGAAAAAATACCTATCAAAAGCCAACAGTAAGACAGAAATCTCTTTCTATTTCATATGGTAAAAAATTACAGTGAATCCTGGAAAAAGGAATAGATAATAGACAGGGAAAGCCTCTATAATTCTAGGGCAAGCCACAAAACCTTTAATGCTTTGATTACTTTTTAAATGTATTTCTTCAAAATAGTTAGACAAACATGGAAACATTTGCAATAGCAACACTTGCGTCAGTTTAAAATCTTGCTAACGCTGAAGTACAGGTCAGGAAAAACTAAGGATGTGGGGAGGGCACTGTAGGTCTTTTTATTTTCATACACGTTTACATACATCTTTATACACATACATACATACACTCCACAACGCCAAACAGCTCTCTTAACTATGTCTGCCAGTAAACTGAAATAGCAGGCAGGAAGGATCCACGTCCACACTAAGACAGTTAGGCACGTAGTAAACTAAGATCTCTGCAACCAGTGCCATCTTAAAGAAGGAAAAAAAAACCCAAACCAACCCAAAAACCTGAAGGGAACCATCACTGTGCATGTCATAAGCATGACATGATTTTAACCTGACGGCTACCCTGCTCTAAACTTTATGCATCGTTAACTTTTCCATATTTTTAAAGCCTAAGGTAATTATTCTCAATGACCTACTTGTAGTGGCAGCCTAAGGGGCATTCTGGAGAACAGCACAGCGTCCACAACTTCTAACAGCACAGCGCAGCATGATTAAGCACTAGATTTCTAGGGGAAGAAAAACAAAAAAAACACCAGCACTCGTTTACTCAACTGAAAAGCTTATTACCTGCACTTCCAAAGCAACAGGCGACAGGAATACCGAAGGCAAAGCAAACCAGACCCGTCTGGAATACTTTGTATTCTCTGCTGAAGGTTAAAAATCTTTCCTTTCGTATTATGCACAGAAACTGCTTTTAGAGTGATGTCTGCAGACCTCTGAGCCACGAATTAAAACGTCTTCCTAAAAGGTAACAGTCTGAGCACTTCCTCTGGAGGGAACGGGGAAAAAAAACCCCACAAACAACAAACCAACAACAAACAAGCCAACCAGAGAAGGAGGAAGCGAAGCAATACCAAGTTCTTTTCCCGAGGTAACAAAATCCTGAGAAAACAAGATGTTTGTGCCATCAGAATAAAAATCCAAAATGAAACAAAATAGTTCACCTTTCCCTTTGAAAAGCTGCTCTTGAGTCAAGATCTGCTCTTCTTCTCTCCCAAGCATGAAACTCCTGTTCAGATTAAGACTGTTTTCAAAATACTAAGTGAAGTAGAAATTAAGTGCACACACTGAAACATGTAGAGAAACTTATTCAAAAAACCCCAATACAGTAGTACTACACTGTCCAGAAATCTTTTAAGTGTTCTGATGAAAAGGCGACTTATTTTTAGGAAATAAAATGTTTGCAGCCAAAACCGACAGATGATGTTCCAGTCAAATGTAGGTTTAAAACTTTTTGGTTTTAAACGATGTATTAAAAAGAGCTGGAGAAGGAAACGGGGACAGAAATGAAAAACCATTCAGGGGGTCAACAGTATAGATTGTCACCATGCAATCTCAACACGACAACTGCCGATCATCTATTCAGAACAAGCCAGCCCACAGTAGCACACTCCCTGGCAGAGGAAGGACCCTCTCCCCTCTCACAGGCTCGAGCAAGGAGTGCTCACAGTGTTTCAGGCTAAGGCCCAGCGAGCAGAAGGCAGCTTTTCTGTCAGACAGAGCAAGGCAAAAGGATCTCGTACAGCAACTTCCTTGCAGTTTCTTGCTCCCGAGCCCCCTTCTTCAACTCCTCGTTCTTCTTCTGGTGACATGAAGGCAAAGCACGTCCTGGCCCTCTGAGTCCATGCTGCAGCCTGCTTCTCCCTAGAGCAACAGCAGGCACCTCCTTTGGGATTGCCCTCCAAAGCCATTTACACACAGAAATCAGCTGAGCAGTGTATTGTGGAAGCATAAGCTGCAGCGGACATGACTTAGAATCAGTTATTTTTTTGTCCATCATGACAAAATAAAACCAGCAATTCCTTCCTTTACAGTAATTCTCCTAAAGAGTCGCTCCCAATATCTGTCACGTTTTTATATCACGCGAGAACAGATGCAGTCAAAAGAACATTGACCCTAAAACGAGGACTCAGATCTACGCAAGCAGGCACGGGCAGCTCCCAGTTTCATTGAGTGTACACAGCAGCACTTGGTGGTGAAAGCAGAGTCACCGCGGACACCAATGAGAAGTTTTAACACCAGCCTTTCTTTAGGGTTTGCTTTGCTTTGGTTTGGTTTTATCCCTTGAACATGAACTAGGAAAGTCTATCTACCAAGCAAAAGGGAGCTGAACCAAAGGGGGCTGAGCATCCAACAGCTGCATCCACTTTGAAGAGCTTTACGAATTCTCCAGCACTCTACCCCCTGGTTTCTGGCGACACAGCCTGAAGCAGTGTTTAAACAAATGATCCAGCTTAGCACCTGCCCCTGTTCTGAAGAACAGCAATCTCTTGCCTCACGACCTGTATTTTACATAGACTTGGGCCATAAACAAATGCAACAGATGGAGAAAAACTGAAGACTGACAGCAACTGAAACAGAACTATTACTTTCCCATCAACCAGTTAGAAATCTAGCTTGTGCACTGACATAACGGAACACAGGAACTAACAAAAAGAAGGCCTTCTGTTCAGAACAGATCAGTGTGTCTTCACAAGAAAGTGATTTCAACGACTTCAACTTAACAAAGTCAGCGTTATCATTAGCAATGCACCTTTCCTGAAGAGGAAATCCTTGTCTTTTTCAACTGCCAACTGCAAGAGTGTGTCAACAAAACAAATAAACAAACAACCCACACCCCAAGAGCTCTCTTTAGGTTATAGATATATAGATACGACATGTCTTCATAGATGACAGCTGCATCAATTTATACTTCAGGTCCCTCTCCTCTCCAGGAACCAGCTGGTGTTAGTGCCATAGATTTGAGTCTCACAAACCCACACCTGACAGGTCTTGCTTTACAACAGTTTTTAGCAGATGGAGACTTTGTGGTAGATCACAAAAGTGATTTTTAGATTCAATAGTAACTTCCTCTCCCAACAGAGGAAGTCAGTTACTGCCAGAGAAGTGCAGGCCAAAGCCAAAATCTCCAAAACGCAAAGAATGTTTAACAAAACATGAAGGGGTGCCTAGATAACACACATCCTGGTTTTTGTCTTTGTTATTCACTTCAAGGAGATGAGTCTGTCTAGAAACACTACAGCTCATTTTTAGAAAGACAAAGAACATGCTCCCTTCCATGAAGAATTTCTCCAATTGCCAATTCTTCCCCAGACTGTCGCTACACTGGGAAGTTGGTCTCCTCTTTCCAACTTCTATTGCTAAGCAGAGCCCAAAAACTACGAGCGAGCCTGAGCCCTTCTACAGGCAGCAGGGAATAAGTCAGCATAGCATTTTCCTGTGAAGAAAGTAAAGAACTGAACAACAGAAAAGGGAATACAAAAGCAAAAACATCAATAAGGGAAAAGAGAATAACCATTCCTTTTACTGATATATTCTTAATAATTAGCTGAGCACTTCTAAAGACAAAGAGCTTTGCTGCTTTTGGCACCAAAGTAAGGAAAAGTCTAAAGCACAGTCCTCCTGATGTGGGAAGATGTGTCCCCAAAAGAGACACAAGTTCGAATACAGAAACATCTCTACGTCTTGCTGGAAATTTGCACGCTAAGAATCACCAGCTCCTGCTTCAAGAGAACACACCAGCAGCTTCACTGGACGGTAGCAATTTCACCCCACACAAGAAGTCAGAACATGCACTATCCTTTCAGGATGCAGCACAGTAATTTCTAAGCCCTTTTTCTGCTTTGGTTAAGTCAAGATGGCACGTGCTCAGACACACAGCGAGGAGGCGCAAGGTAGCTAAGACAGCAAAATGGAAATTACTCCCCATTCACACAGAGCCAACTTTGACTCAAGTCAGTCCTCCTCTTCTCTTCCCACAAAATTAGGAATACCCTTCTGCAGGAAGGCCAGACTTTGCAGCCATCCATGCAGACAAGCAAAGAACTACCATGGGTCTGCTTTTGTGGTATTCAGGAAGTTGCAGAAGGCAGCTTAGGGATGCTTAATCACAGTATTTCATGACTGTTTCAGTACTGATCTACAGACATCAGCACACAATATACTAAAAGTCACGGTGCTTCTGATTTGGTATAATCCAACAGACCTCCAGATTTCTCTCCTGAGCATGTAAAGGTACAGCTCTCCGGGCATTGCTCGGTACCACAACCGCCAAATGACTCGACGAGCTTCTAAGCATCCAAACTGCTGCAAACACATTTATATGTACAGTAATGGATGAAATGTAGATGCATTCCACCTCTATACTTATGCACGCAAGCACTCACGAGTTAAAAGCCACTGTATGAGCTGGCCTACAGAGTGGGTAACAAAGGCAGTGATTCCCTTGCACACCTGAAAACCAGAAAAACACTCACCAAAATAAAATTAAGGCCACGCACTTCTCGTTTTATTTTTCTTTAAACTGTAACACGTACCAAGTAAGGCAGCCACATCACTCTTCCAGCATCATTCATACACACATATGCCCTGGAAGCTACTTGAAAGTACCTCATGTAATGGAAGTGTCTGGAAAGCGCAGCTTGAACTAGCTGAACTCAGTTACTGATCAGCTTACAGGTACAGAAAATATATGCCTGCAGCCTTTTAACAACAATGACTTACCACTGTTACGTTATTTCCATTTAGCAAAATCTGGTCCAGCTTTGTGATTCTTCGGCCCTCAAGTGGAATCTCACTGAGGCAGCGTTAGAGAAAGTGAGTACGAACACAGAAGCAGGGACAGCGAGCCCAGTTTTCATTACAGAACTGACCTAAGTCTCTCCATTAAGACAACAGTTGTTGCAACTACCAACTAAATTAGCCACACCGCAGCATAATCTTGATAGATTGACCAAAGAAAGCAAAGAAAGCTGCCCGGCAACTAGAAAGATCCATTGTACTTTTCTGCTCAGTACATAAAGGTATAGAGTCACCCTCTAAATCTTGGCAATTTCTTGAATACCACCAATACTCAAAAGAGGTTTCAAATAATAACACAGCATGACAAAGTAATAAATACTTATCCTTAAGTCTGCAAACTCTTTAAATCTTTGCCCAGGCCTCAAGCAAATGGTAATGCAAACAAACTGCTGCAAAGTTCAACACACAACCCGTGCAAAATTAAGCCTACAAATTAGGAAGCTGACTACAAGTAGAAATCATGCACCAGCTACGCTATGACATGGCTGTCCTGCATAGATCACCCTCTAGAGTTTAAGTCCAAGGTATAAACTATTCAGCTGGCAGGTATTCCTAAAATACAAAACCACTTTGCTTATAGATCTTACACAGTACTGTTCTTCAGGCCACCAAACATTAAACAGCAACAAGATGCAGAAATAACAATTAGAATTCTGCAATGCCTTCTAACACCACATCTGAAAATCCAGTTTCAAGGAAAATAAGGCCCAGAGTTTTAAAGGCAAAATGTTTGTTTTCATCTCATACTGAACAGTAACTTTATCCGTAAAATCAAAATATCAGAATAATACAACTGATCCCTACAAAAAGGTTCTAGTCAGTGCACTCAAACCTCTCAAAAGCAATGTGGGAATTAAGCCAAAGCATAAAGCCGACAGCCTTAAACATTCCCATCAAAGGAGACTGACAAAGCCATCAAATCCTAGAAGCATTCCAACAACTTATCCCTCTTCATCACAATAGGAATGCGTGAACCTGTGCATTTCCCCACGAGTTCTGTAAATAAACCGAAGGTACAAGAGACTCTTTTACAGAACGCACATTTTCCCAAACAAAAGCCCGAACGCTGCGATGGCAGAGCAGTAATTGCCACTGACACTGGTAAAAAACACAGAAACAAGGCGGGGGGGCTGGGGGAGACACACACCTGGTGTCAGGTTTATGGTACAGGATGTCCCACTGGGGCTCACGGATGGGTCAGCAGCAGAGGGTGTCACCAATTTCCAGAGCTGTGGTTGCCCTGACCAAGTATCAGACTCAGCCACAAGCACCGTAGTAGCGTAAAAGAGACAATCCCTGACCCAGAATAATCATGAACTGTGTTATCAGCATGAACTCAGATGAACACTCAGTTTTCGCCATGAACTACTTTATCCTTAAGGATCACAAAAATTGAGCAGACCAACTTCAGACAACAGGCCAAGGCTAGAAAGGGACACACTACAACAGAGTCAGAGAGATCCTGGCTGTAGTGATGGAATAAACAAGTCAGACAGAAGCATAATGCATCTGCCATTTACTTTCCAGAAATCCTCAACAACAGACAATTATTCCCCTAACCAAGGGCTTTTCTACACAATAACCTCTGCAGCCTGGGGCAATGCAGCCGTGCATTCGAGTACATGCACACCCAGTGTGTGCAGGCTTGCAGCTGAAACCTTCCCATACTTCTCTCTTCATTGCTGCTGAAACGTTTTGACTCCCCAACCCTACGCTCTGGTTCTGCAATAATCCCCCATACAGTCAAACTACAGTTTCAGGCACATCCCATCGCCTGCCCAGGATGGAATCCCCAAAGTGCGACTGTTCCCAATTCCATTTTTCCCGTAGGAAACAATGGGATAGAGAGGAATGTGTGCAGGCGCCTCAGCAATGCACACAGCTGAACCACCAAGAACAGCTGGTGTGATGTGGAAGATGGTGAGACAGAAGCGAGACCTCTGGGGTTGTCAGCTGCCAGTTCAACACCTGGTAATGACAGAAGTAGTAGAGGAAATTCTAACTGCTTTTAATATACCAAGAAATAACTGCTACTTGCCTGAGCTTTAGAGTGGAAAATCCCTTTATAACACAAAATTAAACTTCATGATGTCCTGGTGACCCCGTGTGACCCATCTTCAAACAAATCACCATGCTGAAACCTCTCAGCTGCTTCTCCTGTGAGACTGAACACCTGACAACTCTTTCACTGCCAGTGGTCCTGCTGCCTCTCCTGATCCATCACATTTTCATCACCACCTTCAAATGCCTGCTGCTCACCATGGTCAGTGAAGGATGAAGGAAAACAGGACCATGACAACAGTAACCAGAGCAGGGTATTAAATAACTGACGGCAGAGCTCTGAAACAGAAGGGTCAGACAGCAAGGCATTACTGTGCACAAGCTTTCACAGTGCAGACGCAGTATAGACAGGGTAAGAATCTGCTCCCCAGCTCTGGAAAACCCAATCCCCTCAGCAGCAGCACTACTGACACCTGCAAGCTTCCTTCCTTAAGTTCTAAGGACAGAGGAGCATCACCTGGATCCAGATGCAGCCCACCTCTGACTACTGCCATTCTGAGGTGTTGCATTTTTCATATCGATCAGCAAGAACTTAGAAAGCAAGATTTCAGTTAACTGTCCTAAAACCTAAATCCCCAACAGGACTTGCCTCAAAAGGTCGATCAGAGACGAGCCGGCTCCATCTGCTGCATGGCCTCCCCTGACCACCACACACAAAGCTCAAGACCTCCCCAGCCTGTCCCAGCCAGCGCCCCAGAAAGGTGTTGTCAGACCTTTCCGCTCCCCTGACAGCCCCCCGCCAGCTCCCCGGCACAGGGCACACGCCGGCTGCAGGCTGCCAGCCAGCCTTAGGGACAGGGAGTCACTCCAGGAAAACTCACGTTTTCCCCAAACACCAGGTTCTGCTCCGAGCCCGAGCTACCGCCGCGAGCCCACAGCACCCTGCCTCTCCGCAGCACCCGAGGGGTGCAAACCCCGACCCGGAGCAGACACCAGTCCTGTCCCACCTGCTTCGCACGGCATCCCTGCAGCCACAGGCACCTCCTGAAAGGGGGGAACCTGCGAGAGCAGTTTTTAAATGTGTTTCCACGAAGACCAGGCAATTACAGAAAACAGATTTGACAGGGAGAAAACCAGGGAAAAGGAGGAGGAGGAAACTGGTCTGCCTGGCTACATGAAATCGGGATGAGAACAAGCAGAGATGCAGGGCACAGCAGAACTGAACAGGAGCTTGAAAGCGACGGGAAGGAAAAACAGGCAAGATGAACTACACAGGTGTTCTGGACAGGAGCCTGGTTTTGTTTAAATCTTGATTAATTCTTCCTTATCAGTTATTCTGATGATTAATTCTATTTTCACATGGGCATTTTGTCAACATTTAAGAAGATGCACAGGAGACCCCAGGAGGAGCCCCAACACTCACCTAGGAACGAGGTGACGATCTGCAGACCGACAGCACATCAGGCGGGACAAGCTTGCAAAGAAGAACGATGGCAACCAGTTACATCACGTTTACAGCAATCCACAGCTACATGCAGTGAAAAGCGACTATTTTATGCAGAGCTGGTGCAGAGCAGAGAGCTGGAGATGAAGGAGCGGCTGACAGGGGAGGCTGAAGCAGTGCCACCCACGGCAGGAGCTCTGCCGGCTGTTTGCAGTCTCAGAGCAAGTGTTGCTGCCGGATTTCACAACCAGAAGCACTTCCAGGATCCCAGCACACAGAAACTTGTCCTTTAATTACTTTTCAATTACTTCTTGTACCTTCATTGTGTGAGACTTCTGCTCTGCCTGCAGATGTCAAGAGATTCTTTTCTGAAAGCAGAGCAGGGTCGTTCCAACTTGAAACAAACAGGATTTGTCTTTTGGAAAAGGTGCAAATTAGAAGCTCAGCACAGAAACTGAACTTTGTCCAGAAAGCCAGAGGAGCAGCGGGGCTCTGCAAAGGGGCTGGGCTCCAGCACACCCCCATGCTCACCCCCCCACATCGCTCCCAGCACCCCCGACCTGGGAAAAACTGTCCCACAGCCAGAAGGCAAGAGCCCACCTGGGCCAGCTCTCGCCCTCGGGCTTAATGCAGGTTTCTGATCAGCACCTCTTGGCTCTGGTGACTGGCACCCTCTGAAGCACCACTCTGAGGTGTTCATCAGATTGAACCCACACAACCCAAATCACCACAGAGAGCAGAAAATATTAAATGTGTCACTTCTTTCACACTTGAAGTAAAAATAAAGAGCTAAAATTCACTTTCCCTGGGGTAACCTGATAGATAAACCCCGCAGACACAACAGACCCTTACAGACAGCAAAGACCCACCAAGTTCAAGGTAAAAGAACAAGCACAGTCACACATCAGAACATCTGAACAGCCCGAACTGTGACAACAAAACTTTTTTTAAAAAAAATCAGAACCATGAAAAAGTTTGGGTTTTTAGACCAAAGCTTTCCCCTTCCCTGGCGATCCCACCACCCCCTCCAGGGAAATCGGCCCCAGCCCCTGCACTCACCCACTGCTAGGCCGGAGCCACCACCACTGGTGCTGGTGCTGGTGCTGGTGGCTGGTGCTGGTGCTGCTGGTGCTGGTGCTGCTGGTGCTGGTGCCACCTTTGCAGGAGAAAAATTCATTCAGCCATCCAGAACAAAGCGAGTGTTTTAAAAGGAGGAATTCCCACTTGCTGGGTGAACCAAACTCTCTTCCTGGAACATCCCTCAGTGCAGACCACAGAGAGCTGGAGGACCTCCTGCCTAGGCCGCCTCACTGCAGACCATAGGCCCTCACAGACTGTCAGCAGGAAGTAGGCCCTGTGGGGGCCAGGGGACCCCCGGGGGGGCTCCAGCACGTTGTCCCCCCCCCAGAACCTGCCCACACTCCTGCCTGTGCCGTGAGTGGGGGATTTGGGAGCTGGGGGGATTCTTGGGGGGGTGTTATTGGGGTTCTGTGGGAGTTGTGGGAGTTATTGGTGTCTTGAGGGGGTTATTTGGGTCCTAGAGGGAGTGTAATGGAGTCGGGGGGTGGGGGGTGTCCTGGAGGGGTTTGGGAGGGTTATTGGGGTCCTCGGGGGGGGTCTTGAGGGAGATATTGGTGTCTGAGGTGGGGGGATTGGGGACATCCTGGAGGGGGTTCTGGGGGAGGTACTGGGGTCCTGGGGGTGTTTTGAGGGAGGTATTGGTGGAGGGTCTTGGTGCTTGGGGGGTGTTATTGGGGTCATGGGGGAGTTCAGGGGGTTATTAGTGTCTGGGGGTGGGAAGGGGGGGGGGAGCGTCTAATGATCGTCTCCTGGGGGTGGTTTCTGGGGGAGATATTGGGGTCCTGGGGGACAGTAATGGGGTGCAAGAAGGGTCCAGTGGGGGCTGCTGGGGTACTGGGAGGGATCTTGTGGGGGATAAACACCCCCATAACATTTCAAAACACCTCTTATATCCCCCATATCCCCCCAAACCACCCCATATCCCACCAAATCACCCCCAAACCCCCCATATCTCCCCAAATCACCCCAAAACACCCCATATGCCCTAAATCAACCCCAAAACCTCCCCATAACCCCCCAAACCCCCATATCTCACCAAATCCACCCAGATCACCTCAAAAGTTTCCCATAGCACCCCAAAACCACACATATCCTTCCAAAATAACCCTTATATCCCCCATATCCCCCAAACACCCCCATATCCCCCAGGTCTCCCCCATATATCCCATCCAAACCCCCCATATACCACCAAATCACCCCCAAACCCCCCATATGCCCCCAAATCACCCCCATATACCCCCAACCCCACCATATACCCCCATATCACCACAACCCCTCCATATATCCCCAAATCACCCCTAAAATTCCCCATACACCCCCATATCCCCCATATCCCCCCAAACCCGCATAAACCCCAAATCACCCCCATATCCCCTCAACCACCCCCATAACACCCCCAAACTTACTATACCCGCTAAACCTCCTCTATATCCCCAAATCAACCCACAACCCACCCATATCCCCTAAATCACCCCCCAAACCTACCCATATGCCCCCAAACCCCCCCATATCTCACCAGATCCCCCCTAAATGCCCCATATCTCCTCAAATACACCCAAATCACCTCAAAACCTTCCCATATCACCCCAAACCGTCCCATATCCTTCCAAAATACCACTTCTATCCCCCATATACCCCCAAACACCCCCATATCACCCCCAAATCACCACTCAATATCCCCCAAACCTCCCCATATGCCACCAAATCCCCTCCAAAACCACCCATATCCCCCCAAATCACCCGCCATATCCCGCCAATCCCTCCCATATCCCCCATATCCCCCCAAACTCCCCATATATCCCAAATCAACCCCAAAACCTCCCCATATGACCCCAAACCCACCCATATCCCCCAAATCACCCCAAAAACTACCCATATCTCCCCAAATCACACCACAATATCCCCCCAACATCCCATATCCCCCCAAATCACCCCAAAACCCCCCATATCCCCCCAAACCCCCCCAAAACTTCCCCATATCCCCCATTTTACCCCCAAACATCCTGTATATCCCCAGATCACGCCAATACCTCCCCACATCCCCTAAATCACCACCAAAACTTCTCCATGTGCCCCCAAACCCCCCATATCCACCCAACCCCCCCAAATCTCCCCTATATCCCCACAAATCATCTCAAAACCTGCCATTACACCCCAAAACCCCCATATCCTTCTAAAGTCCCCCTTATATCCCCCATATCACCCCAAACCCCCAAATATCCCAGCAAATCACCCCCAAAAAACCCCATATCCCCCCAAACCACCCCCACATCCCCCAAAAACCCCATAACTCCCCAATTAAACCTAAAACACCCCCATATTCCCCCATATCCCCCATATGACCCCAAAACCACCTGTATCTCAACAAATCACCCCAAAATTCCCCATATCCCCTAAATCACCCCCAAAACCTCCCCGTATACCCCAAACCCCCCCAAATCCCTCCTAAATCCCCCATATCTCCCCATATCCCCACAAATCACCTCAAAACCTGCCCATATCCCCCCAAACCCCCATATATACCCCAAATCCCCCCCCCATCCCCTCAAACCACCATACCCCCCAAATCACTCCCCAAACCCTCATATCCCCTCAAAACACCATATCCCCCCAAACCACCCCAAAAACCCCCATATACCCTAAATCACCCCCAAAACCTCCCCATATGCCCCCAAGCCCCCCATATCATCCCAAATCAGCCCATGTACCCCAAATCACCCCAAAACTTCCCCAAACACCCCCGTGGCCAACCTCCACTCCAGTGACCCCCACACACACCAGGGTACCCCCCGGACATCTGGGTTCCCTCAGAGTGGGGCTGGGGACTCCCCAGGTGCCTGGTTCCTCCCAAGACACCCCTCTCTGTCACTCTGTGTGTGTGTGTGTGTGTCCCAGGCACCATTATATTATTATTATAATTATTATAATATTATTGTATTATTATATTGGATGAGAAAAGGGGCTTCTGTGTTCATGGAGGTGCTGGGAATGCCGCAGCACGTCCTGGAAACATGAAGGAACGAAGGTCATTGGAACTAGGCGTCAGCATGGAGTCAGCAGGAGAAACCCTGCTGGCCCCACCTAATAACCTTCTGTGGTGAAATGACTGGCTGGGGAGACGAGAGGAGTGCGGTGGCCACTGTCCACCCAGACGTGAGGAAGGCTTTCCGCAGCGTCTGCCAGAATAGCCCCGTGGAGACGCTGAAGCAGCGTGGGCTGGCTGAGGAGAGGGGGAGGTGGGTAGAAAGTGGCTGACCAGCCAAGGCCAGAGGGTGGTGAGCAGCGGCACCAAGTGCAGCTGGAGCCCGGGAGCCAGCGGGGAAGCCCAAGGCAAGAGGCATTGCCAGCAGGTGGAGGGAGGAGGGGTCCTTCCCTCTGCTCCGTCCTGCGCTGGGCTCCCCAGGGCAAGAGAGGCGGGGCCATGCTAGAGAGGCGGGGCCATGCTGGAGAGAACGCCCAGCCTGTGGCCCCTCCCACTGTCCGTTGGGCTTGGGCTGTCAATCAGTTGGAGCCAACAGCCCCCAGCGCCGGCAGCACGGAGCTGTGCTGGCACAGAGCGGCACTGGGAGGAGGCAGGGTCTGGCCGAGCAGCGCTGACCAGGCTCCGGCAACCCGCTTCCCATCCTCGCTGTCACCGGCTGGGCCGCATCCTTGGTGCACAGCGAGGGTCCTCCTGTCCCGGGCAGGATGGGCCAGGCCAACGGCTGCTGTGGCTCCAGGTGGGCTCCCCCCGTGGCTTGGGGACAGGGGGGCATGGCCAGGCCCCGCAGCAGCGGCCTTTCTGATGCCTGCCGTGCTCTGCTCCGCAGGGACGCTCTCGCCGATGCAGAGCCGGTGCTGAGCGCAGACGTGCAGCTGACCCGGGGCTGCAAGAGGAGCGAGAGGCGCCTTCTCCTCCTCCAGGAGGAACTGGTGGTCACCAAGCTGCGGTAAGACCCTCCGACCCAGCTGCCCTTGCCCCATCCCTGGCCCCGGCTCAAGGGCTGGGACACCCTGGCCCCCGGCCCCAGGACCTGTGTGCTGGATGCACCAATGCCCATCCCAAGGGCAGGAGGGGAGCAGGGCTCTGCCCGGGGGGGCACCCCAAGGAGGCCACCTCCAGCTCACTGCCTGCCTCTGCTCTCTGCAGAGGTGGCACCACCCTGCGCCCACAGCTCCGCCTGGCCCTGGACCAGCTGTGGGTGCTGAGTGACGGGAAGGAGGCGGCGTGGGAGGAAGAGGTGGAGGGTGTCAGCAGCCGCGAGGAGAGGAGCTCCCTCATCTTCCTCTGGCCCAGGGGCTCCTGCACTGCCACTTTCGGGTGAGTCGTGGTGCCACGTCCCACGGCCGGGCAGGAGAGGTTCCTGTGAAGGGCCTCTGCCCTCCGTGCAGAGCCTGGGCAGGGAGCGGGCAGCATGCCGGCAGGGAGGGATGGGGGGCATTTCTGCGTCCTGCATCCCCTGGTCACCTTTTGATCCCCAGAAGGGAAGGACCAAAGCAGGTGCTGTGGCAGGACAGAGGGAGCCAGGGCTTGGGCAGCAGCTCTGTCCCGCCCCATGGCGCTTCATCCTGCCCCTGTGTCCTTCCCCAGGGGGCAGGGCTGTGCAGGCATCCGCCTCTGCCCACGGGCTGGGGGGCAGCGGGGCCTGACGCTGTTTCTCCTCTTGCTGCAGCTCCCAGGCGCTGAAGGAGCTGTGGGTGCATACATTGCTGGGGTAAGCTGGGGGGTGCTGCAGGCACAGCCAGATGGGGGAACACAGCTCCCCAGCTGGGGAGAGGTGCCCCCGCGGCTGTGGGCAGCTCTCGGGGAGAGCTGCCTGATGAGAGAGAAGAGGCGGCTTGGGGCTCACCCAGCTCTGTCCCTTCCCGGTGCACAGGATACCCGACGCAGCCAAGAAGCCCCGAGTGACCCTTGTCCCGTCACTCAAGCTCCTGGAGAAGCTGAGCCGCCGCCATGCCGTGAGTGTCTGTCTGGCCTGGGCGCTGTCCCCAGCACTGCTCCTCCAGCCGAGCAGCACAGGCATCACTGCTCACCTTCTGCCGCTGCTTCTCTCTTGCCAGTGGAGGCCGTTCAGCACCAGGAGCCTGGAGAGGCTGGTGGAGCACCAGTCAGAGGTGAGAACGGCTGCCTTTCCCCTCTGGCTGTGCTGGGGTGCAGGGATGGGCGTGCAGTGGGGTGAGCTTGCGAGGGAGGGAGGGAGGGAGGGTCCCCTGGTGCAATTCAGGGAGTGGGGAGGGTTGAGGAGCCACCAGGAATGCTGGCATATCCTTGCTGGTGGCACTGGGAGAAAACCTGCCACACGGGTCAGAGAGCCCAGGAGGGCAGAGGGTCCCCACTCCGCGGTGCTCAGGCTGCTGGTGCCGGGTTCTTGCAGGCTGATCTCAAGCAAGGGCCTCCAACGGTCCCGTCGAGCAGTGAAGGGAGACTTTGCCGTTCACCAGGTGAGTTTGGGAAAGAAAGGACCCTCCTGCAAGCAGCTGGGCTGTGCTCACTTGTCCCTTGAGTGTCCCCATCCAGGTTGGGCAGCCCAAGGGAGGACATCAGCCAGAGAAGGAAGGACAGCGCTGGGCAGCGGCCGATGGACGTGGCTCTGCAGGGACACGCAGCCTCTGGTGCTGCCCACAGCCTGGAGGAGGACAGGGCTAGGACTGGGCCAGGCTGTCCCAGGCTCTCAGGAACCCCCGAGCCGGAGCTGTTGAGCTGGAGCCGTGGTTCCAGCTGCCGGCTCCCTGCCTGTCCTGCCACACCGCTCAGCACCATGCTGCAGGCAGGGCAGGGCAGGCTCCGGGAGCGCTGGCCTGGCGGCATCCACTGATGGGCTCTTGCTCTCTTTTCCTTTGCAGCAGGAGGGCACCAGCAGCAGCAGCAGCAGCAGCAGGAGGTGGAGGGGGCTGCCCTGGCCCTTCGCTCTGCGGCGGAGCCCGGCCTCTGTCCTGGCGCCAGGGCAGGCGGGCTCCGGCTGCAGCAGGGCGCTCTTTGGGCAGCCCCTGGCAGCCCTCTGCGAGGATGGCACACTGCCCCGGCCCATCCAGGTCAGCCAGCCTGTCCAGGGGGTCCCCAGCCCTCCCTCCGCAGGCTCCGGAGGGGCAGCAGGTGTCCCCAGGAGCTCCGGGGATGGGGCACTGGGCTCTTCACCCCCAGCACGGAGCCAGCTCTGGGGCAGTGCTCTGGCCACCGCCGCTGGAAGGCGGCTCCTCGGCCACGCAACTGTCCTCCTGCCTCTCCTGCAGGAGCTGCTGGCTGTGCTGAAGCAGGAAGGACCAGCGACCGAGGGGATATTCCGCAGAGCCGCCGGTGGGACAGAGCTTCGGGAGCTGCGGGAGGCCTTGGACTGCGGCGCAGACGTCGACCTGGGAAGCCAGCCCGCGCTGCTGCTGGCCGCCATCCTGAAGGTGAGCGCTTCTGCCCTGCGGCTGGAGGAGCTCCTGGCTGGCCCTGAGTGTTCAAATGCTCACTTGGAGCCCTGGGCCTTGCAGGACTTCCTCCGGAGCATCCCCTGCAAGCTCCTTGTGACTGACCTCTACGAGGACTGGATGGCGGCGATGCAGAAGGCCAGCAGGGAGGAGAAGATCAGGGAGCTGAGAGCGTAAGTGTGGGCAGCAGCCTGCCTGTTGAGCAGGAGCACTGACCGCTGGCCCAGAGCACCTGGAAAGCTGCGCTGGCTCCCACCAGCCTCGGGCGAGTCTGGGGAACGCTGTGGGCAACATCTGCTTTATTAGCGCCGTGTTCCTGTTCCCCCAGGGTGGCCGAGAAGTTGCCTGCAGCCAACCTCCTCCTCCTGAAGCGGCTGCTGTCCCTCCTCCAGCACATCGGCCACCACGCAGCCACCAGCAGGATGGGCTGCAGCAACCTGGCTGTCTGCGTTGGGCCAAACCTGCTGAGCCCAGCCCACGCAGACCTGCTCCCACTGGAGGCCATGCTGGAGGTGACCCACAAGGTACACGTCCCCACCTGCCGGGGCAGCCTTCCCAGCCCACCAGCGCTTGGCTGCGCAGAGGGCTCTGCAGGCCTCCTCCCACCAGCAAATGCTGTCGGGGTGGCTGCCTGGAGGAGCAGCCCCACAGCCACAGCCTCTGGGCAGGAGCAGGGGGCAGGGGTGGGAAAGGCTGCTTGGTCCCTTGTCAGGCAGGGGGATTGAGACCCACGGTTTGATGTGTGCAGGTGAACGTGCTGGTGGAGTTTCTGGTGGAGAACTGCAGGGATCTCTTTGAGGAGGAAGCGGGCAGCCTTTCCAGCCCAGCAGACAAGGAGCTGCCAGTCCCCCTGGAGAGATTCAGAGGTGAGAGGGGGGACTGAGGGTTGGCACCGGCTGGGGCTTGGGACACCAGAAACCTCCGTGTTGCTTCTGACAGGGCTGGGCATCGAGTGTTGTCCTCTCAGCCCCGCTTGTCCTGTGGCCTCTCTTGCCACTGCTCTCCAAACATGAACGTCTTCCTCTGCAGGATGAGCTGAAGCCTGCAGACAGGGCATTGGAGGGCTGACCACAGAAGTGTAGGGCTTTGGGTGGGGGTTGCTTTAGCTCTGTTTGCTTCCAAGAAGTCACCATGTTGCACATGCTTTTGCTTTCTAGACCTGAGTTTGGAAGAGAAAAGTGTCCCTGCAGGCAAAGTGGACACCGAGCACCGAGCAGAAGCTTTGCCGCATGCACCCCCCTCTCTGCTCGGTGTCCTCACGGAAGATGGGGGAGATACGGCGGTGGAGTCTGAAGTGGGAGAGGTACGTCAGCTCCCCAAACACGGTGACAGCGTGTCTGGGGTAGGAGGGGAGTCGCTGCTGTGCCTCTGCCTGGCAGTAGAGCTGGTGTGGGTTTGGGTTATTCCTCCACCCCTTGGGATGATACATAGCAAGGGAAATTGGCAAGGTTGTGTCTCAAATGCACTCGGCAGGTGCTTAATCAAACCAAAGGCCCACAAAATGCCTACAAAGAGGCAGAGGGGAGCAGCTGTCAACTTCAGGGGGGTTTTGCTCAGGCCCTACTTCATCAGAGCTTCCTCAGGTCTATTTGGGGGTCAGCAGGGGGACTGTGTGAACTGTGGCTGATGCAAACCAGCCCAAGGCATCTCCTCTGGAGATCTCGGGTACCAATTTAGCAAAGAGTCGCTTACCACTCCAGGTCACCCCTTGCCACATGCCAACTGTGACATTTCTGGTTTAGGCACCGCCAGCTTTGCCTCTAGCCACCCCCGAGAGCATGGCAGACTCCCTGGGGCGCCCAGAACAACTGGCCAGGTTTCCAGAGGAAAGAAGGTAAAATGAGCTCGCTTTGGTTAAAATCAGAACTGACTCCAGTGGGTCGTGGCTTTCCCTGTCTAATCCCACTGTGGGATGGAAAGATTTGCAGGCTCTGCCCACGACGAGGAGAAGAAGAGGAGCCGGAAGAGAAGAGAAGCCTGGGGAGAAGAGAGCGAAAGCTGCGTGGAAAAGAAGAGGAGGAAGAGAGAAGGTGCTTCTGGCGACGGACCAGCGAAAAGACGCGGGAAGGCGCAGCAGGTCGGGCAGCCCAGGTGCGTGCCGGGCTCTCTGCCCAACTTTCACACCTCTCCACACTCCTCTGCGTCAGCCCAACGCGCTGGCGAGGGACAGCGAGGGACGGTGCTGCGCGGGGTCTGGAAATAACTCCCTGGCAGGGCCCAGGGGCTCCCGGCCGAGCCCTGCGGCGTGGCACAGGGGCACTGTGCGTCTCTGCGCGTGCTCGGGGCTCGAAGGGCATTGCCCGGGGGACGAGGCGCCAGAGCCACCCCGTAGCCAGCGCCAGCAACAGCTCTCTGCTCTGGGCCGTCAGCAATTCCTCACACACGGTGTTCCCCGGAGAGGGCAGCACAACCCTGCCTCTTCCTGCCGCCAGGGACTCACCAGAGCTTTCTGACTCTCTCCTTGCAGGTGCCGATTCATTGTCACCGCCTGATCCGCTGACTTTGGGGCCCCCAGCATTGCTGTTTGCAATAAAAAGTTGTTTTCTCTCTTGTGACGGAGTCTGCCACAAGACATTCTGGAGTGGGGGCTGTTGTTCTGTGATGGATCCTGGGGGAGGAGTTCGGGCTGGTCCCTTGTCCCAGCACCCTTCCCAGTGGGCATCAGGGCTGAGTCGAGGTGCTGTAGGAGGGAAACCCAAGCCCAGAGTCACACGGGAGGGTGGAGGTTGGACGGAGCCTGTCCAGGTCATCTGGTCCAAGCTGGGCTCAAGCAGGCTCAGCTCGAGCAGGCTGCCCAGCAGCCCGTCCTGGGGAGTTTGGGGGTTCTCCCAGGAACAGCACCGTGAGCTCAGGGTGAGGGCAAGACGTAGGCAGGGCACAGTGGCCAGGAAGGGCTGAAGGTCCTCATGGGGCCACCGTCCCCGGCAGCTCGCTGTCCCCCGGGGCCCTCATCCCTGCACACGGATTGTCGGGCAGTTTCCTCAGAGCCCCCGAACTCATGGTAATGGTACAAACCAAACGTCCCCTCTGGGCGGTAGAAACCCTCCCCTCAAACGCTGCACCCACTCCTGGGTTGGAGTCCTGCAGCTGCGCCTGGGGGGTTTCCTCCAACACAATTTTCCTCTGCACAGGTAAATACTAAACGCTCCCAAAGTAAGGAGCCGGTCGGGGGTTTCTGGTGGGTGAAGGGGGCAGCCGTAGCGCTGGGTCTCCCCGCCAGCCCCAGGGGGTACAAATACCTTTTAGATGGCCCGCAGGCACGGTACTGAGCAAGACCTCAGCTTGCCCTTGATTTTTTAAATCAATAAACAAGTAAATAAATAAATAAATAATGCTGTAAATAGCCTAAAACAAAGCTTCAGATGGAGAAGACAGCCGTGCTGGGGCACGCCGGGGCAGCCTGGTTTGCTGACAAGGCAGCTGGAGGCTCACAGCCCCCCCAGCCCCACTCCCCGATCCCCTGAAGGCTCACAGCCCCCCCCAAATATTTCTGTAGGACCTACACCCCCCCCCCCCATTGACACTGACTCCACCCCACACCTTCACTGCAAGGTTCTTTATTCCCTTAGGACACCCCCGCCCCCCCCTGACAGAAAACCCCCCAAAATACACCAAAAATAAAAGGGGGGGGTGGGACTTCCACAAGCCACGCCCCCCCACACTCCTCCCCCCTGCCCAGCAGGTTTAAGGCACTTGTGGGGTGGGGGGAGAGCAACCCACCGGGCTTGGGGGGGGACGGGGAAGTGAGGGGCTGGCGGGGGTGACCGGCAGAGATGGGGGGGTCGCTGGGGGGGGGGTGGTCACTTTGGGGGCCAGGGCGGGAGCGGTACACCACCACGCACAGACGCTGCCCAAAGTGTGTCAGGGCGGCTGCGGGAGAAGAGGAGGAGGAAAGGGGGGGGGCTGTGACCCCAAAGTGCACTACAGCTGCCCCCAAACCGTGCCCCCACAGTGCTCCCCACAGACCTTAGCACCCCCAAATCACCCCAGACAACCCCCATATCACCACAACCCCCCCATATCCCCTCAAATCACCCCAAAATTTCCCTATAGCCCCCCATATCCCCATATTACCCCAAAACCTCCCATATCCCACCATATCACCCCAAAACATCCCATAACCCCCCAAATCACCCCAAAACACCCCCATATCTCCTCAAACCCCCCATATCACCCCCAAACCAACTATACCCCCAAACCTCCTCTATATCCCCCAAATCATCCCTAAACCCCCCATATCCCCTAAATCACTCCCAAAACCTCCCCATATCCCCCCAAACACCCCATATGCCCCCAAACCCTCCCAAACCCTTACATATCTCCCCAAATCCCCACAAATCACCTCAAAACCTCCCCATATCACCCCCAAAACCCCATATCCTTCCAAAATACCCCTTATATCCTCCATATCCCCCAAACACCCATATCCCACCAAATTACCCCAAACCCGTCATATTCCCCCAAATCTCCCCAAAACTTCCTCATATATGCCCATATCCCCCCAAATCCCCCAACCCCCCATATCTCCCCAAATCCCCACAAATCACCTCAAAACCTCCCCATATCACCCCCAAACCCCCATATCCTTCAAAAATACCCTTATACCCCCCATATCCCCCCAAAACCCCCCTGATCCCCCCAAATCACCCCCACATTTCCCCCCCAAACACCCCCATATTCCAGCAAATCACATTAAACCCCCCCATAGACCCTCAAATCACACCCCCATATCCCACAAAACCCCCCCATATCAGAGAGACCACAGAGAGCTGGAGCAATACCCAGATAACATGGAATAAGCCTTATTTATCCTGTACAAACCTTTAGAGCGAATAATAACAGGAGAACTTTGGAAAAAATCTCCAGTTTTTCGTAGCGTTCCATCTTTCTTTTTAGCTGACTTCTTACTTGAAGTAGATTCTTGCTTTCTTAAGGGGTATACGTTTCTAAACAACTTTGTAGAAGACATCTGTACAGAAATACAAGATCATTGTTTAAGTTGAAAAACTGACTTATCTTCAAGTTTAATTCCATTTTATTTGACTTCAATGTTATTTTCAAGCTGACATTTTGAGCTTTGCTACTGATACCTCTGTTCATTATACTAATGATACTGCCACAGCAAGCAATGTAGACAACCTTATTTTATACCCAAAAGAAAAAGAATTATCAGAGTTTCACAGAATACATTTAAGGGCATGAGTAAGATAGGAAACAAATAGTTTCTTTTACAAAAAAGTAGATTCAAAGTTTTAGAGTATTTCATTAGACCAGCTGTTCTAGTTATAAAACAGAAGGAAACTGATGGTGAAAATAAGTCTTCTGTCCACCCTTTGAGCCTGCCCAGGTTACTACTAAGGCCTAAAATCATATTTTTATATTTGTCATGCATACAGATGACACAAACCTTAGTTTTACCTCAAAAGGAATTGCCTATAACATGACATATGCTAAGAGTATGTTCAGACTAGTCTTCGTAACTACTCAGCATGCAACATCCTTCCCTGTGAATCCCTGTACGCTGCAGCTAGTACACGTTCTTGGCAAATACAGACTGACTCTCTTTGGTTAGCTTAGAAAGTTTAGCAGGAAGACAACGTAAGTGTTTAAGAATCCTATCAAAATACATAGATAAGGATAAGATACTGCTGCATAAGAATGTTTGCTCCTTTCACGAGTCCACCTATACAGAAAAGGTGGACTCGTGAAAGGAGAAACTAACTTCAAAATTGAACATAACCAAACTATTGTCTTGTTGCTTGTAGAAGGTGAATTAGTCATAGCAGGTTTTGCATTTTTCTTGTTCTCACTTTTCACAAAATCCTAAGAAAATAAATATGACAAATTTTAACTAGGATTCTTCTGGAAAGAACAATTATCTGTATTAGAGAAGCAGCCACTGTTTAAATGCTATGACTAACAGTAGGGAGGCATTGACTAATACTGGATAGAGGTAACTATTCAAATGTGAATGAAACGCTAAACAAACTTGTGGAAGGGAACTAGAAATGCCTGTAGTCAAACCATTCTGACATTTACTATTTTCTTCTCTCCATTATTTCCTATACTTTTGTCTTTAAGAGATTTGACAAGCCAACACACAAATTGAAATTAATAAATCTAAGTGTAAATTCAGATTTATGGTGACAAGTATGAAAGCCAGGTTGGTAGCACAGTGCCTGCTTAAGCTGTCTTGTAATGACATCTTCTATCTCGTGAAGTGGTGCCAAGAGAGTTCAGATAACCCACAGCCATACCAGCTGGTAACAGCATCAGAAAATGGAAAGAGGGTTTTGTTCTTTAATTAGAAGGGAGTCTCTGCAAAAGATTTGGTTTTGTTTGTTTCTAAAAAACCAAGGGGGTTTTGTTTTATTTTTTTAAAAAATTTGACACGAGCAGTATGTGGTTATGTTAGCACTACAGGTTTCCCCTCAGTCCTTAGTTTTAGTTTTAACAGTGCTTTTCAGTTTTAGGAAATTTAAAAACCAAATTGTGTCTTCAGTAGACTTGTAACAGTTAAAGTTACTGAATCACTTTATAATCTATCTCTGTTTGGCATATGTAACATGAAGATAAATATTTAAGAGTAACATTCAGGTGAATAAAACAGCAATAAGATACTTTTAAAATTAGTTCCACGTTATTGAAAAATTACTTAGCTAAATGTTATGTATAAACGGTTTATAAACGGATCAGTAAAATGGTCTTCTCAAAACATGGGTGACTACGTTAGATGAAATATATCCATCTGTAGATAAGTGCAGTACTTTTTCAGTGCCTTCAGAAGGATGATTATTTTTACACTTACTTTTCCAGCAGCCTAAGAGAATACTACTCTCAAAGAAAATTGGTTCAAGACATAGGAAGTTTAAATCAACTCTGGACATTATTCCAGAATGAAGTGTTCAATTCCAGATGAATTAACTTACACAGCTTTTAACAGTTACTTTTGCAATCCAAATTTAACAAAGTGAGTTTATCAAAGTACTGTTGAACACTAATCACTGAAGTGGCCATTTCCCTTAACTATTTTACTAAGAGATTAAAAAAACATCACTTGAGAACGCTTGAAGGAGAATGCTAGAAAAGCATCAGACACTTCACTCCCCAGCTGAGACAAACTCACTCAAAGCGTCACTTACCACTTATGCAAATGATCCACAGGTCACCTCCCTTATACCCCCCTGTCAGCTGCAGAAGTCCTTACAAGTGCAGAGATTCATAAGCCCCACAAGTAAGATTACAGGTATGTAAGTACCACCACAATGAGGTGTCAGGGTTTCAGAGCCTCTGTAAGTGTTGTAGAGATAGCTGTGTTTGTGCTAGTGCTGATAAAAGGCAGAGGAAAGAAATGTGCAGTTCGAGTAGGAGCGGAGAAGATTTTTACCAGCCTGAACTGCTGTGAAGCCTTAGTCTCGCATGTAGACACCACAGCACTCTAGGAAGGCTGGTGCATATAACCTAGCACAGCTGAAGGAATTAAAGAGGAATTAAGTTCTACAGAAACCAGGGAGGTTCAGGTGCTCATGCAATTAGTTCTGTATATTCCCTCTAAGTACAAAAAGATCAAAGAAAACACAGACTGGACAAAAAGTCAAAGGAAGTGGTCTTGAAACTCTGAAATGCATTGATTAAGCCCAGGGGCTTAACTTGTAACTGCCTATTAGAAGAGATTATAATTGATACCAATGGTTGCTTAAACCAAAAGAAGCAGTTCTATTGAACTGGTCTGTAATCCTGCAGATCACAGCTAGAGACAGAAGCAAACAGTAAGAGCAAGGAGAGAGAAATTAAAAGGTAAAGAGGAAGTACCGATCAGGGACAAGTGTCCAGAGTCTGGATAAATTGAAATCTATGACTTTATTCAACATAGGCCAGAGATCCACCACTTGGCAGGGGGTGGGGCATGGGGGGGAAGAGGTTTAAATATTCTCTCTATGTATCCTTAGGATCTCAGTGAGAATCAAAAGGATAGGATTTTAACAAATGATCGGAGTAATAAATTGAAAAACTGCACAACGTATTTTGTCAGTTGGTCTAAGTCATACCTCATCCATCTCTTCACTCTTCCTTTTCTTTCTTGGCTTGAGCATTTTAACTGTAAGTGGTAAGGTGCTGCCCTGGTGCTTCACCTCCATCTTACTGGGTTGCAGAGCTGTGAACTGGATTTCCACCTCTGGTTTTGGGAACTGACTAGTATTTCCATTTTCTGTGGACACTTCTGAAGAGTGAAGGACAATTTCTGAATGGTCCTGCAAATACATGGAAATTTTAAGAACACAAGTTTTGAAATAACTGAGTTAAAAAACCCATAATACATATCTTTCCCCAATGGATTGCAAAGTAAGCATTCCATTTTCCAGCTGTTCACTTTCAGAACACTTCTAATTGAAGGAATCTACTTCAAGCATAGCAGAGTTTAACCCTTAATTTCTAAATCTTTATTACATTTTAAAAAGTTAATGTTTCTATCCACAACCACAGAACTTGAACTCAGCCTGATACTTTGTTTCCAAGTCATTTTGCTCAAGGGCAGAGACAGTCACAGTTTTCACAAGTAGCAGGAGTAGAATTGATATGACTTTCATCTTAACTCTGCTGCTCCTGAGGAGCTAGGCAGTAATGGGAGCTTTTGAGAGAAAAGTATAACCTTTCTCTAGCCTATCTTTAAGGAACTCTCCCTTCCCCTTCTACACCGGAGAAGTTGTGCAAGTAACGAGGTCCAACCAGCAAGCTACAAGCCAAATTCAACCTACGAGAGACTTCTACATCACCACCTGTTCTCTGGAGGAAGAGCAGGCACTAAGGCAGCCCGCTGCCCACAAGCTGAAAACCTTGTCTTGTACCTGCTCACAGCCAAACCGCACGGACTGCACAGGGAGGGTGGGACGGAAAAGTCAGTTTGCACAATTTTTCTTCCTCATCAGCACTTACCTTCCACCATCCACCCAACCTGTTTTTCTTAGCAAAACCAGCAAGTTAGAGCTGTGGTCTTCCCAGCTCCTGCATCTCTGTGGCAGCAGTTTAGCTGGGACTCTGAGTGGGAACACGAGCACCACTGCATTCCCAAAAATGGAGTTGGCTAATAAAAACATTTTTCTTTGTAACTGCTACTTCATGAGAGTTAGCAATCAAAAAGTTACGTAGGAATGGCTAGCGTCGTTAGCTAACAAAGTTATACACAAGAATCCTGCAGTGGAAGAAAGCAAATCCAATTTGCCCTGCTGTTTCTCATCCATTTAAAAGGGTTTATTTATCTTTTTTTCAAGTGACTTATCTAATAATCAGCCACTTCATAAGCATTGGTGAGAGGCAGGATTTCAAGAGCATGCAGCTGAAGTCAGATATAGCTATTCACGTGATTATGTTACACATCTTTCATTTCTACCAAAAGCCACTAAATCAGGTGATCTGATCACCGAGAAAGGTATTTGCAGAAGAAAACTTTAGAATTGTTCAGACAGCAGGATACATTTTCTTCCCTATTCTGCATTTAGCAAAACCCATACAACTGCATAAAATTTTTAAATTTCAGTTTTGTACCTACCTCACTTAATGAAGAGGCACTGCTAAGACATCGAGATAATGAATAATTCCTTTTAACTTCATCATATCTAACTGGAATACTTTGTCCAAGTAAAGGATTAGTTCTGCTTTGTTTTTCCATGAAGTGTAAATATTTAGAATGAGAAAAGATTATGCTAAACTGTAAACCTCAAAATATTTTGATTTTTCTAAAGCTACAATACAAAAGCTCAAGTGCAGACAGCTAATGAACACCTGGGCTGAAAGACAACACAAGTCGAAGGCAGTAACCTCGACTCACGATGCCATCATAAGACGTGCCCTGGTGGGTCTCACCAACAGTCTGTCTAGTTCAATATTCTGCCCCAAGAGTGGCAAAGGGAGATGCTATTTAAGGATAACGTGTGTGATCCTGGTCACCTTGTCATCTGTTCTCTCCATACTCTCCCAGCATTCTCAGCTGTTGCATTAGAATTGTCAGAGTCTACACCACTGCCTAACCCTCAGAGTATCCATTTAAAAATATATTTATGGATTTCTACTACAAAATTTTTCTAATCCCTGCTGACAGTACCTGTTGCCACCACCTCCAGAAGATTACTAGCTGCTTCATACAGGAATATGTTATTTTAACTGTCTTAAAATTATCTCCTATTAGTTTCATGAAGCGCTGCCCAGTTCTTGCAGGATTTTACCAAGGACAGTTGTGCCTTCTGTCTACCCATCGCAGCCATGATTTTGTAAACCTCAGCCCCACAACCCTCTGGTGGCCTTAACCTCTCCTAATCAGAGTGCCAGCTTCTTAGCCTCTCCTCACAAGGCAGGAGACACACATCGTCCTGATCACCTTAGATTTTCTTCTTTATCTCCACTATATCTTTCCTGAGAATTATTTGACTTCCCCCAAAAACTCTACCCCATTCACTTCACCACCATAACAGTTTCTCACATGATAATCCTGTTAGTAGCCTCTCCTTACTCATAACATCAAGTACTGCTGCTACTGGCTTGAGGTAAATACTTCAGCACCAACTGTTCACAACAATTCTTCTCTAGAACTAATTTTATAGCAAAAATAACTAATTTTATGGTGCTCTCCTAGCTGCCATTACAAAGCTATATAAAGCAATAACCATTCTGACAGCTACTCTCTACTCCCTCATACATCACAAGCTTTATCTATTCGGCACTAGCTGAACTGATGAAGTAGCAAGAAACTGGCCAGTCTTCTTTGGCAGTAGACAGGAAAGAGATGAAGAGATGCATTTTATCATTCAGTCCAGTTCTGCCACAAGAGGAGAATCGCATCTTCTAGCAGCCAGGGGAGGGTCTGCTAGGAGATCCATGTTCAGCTCTCTTCATTACTAGTTAGCAATGAAGTCACATAGCATTAATTCAGTTTAACAGGAAAACTACCTCACTGAATACTGCTCATGTAGCACACAGGGATTTGGTCAGAATCAGAAGGCTCAGTACAGGTGCAAGCCTTTTAATTTTTGTTCAGGAAATATGCAAAGTCGATCTTTTCTTTGTGTAAACTTCAAATATTGTTTTGTTTTTAAGTAAGATGAAAGATACTGTTCTGTTCTTGTGAACCCCATATGGACTGGCAGCTCTAATTACAGAACCATCTCTATTACCACACTATAGGTGATATCGGGAAAGTTGTTTGAGCTGAAATCCCCTTACCAGTGACATAACCAAACAGAGGTGACATCACAAATATTATGTCTTCAGATCTCTAGAACCTGGATTAGTTAACTAGTTTTTCCCTCGGGTACAGAAGTTTTATAGTGTATAGAGAGGTGATGTTCTATTAACTAAAGTACTTCTTATTTCTGAGAGGGGACTTGAAAGAGGGAGAGGGAAGAATGAACAAGAACTCAGAACTAATGATACAGCTAAAGTACGAAGAACTACAGGAAGTAACTTTTGGGAGATTCCCCACATTGCTGAAATATATAGTGAGCAAACAACAAAACAACAAAGTTATTAACAACATATCATTAGTACATACTTTCTACAAATATAACAAACATACCTCTTTGTTTACAGACTGATCTATTTTATCTTGTCCTTCAGGTAAAGGTACTTCTGCCAAAGACTGAAGACTTTTACGGTTAACGCGTTGTTTCAATTCCTTTATAAAGTCATCTTTCTCAGCCACCTGTTTTCTTAGTTCTTCTGTATCAGTTTCCTTATCCTAATAAACATAGCAAAAATTGCCACAAATTGCAGGATTGGCAAAAGAAATTAACATGTGCATGAGCATCATTACAATTACTCAGCAGCATCAGTTTTAGAATTGCAGGCTCAAACAGCCAGCTGTCCAACAAAAAGCCAACAACTTCATGTATGAGTGGCCTCTATTTAAAGTCAAGAAAGGTCATATAACAGCCTGGGAAGATGTAACGCAAAATTTTTATTTTACTCTACTTATGTAGGGTTATAAAAGTTCACCTCCCATTTGCTCATGAAGTTCTTGGTTCTGTGAAAAAGGCAGCAGATGTGATAGTTGTTTCAGATTTCCAGTCCAATCAAATCGCAATCAAATGATCAAATGGACTTGAGTGTTTATTTGAACTAATAAGTTTTTTGAAACTTCAGTTACTGTTACAAATTCAGTTTCAGAAAAGCATAAAGCTTTTTTTATATTAGCTGCAAACAATTTCAATATGTTTGAAATAGAGCCAAAACTTCTACAAACCATCTGAACTGTTCTGACAGTTTAGTTTGGCATAGTTAGTACTATCTTATGGCCTTAGTAGACTTGAGATGTAGATCTTAAAAAGCTCACACCGAACTAGTTTCACTACAAATATACAAAAGCAAACCATGCTTCAAATTAGAAAAAAATGTGTCTATACTTATACTCTTTGTGAAGAGAATTTTTGTCAAGAACCACCACTCCTGCTTGCCCACTTTTTGATTTTATTACTGGAAAGTCTCAGGCAAGCAAAGTCACAGACAAAGTGAAAGTAGTCCTAAGCTCCTAACATCCCCCTGTACTGATTGCAGGTCCAGAAGGTCATTGCTAACTACTTCTAGATGCAAGTATAGCTTTAGATTGTACAGATTCGTATAATAATTTCATATGCTCAGGAAATTACAACCTTGATACAGTCCAGTGACTAGGCAAGGTATCCGCCTTGTTATCAACTATCAGTCACTCTACTTTGAAAGTGATATGGGAGCAAACCCACTAGCATTTTGACCAAGTATTTTTACTGGAAAGAAGCTTTTTTTGTCAACTACTGCCTGCTTCTTCTCTTCCTGCTAAAGCCTCATAGGCTTTTTCCTCCCCCCCCCCCCCCCCCCCCCCTTTTTTTCAGAAAAGCCAAGCAAGAAATCTTGTTTTTCAAGGTATGTTTTCTCAGCTTCATTAAGTAGCAATTCATTTAAGCATAGGTTACTTATTGGTGTTTTACACACAAGATGAAGTTTGAAGAATTCACAGCAAGGTGGTGGTGGTGATAGGACAGAAAGGAACAGGCACTTGCACTTCCATTAGGTATTATGCTTTTTCATTTTGTGACACTCCTGTTCTTCCCTTTTCACACGGAGAAGATCTCATGTAGGCTTTGCCATGTGATAAAGTGAGGGGACTTTGACAAAGGCCAGCTCCCCTCAAGCGCCCACACTGTTAACACTTGACACGAGATCTGCTCTGTACCAAAGACTTACGCTAGAGGACTCTGCTGAGACCTCCAGTCACTTACAATTTCTGCTTGTTGCTCTACCAACGTTTTCCACAAATTTTCTCATTTCTCTGTTGCAATGGCTCTCAGCTTCTTTCACTTGACTTATGAGTCTCATTTTCTCCTCCGGCCAGTTCTTTCTATCAGTTTGATACTTTGCCTCATTCTCCTATTTTAGTGGAACCAGAAATAAAGCCATAGGCAGAGATTAAGCGACACAAAAAGAAGTCTTAAAATCCAAATTACCGTTAAACACATTAGTTTCAAAAAGATATCAGAAATACTAGCACAGTTTTACTCCAGCATATTCCCAAGTGCAAGTATTACATTCTCGTTTGTTTTTTCCATTTAAAACAATTGTTTAGCAGTTTTCAGAATTTATTATTCAGACTGGCATGTCTTCAGGGAACAGACTATTTTTCCTCTAAAAATGCTCTGGGTAAGTCACAAACACTATTAAAGTTACACCAAAGGTAATGGCAAAAAGACCCTTTTTACTTACAAATTCCCAATCTTTTATACTGCCTTGCAGGTCATGTTAGGAAACCTACTTCAAGACTGAAAAGCAAAAAATGCAGCACAATTTGAATGGGAAACAGAGATAGTGTGTAACCAGGAACGTCACTTCAATCCACAGCAACTTTGCCTCCTTCTCTACCACAATCAAACCTCTTGTCAGACATTCTCCCACACAAGACAGAAGGCACCTGAAAAGCCGCCTGGGAAAAAAGGCTACTTTCTAATCTAAGGAGAATTAAGAGGTAAACCCTCAGCCTAACGGGAAGGGCTTACAGATCACACAGCAAGCACAAGATCTTTAAAGTGTCCAATTTATTTGCCCAAGCAACTGATGGGAAAAAGGTTTGAAACAATCCAGCTCCTGACATCTGTTCAGGACAGCTGTAAGAGGAGCCCAGCTAGAGAAGCACCGTCCATGGCAGCACACCACAGTGAAGGGTGCACTCCACTGTGGGGCATCAGTGATGCTGTGTATTACAAAGACACTCCATCCAGACTTTGCTGCACTGACGCACTGCAGTTTTTAGAGGAGGTTTCCTTCACCAGTGTAAGAACTTGCCACATCATGCCCTAGCTCTTGAAGATAGTGACACAAAAAAAATTTAGACTCCTAAATGAAAGTTATGGTTTTAAACCTAAGTATGAATTACATCACCATGTTTTACCTTCAGTTCTTTTTGCAGCTTTATTAATTCCTCATTTTCATCTATGCTTTTTTCCACGGTGTTGCTCATCTTTTGCCGCCAGTCACTATTGCTCTGGTTATTCAGCTCTCTATATTTCTGCTTCCATGCTTCCAGTTCTAGTCAGTACACAAAATGAGGTTATATAACACACAGTTTTAAATGCATATTTGACCACATTCACATCCTTCTACTGAAGTTACTTGGATTTATCAGCTATGACCACAAAGGGACAACAGAAGCCTTTAACTGTTAGAAGTTTGTTATGTAGTATATAAAATTAATGCCTAAATAACACTCAACAAATCAAAACAGAGATTTAAAGCAGCTATCACAATACATCCAAAACAATTTTGCCTCCTTGCTGCTGTTTTCAGGTTTTGGGTGAGGTTGGGTGCTGCTGGGGGCGGGGGGCGGTCGCTGCGCTCGGTAAGCCACGGCTGCATTTTACCCGCTTTTTGGACTCACTACTGTTACTGTTGTTTTCTTGTTATGTTTAGTAAATTCTTTCTTTTTATTCAACCTACGAATTTTCTTCTTTTTGTCCCTCCCCTATTTCACTGGGGAGGGGAGGGGGGAGGTGAACGGCTGCCACGTGGCGACTGGCTGCCAGCTGAGCTCAAACCTCAACACACACAGATCTGAAAATAAATTTACAGATGAGCCCCCATCCTAGTTCCCACCATTCTCTCCCAAAGTGCCTTCATCACAAGCAATTTCCCCCATTTCCTGAGATCTAAAGCTCTATTAGAAAGAAATAGAGTATCTCTACAGAACTTTCCAAATCCAGAATTCTGAAGTGATTCTCATCCACTCGATTTAGGTGAGCATTTCAGTGTTAACGTCAGGCTAAGGGTTGTATTATATGAAAAACTAACTATTGTTCAACTGCTGAGTGTTTATCAAACCTGCAGAAACTGTTGTTGTGCTAGTTCATGTTTCAGTGTTTGATGTTGTTAACATGGCCAACTAAAGTGGCAAATAAATACCAATATCGAGTAAGTTAACACTGATATAGCAAATCCAGTCTTTCTTTGGGGCTTATGTTTCTTATTCTGAGGCTGTTTCTTTGCTTTCAAATATTCCTGCTAATAATGATTCAATAAAAATTAGTTCCTGACTGTAACATTTTAATGCCCAGGTTGGATTTTCTCAGTATTTTAAAATATAAATATGCAAGACTCTCCAAATTAGATAACATCACAACTCATTATGTTGCCATTCCACACCCAAAAAATGGCGCAGTAAGGGCTTTTTCTGACCTTTACACACTTTCTCATACTGTTTGGAGATTTCTTCCAGCTTCTCATTATTTGGCTGCTTCTAAATATCACATTGAAAGCGAATTAAAGAAAACATGTCAAAAACATATTGAAAGAAACAAATATACATGCTACATATTAGTAGCTTTTCATTCTGAGCCTCAGTAAGTATTAAATGAAGTATTTAAAGACAAACAGTCGAGAATAAGTAAGTTTTTCATGTAGTGAAAGGAGCATTCAAGCTGACTAAAAAAGTGTTTAGAAGACATTACTACTAACATATCTAAGCGTCACTGATCAGAATCAGGGTATCTGCAGGTATTAAGTATGTATTTACTAGGCAGATTACTCGATTTAAAACAATTTGCCAAGGTCCTGCAGTGAGAAGTTCTTTAAACATCTTTCATTCATCCATTAAGACTAATTTCATCTGGCTACTCTTGTTTTTACCCCTATTTCTGTAGGCTTTCTCCTGTTGGTTGGAAAATTTGCCTCATTACTGGATTACTTAAAAAAATTAAAAGCAAGTAAAATTTAAAAAAATAGAATACCTTTTTAAATTGCAGGATTGTGCGCTGTTTGATCTCTAATTCTTTACTAAACTGGTTTTTAATTTTCTGAAGTTCATTAACTTTGTTCCTCAGGGATTTCTCCTCAGATTGCATTCTACACACCTGTAACAATGCATAAAGACAGCAAGCAAAGCTAACATTTAGCTATAAGCCTTTTACAATCTCTGCAGGTTATCGAAGTAAAAAAATACTTTCATCAAGAATCAAATTTTCGCAAGCATCTTTGCTAAATTTCAGGGGCTAGAAGGGCACTATGCTGTACATCCTGCCTAGGGAACAATTTTCACCACAGAACAGAGTATTAAGTTTGGCAGGAAAAAAACGAAAAACAACAAACCACACCACCAAAACCAAACCACCAGGAAATAGCCTAATCGAACTACAAATTCAGTTGTCCTTTAAAAAAAAAGTGTTTCCTGACATGCGATCCCATCCACTCCTTGCTACTTCCCAAAGGATTATACACTGCATGTTGAGTCGGGAAAAAGTCCTGAAATGTTACGCTGCTGGGGAAGACATTAATACTCTTTTAAGGCTCCACTTTCAAGCCCAAACTCTTGCAATAGTCTTCTGGATTCTAAGTTCTTGTGATATCCCATGAGGTTCTAAGAAATTCTACTGCTTAATAACTAAATACTAACAATCAACATTAGTAAAAGTTATTCCATTTTTTCATTTATTTTCCCCAAAATAACAGAAAACATCTCAGATTTTAAAAAGTCTCTAGAAGTTTGTGCTTTCCTTTTCCAATTAATCCATCTTTTCCTCCCAGCGATGAGCATTTTCCAAAAGTCTGAATTCTGAGGCTTTGAAGTCAGCACAAATAACAACAGAAGGCTACTGTTGTTACGATGATTACAAAGTCCTCCTCCATAACCAGGTTAACCTACTTTTGACAAGCCTTTTTCAAGTGTATTAATAAAATTTACTTCCCCCCTTCAATATCAGTGCTAATCCATGTTTTGACACCTTATCTTTAGCTCACAGCTCAATGGCAATGTAACTTTAGATTCACTCTTACTCTAAATGGATGGCTGAACACAGCCTTGTTATGAATCACTTTTAACAGCTGTAGCTTGAGACTTGTGAAAACAGGTTTTACTAACAGAACCCCAAACAAACTTGCAGAAGAAACATTTGCCCTAGGGTTACAAACCTGGTTTTGTACTTGCTGAATTTGTTTCTTGGCATCAGAAAGTTTCTCTTTCAAATCTGCATATTCTTCCTCTTTCCTCTGCAAATCCTTTTTCAAGCTCTGTACAAGGGCAGAGCTCTCAGAAAGATCTTTACGTAGCCTTGTGTTAGAAATTAAGAGACATAAATAACATTAGTGTTACACATCTCAAAGAAACAGCTTTTACACGTTAACTCAGGCTCTTCGATGGCTGGTTTTATTCATGGATAGAATCCCAGATCTATCAGCTAAATGACAAGCATTACAATTTTGGATTTCAGCTACATATTATATGATCCTGAAGTAACAAACCGCTCAGATTCACTCTTGAACAGTGCAATTTTTCAAAATTCTTTTTTCTAAGCACAGTAGACTAACCATTTCTACCACTAGGTGTCCTTACACAGTAACAAAAGGGACAAGGTTAATATCAATTAAGTATAAACTTGATATTTACATCCCAGACCTTGTAAGGATCAAAATAAATAAAAATCAAAAGAAAGTAGAAAAAACAACAATATTGTAACAAGTCCTGTTGTTATTAAGTGCTACAAAGTCATTAAGAAGTTTAATGGGTTTATTTTTAAATGGTCATATTTATTTTAAAAAGCTTACAGTAAGTTACCTTGGATTTTTACTTCGCAATTACCTAATAGAAGATTTCTTAAATTCTATAATTAACAATGCAAAATAAGGTCTCACAAAAGGAAAACCTTTCAAAGTTCCCCAGACCTTCATGCTAAATTGTATTTTAGAGTACATGCACGTGCCCACAGATATCAGAACTAAAGAAACCCTAGTCAGAAGGGCTACACAGCATCTTAAAGCTATTTTTACATGATTGCAATTTCCTTGCCACATAGCAAATATAATCTCTCAGATACATTTAATCTCTTATTTCTTAAAGATTTAAAAACTAGGGGGGGCTGGGGAAGTTCTACTCTCCTACACCCATTATTCCTTCAAGTTCTTATAGTATACTGTGTTCACCTAGAATAGCTATTACCAAAACCGGCTGTTTACTGTTTAATTACTAGGCTTTTTTTTCCTTTCTTCTTTTCCTTTTTACCATTCAGTCCTTTCTAAAGAAAACATTGCCTGCTTTTATACGAGTTACAGCATATAACATTAAACTACGTCATTTCCTCCAAAAAGGGTATGTAACATAATACTGTTAGAAATCCCCAAATAATTCATCATTTCCTGTTTCCCCCTACAATAGTTCTGCATGATTTAGAGCTATATTTCTGAAAGAATACAGAAACAGGTGAGGAAAACATAGCTAGCAAAATATGCAAATATAGAAATCAAGTAGTGCATTAAAAGTTCTTAAGCAGTTTGGTTAATAAAGTTGACAAACATGAAGATGTGTTATGTCAAAATAAATTGATGTTCACAGAGGGTAGTTTTAACTTGAGTCTATTCTCAAAGGGCTAGGAATTATCTCATTATTTACTTACAATTCTATAGATTGTATTTGCTCACCCTCATTTTTCTCTTTTTCTTAAAGAGTGTGTTTCATGTTCTGCAAGCTGTTCATCAACTGCACAACTTCCTCCTTTAGATTTGCTTCCTGATCATTTAATTCTTTCGTTTTTTTGTCTGAATTGGCACATTCCTCTTGCAGAGCTACTGTATTACTTTCCAGATTTAAAATAATAGATTCTTTTTCTTGAAGTACTTCTTCTAACTTTGCTATGCTGTCATCTTTAGCTCTAAAAGCCTCCAAGAAGCATTCAAGCTCTCTTATTTTTCCCTTGGAGCTGGTAACTTCCTCTTCAAACTCTGCAATTACTCTGTGATCTTCTGCAGCCTGTTTTTCAAAATCCTGGGTTTTCTTCTGGATGTGCTCTTGTAACTGACTCATAAGATCTTTTTCCTTTGTGGACTGATGATCTTGATTTGCAGTCTCATTTAACTTTATTTTTAGTTGTTTATTGCAATTCTCAGCATCATCAAGTCCCTTCTTTAAGTCTTCAACTTGTTGAAGTAGTTCTTGAATCTGCTGACTTTTTTGTGAAGAAGCTTTAATAATGTTTTGGCATTCTTCCCAAATGCTTTCAACACTGCAATGAAAGGAGCTCTCCTGTCCCAGAGCTGCTGTAGAAGCAGTTTGGGACTCCATGCACACAGGACTCATTTGAGCTCTCTCCAGTTCATCTTTCTGAGAGTCTAAGGAATCCTTTAGATCAACTGAATCAATATCCCTAGTGTAAGACTCTAACTGACATTTGTAGAACTCATGTACTTTGGACTGCATTGTTTTAATTAGTGGCACTTTATAAATTATATTTTGTTTAGCACCTTCTACTTCGTTATTTAGCTGAATAATCTTTTCTTCTTGTTCCCTATTGATAGTTTGCTGTTTGTCCAATTCAGAAACAATCTCCTGATAGTCAGCTCAACACTGCTGAAGTTCTTCACCTAAGCCAGAAGCCCTTTCTTCAGAAGCAGAGAGCTTGAGATTCAAGTTTTCTATTTGCCCACTGAACTCTTCTTTTTTGGTTTTTTCTATTCTGCATTGTTCTTCAAGTGCAGCTAGCTGCCCTTCCAAGGTTTCAGTTCTTTCCTTCAGTGCTAGTATTTCTGCATAGTTCTCAGTATTATTTGCTTTCACATATTCAGTTCTCTTTTGATCCAGAGAGTCATCTTCCCAACTCTCCTTCATACCTCCTAAAAAAAAACAAAAAGAAAAAAAAAACAAAAACAAACCCAAAACAACAGTTCAGGATGATTAAAATCAGTAGTACAAGTCACTAGCACTGCCAAATAGCAATTACTATGTGGAAAATGGTCACCATCTGAAAGCCACACCCTTATATCACATGGCTTTTTGAAGTCTTGAAGTAAAGCCCCTCTGAACAGTTTAAAATGCAGTAGGTGCCTCTTAGGCTTATAGACGTGGTTTGCAGCAAGAGGTGTTCAGGAGCCTTAAAGAACATTCTGCCATGGCTCTGTTCCAGCCTTCTACTCTGCACCACTATAGAAAAATCTAGCTAGTTTTACTAATATGTAGTAATATCTATGAGCCAGATAATGGTCACAGTTATGTCTAGTTTCCACTTCCACTGGTTCAACAATCCTTTTAATACAGCCAATCACCCATTTTACACTTAGAAAAGCAATGGTATTGTATACTTTCCTGAGAATTTTCATTCATACTCAATATGCCCTTACTTTAAAAATTAAGCTAAAAATCCAGCACAAGTTTTTTGCTTAGTGTTTGGGACTTTCTTCTCTTTTTTCAGTTTTTTCAGGAGAACTTATGCCCACACCTAATGTGTTGCATGTAAGGTTCTCCCAGAAAGATCTACAACACTCCATATCACGATCCCAAATTTCCATAAACATTTTATTAGCTTAAGACTGTTTTTTCCCTGAAGTAAAATCATATGCATTTCACCACCTTCAAAATTGACTCCAGCTATATTTTACACTGTTTTAGAATCCAACTGTGTCCATTTAGTAACATGCATGTATGTTTTAGTATTAAAATCAAGCCTGACTATCACTAAAGGTTTAGGTCATCACAGCTATGTACTCCAAAGTGATACTATAGATTTCTGTGAGTACTGCAACTACAGTAAGGTGGAGTTTGGCAGTCATCTTGCTTTGGGAGCATTAAGCACACGGGTGCATGTGTACTGCATGGAACCATCCTCTGAACAGATCCAACAAGTTTTATAGAGTCACTAACAAAAAGTCATACCGAATCATTAGCAATAGTGGTTTCCATCTCAATTCAGGTTTTGGTTTTTGATTATTTTTAGAGGGATCAAATTCTACAGGACACTTTTTTCCTCCTGCTTTTCTGTACCCTTTCTTTTCTGTTCTAATTAGATGTATCAAGTGTTCCTGCTAGGTCAGAGGAAACAGCAGCTTTACTTTGGCTTGTAAAGCCATGCTTCTAAATACTACAAGATGAAAAAATTGGAATTGGGAGATGGTTTTCTCTGAAAGCCTAGTTGTGTGGTCTCAAGAAAACATATCAGACAAAATACTACAAACTCCTCACACTGGACATGAATTTAACATACTTCACTAAAACGGAGAGGTGCTGAGATGTCTTAAGACATATTTTGCGATCTAAGGTGCCAAGATACAAAAAGTAGCAGAGTTTTGCCCAACAGCTATAGTGAGAAGAGTATGATCATTCATAAGAGGATTTAGAGGTGATCGAGATGCTTTGTACTGACAACCACAATCATGTAGCAAAGCAGGATAAATACTAGTGCAAGAAGATGCATGATATTCAGTGCAGAAGCTTCTTATGTAGGAAGTACTAAGAAAGGAAAAAATCCCATCCCAAAACATGGGAGGCAAGTCCTAGAGAAGACTACAAAAACCTGAACCTCAAGACAAGATAACCTATCTTCTCACAAAATAAGCTTTGGTCATAGGCCACTAGCATGTCTAAACTCTACAACAAAGCCATCACAATGTACCTGTGCTCATTTTTCTATTGTACCAAGTATGTTTAACAAGAACGGTTAAATGTAAGTATATATAAGTTTTATCATTACAGAGCATCTAGTAACTCAGTTTTGAAATTAGATGCCTTATATTCTCAACAGCCACAAATCAAACATATTTAACATGACTGAAGAGCCTGCTCTTCCCAATAAAAAGAAAATCTCAGTGCTGTCATTAATTGGCACTGTTAACTAACTTCTTGTTTGAGAAGAGCTATCACTTCTCTGTTTTTTGCTTGTTTAAAAAAGTTTCAGTCATGAGATAAGAAACCTACTACTATATAATATATCAAAGAGTCTACATCAGCTTCAGTTCTCACCCCCTTCCTGTAACATTTATATAGCTGGCACTATCAAATGGTCATGCTAGGATCCAGTATTCATCCCAGCCAAAAAAGGTAGAGACAAATCAGAAATGCATCTGGTACAGACAGAAGCTTTTCTTAAGACAGACTTCAAATGACACGTATTTGAACAAGCTGCACAGACATCAGAAGTGCCCTACTGGATGACACACCATCAGTTGACCTAGCCTAATATTTTGCCTCCTTTTGCTGCTGTTGGCAGGCCCAGCCACTTTCCACAAACCTTTTCTGACATAGAACACCTGGGAATGTTGGAGGAACATGAGACAGTAAATCCCTGCTTAACCCTGTCAGTATCTATGTATGAACCTGTTGGCCGTTAGCTTGTCTAACCACTGCTGGAATCTGAGAATTATCTGTCTCTCTCACCTCCTAGGGCAACAAATACTAGAAGTTCACTACCCATGGCATGAAGTGCTGTGTTCCATAAACTTAAACTGATCTTCTAGATTGAGCATTCCCTTGTTCTTTCACTGCAGTGATGAATGACAGTCCAGCATTCAGTTTATTCACCATCTGTATCCTCAGTTTTCTGTGATCATGTGAACTTGACAAGTCTCCTTGTAACATATTTTATCCCTCTTTATGGAGATAGATATTTTCTGATCCCCATTTTTAACCTTATTCTCTTTTTCTATCCTATCCTCACCCAAACAATTGCCTGGAAGATCTTCTTACTTGCACCTATTCTGCAGGAAGAAGGCAAGAAAGTGAGGGATACAAAGGGAAGATCTTTCATTCTCCTTTGGCATATGCTTTCCATAGTTCTACGAGAAACTGGAGCCCAGCTCTGTCCTGAAGATCTTACAAATACCATTTTGCACAAGTCAGTCCCATAAAGCTCAATCTCACCAATTAATAGACTTTAATGAAATGGATAACGTAAGTAGTGGTGTCCTTTTAAGTTTCACCTTCATGCTTGAAGGTCTTCAACTGTAGCTGGTTTATTCACCTCATTCTAAAAAGACTGGTAAGCTCACAGATAAAGCAAGGAAAGCAAAAAAGATTGGAAGTGCAAACGTGAGAGCTGCACAAAATATGTATCTGTGGACTTAAAATAATTTTACTTCCATTCAAGTGAAAAGCTTTTCTCCTTTGCCAGCACTGTCACCTTGAGCAAAGCTGGTGTGTTCACAGCACGCATACAGCATGAAACATCAAGTTTCACAGTCCGTGCTGTATGACTGAACAATCAGTAACTCACTGACACCGTTGACGCTTGCGTAGGCAATTTTAAAAAAACTTGAGCAGGGGATGCTACTCTCCCAGAAGTCCAGCAACAGCAAGTTTAGTCCAAAAACAATTGTTAAGAAATTAAGAACTACAGCTGAGTCTGCAAGTACATTAACAGATGAGAAAAAGCAGCAGAAAGGAGAGTCTAAAAACTAATGTTTATTTTAAGCATTTAGGAGTGAGCAGTATAGGACCTTCTGCAAAAGTGATATTTACATAATAGTTACTTTGATTTACAGTTTAACATAGTAGATTTTCTCCTCACAACATAACGTTTACACTTCACAATTTTTCGCTTCTGTTCTGGAATAGTAATCAAGTTTTTTTGGAAGGCCCCCTGTGAGTGATGGTAGAAATTTTACCTTTCTCTGCAGGTGGCTCTTTTTCCACAATAGGCTTACTTTCAGAGCAACGTTTTCTTCCCACTTCCAATACAGTCTCCTCACAATCCTTGAATTGGCTGCTTTCAATCACTTCCTTAGAGTTTTTTTCTGCGAGTTTTCTTTTTATGGTAGTTACAGTGTTGTCCTGTGTTAAAATAAGATCAATTACTTTGAAGTTTTACCAAGTGAGCACTTAAAAGCCTTAGTAATCCTTTAGATGCAAATATTTTTACAAATCTATCTGGGTAACCTGTATAGGGGTTGTCAGAAGAACAAGTCAGTTACAGATCAGTTACTCAAGCAAAAAGCAGGTACACCTTCAGACAGTAATAAGCACAATGTTTTGCACTGTACAGAAAGTAGAGCAAGAGACTAGGAAACTACAAAATGCAAAACGAGTTTACCACCTGAAGTATCCAGTGTCGAAAGAGCTGAGGAAATTCATGATTTGCTCAAAGGGCCAATGGTCAGCTCTACAAGTTCACCACTTTCTTGTCATGGTTGGTAGAGCTGGGAGTTTTAACCTCCTTCAGCAAAGCCACAGATCGTTTTTATCATGACAGATCTGATGCAATTTGAAAGCCTAGTCAGTTCTGTCATATATACTTTAGACTATATCTTTGACTAAGAATGAAGTTTCTTTACTCACAAGATGACACAAGTGGCAAGCCATGCTGGTTGCCAAGGACCAATCACTCATCTAAGTAATTCATTAAAAAAAAATAATCTGTAGAACAGACTTGAGGTTTGTGGTCACGTTTTAAGTTTCATGCCACAGAGTGTCATAGAAACGCTGGACAGAGCTGAAGCCTTTCTCTTGGCAGGAGCAGTGATAGGAAGCAGTCATCACAACTGCCATCACCCTGAGCATTCCTGCTACTGAAAAGCTAAGGTGCTCGGAGGCAGAGAGGGAACAGAAGATTAAGTATGGTCAAAGCCTTAAGTTCACAGTGGAAGAGAAAAAGGGATCAGAGTGCTGCCTAAGTTTAATTTAAAATGTTCTCAGAACTACGTTTCAGGTTACTGGGCATCAGGCTCAAAAAACCACCTAACTGCATGTTTTGATTTTTTTCTAACCTGTATACATGTAGCCAAGCCAGTCTTTTGGCATTCAGCAGCTAGCAGCAGACTAGCCAGCTGCAAGTTTTATTGATCGCATCAAAAGCAGAGATACCCTGGCCATCCACTCTTAGTTCAAACTCTACTCAACACGTTCATATTATTGCTCTGCCTTAAAAAGTTCGTGTGCATGGTGGTAGTAGGTGGAACACACTGATTTTTGTTGGCAATTTACACAATCACTGTCCTTCTCACATTAACTTCTAACTTCAATTAAATCTGACCTTTTGCTGCAGCAAAACCTCCTTTCCTTCCTCTTCCATTCAGGCAAAAATAAAAAGACAGTGACATAATCCCTCTCCTCCCACTGCTAAAGTCCTCCCAGTTTGAGTGTTGGTTTTTTTTTTCTCTTTAGAGTGGCTCTTCATAGTCTCATCGACAGTCCTCCAATAATAACTCCAGATCACTGCTTCCAAAAGTCCTATTTTCCACACACACCTCCACACACATTCTGCTGTAACTTCAGTTTCAATGCCAACTTCACCTGCTGCCATTTCAAGAAAGAAGCCATTACTTACAGAAAATTTCAATTTTCCAAAATAGTCAAGTCCATTATAAGCACAGCTTTAGATTTTTTTTGTAAACAGAAAATTAAGATGTCTCAGACTTACATAGTCTTTCATGGTTTTTTCTAAACGGGATATCAAATCTTGCAGTCTCATGGTAACATCATCTTTTTGCTCCACAATGTCTATTAGTTCTTGAATCCTTTTATTCTGCATATTCATTTTCTTAGAAAAGAAAGTAGTTCAGTCAATGTTAAATTCTTGAACTATACGATGCATTTAGAAGCAAGATCAGTTAAGCTAAACTTGATATAAAAAAAGCTAGAAAGGTACTACAACAGCATTTTGAGCTACTGAAATTTTGTATTAAAGCAAGTAATTCTGCACAAGTTTTTTTTGAGTTAAGTTACCTCAGTTGGTTCTTTAAGCTGCTCAGCAGACTCATCCGATTTAATCATCTGCATTTCAAAGTCTGTAACAGGAAAAGAACCCTGCATCAAATAACCAGCCATTACATATTTTACTCAGTAATCCATTTTTCCAGATCTCCTGGTCCTTTAGTAGCTTTTGAATAGACTCATTTATTTTTGTGTTGGCTTCTACTTGCAGGACACATTTCAAAAGTTTAGGGTTTTTTGAATAGAATTGGGCCCTGCAACCCATATAAAATATAGATCACGTCAAGAGACTTCTGCTGAAATCATACTATGAGGTATTGCTACTTTTACCTATCAGTGTTCCACAGAATACCTGAAAACACTGCATCAGCAAAATGCAAAGTGCTGGGATCATACTATAACCATGAAATCACGAATAAATAATGTTGACGTGTTACCCCACAATTCAGAAGTCTTCAACTGACAGTTTTAAGTTTTGTCTTAAAAATGAAATAATCAAGGCCTGTGCAATTGTTCAACCTGAACATACACAAAACAATTATTATCACCTCTATACATATGATTTGGTTCCAAAATCCTGCTCAACTGGATTTTACAATGCTCAACTACTATTTTACAGTAGTCATTTCTTTTTTCTTTCACATCACACACACACAGAGCTCACCTTTGGTTTTCTGTGTCAACTCTTCTTCAATTTTGATTAGTTCATTGGTTTTCTTTGTCAGCTTTCCTTTGGTCTGAGTTAGTTCAGTGGTAGTTTTGCCCAGCTGTTTTGCAAGCCAACCTATAGCTTCCTGTGGGTCCTCTAGAGACACCACGTGTCTGTGTTTCTTCTGCCTGCTTTTTGATATCAGTGACATCATTCTGCAGAGAATCAGTAATGCCCTCAAGATCAATGTAGGTGCCTGGCCCTATGCCATATTCTTCATTCTGAAAGATAATTTATATCCTTTTAGAAATAGAAATAATTACACAATATCCACTATTTCTACTGAAAATTTGGAAGACCATTATGTCCTCAAACATCTAAGTACAGTTAATTCTGACTTCAAAGCCATCTTGTGGGTTCATAGGCAATTGGATTGCCAGTTTCTGTCTACCTTCACACAGAAGTCTCCAGCATCAAGGAACAGATACTTTATTTTTAAAGCACTTAATGGCCCATCATCACATTCCCTTTTATATCACCACAAAAGCATCCCCTCCAAATTTAATATAAAAGCTAGCATTTTTACCCAATGAGAACACTGAATGAACACAGCAAGCAAACAGTTTTAAAATGAATACATCCGAAATTTTCAAATATCAGTAAAAGTTTGTGAGGTCAAATAAGTTTGTGGTAACCTATCAAATTAAGTTGTACTTAAAACATTGACTTTATATCTTTCCTCCTTGTTTTTTAAAAACAAAGGGTTCCAAACTCACAAGAACCAGCCTCAACTTAAGGGTTTAGTTATGCTTAAGTGTATATACAATTGTCATTGCTTCAGTTGTAGCTACAATAACCTAAAGAGGAAAAAGTCTCTGGGACCACTCCAGTACAGCCCATATATGGGGCCTAAGAATTCAGCTTCAAATACCTTAAATATGCACTTAATGCAACAGTTTATAGCACAATTGCAGCTTTTCCCCCAGCTTCTTTGTACACAGTAATTTTCACTTTGTGTTGCAGAAATGCAGAAAACCCCAAAGATTCCTAAATGCATATCCGAGGCACAGCAACTACTCCTATTTAACATGATAAATATATCTTGCTGAGGATACAGTTACACAGCATGCAATTCCTTGAAACCATTCTTCTAATTCTTGAGACGTACCATCACCATAACAGGTAGTTAGTGAAAGGGATGTTATCAGGGGGATAAAAACACCAGAGGTCCAGCTTGTTCACTGCAAGGCTGATCCTTTAGTTTATTTTCTTCATCCATGTCTTCACGATTACCATCTACAAGTTTCTTGAAGATTTCCAGGCGTGTGTCAGCATCTTCTTCAAGCCATTCTCATTCGTAAGAAAGGCACTCACTATAGTGGGAAAAATAAGTCAGATAAAAGCTAGCTAGCATGAGCTGCTAAGAAGTTAATAGTACAGCTGCTTATAAACAAAGATGTTTTTTTCTTTATTTTGGCACAATAGAACAATACACAAAATGGTGTTCCTACACCAAAACAGAAGTCTATTTCCTGCACACACACTCCCAAAGAATGAGGGGGAGACATATATATACACAGATTATGGCTGACACCTAACTACAAGCATTGTTTCTAAGCTTCTTGAGCCAGAATACCCATTTGAAGTACCACTAAGACTGCAGTAACCAAAGAATGTGCAAGTGTCACTCTTTCTACAGACATCCTATCAAAGCTCTTCTGTTAGGGAAAGCTCTGCAGGAACACTGCTGACAGATTACACACACCCCCCCTCCATCCCCCCCAGAATCAAAGCCTTTCCTACACAGTATTTTTCCTGAACTCATAGTCCAAACAGAAACTGATCTATTAACAGAGGCAGTAAGTCTAGCAGAAGAGTGTGGTCTCTTATAGCCAAGAGACAGATTTAAGAAATAAGTGAATTTAATTTCATTTTTTTTTAATCATTAACTTTAAAAACCACTTAAAGCTAACTTACTTGAAATATATTTCCTGCTCAGCAAAATATCGGGCAAATTCCTGTGTCACCTCTTCACGAATTTGTAATTACAGCAGTAACTTATTCTTCTTTTCAGCAAGAAGTTTGTTCAACTCTTCTATGAGACTCAGCAGCATCTAGAATTACCATTGTTATTAAGTTTTTCATAAAGAAATGGTTTCCCAGAAGTGAGATTTTTCTCATTCCTCAAACACTACAACACCACTTTACTCTTGCACCTGAAAAAAGCTCTTCCAGTTCTTTTATTAGCTTATTCATAAACAGGAAGATTTATGAGTAGATCAAAATATCTCTTTGGTACTAACACAGCAATTTTTAAGTTTGCACAGAGCAGACATTTGTAAAGAACATCCATTTTATTACAAGAATTGTTGAAGTTGTCTTAAACAGGCTTAAGCTCCACAGAAACTGGATCTTGTTTTCCAGATGCTCATTTTTGGGGCAATATTAATGAAACCTCCATAAAACAGTTTCTAGCCCTCTGTTCCCTCCTCATCTTCCCTAGAAGTGACTAAATTTGCTTAAGGAACAGTTTTCAGCGTTTTCTTGTGCATAGAATACAGAGGAACAGTCTTGTATTGCTAAAAGCAGGTAATATTTGCTGTGCATTGACAGGAGGAGGAGAGAAAGCCAAATCTGCAATTCTTACTGCCTAGTCTATATTCAGACACATTATACAGTTTTCCCACAACAGGCACCACAGGATGAGTAATCCCACTTTTAGTTCTTAATGCTGGATTTAGATAGAATAAGGGTGATCAGAAAAAAAGAAAAAAAAAAAAAAAAAAAGGTGAGAGATTGGGAAAACCAGAATACCTTGCTTCAAGACTCCATGCTACGCTAATTCTTAACATAGCCCTGGCACATACCATACCCTCTTTTTTTCCCAATAAGAACCGTATTTTCTACAGATTTCTGCACTGCTTCTTCTCTTGACATATGCTGTTCCTCCCTGTCATTGTCATCTTCGATCACATCTTCTAAGCTCCTGTCCCATGGGGCAGTAACTCTTTTCCTTGAGATTGGCATTTTAGTGTGACTGAGTAGTGATGATGTTGCTGATTTCTGGCCAAACAACTGATCTTGGACAAGAACAGATGTGTCCACTAAAACCTACTCAGAAAACAAAGAATAAAGTCTTCAGTATTTTTTAATCCTCTACTGGCACTTCCAAAATACACCTGTTGCACTTCCCTATAGGTCTCCTGAGCACAGTACTCCCCCAGTCTATCCTCTGCTCAGAGTCACTGCTCAGACCAGTTTCCAGCTAGAGTACAAAGGAGGCGCTTTAGAGTCTAACCCTTCTTTGGATTGCAGGAACACCAAGTTTCACTAGCTTGACAACCTACAAGAGGGCTGCCACCTCACGCACCAACAGATTTCTGTATTTCCTATACTTTGAGTTTCTAGTTGCATTACACGAATGCCATCCCACAAATTCTGTTTCTTGAGCAGTTCTATCACCCTTACAGTCTGCTCCTTTCAGTGTTGTACTTGACCTGCTTAGATGAGCCCACATTCTAAAGGCCTGGATCTCTTGTCCTTTGAACATATCTAACTGTCAACAGAAGTTTTCCATGGCTTCCATTAAGGCTGCAGCACTGATCCCCAATACTTTTGTCTTCCAACTCTGCCAGGGTTATATCACTGCACTTACTCCTACTCATTCTGCTTAACCTCCACCTTCCCACTGAAGCTCCTAAGGACATAAAGATGACGTTCAAATCCTCTTTGGTGCTCAACCTATATACCTCAGGTGAGCAATATTCCAAATTAAGATAGCAGTAGTATATGGGGCAGCTAGACTTGCTCCTAGGTGAGAGCATGTTATGACTGCAGAAGAAAAATTCACCCAGATCTCAGGGAATTTCTTCCAAATATAACAAGTGTCTTGTCAGGCTGGATATTTTATGGGAATTATGGATTTTTAATAGGACATGTTCCCACTCCCACAAAAAAAGAAATGTATGTCCCAACAAAGCCTTTTTAAAAGCTTTACAAGGAAATAAAGCCTGACTAGGAGCAATCAGAAAATACGATTGCAACACGAGACAGAAAAATCCAGTAACTAAATTCGTATTCTTAGAAGTGAGGGAACCTGCTCTTTAAAGGCGAATCAGAAGTATCAGAAATCAGATCAAGATAAACTGCAACACACTTACTTTTTGTGCAGTGGCCAAGACCTTTAACACATTGAGTGTGTTATCATATGCTGAAGCACACTGGCTTATGTTTACCATCATGTATACCTTCCTCTTTCCACTGAAGAATCCTTGAAGGAAATGAGTTAACTTCCTTCCCCGAAAGGGTATGTGCTGCTGCAACCTTTAAAGACAAAAGAACAGATGACCAGATGCTTAATAATGTCCAGCCAGTGTAAGAGCTATCTAGCATGAAGACTTAAAAATATTTATTAAAGCAGTAGTCATTAAATCATTTAAAATTGTTTTGGACTAGATGCAGCTGTTTGTAGAGAGACTGTGTGCTGTTGGGACTGTGGCTTTAGCCATCATCTCAGGCAGGCTACAGCAATACAATCGGGGGAGCACCTAAACCAAGGGAGTGTTCGACCTTTAGCCTTGGGCAGGTCACACAGCCTCCTGCTACACCAAACCATACCCCAACCTCTCTCTTCCTTTCACCATTAACGAAGAGAACATGTCTAGTTCTAGGCATGCAGTATCCAACATCATCAGAGATCTCTCTCACTCAGTATCCAGCCTCTGAGAACAGACAATAGCAAGTGCCTAGGCAAGAAAATGAGCATACACCAAACACATGGAGATACTTTTCAGAACTTTCTTCCTAATCTCCCAGCAGTTTGGCACTTGAATTTAGCAGCTGGGGATGTAGGTTTTGATGCTTATAGGAAATTTTATGAGAATTCCTAAAACATGACTGAACGCACACTTGCCACCAAATAAGTTGGCTGCATTTTGGACACATAACAGCTATTCAGTTATATGAACAGTGCTACAGAACTCAGGAAGACAGTGACACTCCTACAAGAGTACATAGACAGCTCATAAATAGCTTTGCTGCAGGACTGACAGTCCAAAAGAATTTTAAGAAATTTACTGCTTCCTATTCAACTTGCAAGGGGTAGGTATTAACACTTTAAGAGATCATGCTTCAGAACATTTCTTCTACATTGTTAAAATCCCAAGTTATTAGGATCAGAAAAAGACATTCTGAATACATTAACAGCCCTCTAGGCAGCTGCTAGTTTCAATGCATCCTTCCTATCTGGAAAGAACAGGAAAATAAGACAGACTGTAACATCACAAAACATAATCAGGAACACACACTAGCAAAGCTCTTTCAGGTTAAGGTGTTACAGACTTTGAACAGGCTGTCAGGAACAGTGTGACAGGGTAAGTGAATTTGGCAAAGCACATCAATCAGCAGACTGAGTTCATTTAACTTCTGGGACAGAAATAGATCTGCAAATGAGAACATGTGGAGAAAGCAGTTCCTAGACAGTTATATCCAGCTGTGACTAGGTGTCGTACTGGTTTTTAGACAACTAACTTCTTGTATTATTTCACTCTTATTTAGATCCCCAAGCTAGGGCATAAATAGTAGGAAGGCTTTCTTTTGTCTGCATATAGTTAGCTGGATCAGGAGGAGAGTGTTAAAAGTTACGTCAGTATTTATTAAAGCCAGACAATTTTTGTCAAATGGTGCACAGTTATGATAGCACAGCAATATTCTGCTGATGAAAAAATGTTACACTAGAAGTATGTAGACAGCTGAGTTAGTTCATAAGGAGTAATAAAAGGCTAAAAATTTGACTCTTACTATGACACTAGTGAAAAGGGGATTTTAAACTTATTCCAAAGTTTGTTTCTTTGATAAACCAAGCTCAGAGGAGTAAAGTTAAATTGCTAAAATATATGATAGCATGCTTAAAGGAGATTAGACCTGATGATTTAAAGAGCAAAACAAGGCAAGTTTAAGATAACTTTGGTAGATCGACAATTCTATACATTGTTTCTGCCAAAATCTTAGTGTTAGCATTGCATATTTTAAACAATAGCTTTTAAACATTGGAGGCAGTACCTAAAAGCCACAACCAGTTTGCAATTCGTAGAAGAACTTACTTTGACTGTTGACAATTCTTGAGTGTGTTAACACACTTGCCCAGCATCAGAAGAGAGGTGTTTATATTTCCACTCTCTTTCAATCTATGACCTTCACTGTGGGTCTTGGCATATCTTTCTGAACCAGCAAGATCACACAGTGACAGTCTGAAGGCAGATAAGGAGAATTCCCTTTATTACCTTAGAACATGCACAAATTCTTCACTTTTAAAAATGATCACTTTTTTTAGAGGAAGAATTTCTTGATCTTCATCTGCACAAACACTTCCATCCTCTTCAATGTTGTTTTCTCAATCAAATTTTACGTTACTTCCTGACAAACCTTTTCCCAACACACCTCCTATTTCCCCTCCCTCCCGCCATCTCTTCCTTCTGAGGACTCAGAGGAGTTCAGGTGTACAGCAGGCTAACAGAACCTTGTGCTGCACAGAGGGGACAAGGCACAGAACAGCCCTGCAGCCTGATGGCTGGAGGTAGAGGGCCAAGAACTGTGTGATGGTAGGAAGTGGGGAAACCACCACACACGCATGAGTTTCTATCAGGAAGCACTGGGTGTATAGTGCAGTACCAGCACACCAACACAGACCATAACTGACAGTTCCCAGTACCAGCACACCAACACAGACCATAACTGACAGTTCCCAGTACCAGCACACCAACACAGACCATAACTGACAGTTCCCAGTACCAGCACACCAACACAGACCATAACTGACAGTTCCCAGTACCAGCACACCAACACAGACCATAACTGACAGTTCCCAGTACCAGCACACCAACACAGACCATAACTGACAATTTCATCACAAAGAAGAGAGGGTCTCTGCTCTGAACTTACTCATTGACTCAGGTCACTCGCGGTGCTCCCGAATCTTCAGTTTTCAGTATCTTAACTGTGAATATGCTGTGGCTAAAAGGAAAAGTTTAAATCAGCAGAGAAGTGATAAAGTAGACAAATACATTCAAAATATTTTTAACCTCCACAACATCTGTTCAAAACTGTTGAATCTGTCAACTTCTCTAAGCATATACTCTATCAGATACAAACTTTTAAAGAGATGCTTATGTAGCCTTTATTTTGCTTTTTCCTCAGACATTTAGATGGAATAAAGCTAAGTGCTTTTGCTTGAAGGAGAGTATTTGATAAAACTGTTAGCTTTTGAACATGTTCATCTTACTGAAGGATTGAATCCTTTTGACTAAAAGCACTGGGTCACATAGTGCTAAAGGATGTCAAACCTAGATACCTAGACCCTGTTAAAGCCTCTTCCCCTCCTAAAAGCCACAATCCATATTTTAGCTCCCCCCTCCTCCCAGACACCATCCTATGCCCAATGTTATTCAAAAAGTTTCTCACCTTCTGCTGGAGCAAGTATTTAGTTTCTTGCTCGCGATACTCTGGTGTTTCAACCCCAGTTTTAGAAGTCTAAAAGCTTCTTTAGAATCAGAAATCTGAACCCACTGCAGATCTTTAGGAAGAACAAACATGGTAATCTTGTAAATATTATCAAAAAGAAAGAAGGGATTAAGGGATAACATACGCACACCAAGAACGTTTACTTGAGACATAAAAACATTTTACTAAGCATGCTTCAGACAGAAATTATATGACGACAAAATCAAGATTCTTCCTTCCGTGGGAAAGGAAGGGCACATGTATCTCATCATTTCATCCTATTAGCACACAGAAATATGCTCCATCCAAATTAAGTGAGCAACCTTAGCCCGCGCTCTGAAAAGCCAAAGCACAGGGTCTAATATGAGCATGAACGCCCTATGTTCATACTCATCAAGGCAGAATTCTACCTGGACAGCTTCTCTGGTTTAGCCTATGATCTTGAGGGCAGGGGGGGAAATCACCTAGACATCTTTCAGGGCCATCAAGTTAAAAAAAAAAAAAATCAGTGAAGAATTCTGTCTGCAGTATGATGACTGTATGTCATCTTGGTATGGGCTCGAGTAAATACCTACAACCCTACTAATGGAACTTATAATATGAACATTATGGCCTCTGTTAAACTAGAGGTCACCAAAATTGTACTAGCAAAAATACCAGCTGTGACCAAGAAAAATAAGAAAATCAGTAGCTGGTTTTCCTCAGTAACATCAGGAACAGCCTTATACTTCCAAATGTTATAAAAAGAGATTATGCTGAAGCATAGCTCAAAGCAGACTATTTCCTACTTCACACATCTTCTAGTCTTTGAAGAAATGAAGGAGTTGGGTTTATCATCTGATTCAGCTTTCTGAATCTATAGTTTGGCATATGAAAGATAAAAGTAGCAGGCCAAATACCTACAAAAAAGCCTTTAATCTAGAATTGGGGTCTTGATTGTTCAAAGAACCTATAACAAATCAAACAGGATTTGAAAGCTGTTTTTCCCATGGCCAGAAACAAACACTGAACTGTTAGAGTTCTGCTAACTCCCCGCCTTGCCCAACCCACAACAAATTACACCACACGCTTGATTAGAGTACTGTAAAATGTAATTTGCAGTCAGACTGAACTTTCTCACATATTCTCTGAAGTGTATCTCTACAGAAAATACTAAAAAATAGAACTGTTGAGCCAATTATAACTATAGGTAAGAATTTGGAGTCTTTTAAGAAAATGGAAAAAACCAAAACACTAAAAAATTTGTCAATTGTTCTCAATATTTCTCCCATTTCAGAGAAATATCAAGGCAGTGGAGTGCACGCAGGCTTTTAAGAGTTACAGTTAAGAATAGAGAGAAAACACTATTAAAGGCACAGATACTTCTGTGTATGCAGGTTGTTGCCTTTCATGCTCAAGGTAGACATTTCTAGTGCCACAGTGAATACAGTTAGGGGTTTTCTAACCTAGAAAGAAACATTATTACAGGAAGACTGACTTTTCAAATTACACGTTTGGCAGTTTGCAATGTATTCTAATCACCTTTTACATAAGAACATCCCTTGATGTCTTGAGCAAGGCGTAGTGTTTTTCTTTTCTTGTCATTTGATACAGGAATCAATAGATCATAAAAACATTCATTGCAAATCTCACAAAATGAAACCCAAAGAGAAAACGTCACGTGATTTTTCGCAGTTGTGCTAGATTGTTCTGAGCCTTTTAAGAGTTCTTCCAAATCTGCCAAGTACAAAATATTACAAGTCATTATAGACCTTGTAAAATGAACTTCATTCAAAAAATTAATAAGAGAAAACTGGTATTACGGCAGCCTTCTAAAAAGCACTTACCCCAGACAAAAATCCCTTGGAATTTTTCTCCCCTTTCTTAAATATCTGGAAGTCACATGCGTACCCTATATATTTGCCAGACACCTAATCTACCACTTCCTTTCCCACTTACAAATTCTATCAAAAACATGCAGCTTTGTTAGAATTATTCAAGTCTCTTCAATGTCTTCAGAAGATAGAGAATCAAACCGACAAGTACATGACATTCCAACATTTTAAAGCAAACCTAGTATTTAGGTAGTTTTTAAATGCCAGAATTAGGTTTATCTGATTACATACAGGGTCAGGATACCACTAGAGACCATAGCATAAGTAGTACTACTTTTCCTTGCCATAGCCTCATCTCATTTAACCCCTGTTCAGGTATACTTCTAACCATTTTATCCTTGTGTTTTCTGGCCAGGTAACTTACTCACTATCCAATTCACTGGCATATAAAAATGTCAAGTAGCCATTTTATTATTAACATAGGCCAGAAGTCAGTTGTTGAACTTAAGAAAGCTTCTTTGCCTGCTTTAATTGCAATTCTTTAATATAAAACATACCCTTATAACCAACTGGTGCTCTGCTGTTAGTGCTCTCTCGATGGTCTACCTGCAAAAGAGAACAGAGACTTTAAGACACATCGCTGGCAGGACATCACCAGTTACTTGTGTAACAGCTCCACTGGACAGTAACACAGTGTCGTTGCAATATGCCAGTACAAAGATCCTGACTACACATCATGTCTAGTTCAATGCACCTGCACATTCCTATTGAAAGGATTGTTCTTACCTTAACACTTGTTCCTGACACCCCCCTCACCTCAGGCCCTATCACAGTAGAGAGCATTTCAGCTCGCTGAGCCAGAGGAAAACTCACCACGGAAAAATAGAGGGGTGGGACCCCGCAGAGAAGCAGGGTGATTTAACAGGATGATTTGCAGAAGTCCGGTTGTAGTTTACACATTATTCTTAACCTGGTGAATCTAGACAGTCTGGAAATTTTTATTATTGGTATTTTGCTAATTCAGAATTCCATATCTTACAGCTTCCTAGGTCAACTCTCAGAAACAGAGGTAAACATAGAACACTTGTTCACTTAAGAAATTAAGTGAGCAACTTACAGCCTGTATCATGTAGTAGTATCACAGTTGAAATAAAGCCTAGGTTTTAGAAAGAGAAGGAAAACTTCCTTCTGCTGAATCTTAAAAAAAAAAAAAAAAAAAAAAAAAGAAAGGTAAAACAAATCCCTACAGATAGAGGTTAATACACATACACTCCATTCCCACTCTTAGTTTTGGTTGTTTGGTTTTTTTAAGCAGGGAACTGCAAAGAAGTGCGACTTGTCTACCAAAACCAGTATGCTTAAGAGAAGAAACATGGATTAAAAAACAGGTGTGATTTGGGTTGGGTTTTTTTAATGTTTTGTCAAGAGCATACGTCATATAAAGCTGGGATTCCATAAAGCGGTTCCTGAAATAGTTAAATACATATGTAATCAAAACTTTCAGGTTTAAGCTTTACACACATAAAACACCCACCCAAACCTCTCTCTGTTGAAGTAGGTGTCAACTTTGAAAACTGTTGTTACAAGAACAATACTTCAGCTTATAAATTTAGTGGCAAAACTACAGGGGACACATACATGATCGTTTTTTCTGAAGCCCTTAAAGACTGCTAGAGCTAGATAGAACATATGCCTGTGCTTTTGAAGTGAACTCTTGAAGAATTCTGCTGCCTCCTGCCTTCCACGCTGGAGAATTCTAGTTAACTAACTCGGATAAAAATCGAGGTAACAGATATATTCCATCCCACAACAGTCACAACACTGTATTATAACCTAGCATACCACTAGGGAGATGCTTAATTCTTTTCACTAAACATAAAAAATGCACTGCAATCCCTTTCTAGTTCCAATTCCCAGCATATGCTCAGTTTTCTTACATTCTTGCATTCATTTCAGAATTAAAGACACCAGGAACAAGGTACGCTTATACAAAATACAATCCCCGTAACTCTAATTGGACTAAACAGCTTTAGAATTCCAGGCACTGAAGTGTATTTCTGGACTACTCAACAGTGATCTGTTTAAGAATAAAGTCCAGCAGAAACCTGTTTGAATTCAAATCTTTAGAAGTCCAACAGCTTTATAGCTCTGCTGTTCCAAAAAACCTCTTCCTTCCTTTGAGGTTATTTGCACAGACTGGAAGAGGGGAACAACCCCAAAATCATTCATTTCTGTCAAGTATCCTGAAAGAGAGTAAATTGTTTAAAGGAGCAGACCTACTAGCATCCCCACAGATGGCGAGACTATTTGCATTCCGTCCTTATTAAGCACCAGTAACCCCAGAGGATAAATTATCAGATGCCCAAGCTATAGAAAAAAGCTCAGTGTTTACATTCTATCAAGTTCAGCCACAAGGCATAAATCCACAGAACAGGGTTCATCAGCAATATTGCTCACTTTGCTGCTAATGTGAAGAGCTACCTGACAGCAAAGACACATCCATACTTAAATACAGACAGTTGCTTCCCACTGAAAAATGAAGAGCACTGGGCTCTCTAAAGATGCATGTACTCATCAGTACAGAAAAAAGTGCTCCTCTACCTCCCCGCTCCGGGACCGCCCCTGGTGCCTCCCAGTCCTCCCCGGGACCGCCCCCGGTGCCTCCCAGCACGCCCCAAGACCGACCCCCGGTATCTCCCAGACCGCTGCGGGACCGGCCACCGGTACCTCGCTGCCCGCCCCGGGACCGGTCCCGGACGGCGCTGCCGGCCCCGTCACGGAACCCCAGTGTGGCGGTGCCTGCTCCGGGACCGGATCCCGACGGCGCTGCCCGCCCAGGGACCGCCCCCGGTGCCTCCCAGCCCTACCTGGGACCGCCCCTGGTGCCTCCCAGCCCTCCCCGGGACCGACCCCCGTGCCTCCCAGCCCGCGGCGGGACCGGCCGCCGGTACCTCGCTGCCCGCCCCGGGACCGGACCCGGACGGCGCTGCCGGCCCCGGCACGGAACCCCGGTGCCTCGCTGCCCGCCCCGGGACCGGCCTCCGGTGCCGCGCTGCAGGGTCCGAACCTTGGCGACGCTGCCCGCCCCGGGACCGCCCCTGGTGCCTCCCAGCCCTCCCCGGGACCGCCGCCGGTGCCTCCCAGCCCGCCCCAGGACCGCCCCCGGTGCCTCCCAGCCCTCCCCGGGACCGCCGCCGGTGCCTCCCAGCCCGCCCCAGGACCGCCCCCGGTGCCTCCCAGCCCTCCCCGGGACCGCCCCGGGTGCCTCCCAGCCCGCCCCAGGACCGACACCCGCTATCTCACAGACCGCCGCGGGACTGGCCACCGGTATCTCGCTGCCCGCCCCGGGACCGGACCCGGACGGCGCTGCCGGATCCGGCACGGAAACCCGGTGCCGCGGTGCCTGCTCCGGGACCGGATCCCGACGGCGCTGCCCGCCCAGGGACCGCCCCCGGTGCCTCCCAGCACTCCCCGGGACCGCCCCTGGTGCCTCCCAGCCCTCCCCGGGACCGATCCCCGTGCCTCCCAGCCCGCGGCGGGACCGGCCGCCGGTACCTCGCTGCCCGCCCCGGGACCGGACCCGGACGGCGCTGCCGGCCCCGGCACGGAATCCCGGTGCCGCGCTGCCCGTCCCGGGACTGGCCTCCGGTGCCGCGCTGCAGGGTCCGAACCTCGGCGGCGCTGCCCGCCCCGGGACCGCCCCCGGTGCCTCCCAGCCCGCCCCAGGACCGACCCCCGGTGCCTCCCAGCCCTCCCCGGGACCGCCACCGGTGCCTCCCAGCCCGCCCCAGGACCGCCCCCGGTGCCTCCCAGCCCGCCCCAGGACCGCCCCCGGTGCCTCCCAGCCCGCCCCGGGACCGCCCCGGGTGCCTCCCAGCACGCCCCAGGACCGACCCCCGTGCCTCCCAGCCCGCCGCGGGACGGGCCACCGGTATCTCGCTGCCCGCCCCGGGACAGGACCCGGACGGCGCTGCCGGATCCGGCACGGAAACCCGGTGCCGCGGTGCCTGCTCCTGGACCGGATCCCGACGGCGCTGCCCGCCCAGGGACCGCCCCCGGTGCCTCCCAGCCCTCCCCGGGACCGCCCCCGGTGCCTCCCAGCACGCCCCAGGACCGACCCCCGTCCCTCCCAGCACGCCGCGGGACCGGCCGCCGGTACCTCGCTGCTCGCCCCGGGACCGGACCCGGACGGCGCTGCCAGCCCCAGCACGGAAACACGGCGCCGCGCTGCCTGCTCCGGGACCGGATCCCGACGGCACTGCCCGCCCCGGGACCGCCCCCGGTGCCTCCCAGCCCGCCCCAGGACCGACCCCCGCTATCTCCCAGCCCGCCGCAGGACCGGCCACCGGTACCTCGCTTCCCGCCCCGGGACCGGCCTCCGGTGCCGCGCTGCAGGGTCCGAACCTCGGCGGCGCTGCCCGCCCCGGGACCGCCCCCGGTGCCTCCCAGCCCGCCCCAGGACCGACCCCCGGTATCTCCCACACCGCCGCGTAATCGGCCGCCGGTACCTCGCTGCCCGCCCCGGGACCGGACCCGGACGGCGCTGCCGGCCCCGGCACGGAACCCCGGTGCCTCGCTGCCCGCCCCGGGACCGGCCTCCGGTGCCGCGCTGCAGGGTCCGAACCTTGGCGACGCTGCCCGCCCCGGGACCGCCCCTGGTGCCTCCCAGCCCTCCCCGGGACCGCCCCCGGTGCCTCCCAGCACGCCCCAGGACCGACCCCCGTGCCTCCCAGACCGCCGCGGGACCGGCCACCGGTACCTCGCTGCCCGCCCGGGGACCGGTCCCGGACGGCGCTGCCGGCCCCGTCACGGAACCCCAGTGCGGCGGTACCCGCTCTGGGACCGAATACCGACAGCGCTGCCCGCCCAGGGACCGCCCCCGGTGCCTCCCAGCCCTCCCCGGGACCGCCCCCGGTGCCTCCCAGCCCTCCCCGTGTCCGACCCCGGTGCCTCCCAGCACTCCCCGGGACGGCTCCCGCTGCCTCCCAGCCCGCCCCAAGACCGACCCCCGGTATCTCCCAGACCGCCGCGGGACGGGCCACCGGTACCTCGCTGCCCGCACCGGGACCGAACCCGGACGGCGCTGCCGGTCCCGGCACGGAACCCCGGTGCCGAGCTGCCCGCCCCGGGACCGGATCCCGACGGCGCTGCCCGCCCAGGGACTGCCCCCGGTGCCTCCCAGCCCTCCCCGGGACCGCCCCCGGTGCCTCCCAGCCCGCCCCAGGACCGCCCCCGGTGCCTCCCAGCCCTCCCCGGGACCGCCCCCGGTGCCTCCCAGCCCGCCCCAGGACCGACCCCCGCTATCTCCCAGACCGCCGCAGGACCGGCCACCGGTACCTCGCTGCCCGCCCCGGGACCGCCCCCGGTGCCTCCCAGCCCTCCCAGGGACCGCCCCCGATGCCTCCCAGTCCTTTCCGGGACCGCCCGCGGTGCCTCCCAGCACGCCCCAGGACCGACCCCCGTGCCTCCTAGCCCTCCCCGGGACCGGCCGCCGGTACCGCGCTGCTCGCCCTGCGACCGGACCCGGACGGCGCTGCCGGCCCCGGCACGGAACCCCGGTGCCTCGCTGCCCGCCCCGGGACCGGCCTCCGGTGCCGCGCTGCAGGGTCCGAACCTCGGCGACGCTGCCCGCCCCGGGACCGCCCCTGGTGCCTCCCAGCCCGCCCCGGGACTGCCCCCGGTTCCTCGCTGTCCGCCCCGGCACCGAACCGCGGTCTGTCGCTGCCCACCCCGGGACCTGCCGCCGACGGCGCTGCCGGTCCCGCGATCGGTCCGCGGTGCCGCGGCCCCTCCGGCACGGGGAGGGCGGGGGCAGCCCGCCGGGACGGCTGGGGCCGTCGAGGCGCCGGCCGATGCTCTCGGAGCCGGGCTCAGCCGGCTCGGGGAAGCTTGTTCCCCGCCCCCGGCACGGTCCTCCCGCCCCACCGTCGCTCGGGCAGCCGGTGCCGGTGCCGCCGCACTCCCCGTCCGTGCCCTCGGTGCCCGCTGCGAGTGGAGGTGCCGCGGGGGGGCGGGTAGAAGTACGACGTTCGTTGCGGGCGTGTCTGTGAGTTCGGGGCCGGGGGGGAACTGAACGGCTGCTCCTGCTCCGGGCAGGGCCGCCCCCCCGGGTATGCGGGGCGGGGTGACCCCTTTGTTATCAGCTACAAGGAGTCTCTAGGGTGATGTTGTGAGCCTCGAAGCAAAAGTGCTTCTCGAGAACCGTGGCAAGCAGTTATTCCTGTGAAAGGTGGTCTGGTGCTGTCTGAAGGGAACAAGCTGTGGGATGCAGAGGGGTTTTGCTGGCCTGAGCGTTCAGACCTGGGTAGGATAATTAAAAACCAAACAAACCGTGTGACTTTAAACATGAAGTGTTAATGTGGTTCGAAGGGGGCTATTTTCCTTCTGTGTTACACCACCTGAATTACCCTGGATGAGCCTCTTGCCCTCTGTCCTTCCAAAAGCCAGACAGAGCCCCATGCCAGGAGTCCCTCGATGCCATCAGACGGGGCTCACCCAAGGCCATGGCCCGTCCTGCAGAGGGAAGGCGGTGACGCTGCTGGAAACATCGCAGTGCTGTTCCTGGGGCACTGGCTGGGCTCTGCGCTGGGTGAGGAGCTCAGAGGAGCGGGTGTGCTGGGGCGGTGTTCATTGGGAACGGGGAAGGGGCAGGGGTGGGGAGCTGCTCGATCCCATTGGTTCTAGGGAATCCTCTGCAGTGGGGGGCTGGCGCAGGGACAGGGCACAGGGCTGGCAGAGAGCGCACTTGGACTTGGTGCCAGTGCCATGAACTCCTGTGATGCTCCGGCAGCTCATTTGTGACTGATTGTTGCTGTCTCCTGTCTCAACAACTGGGATAAGGTGGTGTGGGGGTGCAATTCTCACCCCTCCCCGCCCCTCCTGGTTGGGTGCTTGGTGCTGGGTGTGATTCCCCCCACCTCCCCCAGCTGTGCCCCGTCTCTGGAGATAAGGACTGAGAACGTTACCGAGCCTGGCTCCTGCCCTCCTGCCTGCTGGGAATCGGCTCTAACAGCCCCTCATCTCCTCAGGGCCTGGCACACCTGGGCCTGGGGTGGGGCCAGATGGGAACAAGAACAGAGTTGCACATCCATCAAGTTCTTGTGCAGCTGCTGGACGGCATCAGAAGGGACCTGACAAAAGTCAATTGTCTTGGACCCTCTAAACTGCGACCCCCAGGGAGACCCTTGGAGCTCCCCTGGATCCCAGCGGCCTGTGACCAGCATCTCCCCTGAGCTGGAGCCTCGCAGGGACCAAACCCTGGAGGTGTCGTCTGCTGCCAGAGCTGAGGGCAGGCCGGGGCGAGGTCCCCCCGCTCGAGGCTCAGGGATCGCCCGCGGGGGAATGCCGAGGCCTTGGGAGGATTGGCTCTAACCTCGAGAGGAGGGAAATGTTCTCTGAGCTCGCTGCTCTGTCACCCGCTCGGTCTCTGCTCATGGCGGGGACGGACCCTTGTTTCTGGGTGTCTGTCCGTTGGTGGATGCGCAGGGATCGATGGATCAATGAAGGCACCGGGAAGTGAGGGAGTGTGAATCTGGGCAGTTCAGAATCTGTGAGTAAGTCGCTTTTCTTTCTTTCAGCATTTCTGAATTATTTTGTAATGATAAATTGCTGTTAGTTATTAATAAATCCAGATTTCCTGCTAAACCATCACCGTGTCAATACTATCAACCGCGACACCCAGTGCCCCCCACTATGTGCCAGTGGCTCTCCTAGTGCTCTCCAGTATGTTCCAGTGCCCTACGTTCTGTCCCAGTATCCCTCCTAATGGCCCCAGTATGTCCCAATGACCCTCTTAGTGCTCCCCAATATATCCCAGTATGTCCCAGTGCCCCCCAGTATATCCCAATAACACTGCTAGCATTCCCAAATATATCCCAGTACGTCCCAGTAACCATCCCAGTGCCCCCCGTTGAGACGGACACGACAAACACCAAATTGTGCAAAAATGGCTACTTTATTATTCTAACAAGCCTTTTTATAACTTTATGAAGAGTATGTGTCCATATATGATTGGTTTAATTACAGACTAACAGTTCATGACTGGATGACCTCTTCTCTGCCGCAACCTCGATAACCTTCCTCTCCTTGCGGTCAGGGAGTTCCAGTCTGGCAGTTCCTTAATCTTGTTTACTCAGCTCTTCTCAGGACTTTCAAGCCTCTTAAGGGTACGTGGTTATCTGTTCAAGGTCAATATCAAACTTCCATTCTGATCCCTCGGACCAGCCGAGGTCTCCCATAGTACCAGTACTGGTTCCCAGCTCCAAGCACAGAAGAGATGCTGGGCGGCTCAGGCCGCATGCTCTGCCCAAGCCAGAAGGTCACTGGGGCACAAGGGGCAGCCCTGGATCTGAGTTCAGGTGGGAGCAGTGTGGGAGGCTCCCACGCCCCAGCCTTACCATGGGTCCTGGCTGATGGTGGGATACAGGCAGGTACCCCTGCAGTGCACCTGGTACAGTCGCTTTGTCCCCAGGGCCTCAAAATGCAGCGTCTGGTCAAACTGCCCCGGCACCGTGGAGCTGAATTGGACCTTCAGTTCCACCTCACCGTGGGCAGGCACTATCCACCGGCAGCTGCTCAGCCCGGCAATTAAAGAGGAGGCTTCAGACATTGCTAACGAGCAAACAAGAGAAGGAGGAGGCTCATGGACTCGCCATCCCGTGGAGGCACCAGCAGAGGGTCCCTGTGGAGCTGGGGATGATGGACCCCGTTTGGCAAGATGGACGTGAAGCAGAGGGATCACCTCCTCCCTCACAGCTCACCTGACGGATTTCCCCGGGAATGGGACCGTGTCTGTGTCGCTTTGGTGTGCCTCGGGGGGCCGCGTGGGTGCTCCCGTGCCCGGTGCCTGGAGACCTCTCCTGCCCCGGCTGGAGCTCCTCTTCTCCCTCACAGCCTCCCGCCTGCCCGCGGCTTTCTCCTTCCCCGACCGACCCCTGCTTGGCGTGACCTGCTCCTCTGACACCTTCACACCAAGGGAGAGAGGTGAGACCTGCCCTGAGACACCCCCATCCTGGAGAGAAAGCTGCAGGTTTGTTAACAGACAGGAGGGAGAATAAACCACCAACCACCTCTGCCCATGGATTTGGTCTTCCTTATGGGACTTTGTTTCTCCTACAACACCCCTCCTTGCCCAGGACCCTCTCCTCAAGGGAAGTTGAAGGTTTTAGCTGATTTATTTTTTCTCTCATCTCACAGAACTGCCCTATGTCTCAAGCAGAGCTGTATCTTTTAAACAGACAGGAGGGATGCCTGCAGACACGGGGCCCCATCATGTCTTCACTGCCCTTCCACAGTGATCCTTTTCCATCCCACCTGCCCCCCATGCCCCCATCCAGCCTGGCCCCTGCCCTGGCACCTTCACTGCAGGCACAACAGGGACGTCCAAGAAACTTCTGGTTTCCTTCTTTCCTTCTTCTGCAGTGGCACCTTCTGGCACCACAAAGGTGAAGTGCTCGAGGGCTTCTCCTGCTGCAGGGACCATCCGCTTCTCCGGGTAGCGGATCACAGAGTAAAAAGCAGTAGGTGGAATGGGAGGCCCCGAGGAACCCAGTCCCAGGTCATCCAGGATCTAAAGCATAAGAGAAAACCCTGTTTATACTCCCGTCGCCTTCATCCTCACACTTCCTGAAAGGCACTGAGCTTTTGGCAATGGGTTTTTTTATTTACATGGAGTACAGTGCTTTTTTATGCCCAGTGGGGTGGGCAGGCTCCAGAGCAGTGCCAGGACCTACAAGTGGGACCTAGAGAGAAATCTCAGCTCTGAGTGACTCGGCTGAAGGAAACAATGACCAGGAGTTGCCCTGCCCTGGGACCATTTTTAATGATTTCCAGACTGGGAAACTCTCCAAACAGAGAGGATGTTCTAACAGAGAGCCCTCCCTCTTTCCACCCATCTGAGCGATGGCAAGAACTTCCCCAGCCACGTGGCTGCTGTGAAGCCATCGTGGAACATCATCAGTGTCCTGAACAAGGCTCTGTGCTGTTGTCACCTGGTTGGACACAATGCACCAGGGCCCAGACCACGGCAGGCTCAGCATCTGAGCCTCACACGGGCTTTACCTGCTCTGCCGCTGGCAGCTTGCCACTCTCCAGGATCGCCCTAGTCACATCTGCAGAGCTCAGCACCTGGATGTCCAAGCAGGGCACCCCGATGTCCTGGCCCCTGGCTGACCCTTCTGCACCTTCCCCTTCCAGCCCAGATAACTTGGAGTCCTCAAGAGCCTTCAGTTTTTCTAGATGCTCCTTCTCTCTGTCCTTTCGGCTCCTCCGCCTGGATAAATGCTGGCGCTGGCCTTGTACTTGGTGCTGCATCACCTCTTGGTTCAGAGGGGACAGCAGGATACCCTGAGCCCTGTCCCAGGATGACAAAATGTGTGTGACATCCTTCTGTGATGCCTTGTAGATCTTAAGCCTCAGGGCCAAGTTCTTCTCGCTGTCACTCTGCGCCTCAGTTTTGGTTTCCCTCTGTTCTGGGTCTGCAGGTTGCACAACCTCCACTGGGCAGGCCTCTGTCGGGGGAGCCTTGCTCTGCTTTTTCTTATCTTCCTTGTTACTTGCAAGAGAGTCAGGGTGCTCCTTTGCAGATCCCTTCTTCTCTCCCCCCTCGGTGACATTGGACAGGTTGCCGGTGGATGCGCTGGTGTTGCTAGTGGATGCATTCGTATTCTGGGCAGGAGGAGCAGGAAAAAGCTGTGAGCATTTCAAAGCACCAACTCAAATGCTGTAGGACAGCGGCGATCTTTGCAATAGCACCCCACGCCTCATCTGAGACCTGTGCTAGGTGCTCTACAAATCCCAATTCAGAACACAGCTGGTACCCAGCTGAGCTCAACTGAAACTAAACTCCCCAGTGCCAGACTGATGAGGAGTCCTGCAAACCAGCTGAGAAACAGAACAGCTTCCCCAACCCAAACAGGGAACTTAAGACACCTCCTTACTCCTGTGCAGTCCTCCGGGCACGTTTCTGGTGTGCTGAGCATCCATCCCTGTGTCTGGCTGACACTTTGGGAAGTCTGGCTGCTAATGAATACCTAAAGGGCCTGGTGGTATCTCCTGCCAGACAGGTAGCAAAAGACACCACATCCCAGGCGGGTCATGGCTCAGAGGTGTAAGTCACATGCAGAACGGGGAGAAATGCTGAACTAAAACTATCTAGGGCTTGGAGTTACGTGAAGCCACGACTCAAAGGCAGCATGACCCTAGAAGAACAGCTCTACCCAACAAACCCATGCGAAAATACCCCTGGTGAAGCAGCAGCACGATCAAACACTGGCTGCTGTTTCCCAGTACAGCCCCGTGTGTTGCTGATGGCCAGGTACTCACCCCCAGCACTGCAGGTGGCTGCTGGCTTCACCAGGAATGGTACGGCTCAGCAGGCGGGTCCCCAGGGCTTTCACTCTTCTCTATAAACACAACCACCCACCTGCCTGACTCCAGGCTCGCTTTTCTTCCTTGAAGCATTTTCTTTGTCTTTTCCAAGCTTTCTCTTGGCCCACTTAGACAACTTCTTCAGCAATTCTTCCTCCCTCAAGCGTTCGAGCTCCCACCGGTGCTTTTCCTCAAGCTCTCGAGCCAGCCACTCCATCTTCCTTCAGCAAGACAAACAGAAAACATCCCCGAGAGTCACCGCCAGAAATCGGGGCTCGCTGCAATCCTAGCTGGTCCCACACTTCATTCACTGACCCTAAGGCCAGGCACAACTGTTAGACCAGCTCTGTGGACTTTTCTCAACCTGGGGAGGCTGGGACATCCAAAGTGAGGGAAGTGGGAGGGGACCTCCAGGGCCAGCCAAATCTAGGCTTTGCTGTCACAAGGTCTAAATTGCACTACTTCTCCAATAAGGTCCACCTGGACACCTCCAGCATGCTGCCAAAGACTGATCCACCATTGCTCCACACTGGAGCCTGAAGCTCTCAATATCCAGCTCACAAATCACTAAACCAGCTCACAAATCACTAACACCTGCTTATCCCTGCACCAATACTTGGCTTATCTAGCCCTTCTCCCTGGGCACAGCCTGCTCCTTAGCAAGACTAGCCATATCAATCAGAAAGCAAAGGCTGCAGTAACTGCCCTCCTGCAAAACAGGCTCCAAACAACCAGGTTTCCTGCTGGAGCCCAGCTGGGACCATGGGAAACTTGTGCTGCCTGTCCTGGAAATCACAGTTTGAAGCAGCCCTAGTGATCTCCTCCCAGGGAAACAAACTTCAGCTGGGGTTGAAAGAAGTGCTGAAACACAGGCTCGCTTTAAGCAAGTCCCTCCCCAAGTTTCAGGCAGGGGTTATGTACCGGGTCTGGCTGAGCCAGGATTGGTTCCCCTGTAGCAGCCCTCATGGTGCTGTGTTTTATGTTGGGAGCTGGCAGGGTGTTGATAGCACACTGGTGTTGTGGCTACTGCTGAGTAGTGCTTACACAGCACCAAGGCTCTTTCCGACATTTCCCCCCCACAGTGGGACAGGGTGGGCAAGATCTTGGGAGGGGACACAACCAGGACAGCTGACCCGAACTGACCAAAGGGATATTCCAGACCATATGACATCTGCTCAGTCTGCTCAGTCATAAAGCTGGGAGAAAGGAGGAAGGGGGTGGGTCACCCTTGGTCCTCCGAGGCAACCACTACGCGTATTGGAGCCCTGCTTCCTGAGAAGGCACGACATTGCCTGTTAATGGGAAGTAGTGAATAAATCTGTTGGTTTTTTCTTTTTTTTTTTTGTTTCCACGCGCGGACCTTTGCTTTGCTTTGCTTATATTAAAACTGCTTTTGTTTTACCCACAAGGGTTGGTTATTTTCTTTCCCCTCTTTGCCCTGTTGAGAAAAAAGGGGAAGGGGGGGAAGTGATAGAGCGACTTGGTGGGAACCTGGCATTTAGCCAAGGTCAAACCACCACAGGTTAATAGGGGCTTAAGCTTATCCTGTGTATCCTCTTGAACAGGGCTGCTTTGCTGGATCAGAGCTTCTCCCAGGCTCACCTGCTGCTGCAGCTGAAGGTGAGCCTAAGAGACACCAGCTTTTGTGGCTGGTGTCACTCAGTAAGGAAAACCCTGGGAGCTCAGCAGTGCAAGGGCCTCCCTCACCTACAGCAGGGCCGGGATCCAAACCAAGCCAGCACAGCTGCGCCTCACACCAACCCACACCACAACCCCTCTGGTTTGGAGAAGAAGGGCGATGAAGATGAGAACGAACATAATTAACTTAGAGACACTTGTAAGCACTGTGGCAAGGGAAGCACAGAGCCCAGCTCCCTGCAGCCAGTGTCAAAGCCGAAGGGCTCACCACTAAAACGGAGAGAAGATGTTCTCATCTCACCGGAGGAAGGTCCCTCCTCTGCTGGGAACCAGGGAGGTGGAACTGGCAATCCTTGTGCTGCTGGTAATTAATGCTTTTGGCCTTGGTAACCCCTCTGAGCACAACCAAGGTCTCCGGAGCAGGGAAACCCTTTGGGGACACTATCCTGGGGAGGCACCCATTGAAGGCTTACAGACCTTTTCTTCCTCTCACGCTGGACTTGCAGTATACTGTTATCAAACTGAATTTTCTCCTCCTCGGTGAGGGCATCATACTCGTCCTCTTCCATCTCCCAGAGACGTGCTTTCTCCCTCCTGGCAGCTTCCTCCCACTCCTGTCCTTCAGCACAGACCAAGGAGAAACCATCAGTGCCTGCAAGCAGAGCTTGCTGCTCTGGGTGAGCTGCCAGGATTCACAACTCTGTCCTGACCCAGCCTATCATCCTGCCAGGAGATACTGGCGAGCTCACATCCCTGCTTCAGAATTCAGATAAGCCCCCAAACTATCGCTGGCCAGTGAGTTCCCATGCCTTGCCTGGCTCACATGCACCAGCACTGTGGACAGCTGGCCAGTGATTAGTTATTGAGCCACAACAGCTTGCACTTGTGCCCAGGCTTTAATGTTAGAGACTGAGGTCAGCCTCAGCATTGTTGAATTTTAAGCAGCTGTGAGCTGAGTGCTGGTTACACCGAGGCAGAAGGTGGAAGGATTAATAAAAACATCTCTTGCAAGTTCTGCTGGTAACCCAGATACACACGGGTAAGGCTGAGGGCTTGAGAGAGAAGATTTCAGAGTTACGGAGACGAAGAGTCTCACCTTCCTGCTCTTTTGCGGCCATCTCCCTGGCTTTCAAAGAAGCATAATCCTGGAACAGGTTCACAAAATAGATGTAAGGCCGATTTCTGACAGCTTTGATCAGGCAGAGGAGAGCAGACGCCGTGTCGTGTGCAAAGGGGGTCTCCAGGCCATCAAACACCACTCCCTGGTAGCAGTCACTCAGCTGCAGATAAAGTCGAAAAGGAAGAGAAAGTCAGCTGTTGCACGCATTGGGCTCTCAGCTAGTCACTAAAGCCTGATGTCAAAGATCACCAGCCATCACAGTTCCAAGTGCAGCAGCTCAGACAAGCTCTGATCTTTCCCCACGCTCTGCCAACTTATGGCATCTGCAGCTTCACCCACGGATCCCTGCACGCAGCCCAGGACTCCTCCAAGAGCAGGCACAGCCCTCCTCCTCTCTGAATTGTACCTCGCTGCCTGTCTCTCTGTAGCAAGACCGTACCATTTGCCCCCACCCCACGTACATGCAGCCTTTCAGAGAGGATGGCCACCAGCAGGTCCTCGGGCAGCACGCAGCTCCTAAAGCCCAGCTCTCCTGATGTGCTGCCACTGATGCTCAGCCATCGCTGCGCAGGAACGCAGGGAAGGGGAGAGAGGTGAGAACTTGATGAGCCCTGCAATGTTGAACACCACAAGAAAAATCAACCACTTTGGAAACCCACAAACAATTCCAACTGCTGGGCTTGGAGCTGGGGTTTCTCACTAGCAGGAGACTAGAACAAAACTGCAGGCCAGCAGCTCCAGGGGACCATGCTGGAGGGTGCATCCGTGGCCAGCAGAGACCCAAGCTCGCAAGCCCCCAGCGCAGCACCCGGCAGCTTTGCCCACTGCTGCAGTCACGTTAGCCAGGACTGCACTTTGCCAACAATCTGTTAAGATGCCGTAGAGTTTTTCTGCCAGAGCACAGGGTTTCATTCCCACCCCGAGCCACGCCCAGCCTGCCCAGCTGGCTCTCTGCACTATAGACCCCCGCACCAGGCTCTGGGTGACACAGAGCCTCCACTGGAAGCGGCCCCTTCACTTCTCAGAGGCAACAGAAAGGTCCCAGGCATTAACCAGTGCAGATCGTGCTTCACCTGGGAGTCTGTCAGATCCATCAGATGCTGTTTCTGGGATTGGGGTGTGGGGCCATCTGTCTTCTTCTTGCCCGCCGCAGCGCTCACCTGGCCTCAGGACCTGACGGACCGCAGGCTGAGTTTGTCCACAGAGCTGGACCGTCTCATGTCTAGGCTGCGCTTGGCCCTGGTGCCGAACTGCAGGCTGAGGGATGCATCTGCGTTGTGACCTGTGGAGGGGACAGACGCTCAGTGGGGAGCAAGCAGGCACCTTCCACCCCAACGGGCACAGCCCTGCGCCCTGGCAGGGACACGGCCATTGTTCCCCAGCCTGCTGGGCACTAGCAGCACCGATCTCCAGAAGCAGCTCCTGCCCTGTCACTGACTCTCCACCTGCCCCGAGAGGTGCACGGGCACAGCGGGGTGAGGAAGCACGCCGTAGGTACCTTGATGGGCAGGAGCACGTCCACCTCTCCCAGTGGCAGGTTGGCGCTCTGTGGGTCGAAGCGCACTTCAAACACCTTGGTCTCGCAGCAGAGCAGGTGCTTCACGTGGTCCAGATCCACACTGAAACCTTGAACAGATGAAAATAAAGCAGCTGAGATGCACAATAGACATGAATGTGTCACAAGCACGTTAAGGCCATATGTCCTGGCTGGCAGCTCTGTGAAGGACCCCTTTGTACCTGTGGAGAAGATTGCAGCTCCTTCTCCCTTGTCACCATACAAGGAGAAAGGGCTTTCACAGTCAGAATCCAAGACCCACATGGTAAAAAGGAAACATCTCAGTTGAGGAGCTCCAACCATGCCTTCACTAGGCATCCCAGGGAAGGATGCACAGACCTCTCCAAAGGAGAATTTCCAACTAAGATTCCCCCATGCCATGGTACTCCCTGAAAAACAATTTAGAGGAGGCAACTGATCACCCTTCAGACATGGCGAGTCACCATTTGCTGGTACTGCAGCCTTATGTCAAGGCCTGTTTAGAAAGCCTATTTTGATACAACAGAGGGCCTCACAGGCTGTCTTCTCAATAAAGGCTGAACAGAAGTGCTATGGCATTATGAACTTTAAACAAAGCACTTCCAAACCACAGAACGTCCATCTGTTTGCAACACAAGCCCATGGAGTGCCCATCAGATGATGCTCATGGTAGCCAAGAGCAGAAGATGCTGAGAGGTGACCAAGGCGATCAGCCCATCCAGCCCCTGCAGGGAAGTGTTAGGGCAGGCACAGGCAGGCTGGGTCTCTGAGCACTGCTGGCCAGGAGAACTCAGGCTCTAAAGCACCAGGCAGAGGGTCCCAAGGAGGAAAAAGTTATACACACAAGCACTCAAAAAAACTCCCCATGTCTAGTGGCTTAAGCTAATCTGTCAGAGACAGCTCCTTCAAGCCCACGTGAAGTCTCTCCAGCACCGGTTACCTGCGTCACGCAGGACCCGTCTATCAGTGTGGAAGGACACAGGGAACTGCCCGGTGTTGGTGATCCTCACGACGTGCGTGGGGGTGTTACCGAGAATCACGTACCCAAAGTCCAGGAGGTACTCGGGCAGCTCAACTCTGAAAGGAGGAGTAAGGACAGTCCTTAAACCACAGCCTGGCTACATTTCCAAGAGCATGGAAGATGCAAATAAAGTGAATATTTCTGGATTCGCTGCTGTAAAAACTCAACTCAAGCCCGTGAAACCCAAGGCCTGACCACCTGGTAGTAAGACTTTGGTAAGTCACGAGGAGCATAGGACCTAGGTTTTATCACCTACCAGTGGGACCTTAAAATAAAACTAGTTTAAAATGAATACTGGTCACAGCTCCTCTGCTATAGAAAGCCACTGTAGATAAGTCCAGTGGACCTCCACTGGTCTCAATGAAACTGCTAAGCCTGGTGTACAGCCCCAGCCTGAAATGGCTTCAGGACCTTGTCATAAGATTCGCCTGCACAGGAAATCTTCACTGCTCTGCAACCAGATCTGTCCCCAAAGCAGCACCGACAAATGCAGTAATCAACACCTACAAGATTCACGGGAGGGTCCTTTTCCAGAGCAATCACACTTGGGAAAGCACATACGTGATCAGTTTTGCAGAGCATCTTCCCGAACTGGAGCCTACCATGCCTGTGCCTCCTCATGAAGGAGCAGAGGGAAGTTACCGAGGTAAGTCCTGCAGTCCCACCAGCATCCAAGCCACCTGATTTAGGGTTTGTCAAGGGTGTGTCAACCTCTGCAGTTCCCTACTCTTTTTGCTCAGTGTGGTCTGTTAGCTGGAACAAAGATGCCAGCTCTGAGTTGCCTCTTTCAGAGCTGGTCAGCAGGGATGGTGTTGGTGCTCTCTGGAAGGGCTTGATGCTCTGCACTGGACCCCCTCAGCCCTAAGAGCAGGACCCAGAGCCTGTGGGGAGCTGAGCACCTCCAAAGCTCAGGGTGGCTCTGTGGAAGTGAGGACACTCAGCTGCTCACAGGGAGCATGTCAAAACTACCAGGATCAGACCCTTTCTGAAGTCCCCACTATCCCCAGCTCTGCAGACACAAGGACCTCTCAGGAGCAGGGGTGCACTGATGGGTGTTACCCTTGGGGCACAAGAAGATAGGGTACAAGAGGCCCTACTAACTTGAGAAGCCTCTGATGAGCGTGCTGGTCAAAGGCAGTGGCCTCTGGGGGACCAGAGGTGAGAGCTTTCTGCTGCTCCAGGGCGTGTTCCTCTATCAGCATCTGCTCCATCTGCATCTGCAGCCGAGGGTCCAGCTGAGGGAAGGAAAGGCAGTGGCTGGTTAGCAACGGTCCTTCCCAAGGCTCCCCCCTGCTTGTGTTGAGAGGGGTGATGGGGTCCTTCTGTATTGCTGCTCAGTGTCTGTGACACCTCCTGCTCTCTTAGTCAGGGCCTCATCTCAAGGGCAATGAACTCCAGTATCTTCGCCTGCCCAGTCACTGTTATAAAAGCTGATCTGGCCAGACAAACAGACAGACAAGCCAGGAACCTTCCAGAGCTCCGAGTCTTTGCCTGGCCCCAGCCAGTGCCAAAGCAGCTTGGACAAAAGCTCTCTTGTAAAGGGAGCCACGATAAAGCTGCTGTCTCTTAGAGATCAGTCCTGGCAGCACAGTCCCAGGGCACAGTCAGGCTGCTGCTATTAAGCTCTGTAAACCTGGCAGGGCTTGGGTTGTGAGCAGCAAATACCCCAGTGATGACCTACATCTCCATCCCAAAGTACCATAAATTCAATCACTTGAGCAGGGTCTTCAGGATCTCTCCCTGGGGCAGCCCTGGGGGCAATGCTGAGCTGATGCAGGATCATGGGCAGGTTGGGTGTCCTGATGCAGGATCATGGGCAGGGAGGTCCCAAGTGCCAGCAGGGCACCGGGAAGCCTGCTGCGGGCTGCAGGGGACCAAATGACACCGGGGGAGGGAGGCACGTGTCAAATGGGGCAGCAGCCATTCTCACCATGGCATCCAAGGGATCTGGGGGTGGCTCCGTGGCCACAGCCTCCCCCAGAACAACTGCTTCCTCTCTCTGGCTGTCTTTCATCTTTTCTATCACCTCCTTGAGGACCTTCTCATATTTTTCATTTCCTGAAGGAAGAAAACATCCACAAATAGAAGCGTGGCACAGCGCCATTCCCATTTAAGCTGGGAAGCCCCACTTCCTCGACTCTGGCCTCTCCCAGAAACACCCTCCTCAAGCAATGTATGGAAAGTAGATGCTGCTTTTCCTCTACCAACCCTGATGTTCATTCCCACCCATCTTCCTCCCCACATAGGAGCATCTCATCCCCTGCAATGTGACGCAAATCCAACCCTGCCAAAATCCCTGCCAGCGTGTGCTCAGCTTTCCCGAGCATTTCTGTCCAGCCACCACCTTCCCAGGACTCCGACACATGCTGGCAAGCTCTGCAGGATGGTTCCTGGGGCAAAGCCCACACAGGCTCATCTGCCAGAGCCTCAGGAACCAACCGGGGGGTTGAGTGTTGGTCTGACAGCCCTGAAACCTCCAGGCTCCATGGAGGCAGGTGTGAGCTGCCCTACGGGCATCTGACATGGAGGAGAAACAGGGGATCCTCCTGGGGAGCAGACAGGCCGTGCTCACCTTTGATGTTCCTGGACAGGTCCAAGTAGATCCTGGGAAAGGTCCCCTCTCCTTTCAGGGAGATTTCTTCTGGTTCTAGGTGACCCACTTGGATCTGGAAAGTCCTGCAGAAGGCTCCAGGCACTCCTGGCAGGTAATAGACTTCCAGGACTTGCTCCTGGCCAGGTCCAACTTAACCCTGCAGGGTGTGGGAGAAGAGGGAGGGAATGAACCAAAGAGGGTTTGGTGGAGGGATGGCTCAGACGACAGACACACCGAGAAGAGAAGGCAGGTTCTCATATATAAGAAAGTATCAGACAACATCGCCTTCTAGCTTTCTTGTACCCAGAAGCTGAAGTCTCCTACACCAGGTCCTTCAGAGGGCTCGTAGGGATGCACTCCCCCAGGACAGACCCACAGACCGCCCCTTGCTCAGCATGAGCACAGCTCTGCCCCTAGCGGTGTTTACCCTCTGCTAGCAAGAGCCAGACTGAAGAAATAAAAGCTCTTTTACCAGCCACTATGCAAAATAAGGGAAGTGCCCACACTCTCAGCATGGCCAGCAGCTCCTGCCACAGCACATCAGCGGTTCCCAGGCTGGTGTTGAAGGGCCTGACCCCTTATAAATGATCCCAACCACACACCTCCTGCCTGTGCGGTTACACCGGGGGTGCGTGAGCCTATCCAGACTCACGGTGACCTGCAAACATGCATCTCTGGAAAGGCAGGAGCAGAGACTAGGACAAGATCTAGGGAAGGTGTTGCCAGGAAGGGCACCTCCTCTCCAGGCTTCCAGAAAGCTGCCTGAGCCCCAGGCTAGGCTCCCGCCAGCCAGACTGAGAGCAAATGCAAGCAGACAGCAACATAGCCTGGGGTGACGGGACACAGCCGCAGCTTTCCTCGGCTCACCCTCTGCACACTGGGCTGGACCCTCGGCTCCCCACTCCCCTTCACGCTGCAGGGAGAAGCTGCTGAGCGGGACAGATCTTGCCACTTGGTCCCCTGAGCCCCTGGTGCAGCGCAGAACACAGCTGCAGCAAAAGCCAGCCCTGCCAAGCTGCCAGTGCCAATGGGGCTGTCACAGCAACTGATTGCGCGGGTCTGAGCAGAGCTGGGTCTTTGGAAGTTCGCAGGAAGAGGGCATCAGTGTGTCACCCCTTGTAGGAGACAGGCATGAGGAAATGTGAACGCCTTTGGCTTCCTCTTCCCACTGCAAAAAGGGACTAGACAGGAATGCTGCTCCAGCCCAAAGACAGCAACACAGGACTGAGAAGTTGGGATGGTGAGATGCTGCAAAGTCCTCTCCTCACTGTTCCAGCCCTGCTCCTGTCTGGCCCCCTCACTGCCCCACAAAGCTGCTGCGAAGCAGCAAAGCTGGGGGAGTGGGGGACCGGTACAGGGGCTGCTACAATTTCTGGCAAAGCAGCTTCATGCCCAAGTGAGAGCATTTAAGTCCCGCTCAGTGCTGGCAGGGGACTGGCAGGGTGTGCTACAGGCAGGGACAAGGAGTAAGCCCTGTCCAATCACACACCCTGGGAAAGGTGACTCTCAGGAGAGCCGGCACAGTGTGGCCCCAGTGCCCGCACAGCTGGAGCACTCAGCAGTTGGGGTCCCCAGAGCCACCGAAGCACTGGTGCCTCTGGCCGGTGGCTGCTGTGTGACAGCAGGGTCACCCGCCGGCAAAGGCCGTGAAGGGCGATGAGGACCACGCTTGCTTGACCCTCCCTGCCTCCCAGTAGCAGCTGCTTGCAGCCCTGTCTCTCCTGTCTGCTTTTGTGGGTTGTTTTCTTTTTTTTTAATTTTGGTTTTTTTCCCCTACAACCCCCTGCTGGGCAGCCTGACCCAGAGCCAGGGTCCATCACTCGCGCCACCTCCGTACTCACTGTGCTGGGCAGGACCAGGGGCACGCCGGGCAGAGGGCTGTCTGCGGTGCCTGCGCTGGGCCTTAGCACCACGTAGGTGAATCCCATCTTCCCGCTGTTCGGCAGGGTGACCTCTGCTTCGGTGACTTTGTTAAACAGCTGAAGAGAGGACAGAGGAGTGGGAAGCTGAAGACACAGGCCTGATACTGGGAACCTCCTTCTGCTTTCATTGGGATGCGAGCAAATGAACTCAACACAGGAGAAAAGCAGAGGCAGAGGAGGTACAGGCATTTGAGTCTCCCAGGTTAACCTGGGGAAGCCACCGCCACAGGGCACCCCTTAGCCCTACACAGGAACAGATACTGATGGCGGCATGCAGAGGGGCAATGCCAACCACAGAGATCAGTCATAAGGAAACCAAGGAGGAGACAAGCTCTCTGCACCTCATGGTGTCATCTCACACCCAGCTGGAACAAAGGAGGTGGCATCAAGACATTGCAGAAGAAAAAGCACCTGCAGTGACAGCAAAATGGGAGACAGGGCAACAGCTGGAAATATCTGTGGGGTTTTTAACCAAAAAGAAGTGGGGATTATTCTAGGACATTCTCTCCAGCTACAGTGACTGGGAAGCCCAAGTTAACTTCCTCCCTCGTTTATTTTGTTGATTAATCAAGAACATCAAAAGAGAGCACCTCCTTGGACCTCAGGCTTTAGGAGTGGATCAGCAGATGGATGTCTTGGGGCACGTCCCTCTGGAGATCACCACTGGGACCCTGCCTGCCCCAGGAGGTGCTGTTAGTTACCTTGAGGAGGAGGAATTCCCAGCTGGAGGGGGGTGGAGATGGCCTTTAAAAACCAGCTTGAATGCAGGACATATCACTCCAAGGTTGTACTTCCAAGCCATAGAGCCAACAAAGTAGTTGGGAAGGGGAGAGAGCCCTAGCCCTAGGTGGGTGGCAACCCGCCGGTGATGGTTTCACGACAAGGACCTCGGCCAAGAGAAGCGTGTGGTACCTGCAGCCTGTAGTCGATCTCTGTGATGTCTAGGAGGTAGCTGATGAGCGAAGCCTCTCCACTTAGCACGATGTCATAGGTCGGGCCTCCCTCCACCCTGCACAGCACCATGACATGGGCGACGATATTTGTGTAGCCAAAGAAGGTGAACATGACCCGCTGGCTCTCACCTGGCTGCAGCACACCGTAGAGCGGCAGGACATCGAAAACCTGGAGGTAGGCGAGGAGAGATCAAGATGTCGAGCATGGAAACTGATGCAGAAGAGCAGCCATGGCTTGGAGCGAAGTACAGACGTGGCTGGAGGGGGCTCTTCCTCAAACACAGGCAAAATCACCCTAATCTCATCCTGTATCCATTCCACTTACCAGTGGAGGGGCCACGGGAAAAATTTTCTCCCATACTCACTCATTAACGCATTAATTAATACACTACATATTAAAGTAATTTGGGCTGTCTCCTGGCAGCAAGAAATTCTCTTCACTGCAGAACTTGCCTTTAAAAGCACCTTTTACTGCCTTAAGAAAAACACAGTATTCGGAGGTGAAAGCCCTTAGAGCTGGGGAGGGAGGACTCCAGCCCAGCTCATCTGACTCCTGATGCTTTTCACTCTCTCCGATTTGCATGCTGCGCTCTCTCAAGATGCTACAGCAAAAGCTACTGCAGAAATTTCCTGTTGACCACTTGATTAGCAACAAGATGAATAATGCCCTCCATAGCTGCTGCACAGGTCAACCCTACGACATGTCCTGCGTGGCCTCTCCAGTGACCAGTTGCTTCAGCAGCGCTGTGCGATGGGCTTGGAGGGACGTGAGGCCACTCTGCGAGCAGCATCGAGGGCCACCAGTGGGAGGGGGGCTACATAACTGCTTGCCACACTGGAAACGTGGCACAAGATAGATTCCCATTTACCTCCTCCATTCCCAAGGTGACGGGCTCTGCCTCCACAAACTGCATCAGTCTGTTGATCCCCACCAGGCTCTGAGTCTCCACAGCACCTTCCAGCTCCGCAGCAGTGGATGGCAGCAACTGGAAAACAAGCATCATGGGCTGCAGTAAGCAGCTGGCTGGTCTGGGTGAGACCACTCTGCTGCAGGCTCCACCACCTCATCCAGCCAGGAGCAGCTGAGATGGGACCTGGGTGCAAATCAAGTATGGGTATGTCCGTGCCATCCATTGAGAGTGGGTCCAAGCCCACCCACAGGTGAGACACGGGCTCCATCTGCACTTCCTACGCACAAGCTTGCATGGGGAAGCTGAGTGCACTGAGCCCTCAGTCCTGGCAGAGACCTCAAGGGCATTTTGCACCCTTGTGCCAGCCCAGCTTCGCTCGCTCCTGCCCAAGGAATGTGCCCAGAACCCCAAGCCTCGACAGGTTAGGTTCTTCATGACAAAAACAGGAACACAGCTGCAAGTGAGAAGTATCAAAACCAGGAAAATAAGGACTTGGCACAACTATTCCATTTCAGAGAGTGCTTAGGTTTCATCTCGTGCAGCCATCAGTGCTGGAGAGCTGAGGATCTCCACCAGGTCATTCTCTTGAACAACACCTTCCTGAAGAAGGCAGCCGAGGTGTTCTTCTGTCTTGCAGCAGCTGAGAGCTGGTGTTTGACCTCAGAGGTGCCATCTTTCAAAAGGAACCTCATCCCTGGGCTTCTGATCCCTAATTTAATAAGCGAGGGCTTTGTGAGTGCTTTTGAAATGTAGTAATACCTGCTTCTTCAGTAACGTGAAGAAGTGCTTTGTGCTGGGGCCTTGACATCAGCAGAATCTGCAAGAATATTTATGGGACATCTTTACACCTAATCAGAGGCTACACCTCCCCGGTAGATGAAGCTCAGAATCAGAAGATTCAATGCTCTTTCTCTCATCTTCACATTTTCAAGCCTAGCAAAGCTTTGCCAAGCGCCTGTTCCCAAAGATTCTAACCCGCATATTTCCTAGGCCTATGGTCTCCCACCTCCCCAGGGAGGTTATGTGGTACAGTGACACAAGCGGAAGATGAAGCTGCAATCCAGACATATCCTTTGAGGCACTTTTGGATCCTACTTAGCCATATCTACTTGAATTTCTTTGCTTTATTTCTGCATACATGGCAACAAAGCAGGAAATAAAGATGATTCCACCCTTCTATCTGAAAACATTCAGCCACACTATTCTTTACGTCTACAGGGTATCATTTCTCCTGATTCAGAAAAAATGTGCAGTTATAATGTTAAAATGACCGATATTTGGATGTGAGCAGATGCAACCCCTCTCCTTGAACTTAATGCCAACGCCAGTGCTTTCAGAACTTCCCATGCTTTCCTGCATCCTTTTTTATTGCCCCAGGAGCAGCCTCTGTCCCACACAATGCAGAACAAGGCGCCAGTTCCCACTAGCATGGACGTCGAGTTCCAAAGCACCGAGGTTCACCAGGAAGGTCAGCAGACCAAAGGCCATTTTCCATGCCAGGAGGAAGAGACAATGACTTTGCAAAGTCTCATTTTATCAAAGACAGCTCTGTGGCCATCCCTGCAATACTGCAGGTTTCGGGTGAAGGCAGAGACATAAAAACAGGCGGCTCCAGCTGGGGTTGAGAAGGTGGTACATGGAGATCACAGTACTTGGCACAGCTTGATACAGGAAGGAAACTGGAAGCCTTCACATCATGATGCAGATAAAAGCCTCATTTTACAGTGTAAAAACAAGCCAAAAAAACCCCCAAACTCAGCATAGGTCCGTAGGATCTGAGAGGGCTTCTCCAAGCAAAGCTATCCGATTTCTCCCTCCCCAGAAGCCCCGTGTCCAGCCACTGGCCCTGCTGCCCAGCCCGCCCTCAGGGCACATGACAGCAGGGCAGCAAAAAGGGGGATGGGCACAAGCACGGCTTTTTGGTGGCAAGCTGGGGGAGGCAACGCAAGCAGTAGGTGTACAAGAAAATCTACCTTTGCTTCCAGGGAGTCATCTGCATCTGCTGGCTCTTGGGCAGGATCCCCTGCGGCTCCCAGGGCTTTGGCTGGTTCCTCCACACCTCCATCCCTGCAGCTGCTCCCTGCAGACACCGAGCACTTGGACCAGGCTCCCCCCTCCTTTGGTGGTTGGGGTTTGATGAAAAATTTAGGTACTGGAGGGCTGAACCTGGAAAAGAACATAACTTTGATTGTGGACCTGCAGTGGGAGGGAGGGAAGCCTGCACGAACAGCTCCTCAGCAGGATGCGGCCCCCGGCTGGGCACTGGTGGTGTGAACTCAGTAACGGGTCTGACCCAACAGCTCCGAAACCAGGATGGAGCAGGTCAGCATATGGGGCTGCCTAGGGATGACGCTGGTATAGCAGCAGCGCAGGCAGCTGGCAACTGGTTGCAAGGAGAAATGGAAGAGGACACAGGTGAAAGCCTTGTAGGGAGGTAAAAAGCACAGCAGGAGAGGAAGAGATACACAAACTGTGCGAAAAGGTGAACCTGAGACACAAAGGGGCAGATCCGGACAGCAACAAGCCAGTGCAGACCCACCAGTGCCCTCCCGAAAGCACCCACAGCTGCAGACTGTGCCTCCCCCACCCAGAGGGCCAAAGCAAGAACTTCTGCAGCTCTACCAGGTGCTAATCCGGAATATTTCCCCTGTCACCCACCCGCAGCTGCAGGTCAGCACAAGCAAGCAGCAATGCCCGAGGCTTTCTCCAAGTGCCGTACGGCAGGGGCAGGGATAAGCCCGGAGCCTGCTGTGCCCTAACCCCGACAGAGCCCAGCACCGTGCGGGGGCACCCATGGAGCCCGGTACGGGACACCCCCACACACACGGGGCAGCGTGGAAAGACACGCTGAGCAACTCCAGGCAGAGACTCACAACTGAACAGCCCATTGATCCCTGAGGAGCACCGAAGCAGCAGCGATTGGTGCTCCGGGAAAGGAAGCTTTGGTCATTTTTAATCAATACACAGCAAATGCCGATGACAAGGTTCAGCTCCTGCTGTGCTGCCGGTATTCCCTGGCTGTGAAACAACGGCTCCAACCGCACCTCGCGCTAAAAGGGCAGCAGCTCTGCTGAAACAAGGCTATAACCGATGTGGCACTTACCAACGGCATGATCACCTGCCCAGCAGCTTCTAAACGCAAACCATTTGAGGACCAATTTGGCAAATGATTCAGCAAAGCAGTTCAACAGCTCATCTTACTGACAGGACTGAGTTGATAGTTGGACCAACACATGTCAGTAAAGAGTGTTCGGTTTAACATTTTCAAACATTCCCAGTGACTCAGACTACATTCCCTGTTTCAAATTGCAGCAGGTGCTCACAGTAACTCTGTTCACCCTTCTGATGCCCCATGGAGGACACACTGGAACCATGCCTGCCTGTCACCACACCTATCTGCAAGTGTTCCCGAGGGCAAACGAGGCCCATCTTTTACAGCAATGTGGGTGCTTCCTTCCCAGCTGGGAACTCAGTGACTTTAACGACGTGTTCCCAAATGAGTATTTGTCTCTAGCTTTGCAGCTCATCATTTAAGGCTGGTTTCCATTTCTGGATTAGAGGCTCTGTGCCTCACAACCCCCAAGAGATCCCACCTGACTTGTCCTTCCTGCAACCACATGCAAGAACAAGGCTCTGCCCAGGCGAGCTGCCCCAAGCAGGGACCGATGAGCAGCAGCGCTGTCACTCCTCCCCAGCCCCCCCTCTGCCTGCTACTGGGACCACATGGGGGACACCAAAGGCGACCTCAGCACCGTCCACGTGGAAGAGCAAAGCAGGACTGGAGGGGACGAAGGCATGCGCTTGCCCCTGCAGAGCATCTGCAGACCAAGACGTGAAGGGGGGCAGAGGACGATGACACAAATCACACTGACATTGTCCACTCCGTTGGGTAGCCAATTTGTGGCTGCACAGAGCACAGGACACGCTGGACAAGCATCAACCTCCCTGCAATGTCCTTGCTTATGTGGGTGGCTTGTGCATGCATATTTAAACCCCCCAAAGTCTATCCTAAAGAGTAGGATCAACCTGCTCTTTCTACCCCAAAATTTAGGTATTGGACCACCATGGACCCTCTTTGCAGCCAGGGAAAGGAACAGGCACCTCGAGAAGGCTCTTCTTCCTGTCCCAAGAGGTCTCCAGCACAAGGCAGGCAGCACTTTGAAAAGGCTTATTTTTCTCCCATTTACGGGAACATGCCTGGTTTCAGACACAGGCGTTAGGACCAGTGAATCCCCTCCTTTGAGCTAAGCTCTTTAATTAACATTTTCCATTCATCCCACCCAAACTCAGTGGACTTCTCCTCCTCTCCCTTTCAGAGCTGGTCCTGCAGCCACCCTCGCCTGCCCGTGCCTCAGGCTGCCGCTGTGGCAGTGACACCGAGGAAAGCCGGTGGGAGAAACGAGGAAAGAGCGACTACGTCTAATAAAGAGCAGCCTGGCAGGGGAGACGGGGAAGGTGAGCAAACTGAGGGATGGTACGGGGCAAGGAAATTCTGCTGCTCCTCCAGGACTGCTGGGCAGAGGGCAAACAAAACAGCACCATTAATTTAGTCAAGGACCTGCTAACAAGCTACCACCAAGGTTTTCCGCTGTTGCGAGATGATACTCCATAGTGAAGGGAAAAACAAGCAACATTATCGCAAAGGGAAATATGTTTATACTTGTAATGTAGCATTTTCCACCCAGAGGCTTCCAGGACCTGCTGTCTTCCTCCAAATCTTTATTTGAAAAAGTGAGGAAAGACATGTATTATATATGTATCAGTGACAATTTAACAGCTGGTTTCTATTTTGGTGGCTTTTGAGGGTATCTAACAACTTTCAAATGGCCATAGAAGGTTTCTAAAGGAAGCCCTGTGGCTTCAGGAAAACAGAGCCAGGACCTTGAGTGCTGAAGAACAACTAACCTGAAGGACTACAGCAAAACTCCTTCTTACTGAGCCCACGGCAGAAGTGGACGCTGAGAGATACCCTACCTGAAGTGGGGTCCCAAGTTGAGCTCCGGCGCAAAGGGTTTGTCAGTGACAATCGTGGTGCCAATGCCAACAGCCCGGACGGGGATAACGTAGGTGTGGCTGTTCTCTATGAACAGGTTCACCTCGTCCTTGAATTTCTCCGTGTCATCCAAGTTTGCTATGACAGCCACAGACACCTCTGTCTCGGGGGGAATCACTCCTTCACTGGGTTCAATCCTCCAGCACAAGCATTTGCCAGCCTGTAAGACAAGCCAAACACTAACTTAGCATGGAAACGATGGACACTGGTCTCTTGTGGGGTGCAGGAAAAGGAAGGACTAAAGATATGAGGATAAAAATCAGAAAGGCTCCATTTCCCTAAATCCAAGCTAGTGTCTGAAAACAGCAACTATGCAGGAGCTTCTACAACCTGTATTTTACCTTCCTTTAACAGACTCACTTCATTAACCCAGTTTTGCCCAATCCAAGGGATGCTCATCCTCAGGAGGAGGTTATTCCCCCTCCAGTCTCTCTTTTGGAGTGCACACCAAAGGAAGCTACTTTACCTCTCTTGGCTTCCTGACAATGGTGGCTGGGTTGGCATAAAGGCTTAAGGCCAGAGGAAGCCAGGACTGCTCAAATCCCACCGCAGCAGCCACATGGCTGGGGGATACTGCTGAGAGCCTGAAGAATAACTCTGCAAAACCGGCTGATCAAAACCCTGACACCAACGTCTTCTTTCCCAAGAGTTACTCAGTGCTTCTCGACAGCCCCCGAAGAACTGAAGCACTCGGTTCCCACTGATCACCAGCTGCAGTGAGGTGCCCCAGTGACCTCTGCTTTGGAAAATTCAGCTATAAATGTTCATAGCAGAGCAGTAAAGGAATAAGCAGAAAGCAAACCGGAAGGCACGTGCCCTGTAGGCATGGCCCGAGCTTCCCAAGCACTCTCTTCCCTCTGGTTTCTCATGGACCTCTCTCCAAGGATGAAGGTGCTGGACTTCCAGCCCCTCTAAAACCACATTCCCAGGGAGCAAGCCTGCAGAGAGGAAACGCACACAGTGCTCTCTGGCCAGCAGGAAACGCACTGGGAGGCAGGTGTACAGCTTCCAAGTGTCCATCACAGTGGTGGTGGTGCCTGCACTCCACAGTTCAGTGTTGTGTTTGGGATGACAGGCACTACTCACCCAAAACTCTGCAGTATTCTAAGAGAAGAGGTTTCCTGCCCCCCTCCCCCCCCTTTTTTTTTTTTAATGGAAAGCAACATGATCCTGCCATGATCCAAGCACATGCTTGATCCAGGTGAAGTTAGCTCGAGTTTCCATCCGTCAGACTGGCAGCACTCAGCTCTAACAGGACACCAGCCAGCCCAAGGGAGAAGAGCATCAGAAAACCAAGCAGCACTTTGAAGTCTTGAGAAGCATTTTAAATAACCCCCCAAAGCGACCTCTGCTAGCAAGCGTAAGACTGGGGGCCAGGGAAGCAATAACTTGCTGAGCAGGCAGGGTCCCAGCAGCGTGTGTAGGATGCCCCAGCTAGGCTAGCTCCTTAGGCTGGCTGTGCCCTGCACAGACAGCAGGTCAGGTCTGCACGTCTGCATCCCAGGATGGAGCATGCCAAAGGCATCAAAATTATTCCAGGTGCTGGCAAAATCAATCAATTCCACTCCATTTAATTTGTCCTCTAGAGCTGCAAAAGAAAGTCTTAAAAAAAACAAGATGAGAGTGGGATGGAGGAAGGTCGTTGGCACAGGGTAAACTCTGGGGCCTCACACAGGATCCCACCAACCCTCCTCTGCTGCCCCTGCATCCCATGCACAGCCCATCACCAGCCTCAGAGGCATCCACTGCGCTGTGACCAGCCAAGGGCTACCCAGCCAACACGTTCAAGCCGGTGAGTGTTAGGTTGTCTTTGCCCTCTGATTCATGGTAGCTCACTGGAAAAGGAGACCCAATAGATCTGCTCCAGAGGTGAATCTGCATGTCTGCTATCTGGCAAAGCTCATTTATCAAAGCTTGGCAGCAAGCCAGGCAGTAAATTGTACCCAAGAAACTATGACTGAGGAATAATGATAGGCTGTCTCAATGGAGCCAGACTTTGAATTTCCCAGGGCGAGCCAGCGCCAACAGCCCACTCCAGAGGAGGAGGATTCACATCGTGTCCTCATTCTTTCGGTTAGCATTTGATGTGGGGCCAAGGGGCAGCACGGGGCACCACTGAACAGGAGACCTGCCGGGACTAAAAGGCTCTGCCGGGCCAGATTCACTCAGGTTTCCAGGTCAGCTTCTGCCTACGTGGATCCAGGCTGTGTCCCAGAGACAAGGAATCTCTTGGAGCCACGCTAAAAAATCCCCCCACTTTGAAGACCACGATCTAACTTCTGAAAACGTCCCTGCTACTCGCTTATCCTTGAATGCTCCAGAACACAACCCAGTCGCCCTGTGCCCTGGATAGACAAAGACAGTGGCTACTTTTGTCCCTGTAGGAGCTTGCACAGAGTCCCTGAGTGCTAGGCAAGGGTGGTGATCAATCACTTATTCAAGAAGTTCAATGCTGAGATTATTAGCTTCTCCCAGGACAGATTTCCATTGCGAGTAAGAGCTGCCAAAATTTGGTTATAAGACACCACCGTGCATCCGAGAGATGGATGGATGGATGGATGGATGGATGGATGGATGGATGGATGGATGGATGGATGGGATCGATGGGAGGGATCAATTGAGGGATGGAGGAAGGGATCGATAGATGGGATAGATGGATGGCTCCTCTAAGGGACGACTGAGGAGCCACCATACTCAGTTCTCTCGAAGCTACTTAAAGCTAGTTAATTAAAGTGATCTGGTCATTCTGGCCTTGCACGAGTGAAAGAGGAAGCAGAACTCAGTATTAAAAATGCAGCTGTACTTTACCAAGCCACAGCTCTAGAGAGAGACCATTCACACCTTTGTCAGCCGACCCATCGCTCCTCACGGAGGCTGCACAAGAAGGGGAAATAAAACCTCATCCTACATCAGTTGTGCACAGAGCCTCTCCCAGGTGTTTCAGCAGTCCTGAGGTGGGGGACCCTGCGTTCTTCATTTTGAAGCTGCTCTTTATCCACACAAACTGCCAGTGGCAGAAGAGAGCCCCAAACCGCCCCAAGCTCCAGCAGGAGGTGGAGGTCAGGGCATGAGGCTGGCTAGATGCTCCCACCAACCACCAGCCGCCTCCTGGCACCTCAGCACCAGCATCTCCTCGGCAAAAGCACAGATGGGGACCACTTTGGTTTAGCCTCTGCCCCAGAACACCATCAAGGGGATGTTTTATGAAATCAAAAGGCAGAGCCTCTAAAAAAAAAAAGTAGTGTGGCACTCACTGCCACTGACAACAGAGCCTAACTTGTCAAGCTTGGTTCAGCCAATAGCAGACTGCTGAGTGAGCTAACGAAGCTTGTCTCCATTTGTGTCCTCAGTCCATAGCTCACCCCTCCAGATTCCATCTGCGCTTCCTTGCTGGGCTGGGGAGATCAGGGCCACCTGGTTTGATAACCAAACTCCTCCTGCTTTTCCTTTGGGAAAAGCACCCGGCTGAGTCACTCTTGCTTGTAGGAGCGTAACTGCCTTGAAGATTCTACCCTTCTTTAATTCAGTTAACCAACAGGTGCAGCATGATACGACAAGTTTAGTTTCCCTAGACAAGCAGAATAACAATTTCTTCCATTGCTGAAAAACAGAAATTCTGAAAGCGCATGAACTCATATAAGATACCTTACGTGATAAAAACCAAACTCTCCCCTGTGGCCAGGTTTCAGGCACCTTTTCCAAGGTCTCCTCCACACCTCTGCTCCCCTTTCCAAGAGCCACATGCTCTGGACTTAAGCCTGCTGGACCTAAGCCTGTGCGACACTGGGAGGGACAGAGCCTTCCACCTTCCTCAGGTTTTGGTACAACCGGTCACCAGGACAAGACTGACGCTCCTGGCCATGACCCCTGCTCACGACTGATGCCGTGTGTTTCCAGGCACAGTTGGCTACAATGAATGGTTCTCTCCAGCTCTGGCAAGACCAAACTGGGTGGAAATCAGCAAATTGGTACTGCTGTATTAGCAAAACATGGCCTTTAAAATATAAACTAATGGTTTAAGCCTAAAGGTGAGCTTTTGGGGCACCATGAGGCTCCGGTGGGACAGCTCTGGAAAGAGTTAAGCCTGTGCATCTTATCTTCAAAAGTTCTGCTCACCTTGGGTGATCACGTATTCAGGGCCAGTGCTGCCCGTATCCTGGAAAGTTAATTTAACACTCATTTCTAAATAGCATTGCAGATATCATTTGAAGGGCACAGCACTGTCTGTCTGCCTGTCTTGCTACGACCAAACACTGACGGGCTGGCTAATTATTCAGATGCTTGGAGGAAAAAAAAAGCAATTTACAGTAGATTTAAAAACCAGCCCCTCTTGCCAATTCAAGTCTGCTCCAACTTCAGTTGGAGAGAGCTACAAACAATGCCAACACGCTCTTCAAAGCCTTCCCTCCCCACAGCCTGAACAATTCGCTTGGATATCAGCAAAATTGCCCATCAGCCAGAACAGGAAACAGAATCACTAAAGCAGCATCCCTTTATTGGCACTGTTTTTAAGTTTATCTCCACGTTTTGCTGTCTCTCCATATGGCCATTTCTTTAATAAAGGGAATGTTGTCAAAAGCTTGAGATACTAAGCAACGAAATTAGTAAATGAAACAAATCCTGCACTAATGAGGAGAGAGGCAAGTACGGGAATGGGAACTGCGTGTCCTCCCCTTGCTTACATCACGTTTGACCATGAGCCTTTAGACACTGCCTGAAAATCAACTGACTTTTCTTCAGTGAATCCCAGTGAGAAGATAAACAGTTACAGCTTTTTTTTTTTTTTTTTTTAAATTAAAAAACCTGTGTCTCTTCTGCAATGTCAGCTCCACTTGAATCTGACAGCAGCTCATCCCTGGGAAGGTGGAGGGGGATCTACTCAGCAGGCACCCTCCTGAAGAAGACAACACATCTGGCTGTATGACCGCTGCTGGAAACCAGGCAGCAGCAAGCTCCACCAGCAGCACAGGGCTCTGGATTAGGGAGGTCAAGGATCAGGTCAAAGGAGTCAGGACCCCAAATTAGGACTGTCATAAGAAGAGGAAATCCCAAGAAAGGTCTTCTCCCTCCTCCCTCATTACAAGGCACTGGGAAACCACCGTTTGGCTCCCTATGGTAGCACATGAGAGACCCAGCATGGTGGTTATGCAGGGAGAAGAAAGCTGCCACTGATTAACAAAAACTACACCTCTGTCTTTTCTTTTCTGATCACACAGGCATGATATGCAGCTGCCTTCCGTGGTGCCAAGAGATGTCATTCTTAGCAGCTGAATAAAAGATCCCCAAGAAGACAGAGTGACAAAGAACAAGTAGGAAATGATCAAAGAACGATGCTTTTTCCTTTCTGCCTTTCTGCAGGGAGAGCAAACACTTCCATTAACCAATACAACTCTTTTGTACTGGTCAATATGGCAAAAAAATCAGGCACTTAGGGAAAGAAGATGACAGCGGCAGCAAGGAGGAGAAACAGCCATCTTTTTCAGCAGGTCGCATCAGTCCCAGCTAAGCTGCAGCAGCCCCTTCACCTTGACCTGTTCCTCCAGTCTTTTCTACCCAAAAAAGCTCAAACTCTTGCCTTGCAGGATCCAGAGGATCCTCTAACAGGGCTGCCTGGCAGCTGGGAAAGCAATCTGACAAGGAAAAGTACGTCAGACACACACAGGATTCAGCACGGGATGACACACTGGTCCCAGGGGTCACAGACCTGCAGACACCCTGGCACACAGGGATAAGCCAACAGAGGACTAGGCTACAAAGTCCCTATGCTCTTCTTCAAACCCAGAAAAGCCCCATCTCAATGCACACACTTGGAGGTTTTTTATTTATTTCTTTCTGGTGGCAGAGATGTTCAGTGCTACTCCCCACAACTCAGAATATAAAAGACTCAACTCATCCAACAGAGAGAAGAGGAGACGGTACGGGGAAGCCTGTGCACGAGGGGTACTCCAGGTAATTCCTTAAGTCACCACCCCAAAGTGAAGTTATCCACAAAAGAGCATCTTGGCTTGCTCAGATAATGCTCTTTTCTCCCATAGAGCAAGAAGAAATCTTGGCTTGACAGGAACAGCAATTTGCGTGTGATGGTTAATACCACCACCAAGGTGGCACCGTGACCATCTGCATTACAGCATTTTCCTTTCCTGTTTCGAACAAGATACCAACCTTTGACTTGCCCTGTTGCTGTCCCTTAATTTAATCTCATTCAGTTTGTTGAGCTGCCAGTCAGCGTGCTGTAACATTGCTGATCCAATGCTGCTGTGAAAATTTCAATCATAGCTCCTTCCTTTGAGCAGGGACCGTGATCTATAAGCCTAACTGCAAACAGCCACAGTTTCAAGAATAGCCATCAAACGGAGACAGGGAAATCACAGCTCACCGTCCTGCAGCAATCTCCAAGCAGGAAATCAAAGCAGCAGCTTTTCCATCTTAGAGAACACAAGACTTGGGTTCAGGGGCGCAACTGGATGCAGGATGTCCAAGTCACCCACCATCTAGGCTAAGGGACAGCCTCTGCTCTCAGATGTACGTGTGCAGTTCACCCTGATGCCTGACTACATCTCAAATTTTATCTCCAAAATTATTCAGTCCTCTCTTCTTCCCATCAATAAATGGCCAGGCAGCCTAAGGCAGCAGCAAAGGGCGAAACTTCAACTGTCCCCTGATCAGCTCTGCCCGCTCTTTGCCCCAGGAGGCTTGCAAGGACCCTCCCAACAGTCCCAGCAAGGCGTGAGCTCTGGGGGAGCCTTCCCACTGAGGACCAGTGCTCACCAAGGCTCAAAGAACACAAGACTCCAGTGTCTCAGTGAAAATGACTCCCTCCTCTCCCACACCGCTGTTGCCCTGCCTGAGAACTCAGCCCTTTGCCCCAGCGATGGAGGGCACAAGCCACCCCCTGCCTTAGGCAGTGGGGGATCACCCTCTCCCAGTTCCTGCACCCCCACGGCTCCATGCATTGTCTGTCCCCATTTGCACTTGTTTTACAAAACTGCAGCCCAGGCACTGACTGGATGACTCTGCCTGGGAGAGGGAACAGCACAGTGAACTCATCCCTCTTGTAATCAAACCAACACCCACTGCAGCACAACAGGATTGAATCTGGCTGCAGCAAGATCTTCTGGCTTAAGTCTGAGAACATTAGTGCTCAAAAGAACCAGAGGGAAGCAGAGAAACCTGAGCTCACCTTTCACATCAAGGACTATTTTCCCCTTCATACAATCGTGCTTTGAGCCTTCCCTCACCAGTCCTGCCATAAGCCCCTTTCCCATTCGCATGCACCTTCGTTAACTGACCCAGACACCAGCTCTCAGCAGGCTGCTCATTGCGGCCCAAATGAATGCTGTATTTTGGTTGCAACCCAGCACAAGTCCACCACTTGCGGGAAGGAGGAAAGATGGCCCTTTGGAAACTTATTACACCTCAAGCACCAAAAAACAGGCCAATAATGAATATAATTACTGTTCCCCTTAGTAAAAGGCTCAGGGCCGTGCCTGTCCGTGGAGTACAGGTGCTGCTTTCAGAACACTGCCAATCTCACATCTAGCTGGGCAGAACTAGCTCATTAAGCAACACTTGTCATTTGGAGATGGAGCCAGCAAACCACGTGCAAGGCAGCGTGGTGCTGGATGCACGAGGAGAGACGACGAGCTGCAAGGAAAGCGCTGATACCTGGCTGTGAGGAGCAGCGCTGACACCGCCTTGCCAACACCGCACACGTCCACCACCAGTGCCAGCTCGTAGCTCTTCACAGTGTTGGAACACAGGGTGACCTGGTGGGAGAGAAGAGCATCAAACACTTCATCACTCCCAAAAGCCATCGTCCATGTGTGCTGTCCTCCGGTTCTTGTTCCACGAGCAGGAGAGGGAGGATTTTGCCCTAACTCTTCTGCTGGTCCATGTACAGAGCACAGTTGCTGGGAGCAACAAAAGTCTTCTGACAAATCTGCTTTGTTAAATACACCTTGCCCTTACCAGGGCATATGTAAGCACGATTACATTAATGCTCTACTCACCACTGTATTAAAATTAAGGGACGAATTTTTAATCTCAACTACAACAGCATAAATCCAGAGTCAATCTGTTAACTTCAACAGATTCAGCTTTACATTGGGAAGCTGAGGGCAAAATGCAGCCCAGCAGGTGCTGTGCAGTTCATGGCTGCCAGACCTTTTTCAGTCCCCACTGGAGATCACCGTAGTGAATACAACTCATTCTGCTCTTCAGGAGAAGATATATAAGACCAGGAAGAAAAGCAAACTGCTTTATATAATGACATCTCTCTTTTTAACAGCCACCACCTGTCCTCATCGTTCCTCTGCCCACTTTAAATCAGTGGGGCTCTTAGTGTGGGGATGCTAGGATCCGAGCCAAGACTAAGACCTTAGACAACACCTTTTTTTCTCTGTTTCATCCTAAAATGAGGTAGGTGGGAGATGATTACCCAGAGACAGCTACAGATGTTCCCACCAAGCTCCTGTAACCCTCCTCACCTGATAGTCAAGGTCACAGGCTCAGGGGATCCATTCACACTGAACCTGAATTCTTCTGTGAACTCCCCCAGGATGGCGGAACTGAAGGAGATCCGGATGACTTGCAGCCCGTCCGGCAAAATGATGCCCTCCTGGGGGAGGAAGGTGAAGCAGGAGCCCAGAGCTGTAGCTGGAGGGACCAAGTTGAAGACAGTGTCAATGGCTCCTTTGTTAAACAGGACCACCTGCAGCAGCAAGAAAGCAAAATGGAAATACATAAGGAATCTTCCTTTCTTACAGAAGGCTGATTTGTCTTCTGATTAAGCAATTAACGTCTGTAAAAAGCAGAAGATGCTGTGTGCTGCTGCTTGGCAGAAGCCAAAGAAAATGCAACAGGACAAGTTCTGCCTTTGGGTTTTTCGTACAAAGCAGTGACAGCTTCATAGAAACAGTCACTCAGGGTTTATTCCACTGATGCAGAGCAGCCCACTTCGACTTGCAGTGCAGAGGAGCTGCTCAGCATCACCAAGTCGATTCAGACCTGTCCCTAAGAACAAGGAAGGGCAGTTGCAGCATTACTAGTGATTCATCACACAACTGATTCTGCTCCCGATGAGTCCGATCCTGCCAAGGGCAGAACATGTTGCAGCCAACAAGTTTACTGCATGTAGAAGACACCTCAGGGCAGCACTACAACCAACTTCAGAAGCACTCCCCAACTCTGCTACGGTATGTAATTTAGTTTTCTTATTTTTCCTTTAATGGGATACTTTCTTAGTCTTTGCTCAAACAGACGTGTCAGGAAAGGATGAGCGTGCGGTGCACAGCAGCTCTATCTATTCCAAAGAATTTCTCTTTCTTAAATATTCACAGCCACCATCTAAGACTTTACCGTTATCAGAATAAACTGCAAATTTAGAACTAAGCCGTATTTTGTTGAACACTTGAGAGATCTACTGCCTCGATCAAGTGACACAATCCCGTAGCACTTGTTGAGAGTCAGCTCTTCTCATGTTGGGTGAGAAATGCCCACAGCTGCTGCGAGTACCAGCACGCTGTCAGTCACCAACAAACCCACCCGAAGCAAAGCGGTAAAGGTTCTGATTGCTGCAGGGTGAAATCCTGCCATTTCCATGGACTTAACTATCTGCTTTGGATTTCTTTTCCCTAACTTTTGTCCTTGTAAAACCTGGTAGAAAAATTGAGACAGAAGCAGAGAGATGTCCCTTATTTTTTTAATTTTGCAGCTGCTGTTAAAAATATTCACGTATTCAAGCTCTGCAAGGGTAACCTGAAAACTACTCTCTCCTCTCTTGTCTTTTACACCTCAGTTACAAATTGCACTTAGGGATCCAACGCTGAGCTGAGGTTTACCTCCAGTCTAGCTGCTTAGTACAGCACTAACAGTATCATCTACTTAGTCACATTTTCTCAAGTCATGAAAATAATAAAACGATAATCAATAAAGTATCACCATTAAAAATGCATAGAGAGCACAATATTTTGGTAAGAAAACACCTTAATGTGTCCTTCCCTGCCACAGTCAAGCTTTTAAAAGTATTGCCTCAGATCTACCTCTTTCAGTTGCCCTATCTTATTTTTTTTGCAGAAGACTTGACACCATTGGTAGGGGGAGGCAAATATGTAGAAAATTCCTTTGCTTCATTTCCAGAAATGCTTTGCTCTTCATAGAGATGCAGCAAATCTGAAGAGTGGCGAGAGACTGGTCAGCAAGGGAAAGCACTCCCAGTTCTGTTGCAAGACACAGCTCTGAGCCAGGAGGCTGGACAGCTTTCCTCCAACTCTCAGGAACCAGCAGCACGCACTTAACCGAAAACTGGCTGCACTGGACTGGAGTTCAAACACAGTAAATTTGTTCCAGCTGCTTTTTAACAGCCCGGGTACAAAGGTGCATTGCATCCAGGGCTGAAACAAAAGCCTCTGAATATTTATCTTTTTGTCCCAGTGTTGCTTCCATGTGTCAAGGGGGTATTTTTTCACATGAAGCCTCCCAGCTGATCTCCAGGGAAGGTTGCCAAAAAGCAGGGATTAAGGCTTCACAAACAACATATGCACCTTTCAGATCCCATCAGAAGTATCCAGATTCTGGGAAAGCCCCCGGATTTGACTAGTATGTCAAATACTCCCTGCTCACAATGACCTGAGTTGCCAGAAATCCCACAGGTCCACCAGGCTCACTGCTGCCCTGGGAGCCATCAGGATCCCCCCCCAGCCCCTCAGAATCACCTCATAGCTGTGCTCTAATCCAACAAAAACCTTCCCGATGTCCAGCTGCTCAAAGCTGAAGTGGAGCCGAGGCCCTGTGCCTTCCCCTTTGATGCGCAGGGGCAGCCTGGTCTTGCGGCCTAGGGAGAGATTTCCACTTCAGTACAGTAATTCCCTCTGTTATCCTGGACTGTCCAGGCTGCCTCAGTGCTACTCCCTGACTCGGGGCTGGATGGGACCAGCTCTAGGTGCTCCAGGAGGAGATACAGGACTCTTCCCTTCCCTCAAGAGATATGCCTTGGGGCTGGCTTCTAATTTCTAACCAACCCCTCGGGCTGGTTTCTCATTGAGCCATCAGTTTGCACCCTGAAAAAGCGATGCTGAGTTTAAAACACAATCTCTGAATTTCTTCCCATGTGCTTAGATGAGCTCTGAAATCCATTCAGTGAAGGCACAAAGCTCACAAAACAGAAGATAAAAATACGCCATCTATACTGATGCAATCAGAGACAAGAGAACAGGAGCCGAGAAGTACGAGCCCAGGCAAGGCGAAGCTCCCTGCTAACGGCAGTATGCACGTCTGAGACTGCCTCCAGCAGGCAGAGCGTCTCAGCCACTGCCCGTGCCTGACACACAGCTCCGTGCCCGGGGCTCCAGGGCTCACCTCCTGCAGTGGCACCTAAATAAGACAGGGCTTTGTGATCTCCAGAGAGAAGCACTCACCTATGCCCACCATGATACCGAGAGCTCAGCTTTGTAAAGACACCTTACCTGAAGCACGCTGAACAGTTATGGAAAACCTCACTGCTGAGGTCAGAGAAGCCATAAACATACTGCTAATACACACACCCCTTGCTGCAAAGGAACTGAGACTGCAAGGCTTATAGCTAAACTCTAAGATGCTCATTTTCTTCCGTAAGCCTGCTAAGATGACAGTGTGGGATCTTTGTCTGAAGGATGCTCTGAACCACTGGAGCAGCCTCAAGTGCCTGAATCCTGGCCACTGTAGCTCTTTGGCCTCTACAGGCACCTGGCAGCAGAGCAAATGCTGGCAAACCCACGGCATGAAAACCTATCCCTTCACTGCCTTGGTTGTTCTGGGATCAGTGATCCAGGCTTGTAGCGACACATCCTGAGGGCTGGCCTTGGACAGGAGACCACCTGGAAACCGCAGGGACAGTGGGCACGTACCAGCACCCTGCTGACCACTGACCCTTCCTACCAACTACACGAGAACCGAGTGGGCTGCAAGACTACTTGTGCCTCCACTGTGGGCAACAGAAGCAGGAGAAAGGAGCCGTACCTGAGATGTCGCAGTAGACCGTTTGTTGATAGACTCTGGCTTCTCGGGGTCTAAAGATCACATTAATTTCAGCTGAGGAATTTGGCCAGATATCTCCCTCCTGAAACAGAAGGAGACAGCAAACCATTTGTCTTCAAATGTCACATTTCTTGTTTTCAACCACAGTCCTGTAGCCTTTATTTAGAGCATCAATGAAGAGCAGGGAACAAGCAACACTTATCAACAAAATTTATGGGAGTTTGGAAGCAGCTGCAAAAAAACTTTCTAAGTCTCTTACCTTTACTGGCATCTGGTAGAGGTGTTTTGTTAAATTAGGGCTATAACGAAGCAACCAAACTGGCTCACACTCCAGTAGCACCTCAGGAGCCAGCGGTCTGCCTGGGCTACGTGTTCTCTATAGGATGGCAGTTGAGTCAGAGCATGGAGAACCACCATGGATGGTAACCAGGACAGATGTAAAACTACGCAGTGCTGTGAACATGGTATTGCAACACTTCTGGCTGAAACACTTCTGGCCTCAGACAGGCTGCAGCTGGCCGGTGCCATAAAATACAGATGGTGGATGTATGATGGTACAGCACAACCACTCCAGCTGTCGTATCCTGGTTTTGCTACAGCATAAGCAAGGTGATACGGGAGGGGATGGCACACCGTGACTCACAGCTGTCTCTCTGCAAGAGCCCAACCGTAAATACATGCAGATCCTATTTCTCCCTCAGCCCCTAAATAATGAGAATCTGCTAGATCTCCACCAGTCTGAGTAAGAAAAAGCTGATCTTGAAAAGCCGGGCACCACCAACTGCTGGCCAAATCACCTGCTTTGCTTTGCAGAGGGGGAAGGCAGTGGAAGGAAATCACTGCTCAAAGCAGTCAAAGAAACAAAAGACAGAGCTGGCAACAGAAGTACTAAAATGACACTCAAAGTGCATCCTGTCAGCTCAGGGCACTTAGGAGAAAGGCAGTGCCAAAGCCAACATCTGCCTCTTTCCATAAATAACTGAACCCACAGGGAGCTGTGGGATGGACCACGGCTCCCACTGGAGATGGTGTCTTCTGCCAAAAAACAAAGTGCTCTGCAGTAGCCTCTCATCTGGATGGGGAACAGCTTGGTTCCCCAGCTGAGGTGCAGATTTGCAGCAACAATCAACACTGTTACCTCCTGGCCCAACCTCTGGATCAACAACAGTAGCACCTTCGCAACCTGGACATCTTGAAGACCACCTCCATCAGCTCAGAGTTCACACGTGACACTGAAGAGTCACTACCAGGCAAGGACAGGACAGCGATGACTTGTCAAGGTCAGTGTAACAGTAACAAGTCCTCGTCCTCCCTCTCCTCTGGTTGCCATTTCCAAGGAGTCAGCTCCCACAGGTCTGCAATGTGACTTACAGCCGAGCTGTGGCGGGGAGGATGCAGCAAACAGCAAGGACTTTGTCCTTTGGCAGCCACCTGGGCCTCTATCACAGCTGCCTCTGCTGACATAACACGTGTAGATGCAAAAATAAACCAAATTTGAGATGTGCTCAGAAAGTCAGAGCTGTGTATCAGCTTGTTTCCCATAGGCTTGGACAACTGCTCAAAATGTTCTCGGTCACACGGTAATTCCAAAATCATGCCTCCTCTTTTTTGTTATTATTTTCATCAGCAAGTTAACCCTATACAGACTGAAGTGACCTGCTGTAGCTTCTACAGATTGCAGCACCTGAAAATACTGGCAGCTAATGGTCCACTGACACAACAAAGCTTCTGCACAAACCCTGCAAAGCCATCCCACCCAGAAAGCGTTTCCAAGATTACTCTCCCTCCACCAGCTTCTTAACCTCTGGAAGCAATTATTTCCTCCTGTCACCTGTTACAAGGATTTCATTATTTCTGTGGGGAGCTCCCACACATCACGGCTGAGAGGTGGGAAGAAGAGAGCAGCCACTTTTGGCCAGAAGGTCTGAGGCAGCAAGGTCCCATCTCTGGGGGGCCTCTCCAGCAGATTTACATGGCAGTGCAAGAAGGGTGTCTGCCCAAGCTAAAAGTTACAGGGCTGTCACTGGAGAGAAGGTTGTGGAAGCCAGCAGCAGTGGATTTTTAGATTCTACATTTGATAAAGAGGAGAAAATACTTACTACCATTTGATGTAAAGACACCCATATGCCAGGGGGAAAGACAGGCATGAGCAAAACTGAATGTGAACCTGATTGTTCCATAAATAATGGAATTAATGGAAATCAAAAGGTTGATAATGCTGGACAATACAGAAGGGGAGAGACTCATGCAGTAGCCCACTTATATTCAGTCCTAGAGAAAACTGCGTAACATTAACACAGACATTCAGGAAAGGTTTCCACTCGAGAGTTGAGGCCACGCTACCCTTTATGTCCGTATGTCACTACATGGAGTACCAGGACTCGGCGCTGTGGGCAGCCGGACTTCTGGACCTCACCTTAACGCACTTCAGGAGCTCAAGAGCAGGCTAAGCTAGTTGTGGAGACACAGTCCGACTGAAAAGCAGCAGGAGCCCTGGGACACACTCCAAAACCAGCTCTGACACACCGCAGCGTGCTCTTAATGCTCAGCTGATCAGCTCCCACGCTCTACAATATTCCCACCACTCTGACACAACCTCTTGGTCACATCATGCTGCTGTCAGCTATAGTGGTGTGAAACTGCAGCTGTGTCAACATTGGTGGCTCTCAGACTTATATGTGATATAGGAGTAACTGAGAAGAGAAGATGATCCCCTTCCTTGAAAAAAAAAAAAATAGTTTCACCTATTTTAAAAGGAAGAAGAGGTTGAGATTATCCTAGGATTTACTCCAAGATGAAAAGGGATTTTGCATTGCTCGGACAGTGGCCATTCTTCATCTCAGACCATGCAAATACTCAGAACCAGGGCTCTGGCTGATTGAAGGATATGGCGTTTTGCTTGCATAAACAGAAAAAGCAAAAAAATTTCTGTACCTATGTGCAATGAAACTCAAAAAGTCTGTTTAAACCTGCCAGCCTTGTGTCCAGGCTCACAGATGACACTGGAAGGGAGATTCAGCCATGGTATCCATCCAGGTTATATGAAGAGATTGATATGTCTGTGATCAAACTTGGGTTGAATTTGGCCTCCTTCAGAGGACCATTTCATTTCTCAGGTCAATATGTGAACTGAGAGTGCTCTGATATCCTTTGTAAATCCCCATACGCTACGTGTAAACTGTGTCCTTACTCATAATTATCGATAGCTCTCAGCAGTGTAAGGACACTTATGAAGTGCCCTTAATTTATAGCCCTTGCAGCAGAGCTCAGCTTTAGGCAGCCTCTCGCTCTGTCAGGAGCCCACAGAAATGCTTTTTGCAACAAGCTCTCACAGCCTCACTAGAAACCTGGTGTTTTCTCTCGGCACATCAAGCCAGCTGATGCAGGGACCTGCCAAGTGACCTCAGCCAGGGAGGAGAAGGAAGGGAGCTATCGCTTACCAGAGGCTCAAGGGTGAACACATCGTCAGAGAAAAGCATGGAGTCTCCTTGCGCCTTTGCCCGCTGGTCCTGGAAGGGGCGGGAGAGAAAGGAACGGCGTTCTTGGAGAGCGGGCTCCACCTTGCACTCCCTCAGACAATGATCCATCTCGTCCTCTTTCTGCCTCTGCAGCCTGCAGCCACGGGGAGAGACAAACCAAGCAGATAATTTAATGAGCAACATATTTGCAGAGACTCGTGTGAGCGCAGGGGCAGCAAAGCGCTCGGGGAGGAACAGCAGCAGCTCAGCAAGGGGCTGACCCCAAGCTGCGGGGTCCCACACGGATCAGATTATCACTTGCTGTTCACGGGCACGGCACGTAGTTTTACTCCATGCTTACAAGGTCAGTGGAGGTTTCTGAAAGCCAGCAGCCCTCGAGAGCCTCCCGGCTCAAAGTCTCTGCCACAACGGATGGAGAATCCACCAACAACCCCAACTGGCTTTTCCTACCACAGAGCTGCTTGGGGGAGGCAGATCAAGATGAAGGAGCACCCACTGCAGGGCTTCACTGGCAAGGGGAGACGCAGCTGGGTTTCAGCTGCAGGCTACTGGCATCACTCTTTTCTTCCCCTTTGGACCTGCAGGGATAAGCAAGCTAAATGTGCTCTCTGTGCCCTATACCGCCTTCCACCAGAGGATCCCAGAGCACTGTAAAAGCAAACCAATGAATTCAGGCATTGCATCACTTTGGTGAAACCAATGGCTTTACATGCATGGAAATAGAGGCCCTGAGAGGGGAAGGGCGTTGCCTAGCATCACCCACTAAAGAAGTCTGGACCAGCATCTCTGAATCCAAACCCTTACATGTAGCCTTGAACCACCTTATCTTTTTCCTCTTTTTGGCCACCTCTGTAGGGCTTTGACGCAGTTAATCTCTCCCTTACTTGGTAGCTGTAGCAGAAATTATTCTAGTGTTTAAAGATCACAACCAAGAGATAAGGGAGCACAGCTACAGAGCAGTTGCTTCCTAGCTGGCATATCACTGTCCCCTCTGCACGCTCCAGTCCCTGGCCATGAAGAACCAGCAGGTGACAACTCTGGGGGGATGAGTGGAAGGCTCCACGTATAGCAGATCGAGGCAACATAGTATAAACAGGATAGCAATCATCACTCAGCTAAATTCAAATACAGTTCAAAAGGAAATACGGTCATGGACGTTACTAGCTGTACACAGACAGAGCCTCAGGCAAAGGCTGGCACCAGCGCCAAAACCACTTGCTTTGGCTCGCTCCCCCTGGAGTGCAGTGGGAAATGTTTCTCCATGGCTGACCTACAGCGCTGCACATGAGGAGGGCTTCCAGCCACCGAGGAGCAACCCTCAACTCAACCTCCATCAACGACAATAATTCCACCATTACATCCCAGAAAGTCCTGCAGGAGGGAGACAGAGCAAACCCCTGGATAGACCTTCTAATGATCCAGGTCTTTTGGGGTCACAGCCCAGAGCAGGGTCCTGCACTGCCTCCTCTCATGGAAAAAGCCCTCTCTGCTCTGAGATCTCAAAAGCTTCTCTGACAGCAGGACAGTGGCCTTGGAGCTATGACCATCCTTGAGATTGCAAGTAGGAGGAAAAAAACATCCTGATCAGACTCTAGGACATAATCTGGCACGAGATCAAATGTAATTGGAAAAGAATCAGGTTGAAGTGAACTGTGGGGAAACCTGGTTGCCTCTGAGGGGAAAGAGGATCACTCAGGGTCCAATCTGAGACAGGCAGGCGAGAAGAGAGCGGTAAAGGAATGGTCCAGGCAAGTGCCCAGAGAAGGTAATGAGATTTTCTTTTAACGCACTGAGCTTGCATGGAAGTCACACACTGTGTAATTAAAAATAGAGAACAGAGGAAAACTAGTTTTGGCCTTCAAGGCATTTTTGACCTAATTATGTTGATCTTTATTGGCTCAGAAGCCCTTAAAAAGTGCTCCAGTTTAAGGCAGTTTCCTGATCAGCTATGAGCTAACTCCTATACACCTACATTCATGCAAGTCTGAAAAGTCCCACAAGGATTCCCTTAATCACCCAAACTTTTAAGTGTCATTTCCAGTTCATCCCCCCACGCTATAAGTGTTTCTCTGCTGCCTGAAAGGGGAATTTCAAAGCTTCACCACAGACACCCTTTGAAGAACCTGCCCCATCTCTCAGCACCATGAGGACACAGGCTGCTGCACCCCAAATGCGCTCTGTCCTACCTGTGCTGCCCTACCTTCCCTGCAGAACCCTTCACCTCCGAATTCTCCCCAGTCTCTGAGGAAGGGTAGAAATACCTCGTTGTGCTGGAAACCGGGACAGTGCAAGGCAATTCAACATCCTACAGCAGGATGGCCTCAACTTGCTGGGCCAACGAAGCACTTTACCTGCACATTACTGGAGAAGGAGCCTGCCACCTTATCAAAGCTGGAGTGGAAGAAGCTGCAGTGAATATCATCAGTTATGCTACCTGTAGCTATGTTAAGTGCTGCTACTCAGTGCAGTCCCAGGTAACGAGTGCTGACACTTTCCTCAGCCTCATGGACCCTCCATAGCCAGGGGCCTCTGGACCTCAGTGGTTTGGTGCTCCCACAAAGCAAATTTGCTCTCTGAGGAAATCCAGTCATTGCAATCAGCCTTTCCTCCCCAAAACACCATCCTCAGCTGGAGTATGGATGGAGCTGGAATGGGAGGCACTGAGCTCCATTACCCTAAAGCCCAGGGACACGTAACCTGATGCCGTAGATGGTTTACTTGTCCTAAACCATTCAATGCAACAACACCCCTTGAGGCCATACGTTAGTTTTACCCTTGGGCAGTGTATCTTACTGAAATGAATCTTTCAAACAAACCTCAGCTTCTGATAATCTTCCTCTGCCTGAGTAACAAAAGCCTTCCACTGGAAGTGGACTATGATTTCACTCCGATTGTGGATGACCACAGATCTGTGGTTTGACAGCGTGAGGTAAGTCTTCTCAACTGTCAGGGAGCTCCTGGCCAGCCCGATGTTGACATCTACAGCTGCTCCATAAAGGCTTGTGTGAATATCTTCACCCGGAAAAAAGCATAGGGGAGTCTTTGCTCATCTCACTCGCTGGTCGAAGTACGAGGAACAAAGCAAGCCACCAGTAACAGAAGAAATTGTTACAGCTTTTACCTGTATTAGCAGTTCCACAGATCAGCACATTTATCACATCCTGACAGATGCCCGTCTACAGAATGAGGATGTCCTGGGCATCACCGTCAGCACCTTATTTCTGGGTGTGTTTGTAGAGATTTATCCCCAAGGTCACAGTATTTACAGTGAGATTTTTCAGATGTGCTCAGGAGGCCTTTGGGTTGCCATCCCACTCAAGTCACAGGGAATTCTGCATCCAAGTCATTCGGGTGACTCTGAGGAGTCCCACCTCAGTCAGGGCTTGCCCAGTGTTGTGTCTCTCCTGATCCCTTGTTGCTGACAAGCAAAGATGCCTGGGGGCACGCGGGCAGGAAATGGAGGTTCGGAGGAACAACTGACAGCCCAAGGCAGGATGGGACACAGAAGAGAGCTTCACTGTGTTGCAGAAGCAGTGCCCTCACTTGCTGTGGGTTTTGAAGACATGTCAAAACGAGACTGGTGGGGCACGGCCCACCCCAACCTGCCCATTACAGTCCTGCAAGCCCATTTCCTCAGCTGGGACCCTGTTGCTTATGCCTGAGTCTGCAAGTCTACGCTGCGTCTTCCCAAGCCATTCAATGACCAGAGCGAGGGCATCTTTGCTTTCCACCTCAGACCCAGCTGAAGAGGAGAGTGTCCCGGGCTGTGCACATCAACTGACTAACGACTGGAGCCTTGCTGGAGTACCTGCCAGCACGTCACCCTCCCGAACAGACTCCCACCAAAGGCTCCCTCATTTCCAGAGCTTTCAAACCTTCCTTCTTCCCAGCCAAGTAACTCCTGGGAGTCAAATGAGCTCAAACTTCAGTACCAAGCCCACTCTTCCTCTTGCAGGCAAGTGTTCCCCAAACTTGCAAACAGCAAACATCAGACATGCTCTCTAGAAACGGCATTTCGGTGGAGTGGTGCTTAAAGCCTCAGAGCCAGCCCCAATAGACAAGTGCCATAGCCTGGAGAGCATCCATCTGCAAAGGCAGAGCCTCCTCCTCACTGCACAGGTCACAGCAAGGCAGCCAGAGAACGGACCTGCCTTTAAACAGCTACCGTGCAACAACACAGGGAGAGAGCTGGATGTGCGCTGGGTGGACTCCTGAAATCCTAAGCCAGACACAACACGGCAGAATCACATTGATTCCAGGGAAAAAAAAAAAAAAAAAAAGGAGCCCCCTCTTTTGGGGGGGCACTGGGGAATGAAGCAAGACTCACCCTTAAAACAGTAGATCTCTAGAGTCATTCACTCATCTCCACACACAGAGAATTCAGTCTTCATGCCTGTATAGCCTCAATTTCTCTGCTCTTAAGGGAGTCTGGAGTGGTAGGGATTTGTGGCCAGAGATGAGTTACGTTGCGAGGACAGCAGCAATGTTTACAATGACTGGGCAATCTGCTTTCTATAATGAACAACTTGGCATACAAAAATAACTGATGTTCAGGAGGGTTACAGAGGTGGGTATGCTTTATAAGCATTGCCTCTCCCTCCACTGAATCCTTGGCATATATTGGCAAACAAAGGAGCCAGGAGCCAAGAAATGGGAGACATGCACAGTGCTTCGAGCTCAGGTTTATGGAAACACGAGCCAGCACTCTATAACGATCAAGATGACAAACTACTGCAAAATAAACACCACGAAAACTATCATCGTCTCACTGTCTAAACTCATGGCCACATGCGTCTTGAAATACTGGGTATAGCTCTGATCTCAAAAAACAAGCTGAATCATTTGAAGCTAAATAGAGAAGGGCAGAAGGAACAATTAAAAGTATGAAGCAGCTTTTATAAGAAGATTGAATAGGACTCCTCATCCTAGAAATCATATGGGAGATAGATGGGAGAGACTTGTAAAAGCATGAATGGCCTGGGAAACATGAATAAGGAAAAACTGGTCACTATTTGTCATAAAACAGGAACCTGAGGGCCTGAAATAATGTTATTAGTCAGAAATTACACAAAAGTGGTAGCACTTTTCCAGGGAGTATTCCTTCCTTTGGAACACACTGCCACAGGAGGCTGTAGAGGCTAACAGCTGTAAATCCAGAGAGCAACTGGACAAATTCTTTGAAGATAAAGCCATCAGAAGCTATTAAGCAGTGATGAGAATAAAGCCTCCAGCACAGAAAAATGCTAACTCTAGAGCCCACGAGGGAGAAAGCATATGCACTGCCTGTTTCTACACAATTTGCTAAACATCCCCTACTGCTGCTCTCCCAGGGAGGAGCTGGGGACGCAGCCACCCTTGCGGTCCTGGCTGCAGGCACCGAGGACTCTTCTGAAGGCTGGACGGTTTGCTGGAGCACCTTCTACCACAGAGAGCATTCGGCATCGTTCTGAATACATAAACCCACAAATCTCTGGGTCCAGAAGAGCGTGCACAGCTGCCAGCGAGTCAGGAGGAGCCACGGATCTGTCTGCCAGGCCAATGAGCTGACACAGAGAGCGGACCTGCCAGGGTCGGCTACGGGCGGCTGCAGGCTTCATGTCTTGGGTCTCAAATTAGATGTGACATTTCATTTAAGACTCTTGGCTCTTTAATATATAAGTTTTTTTAAAAAAAACCCTCTGTACTGTAACAGCGACATAGCACTAGGTATTTCACTTGACAGGGTAATGTCCATGGCGTGTGGTTTGGGATGCTTGGCTGCCATGAAAGCGCATTTACTGAATCTAGATGTATCTGCCCTATCGTTATTTACACAACATGATCTTATTACAGGCTGTCAACTCTCTCATTCTTACATGCTTTTGATACATTTCCTACAGGTGGCAGGACACAGCTTTTTCTCTGCAACCTGAACAAAGCAATGCCTGAACTTGAAATTAAAAGCTAGACTTTTTATAGAGCAGTAGAGCAGATGCTTTGGGTTGTGCACTCCTGAGCAATGCTCTTTGACACAGCAGAAACACCACTGTGTTTTATCCCAGCATCCATCTGCGTGACTACGGACACAGGTATCTGAGCACACCATGATAACTTTTCACTATCTTGAAGTGAGAAATATAGCATTGGGTCATCCTCTGTGGGGCTCCTGTTGTGCAGGGAAACAGACAAAGAGAGAATTTACAGAACAGCTAAAACATCTTTCTGAATTCTTCTAATACTGCATGATCATCCTGGTGCAAGGGGGAATAATTTTCAGAGCAGTACAAACTGTTCTTAAACAGAAAGACAGATTTTGTTTAGCCTGAAAGTATAGATCAATGAATGGATGAGCAAACCCTTGAACAAGATTTCAAAACAAATTTCAGGTTTTATGAAGAACGCTTTCCTAGTATTCAACAGCTGGTACTTTCCTTCATTGATTACTGCTCTAAACATTAGGAAGCTGGTAGCCAGATTGATTAGACTGAACAGAAACAAAACAGCACCCTGATGCATTTTGTCTTCACCAAGACATATTCTTCCTCTATCCCTGTGTCTCCCTCTCTGCTGAATTTGGATTTTAAATCTTTTTAGGAGTGAATGACAGTCAAATTTGGAATATTTAGGTAGCATGGAAAGCAAGTGTAATTTCGTTTGCCCAGTTTGTCAGAAGACAGTGCCTTGCGCTCATCTCTTCTATGAATGCAGCTGGAGAGAGACAGGTCCTGCTGCTTTTTCACTGAAAATACAAGCAAGCAATGAAAGCAGAGCTCTTCACTCAAAAGGATGTTACTGTACCCCCATATCGACCTATGATAAGTAATTCTTTTGCTCCTGCTACTATCATACCCAGCTGCCTCCACTGCCGGCATATCCTTGTTTTTCAAACAGCATGCAGAGGTCTCTGTTACCACTTCACCGCCGAAGAAGCGAGTCACTTCACCAGGCTAAGCGACCTCTGGAAAGCTGGAGAAGTCACCTACAGCCTGATCCAGCCCCCCCACCATGTGGTTTTTGCTGCGTCTCCCACAGAGCTACCACTAGATCAGAGTCAGGAGCACTGCTCTGAGTTGTTTCGCTGTTGGGAAGCTAATGGCTTCACTTACAAGATGCACTGAGTCTCCGCCGGCCTGAGAAAGGCTGTCTGTCCGTCCCCACGCTTGTATTTCCAGCCCTAGAGCAAAATGCAGAGCAGCGACAGTCATTTGTAAGTGCTTCTCCGAGGTGGTGTTCAGGAGCTGCCTTCAGACATCATTAAACCATCACGTTATTTACTCCAGACCTCGTTTATAAACCTCACCACTAAATAACTGCTGCTGCTAACACAGGTGTTTCTAAAGAACCATTCCCAGGCTACAACAAAGCTCAGAGCATCCTCGTCATTACTGTGGCCACAGTTATTGCTGTAACAGTCAGAGTCCCCAGTGTGGCCCCGGCCTCGGCAAAACACCCACTGAGCCCACGCAGCACAGTGCAAGAAGAGGGTCTCTACCCCAGAGGCCCTGCAAGGAGCCGTAAGACAACAGATGGGGATGAAAAGGGAGGTGGAAAGCAGTGACCAGCCAGCAGTGCTCCACAGGACAGGCTGCAGGCTCTTCAGACAGCTCTCCTGCACGTTAAGTTATCTCCTCTGCAGTCAGGCTCTCGCTGTGACTCCTTCTGTGACCGAGCACCCACAGCATTCCCCATCACCCCCTCTGCACTGTGCTTAGGAAGAACTGTTTGCCTCCTTCCAGGATGAAATACTCTGGCACAGGAATATCTGGGAGCCAGCACGGAGGCTTCGTCCTGCCCAGCATGAAGGAGCTTCGCAGAATGTATTGAAAAGGACGATGAAACCGTCGGATGATGAAAGACCACTGCCGCATACCCAGGATGCCACGGGCTATTTTTAACCATTATTGCTACTACAGTAACGATACGATGGGGTACCTGACTGGCTGAAACATTGCTTTTGGCCATGGGGAAAAGAGTGCAGGAACTTTCATTCTGATTGCCTGGCAAAGACATGCCCAATAGACCACGTAATAAATCAGTCACCCTTCAAGCTGCTCTTCTACTTCTCAGCAGATGCTGATCGATCCACAAGGAAAGGAGGCTAATGAATGGTCAGTTCTGCCCTGAAACACATCCACCGGTAATGACACTTCAGAACATGTCAGTGATTTCCACTGATGATAGAGTAGACAAGCTGAGGTCAAGGATGACCTGCAAAGAGATGAAAACCACATTCTTCCAGAAATCTTTCATGTGCTAAAAATGGGGTATGCAGCGTCACACAGAAGTCTGTTTCCGTGCATGCCTGAGGATGAACAAAACAGCCAGAAGGAGATTTTTAACTTCCAAGTGACCCTCCTAGTACATATATCCCAGTCTGTGCTCACGCAGTCAACTCCATGGGTTGCTGGAGCAGGCTTTTTGTTCGGAGAGGTGTTATGGAGTTGTGGAGCTACAAAGCTGTGCAAAGAAACCTCAAGCAAATGAAGCACAAATTTAACTCCCCTTCATCTACCCTCAAAGTGACAGATCATCTCTCTTGAAACACAAGGCCCTGGAGAGGGGCCATACTCTGCAAGGAGCAGAACGACCTTATCAAAAACAGTATAAGAAAAATTCATTATTACAAGCAGTTCTAGAAGAGGGGAACAAAGACAGGAAACAGTTGTTACCTATTAGCTGTTTTGACAGAAACGAACACTTTGGAGACCAACTAGACTCACCCATCAATCTAAGTGATTTGAACTATAAAAGCATATAACCAATCAGTTGTATAAAGTATTAGTTACCAATCCTCGGTCTGTTGCAGTGCTGCTACTATTAAGATGCAAAGACAACATATAATTGCACAAACTCCTATTTGCACTTCTTTTGCCTACAATATACGACTTCCTCCACTCACTTTGAAGCAGATGTACAAGAACATACAAGTTTGACAGAAACCATCCACACTGCTGGGAATTCTCACAAGCGAAGGAAAAAAAGCACAACGTGCACTCACCACCTATGACAGGCAGAAAGAAAAATCCCTTTGCAAAGGTTTTAAATGCCTGATAGACCAAGGAAAATCTAGAGAAGCCTCTTGTACGGCATTCTGGTTTACACTTTAGGATAACACGGGAAACAAGATGTTCTTTAAAAACTGTAATAATGTAAGAATACTGTAAGTTTCTAACCATCTGCCAGCACTAAACACAAATAAACAAGAATTACATCGGTTAGTGCACTACAGTGAAGCTTTGGATTCAAAAGGGCCTGCTGCTTAGGAAGTGGAAGATTTCCCCACCTCTTAGCACTTGTAAGCAGCTACTATAAATCTGCCTGGTGTGGAAGGAATGGAGAAGTGCATGAAGATGAACAACTGCAGGCTGGAGTGGCAGTGGCACACAGCGGTGGCCGCCAGAAGCTCAAGGTCTGTTGCCATGAATTTAGCTCAACAGTAACTTAACGCTGCTCACGGCAACGTCAGAGTCCCTGTAAACACTGGCACAAGACTAAGATTAAAACCAGAAAATGGTTTCGGTATTCCCACCCTGGTATCCTGCACAATACAGGGACGACTCAAGTATGCAACGAGGTAGGGAGTTTGCTCAGACAAGTACTGAGCCTCCTCCATTCTGGCTGAAGTCAGTGCAAATTGAGAACACTCAGCAACTTGTTTGAGTGATCTCAGGAATGGAAAATGCAGCACAACAAGGGCTAAACCTCAGTTAAACCCTGCTGCCTGTCCACATGCCTCAGTGGATTTACAAAGGAGAAAAAAGAGAAAGGAAAAGGCTTGATCTAGAGACTACATCAATAGGATTTTCATTTCATTTTCAAACAAGTTCCTGGAAGCCACTGATTGCAATGCCAGCCTTGCAAGACAGATGACAAGACCCTTGGTTGAAAGGGGGTTCTTAAAGGAAAGAGAACAGAGCTCTGCAAAGGTGGTTGTTTTCTCCAAAGCCTACACAAAACCACAGATGACTATCACAGCAAGGCAGTGCTTTTCTCGGATGCTTTATCCTTGTGGGTAGCTGAGATGTTCAGATGTGCTGGCACGTCCATGCTACAGTTACTTATTCAACCTCAAACAGCAGTAAACAACCAGGGCTGGGATTTCATGAGTTTCCTGCATGTGTTCAGTGACCACTAACACAGCGCCAAGCCCTTGCATGGGTGGCCTCATTTACCAAAGTAAGCCGGTTCAGCCAAACCCAGCACCAATTTTAGCCGAAGAGAGGGATTCAGCATCCCGACATGTTTACATTCCCAGCTGGAGTATGAGCTGGGATTTTTCACACCAGACCCATGTACATGGGGGAAATGGAGGAGTTTGGACATATAAAGCAGTGAAGGTCAAATTTTCATTGTAAATCATTATGCTCTTAGCAGCAAAGACATTTTCTTCACACTCACCTGTAAAGTTTGTAGCAACACAACTACCACCACATAGACAGTCTATCTAGGGGACAACACCTGTACTCCTAACCAGGACAGTCTAAAGGACACACAATTCTAATCAACCAAATAGCAGGCAAAGGGAAGAGCTCCATGTTTGCTTAAGCAATGCTAGGGACAGATTTGACTCAAGTTCAGCAAAAACTAAACCCACGCACCATGCACCTGATCCTGCGTCAGTCACACTAACAACAGTGTGATTCACTGAGAATTACTGCCACTTGTGAGCAAGTCAATACAGACACACAGTAAAGCAAGGAAAATGCCTCCCAACACCCTACACTGATATTTTGCTCTTAGTGCCTCTGTTTCCTAAGAAACAGTCTGTTGGTGGCTCTGAAAGAGCAACCCAGCTGCTTTTGTATGTGAGTCACAGGGAGTCTGACTTAGCACAGGACAAATCAGCCAGGGCTCGCCCCGCCAGGTTGGGTAACATTGTCTGCTGCTCTGCACTACACCTGCAACAAGCAGCTTTTAAGACTGATTAAATGTTTTGGTTTCACTTCAGCAATTAATCTCAGCAGCCTTTTACTTATTTGTATGCTTCAAAGCTTGAGAGATAATCCCTTAATTATTCCTTGCTCTCCTTCTCAGTCTGTGGTTTATTGAAAAATAACTGCAGTGCTGTACTGACAGGCAGGAACGAATCCTGGCTTCATCTCCCAGGTGGCTGCACCATGTTCCGGGGAGGTTGCCTATTCCAGAGCCAGCAGATAGTTTGGTCCCTGTGGCCTATCCATGAAAATCACTTTTTCAAAGATTAACCATGGAGGAATCAGGTGTTTCAGTAAGAACAAGACTCAGGTTTTCAAAGCAAGCTGTGAAGATCCTGGCCCTGGATTCTTCACTTGGACCTTTCATTTCACATGGTATAAACCCCACAGCCCTAACCTCTAGGGTAGTTAGCCCTGATCTAACTCAGAAGATCTATCCCTCTGAAGTTTATCCTATAGGTTCCCTATATGCATACAAATGAGGCACCTTTTGTCCTTCTCTATCTGAAATTTCAGTAGTTCTGTCAAGACAGTGTTACCCAAACCAATGAGCTTTTCTGAGTGAGCATAAACCATTCTCTGTGAATGTGTCATTGACTGAAAAATATTAAACAAAGCTGTGATAACTCAGAAGCCTACAAAGAGCATTTGGAAGATACAGGAGCATTTCTAGAACTTCTACAAACTCAAGACAATAAAATGCTCGTTGCTGGGCTAAAGCATCACAGCAGCACCTAGGTGAGGACATCACACTTCCCAGGACCAAAGTTCAGGAATAGGGACAAAACAAACCTCTCTTTCAGGCAAGAGAAAAGGCACACCAAATGCATTCAGGCAACTGAGGAAGTGTCTCGACTGGCATCACAAGATACCTCTGCTGAACCAAGGCAGACAGAGGCATTTTAACATCACACCTTTTCTTGAGTTTTTCCCACTTAATCTTAAAGTGACTTACAAAGCTGACAGCATTTCTGTGGCCTGAGCTTGGCTTCTCTAGTAGACCCTAGTATAAATTTTATACCTATCTTGGGAGGCAGTGAGCACTCCCTGCCAAACCCCAAGAGCCCTCAAGTCCTGGCTGCTTCAGTCCTGATGCTGTGAAGTGTGGGATGTAGGTGAGTAGAGGGCAACATAAAAAAAGGGTCTGTGGCAAGACAACGGAGAAGCAGTACAGGGGACAGAGGTGTGTAAGAGACGGGGGCATTTAGAGAGAGTCCGACAGAGACATGCATTCCCCACGTTACACTTCAAACAGAGCATTGTCTAGGAATAAAACTTCACACCTGCATGTGCACACTGCAATGGAGAATCAAGGTTCCTCCTTCCTCCACTCAGCAACTCCCAGCAAAACAGCCTGCCAAAAATCTCATTCCTGCTTGAGGGGATCCACTTTAACAACCCCCTAAAGACCAACTATTTCTCACTTTTTCCCTGAGGTAAAGGACAGGGGAGGCACACCTGGAGAGGGAATTAAGGTGGCTGCAGCAATGGGAAATGATGATAGATGACTGTCATGGGGGCGTGCTGGGTGGAGAACACCATGCTGACACCAGGGATGGACCAGCACACAGCCACACAGGACACACAGAACAGACTCAGCCTTTGTCCCTTATCTGCTCCCTTCTAAGCACTGAAACGTGCAGAGGTTTTGAAAGAAAAGCTTTCAGAAGTAGTTTGCAAAGGAAGTTTAACATTATTCTGCTTAGAAAGGGCTCTGTTCTGAAGGATACAGAGAGCGTGCACCACGCAGTGCCCAGCACTTACCTGTGTCATAGTGAACTACCAGGGAACTGGAATGATCCCCAGTCTTCAGCGGGTGAAACTCCACTGTTACTTGCATGGCATCGCCAATCCCAAGAGTTCCAATGGACGGCTTGACAGAGAAGGGGCTGCAACGCAGAGAAAGAGACACATCAGGGCTACTGTGGGCGATTCGGGGACTACACTCCTTTTGCAGTCTACTCCACTTCAGCTCACTTGTGCAAGCAAAAAGCAAACAAGCCACAGTCAGTAAAAAAACCCAGAACATAGAGGATCAGAAATGGCTCTACTGACTCTCACTTCTGAAGAGATCCAGCTCTCCGAACATCCTGTGGTGTCAAACGACCTCATCTCCCCCATACTCTGCATCCCCTTCTCTGCAGGGAGGCTCAGGAGTCCGACCACTAGCAATACAGACAGAGGATGGGTTTTGAGGAGCACAGAGATGGTGAGAGCTATCTGCCTGCACAACTTGACACTGACTTCCTCAGGAATCTGTCTTTTCCTGCCACCTATAAACTCCACCTCAAGAGATGCAAATGTCAGGGCATTACTTGTCCCAGTGAGACTGCAGCCTAGGAATCAGACAGGGAGAATAAGTGTCCTTCTGGAAGACCAGAGAATAATTATGGTTTAATTTGCAGAATTCACTTTTTTACCTTGAAAACATCCTAGTTTAGCCTAAGAAAGGGCATGTTTTATCGGCATTACAACGAAAGCTGCTCTAAGAAAAGGAACAATCAGAAAAAGCTGAATAAGTGCAAACGCAGATTAGAGCAATACAATGACACGGAAACAAGACACGGAAGGGGGATCCCATTTACATCCTGAACCATTAAACCCCTGGCTACATGAAGTGCCATTACCAGGAGCACATCAAGGCGAGTTTAACAGGAGGTTTTCTGTGTATTCACAAGCACTGCAATCTGGGACTCTGGGTTGTAATCCAAGCTCAATAACTGTTTGCTTGGCCCACCAGGCAAATTCTGTGCAATGCATTGAAAATAATTATGAAAATGTGTTGGGGTACTTTGAATTTAATATGAGCAATTGTTATTTGTCACCAGGTAAATGGCTCTTGGCTGACAGACACAAAACTCAGTGCTTTAATGCAAAGGGACAAGTCAAGTGAAACATGCTTCTGCAGCTGGGGTTCATGGCTCTTCTACAGCCCCACTTAGAAAACAAAAGTTATTTGGTTTAGTGCTTTGCTGGTGGTCAATTTGTCACCTTAAAAACATGTTCTGGAGAGTTTTACCATGATTAGAGAATGCAACACACACAAAAATATTGAGAACAACTGGAGCCATGCGCAAGCTGAACTTCGCTCATGTAAGTAGTGACAGCTGATGAAATTGCTGGAGTTTCTGCTCATTAAGGAGATATCGCTGCAATTAGGGGCCTGACCTGTTCCCATTACAACCAGCGAGAACATTGCCACCGAAGCACGGGGCCTGCAATGTTTGTGTGCTGGACCTGAGACTCTGGAGAGAGAGGAGGAAAGACAAGGCACCACCAGCCTCAGAACTAGCCTGTTCTACACGGTCCTGAATCCGCACTGATGGTTATGGCAGGACTGCTGCAGGTCTCTGCCAGGGCTTGGGTGGGACCATTGCCTGGTGTGGGAAAGGCAGAGATTTTGTTTGTTTCCTTTTTTTTTTTTTTTTTTTTTCCGAAATGTTGCCAGAACAGAAAAGCTGCTAGTTAAGGGGGATCCCGGGCAACACTTCAGCACTACCTCCCATCCCATCACCTTCCTACTCCTTCCCCATGGCTACATACTCCTGCCCTCAGATGGATGGGATAGGATGGGAATAACACTCCTGAAGATATCTTCATCTTTTCAAATTGTCAGAAGAAGAGGATCCAACCAAGTTCAGGACTCAGTTCTCAGGACTGAGAAACGGAGCACAAATCAGACACTGCATGTCCTACATCCCACCCCATGCTGTACCCACAAGACAACTCTCTTACTGCTGTAGCAGGAGCTCGTTATTCCTCACATGGACCTGGTTCTCCAAGACCCAAGGATGAAAGCTCCATGGTTAAATTTAACTCCCCTGAATTTCAGTCACCGTCACTAAGCTGTTGCCTGTAGCCTACAGATAAGAAGAGATGCCAAGGAGACACCCCTGACACATTGTCATAGCCAAATGAAAACCACTGCTGAGAGATGACGCTAGTGATTTAGACGTTGGCTTTTTATCCATTAAGTGTGACCTGTTCTTTAGGATAATTGTCATCCTGTTAGACCTACCCTTCTAATGAATCACTACTGCTCCTGAAAGATACAAAAGATAAGGTTTGGAGGTTTTTTAATAGCTCATTTTCTTCTGACATGCTTTTTAACTATGTCCGTTTGTAGGTTTGCTTTGTTGTACGACATCTAAACTTTCACAAGTCCAGATCTCCCAATGGCACCTTGCAGTCCCCAGCTTGTATAAACTTATCTAGCCACACCAATTTAGGAGAGACCTGCACATCAGCACTTGCCGAGATCTGGCTTGTTATTGCCCTTCAGAAAGAAAGCAACACTAGATTTGTAAGCAATTTCATAATGATATATTTTGGCATTTACATCTTGCTTACTTTCACCATCTTGACAGCTGGGCATCCCATGATGATACCAAAGGCCAAATGCTCCTGACAGAATTGAGAAACACAACTGACAAGTGAACAAAGCTGGCAGTTCTGTGGCCCAGGCCCTCAAACCACCATGCCGCCTGTTCTCCTGCAACCACACCTTTGGCACATGCAGTGTGCAAGGAGGCTGCAATACGCTTCAAGTGCCGTGGCATCTTTATCTTCTGCAGCCAACCTTTCTTTGGTCTATTGGTGCACTATAAAATCATTTGAGTTTGGGAGAATTGATTTCATTACAAGCTACCTCCAAACCCAAGGAAGACAGTAACATTACCGGAGATTGAATTGCCTCTTCTGTCCACTAAGATCTATTGCAGGTAAAAAAACAAAGGTCGTTTAATCTTCACATATATTATTTTTTAGTAATGGTATAACAGCCAAAGTCAAGCAGTATAGCCATTCCAGTAAACCCAGTCTGCTACAGTCAAAGCATCCAAGACTCCATCTCCGTGCTGAGAAATCCTGTGTGGAGTCAGCATCTCGCAAGCTCTGTATTTCCCTCTTTCACTGCACCTAGGCTCTATTTTCATGTCCTTGGATGGTCTTTGCACGTCCTATGGTAACTGGCCAATCTCACGCCTCCACGTAGCGTATGGGTATTACAGGGAGGGATGCAAGGGGGCTTGAGGCACTGTGCCTCGCAGGATCATTTCCTGAGCTTTCAGAGCTTGCTGGGGACATTCCTAAATGGATCTTATCTCGGACTGATCCCCTCTAGCCCCATAGCATGGCATAGCACAACGTCAGCAATGTCAGGAAAAGGCAGTGCTGCACTGAGATCTGCTTCCAGACACCATTTTCAACTCGAATGTACTGGAATGACATTTATCTCTGTGAATGTCATGGAGCAGAAACTCATTATCCTGCCTTAACAATGAGACAACAGGAAGAGACTTTCTCTATTTATACTATTATTATTATTTATTACCATGCTATGCAGTTAAGAGCTGGGTATGGACATGCAGAGGGAGGAGAGGCACAAAGCCAGACTGCATAACAGGGAGTGCTTTGGTGGTTTTCTCCCTTCATGAAAAAGTGGTCAAAATGCAGCCATGCTTCTGGTAGAAACCATGGCAAGGGAGAGCTCCAAACAGGGAACAGCAGAAGGATGCTGAATTGGCCCCATGGCTTCACTTAAGAGCTCTTCCCTGGAGGGAAATGCACAACAGAAAACATCAAAGCCTTTAGATAAATGAGTAACAGGCAGGGAACATCATCATGAAGTGACCAGATGCAAGAGCTGAGCTCTCAGTACTGAGGGGAAAGGTTAGGATTGGAGATGGGCTGAAAAATGCACTGAAGGTGAAGGCAAACAGGTTATGCTTGGTGCCACAGAGAAGGAAATCCAGAGAAAAGCTGCAAGGAAACATGATATGAGCAGCACGATGGACTAGGAAATGGTGGCATCTGCAGCTGACTTGTGAATGGGCAAGAGCCTGAACATGCTCAGGCCAGAACACAAGTTTAAATTGTTTAGATAGAGAATAAAGGATACAGAGGTCACCTGATGGATCTAAGCTTACACAGATCTCTCACTCCCTTCTACGCCACTAATCATCCTCCTCCTCCTCTCACATGCAAGCATGTGTTTTTAAATACTCTTTTAAGAGTATTTAAAAAGAAATCTGAATGAAAGTCAGGGCAACTTAATTAGAATAAAATGCTACTTATAGTCAAAGATTTAAATCATCTGTTTGAAATGTCAAAGTGGCTTTCAAAAGTTCACAATGAAATGGAAGAGATGGCAGATGTCATCAGCTGACAAAGGAAATCATACCAGCTTTCCATCCCTGTACACATCCAATCCAGTTGTTCAGAATATTTTTTTGTGTAGTTTGAAATAAAACGTTTGCAATGCTTCCCATTTCTTTATTGCAAATCAGGACTGAAATATTTAATTGCTGAAGTTCAGAAACTCTTAAAATCCATATCAAGCAGGATTCGACATGTGCTGTATCACTCAATAGAAGAGTTGGAGAGTACATTGCAAAAAGATGCTGGACTTCACTGAGTATTTATTTTGGTGGCAACAACTAGATCTGGAGATCCCAGAGGAAAACTGTGCAGTGATTTACAAGTTCCTGCCTACGTGTTTCCACAGGGAAAAGAAGAAGCCTCCTTAAATAGCATCCTAGAAGCCTGCTTAAATAACCTTGACAAGCTTTGGTGGAAGCTCCTCTTAAACCCTCACGTTTCACAAGAGAGAAGTAAAGAGTAGCCTTTTGAGCCCTGTTTTCCTGGAGAAGAAGCTGAAGCAACTCAGGTGCACCAAGTCAGAGCGCTGGTCTTTGCTGCATTCTTGACCTCAGCTCCTACACCAAGACCTCCATGACCAAGCAACTCACCACGAATTACCAGCCAACTGAACCACTTTCCCTGCAGCTGCATCACCCTCTCCCATTCAGCAAACTGGGAAACCAGTGACTCTCTTCTGAGACCAAAAGGAGCAGGACAGGCTGTTCACAACACAACTCATGTCAGGCGTTTGATTCGGGACCATCGGAACACCATGTGCCTGCAGCCTCCCAGAGCGTGGGTGTCTTTGGCCGACACTGGTATGTAACCGTTTCAGAAGGTACTCAGGATCAGGAGGTTGCAAGCTGGATCCTTACAGATTCGAGCACTCTCCAGGAAATCTGGGAGAGAGAAAGCTCTAGAAGAAAAGGCCCCCAACTCACGCACCAGACACTTGCTGCATCTTTTGCCTGTGCCCTCATTAGCATGCTGCTTTGGGGCTGTGGTGCAGTTCTGAAGCCAGTGTCTGCTCATCTCCACCTAAAAGCTCATTCTACTTAATATTTGGTCTCAGGGACCAGACCAAACCTACTGGAAAACAAAGTTCCTGGACCACACAGTGTTCTTGTCAGAGCCTCAATACCAATTACTTTGATCTATGATCTCTAATGGCACTTGCAAATAAAGACACAGCTGCTGGTAAATTCTTAAATGTCTCTCTCACCAGCTCACAGCTTGCCCATTTCTTAACACTGCATTTGGTCTACAGGAACTGAGCTCCTAGAGCTGTCGCCTGCCACGCAGCATCTTACACAGCCCACGGGCAGCCAGGTTGCCTTCCTTCGTTTGCTCTTTCAATCTAACAGAATCACTCTTGCAAGATGCTGTGTCAGAGACACCACTGCAGTACAAAACCTCGCTGCAGCATGCAGAGTTTTATCAAAGGTTGCATCACGCGTTTGTTTTGGTTTTTTTTTTTTCTTTTCGTCTAGGTTGGAAAAGACCTTGAAGATCATCCAGTCCAACCATTAACCTAACATTGACAGTTCCCAACTACACCATATCCCTAAGTGCTATGTCAACCCGACTCTTGAACACCTCCAGGGATGGGGACTCCACCACTGCCCTGGGCAGCCCATTCCAACGCCTAACACACTTAAAACACTATAAGCAACAGCAAACCCCATGTGTCCTGCCCGTTTCCAGCTACGGCTGCAATACAGCAGCTCAGATGCTCTGGTTCCTTGTTGTTACTGTTTACCAACCACGTTATCATGCAACAGTGTTTTACACAAAGAAGACGAGTTCCTTTACCTCTCACTGCTGATGCGGTAGCGAGCCTCCCGGTTACCGATGTTGCGAACCAGCAGAGTTTTCTGGGAGCTGTACTTGACTGGACAGACGGAGAAGTTCAGCTGGTCAGGGAAGTCCAGGATAGCTCGGGCACCTATAGCTCAGATTGGCACAATAAACTTTTCCCTTTCTGTGATGCAGGTGAGCTGGCAGAAATAATCCTGCAGGGAAAGAAACAATCTCAGCACAGTGCATTCAGTACCATCCCACGGCAGAAGAAAAACTGCTGTTTTCTATGACTCTAACAGTAGCATCCAGCAATGTCAAAGTACTTTTTACCTTAGCAACCTTTCATTCCTGCAGCATGACTTGAACAGGGCTGTTAACTTGCAAAGAAGAACCAATCCCATTGATTCACCTGCTTTCACAACAAGCTGGCAGAACCAGACAAAATTATCTGATACTTTGATTCGGAGGCACCAAAATAGAGCAATTTCATGTAAGGGATTCCAGTAGTAACAAGAACCCACTTCGATCACCACCACAGATGATCAAAGGCTCCACTAAGCACCCAGCTGTGCCACAGCACTAACTCCAATCCCAGCAACGCAGCGACTTCACTGACACTGGCCAGGGGATGCTCAGGTGCATTTTCAAAAGGACTTTGCCACAGGCACAACCAACACGCAATCTTTGGTGAAATATTTAACAAGCTGGACACGGGAATTGTTTTAATCTCAAGTGAGCATAGGGTAAGTGTGTATTTCCCACCCCTTCCCAGAGCATTATAGGGACAAGGGTGGGAACACACTCCCTTAAAAAGCTATCTGATCTATCTCCCCACCCCAGAACTGGCTCAGCTCTACACCCAAACTATTCTTGCAAGATGTCTGACAAGTACTTAAAAGCACTAACAATTCCACCCCTGCGCTCAGCAGCCTATTCCAGCTCTACCCTAGACTTAAGAGTTCTTCCTGTGTCTAATCTCAGCTTCCCTTTCCAGCTCACCTAGCTTCAGGGGACGTGGGAAATAGCTTTGCTTCCTCTCTGCTGCAGGGTTGATGCCTTGTTAGCATGCCTACCTGAGGCAGGTGGTAGCAGGAGCTGCAGATGGGAGACACTGGGACAGCCCTGCCAGAGCAAACTCAACTGTGCTGCTCCCCGGCATTGGCTTGATCACAAAAGAGACAGACAGTTCCCCCAGCTGTCTGGCGTTTAGCAGTAGGAAGGCAAATCAAATCACCCAAATCATTTCACTGTAGGGAGGAGCAGATCCATCTCCAGATGGACGGTGTGCCATTGCAGGGCTGCAAGTATCCCCTTGCCCCCGCTGAAATCACTGGTAAAACTGTTGCAGTAGGGCCAGGAGCCATTACCTCCAGCAGCTCTCTTATCCATGAGTTGATGGAACCTCTGCATCTTATCACTCGCTTGCTGTCCTGATCTTTTTTCCTCGGTGCTTTGAAGCCGTCTGATATTTTTATCATTGTTGAAGCAGCAAGCAGATAATTTGATTTAGGAATTGCACACAACAAACTCTTAACCAGAACAGATTCAGATTCCTCTGTGCTTGGGATTTCCTGCTTTCCCACACCCGCCCCCTCCAAGCCTGGAAGGGACCTAAGGCAGCCAGAGGAGGCACAGACACAGAGCTACTGCTTTAACACAACAACTAACACCCAGCGCTACCCACCAGCTGGGGTTTAAGGTTGCTGTAACAGATGTTGTCACAGCCAAGATGTAAAAAGAATAAAGAAGGATCTTCTTCCCTAGACGTATCAAATATTCACACTGGACCTTGCAGAAGGGCTTTTGCTTCTCCTATTTGGAAGGTAAAATACCAGGAAGGGAACTGCAGCAAACGTCCTACAGAACTGAGTATCACATTTCAGGAGAGTGTTTCATCTTCAGCAAGTCTTTCTGAATTAGCAATTTTGTACTCAATCCTGCAGCCTAAGCCATCTAAAATAAAAGGGATGGGCAGCCCATGGGAATTTAAAGCACCTACTATCTGAGTACCCCACCCTGCCATTTTCCTACTGTTCCACATGCATCTTCCCTCGTAAACGCTCAAGGAAGCGCAGGGAGGGAAAGCACAGCCCGTCAGTCCCTGCTGCAGCAGCTAACAGCATCCTGCAGTGCCAAGAGGGGACCAGCTGCAGACTGCCCGACCACAGCCTGGAGCAGACCCCACAGCAGGCTGTGGGCTATAACCAGTGCGTAAAAACCGCGATGACTTCAGACATAATGTTCCGCTGTCTCGCTACCGTGTCCAACACGCTAGGCATTAAGGTGACTCCAGTTTTCAAAGGTGGCGGTCCCCACTCTGATCAGGCTCACTTTGGGTCTTCCAAATAATAGGTCACTTTTAAACAGATCTCTGTATCTACCGTTAGTGGAGCAAACCCATAATCACACAGCACTGGACAGATACCAGAAACCAACACCTTGGGAGGCCGCCCCACCACAGACGGAAGACTCTCTTATCTCTGAAACCAGCAGACATGACACTAAATGTTCCATCACTGAAGGATAAAAATGGCCTGAAACACATAAGAGACTCCAGCCTATGAGAGCATAATCTTCACCATGGGGAAAGCGTTTCCCCCCATTCTAGATCCAGGGCAACCCCACTGGAACCAGGACAGTCCTCAAAACCCACAGCAGATGCCCTGTTCTGAATCCAGCCCAGCAGGTTCAGCTTCCACTGAAGGCACCAACCTCTCTGGACCTCCAGTCTCACCTTGTTCTCCTCAGGGTTGAACTGGATGCGGAAAGTTGAACACATGCCAGGTGCTACCTTACAGCACACACCACCGGGGCTGGTCAACTTGAAGTAAGACGACGTCTCCAAGACAACCTTCACCAGCCGAAAAACCTGCAGGAAAGACAGGAAACTATGATTTTGCCACTCATATGGAAACATGAGGAGAAAATACCTGGCCATGCCCTGGGGACATCCTGCCTTAACCACCTTTCCAAAGCACTTTTAACTCTTGAGGTTGTCACAACCCAGACTGGAAGCCCAGGAAGTCGCAACAGTTCCGTGATCCCCTTGGGTTAAATTAAGGTGAAATGACACCAAACGACCGGTTAAAATGTTTTACTTGCAGTAGAAAACAATTTAAACTTGGAAAAGAATAATAAACAATGTGATCTCTTATAAATCTGTAAGAAATAAAAGAAAGGAAAGAAATAGAAAGGTGAGAAAGAGAGTCAAAGAAATCTGGATCAGCACCCCTGGATCCAGAGTTGTCTCAGGTCCGACCATCTTGCGTGGTGGGTGCACACACAGCAAAGTTTCAGTTTCATCTTATCAGCTGATTAACATACTTCTGCTTCTGGGGCAGAAATGCTCACCTCTCGTCAGGCCTTGTCGCCTCTTCAATGGTGAAGGCACAAAGTCGTTAGCAAGGCAAGCATGGTGTCTGGCTTACACAATAGAGCCACACAGTACCGGGCTTACACAGTGCAGACAGTGATTAGCGGTCTTTGTGCTTGAGGGGAAACTTTTGGTTTCACTCAGTTTCCCCACTCTGAGGCCCACATAAGTAGTTTGTCAATACAACTGCAAGGGAGTGGGGGGTGCAGCCTTCCATACACTCCCGCTCCCTCGGGTGACATTCCTTAGACTAATCACAAAGGCCACAGCTTGTCCTGGAGGTTTTCTGTGTCGATGAATGTTTGAGGCATCAATTCCTTCAGTTCCTTACAGAGGTACATTCACCTAATACACCAGGATGGAATCCATCCTGCCAGGGCAAAACAGCTCTAGGCCAGAGGCAGTAGGGCAACGCCCTGCTGTGAAGGAATCACCAAGCAGGTGAGACACCAGCAGCACCGAGCGATAATACCTGAATCAAGTCCACATATCAACCAGCCCAAAGAACCTGCGGGCTTCTGCCTGCACACACCCAAGCAGTCATGCCTCTGGAGGGGGATGAAAGACCTGAAGGCAAAACAGTACCTGTTATACTGGGGGGAGGAAGAAATTCACTACTAACATACTGGGTTTGAGTGGGACAGTCAAGCTGCAGTGCTACAGTCATGCAGGCAGATCAGCAAGAGGAGGAGACACAGACACTGTGGCCCTACTGGGAATAAAAGGAAACCTGAAGAGCAAAACGAGGAACATAGAAAGACAAGGAGACAAGAAACAAGGAGATGGCTAAGGGAATGTAAAGGGGGCTGTAAAGAAGCAAGGGAGAAGCCCAATACACTACAAGGAAAGTCTGATGCAGAAGATGAGAGCGGTCAACTTGCCAAAATGATGGAAAGCCAGACAACCCCCCAGGCTGGGCCTATCAATTATGGGCTTCAGAGGCATTTTCTGCCTTGAGATACATGACCAGCACTGACTCACAGTGTGGTTTCATTATTAAAAGCCACTCTCGGCTCTCTGGAGGCTCTTGCTGCCTGGTGCCTGTAGCCAGGCAGCTCCCAGTGCAGGCAAGGCAGATTTCTGGGCATTCCTCCCCACACCCAGGAGTCCAGGCAGGCACCTTGCTGCAAGTTTCTGCCCTCTGGGATACCACAAGCACAGACACAGCAAATAGGTGTTTTCTAGCACACTGATATCAACCCCTGAGCATCAAATCTCATCTCAGAAAGTCTAAAACAGGCAATTTTGACTGACAGGCAGCTTCGCTGATAAACAACAAACGCACGTGAGGCTTGGGAAAAATGGAGGTTCATTCTTCACCACCCGCTCGAGCCTGATAACCCATGGCCAAGGCAGTCCTGAAGTCTCCAAACGTCCTTTGCTCCCAGCAGTGCCCTGGGACAGCGAGTTCCAGGAGCCAATTTCACACTGCAGACAAACATTTTGGTCACCAAGTCCCTTGGGAGATGAGCTAAGACCTTCAGCAAAAGCCACCCAGAACATCGCTGAGGGTGGTGAGGAGCAGCCTGAAGACAGAAAAGCAATTTTACAACACACAGGGAAGAGCAGTAACTATACAGCAAAGCACTTCTGTATTTGAATGATTACAGAGCCTCTATCTGGAATATATACTTTGCTGTCAGCTGGATTTTTATGGATCAGACAACCTCAGGCTACCATGCAGTATAGGTCAGTGTGATTTGGAGGAATCTGTGAAACTGGTGAGAAAACTTTGAGACAGAGTACAATGTTGCTGGACATCACCAAAAGCCAACAAAATTAGAATATAACCACTTCTCTTGGGATTATCATCTCTATGCTTGTATACTTAAATATGCCAAGGATTTTCCTTAAAGCTGATCTTACTTTTACACCAGAGCTGTCCAATGGCTGAGGTCTTACTAGCTTCAAAACTAACTCCTTTTGGAAAAAATCAACAGCTCACACATTGCCTCCCCTTTACAGGGCATAAAAATCACAAGGTGCAGCTGTACAAGTTTATTATTTCTTACTGGGAATAGCAGACATGTTGATGCAGATGTTCTTTTCCACTGGAGGAAGCATGAATAGAGCAAATTGACTGTTTGCCTGTTGGCTGGTACTTGGCAACGTCAAATACTTTGAAGTGCTGTCTGGATAACAGAGCAGCTGAAGCCAAAAGACTTAATGGGAACAAAGCAGAGCTATAGGAAAAAAAGAGAAGCTGAGGCACATTTTAATCAGGACAGAGGATACCACAGCAAAGAGTGCCCAGAATCAGCGTGGACCCCATGAATGGTATCCCTTGGACAGGGGCACCCACGCTGCTCTTTCCAGTATTCCCAAGCTAAACGCCAGGCCAGGAATGGTGCAGGACTCTCCAGGAACAACTGAGGGACCACCCTGCAACTGTCTTTGCCAAAGGGTCTTCCATTTCCAACCATGTCCCTGTCAAAACCTGTTATCTCAGAATACGTTTTGACTTCTCTTGCTGTTCCCCCACCTGCAACATGCCCTGACAGCTTTTTTTGTCCACTTGTTTGTTTTCCAACAAGACTGGTAGATTTGGAGGGGGGGTTAATTCACGTGCTCTCACGTACACTTCCACCTGCCCATCCTGCCCTCCTCTCACGTACACATCTTACTCTTTATTACAGAACAGTATCTTTAATTACACCTTTCTTTTTCTGAACATTCTCTGCTTCCAGCACACTTACTCTTACGTGTCAAGAGAAACCCTTGCATGTACAATGTTCTCTCCCAGAGCACCTTCCCACTCAGCTCCTTTCCTCCCTCCTGTCTTTTCCCACCAGCTGCTCTTGGCACATGCCTCATTCAAGCAAACGTTTCCCCTGCCGAAATTCAAAAGGTCTCAATTTTCCTCCTTACAGTGCAACAACACTGCTGGCATTTTTCAACTTCTCCCTTCTCAACTTTCCTGGGAAATCTCAAACGATCACAATTTTTTCAAGTGAAGGTGGAGACCTTCAAGAGAACATTACTCTGGATGTGCTGTGGTTCTCCAAAGGGAAAGCAGAGAGCCACGTTGCTTAGAAAAACCTGAGCAGAACTGCATTAACCTTAGCAGGAGCCTAAAGTGGCACCTAAAGGCCTCCCACTGCTTCTGCTAAATCAGTCCGTTTCCCCTGCTGCTTCAAAACACCCTTCCTGGAGTGCTAATGCCACTAACCATAACTTCCTCCAGCATGGAGAAGGCTCAAGCCCTGGGCTTTGACAGTGAGCTGCACAGAGGCAGCTAAACAGGCTGTGAGAGGCAGAGGTGTCCTGCCAGAAACCGAGATTAACCAGGGAGCCACCAGCACATGGTGCACACTCGAGGTAAAGCAGGAGAGCAGAAAGAACTGTACAACCCTCAACATTCCCATCAATCCAGGGCTTTCAAGGGGAAGGACACTGACTAGAAAAGCTCCTTTGAGTTAGATACCACCAATGCACGGCCAAAATCAGGGGGAGGATTCCCAGCATGGGAAGATTTCCACCGTCTTGCAAAATAAAGGTGGTGAGACATTTTATTCTGGATGTGCTGTGCTGCAGCAGGTAACTTGTTATGCTGTAAACCACAGGAATTACACTGCTCTCCTCTTCCAGCACAGTGTTAAAGCTCCGCATCCCAGCACTTACCTTGTCAGTGTTCCTCAGAATCAGTGGCACTTCGTAGACCTCGACGGGGACGTAGTTCTGAAATACCACCTCTGAAGGAAAAGGCTGAAACAAGCTCTGCTCCAGGTCAACTGCTGAGAACTGGAGAGGCAAGACAGAGCGGTGAGAGGAGGGTCAGCTGCTGGGAGAAAGATTCATGAAAGAATCCTACCGATCTCCAGTGGAGTACAGTCTCTTGGTGAGTACGTCCACGTGGCTCACGCTAGGGAAACAGCCCCCCACCTGTGTTCTGAGCTGATCAAAAGTTTCTGGACCACACTGAGCAGGCTCAAGCTAAGAAGCTCTTTTGGTGGGTGTTCCTCCAGGTTTCCTTCTCCAGAATGCAAGGCAGCGCTTACTGCCAGCAGAGCCCTGTGCTAACGTGGTCACACAGCTCCAGAGCACTTCCTGGAAGAGCCACGAGCACTCATGGAGCAAGCGAAACCCAAGAATTTACATGAGACTCCATGGGAAACAATTTTGGGATGATCTTTGCTCTGAGACAGAGAGACTGAGTCCCACACATCCCTAAATACCTTTTTTGATAGAGAGCCTAGAAACCACTTAGAAGACCACACTACCAGAGGAGGTAAGGCTAAAAAGAAAGTAACACAGTAGTTGGGAAAAAGACAAAGGAGGTGAATGCTGGATAGTGGTAAGGTTTAGCTCTTTTCTCAGCATTACTGGGCAACTTGAGTAAGACTGGACTTGGTATCTCCTTTATCCACAGGCTTTAAATAGATGCTTTATTATATTCCATTATTGCCATTTCATTTAATACCACCGCAGAAGCACGTCTGAAAATATACACAAACCGCAAATGTTCACAGAGCAGAGGCAATACTTGAGAAAATTCCTCCCTGCTTTGTCTCCCCTCTCCCAGCTGCACTGTTCCCACTCAAAAGACCCAGGCAGGCCTCCTGCTGCTCCACAGGAGCCACGCTCACACGGCAGCTTGTGCCTGCAGCACGCTGCCAGCTATGTGTGCGCTCATCTGATGCGTTCCCAACCTCCTGTGCTGCCTAGGGCAATCCTTAACCAATTGGTTACAGGTCTCTTGCTGCCAATTTTCCACTCAACAGCCTACCTCAGCGATCCACCCGTTTGGACTGTGTGCTACAGTGAGCAGTCCTGTGAGAAAAGCAGCTTAAACATACATCTAAGTGATCCAGAGAACGCACTTCCACTCCCCTCTGCCCAGGGCAATTCCCCTGTATATCTGGCAGCCTGCAAAATCTAACACCCTGTAAAGGTCCCACACATTGTTCCAACCCAAAACATTAATGCACTTGGTTTTGTTAAATCTTAAGTAATTACTATAGGCCCTCAGCCTTCAAAGGCCAATGCTGCCACCGTTGAGGGAGTCTCATGACCCCAAGCATTTGACAGTGACTACACCAAAGCACGAGGTGGCTATTTCACCAGGAGGATGGAAAATGGCAAGCTCGGGCCCTTGTGGCCTGCCCCAGCCTTCCCCCAGTATCAGCTAAACTCCAGCAAAACCCACCAACTTCAGCAGAGGTTATTTATATTGACTTAGCACAGATCAGGACTTCCAACCTCTCACCAGGGAAAAACGTTCTACCTTTCCCCAGCAGAAGGAACTCCACCACCACCAGCAGTTTGAAAAGACAACAGGCCCTAGTCACGGAGGTATTCAGATGAGCCGGAGGCACTCCTGTCACAAACACACACCCTCTTCAAATGTCACATCAAACAGCAAGGCAAAGGACAGGAAAAGGCTACCTTGTGATGGGAGGTTTCACCCATGTCTAGAAGCTGGGTAATCCGGGGCCACCTCATCTCTCGGGTGCTGGCCAGCCTCTGCTTGGTGGTAAGAGACATCTCCTTCAGGAAGGCAGAGGGAGTCAGCTGAAATGCAAAACACCAGCAAGAGCTACAGAAATGCCTTTCTGCAGAAAGACTTTTCTCGTTCAAGTGCCACTGATGAGTAATTTGTGATCACAGCCACTAGGATAGTCCTGGAAGTCCCGTAAATTACCTGCTGAAATATTTAACATCAGTCAATTAATGATATAGAGCGGAATACACACGCTCTAAGCAAGTGGCTCTGTCCCATTAGCTTCTCCTTCATGAGATGATGTGACATGTTTGGGGATTTCTGCTCTTCGGGTATTTGTACCCTCTTGAGTTTTGCTGGACTGAGCCAGAGACCTTTGAAGAGAGCGGGGAGGAGTTATCAGACATCCCCTAACTTCACCCTTGCACAGTGCTCACAACCAACACGCAGCTGGAGGTGGCACTGCTGGATGAGTCAGAGGAAAGCAGAAAAGCAGCGTTGTGCCAAGACTGAGGTGGAGAGGAATGGGTCCAAGTTTTCATTATTTCTTTTCCATTAGCACTTGTTTTCTCTCTGTTCTGGCCTCACAGACCCCTCCACAGAAGGATACAGAGATGTCTCCTTGACAGAGCCTCAGCACTGGGTCACCTCCAGTGAAGGGAGCTCCAGCCAGCAAAGGGGACAGTTGTGGATGGGAAGGAGGAATCGCCCTGGATCCACTGCTGTTTGCAGGGCTGCATCTGTGCTCCACACAGGACACGAGATACCATGAAACAACTCTTTTGGAAGCTATTCTATCTGGAACCAGCTGTGTCCTGTCAAGACTCCAGGCGGTTTGAGCAGCCTACCACATGCCCAGCTGCCCAGCGGTGTGGCCAGGGCAGCACTGGCAGGTATGCCCACGTGACAGAAGATGTTACTGCCCACATAGCAAAGAGGATGGACGGAAGCACATGTTTGTGCTTCAGCTGTTCCTATGCAATGCCCAGTACATTCCTTTATCTCAGCTCCGCTGGCACGTTCAGGCAAGACCCTGGACTTTATCCTGAAGCAACACAGTCCACCCCCCACTGCACCATGACAGCCCCCTCCAACAGAAGCACGGCAGCAAAGAGTTGGGGAGGTAGTGCCTGGCTCCACAGCACCCTGACAACGGGAGGGGAAGGCAGAGGAGGGACAGGGGCAGCTTCCAGCCTTAACCCAGCTCCTACCCGGCCCCCAGCAGGTACTTACAGTCACACGCTGCTCTGCCTCTCTGACCAGCTTCGGATAACAACGTACTGCCACCTTACTCTGGAGTCCATCAGCCGTTTTGGAGGATCCCATGGACCGATGAATCTTGCCAGTGGCCATGACTAGGCAAACCTGGAAGGAGTAACAATGAGACTTTGAAAATCCAGAATCCCATTCACAGCAGACCCAAAGGATACACCTGTGTCTCCAGGCTGTGGCATCCTTCCTAAGTGGAGAACATAAGGCCGTCCCACACTGTTTCGTGATTAGACCATATTTAAGTGGCAGAGTTAAGATTCATAGAAGTAAAACTCCATAAAAATATTCCCTGAGACAAAAAAGCCTTTTGCTGTGGGTGCAGTCCCACCAGCCACAACTATATCTTTTCATGAACTTTATCTGTCAGCTGACAGTGAGATCCACCAAGGGTCCTTTCCAAGGGTCTGATGGAGAGTCCCCAGCTCCACATACTATCATTTACTGCGGCAGCTCCTGCCTTAAGTCTTTACAGTACCATTTTCCCCTTCCCAGCATCCGATCTCTGCTATACTGGCTTGGCAACTTTGCATCTCCTTTTTTATTTACTCTTTTTCTGACATCTGGACCACATTTAATAGAATTGTTTAGGCTGGAAAAGACTTCTCAGATCATCGAGTGCAGCTGTAGACCTAGCACTGCCAAGCCCATCACTCCTTTCCCTGGATGTACGCAAGAACTGCTGCTCAGAAAATCCCTATGGATTTCAAATGCAGGACCGAGGGCCCCCTGCCCCGGGCGCCACCCTGCCCCAGGCACCCCCCTCTTGCACAAGGGATGCCCCCAACCCTGCGGCATGGGGCAGGGGGTGTCACACCCCCCCCCCCCCCGCCCCGAGCTCCCCTGCACCCCGGGTCCCTGCTCTGCCCTGCTCCCAAGCCCCCCCCGCCCGCCCGCGGCTGAGCCTCCCGGCAGCACCGGCACCCAGAGCCGCCCTCCGGCTTTCGGCCAGGGAGGGGATGCAGCCACCACCCCCCCCAGCATCCCCCACCTCTCCCTCTCTGGGGAACACCGAGGGGGGCAACAGAGCCTCCAAAGCCACTCACACACAACCCACAGTGGTGCCAGCACCCCCCTCCAAAAGGATGAGCTGCTTCCCTCTCCCCACGCTTGGTCCTAACCCGGATCCCAGTTCCACCAGCTCAGCTGCTTTGCTGCCACCTCACACCTCCCAGCCCGCCCGCAGCAGGGCTCTGGCACGGGCCCACACTGATGCACAAACAGCACAACCACCCCTGTCCTTCTCGGGGACGCCCTGTCATAAATTAACCCTGCGAAGCGCAGCCCGACAGGCACAGCACTAACTCCTGACTGAACCCCGGCTCCCCCCACGCCCTCACCCAGCAGCTCCACCCACTGGGCTCCGCTCAGCAGATGCATCGCACCCCAGTGCCTCTGCCCAGTGCCCTTGTGCAGGGGCTGGCACGGGGCTAAGGGGAGGTCAGGCCTTGCTGAGCTTGGCTCAAATCCCTCGTGTTCATTCCAAGGCCAGAGATGCTTCTGCAACCAGCAAAACCGGACGGCTTGGCTGGCTGGCCAGAGCACAGCGGAAAACGAGCCACGGTCGAGCCACAAACACACACCAGGGCCTGCTGGCACTTCTCACCTTCCCCCCGCTTCCATTACTTTTGGAACCCCATTTACTGGGATTATGAACTAAACCGCTATTAATATCCAAACTGTCCTTTATTACTCTTTAAATTTTTTTGGTGGGAACAGAAGGAAGGTAAACGTCACTTAGCTGCTTCACTTCACGAGAGCAGCTGACCCGACGTGACTTCGTGCCTGACCTTACTAAGTGCTCAGAATATTATGAACAGCCTCAAACCCACGGATCGCTGCTGCTCCGAGTGTCAACAAAATCAGAACACTTTCCTGCTTGGCAAACCAACAAAAATCAAAGATAAACATCTACATTTACTAAGCACTACTCTGGACTAGAAATAATTTTCCCTCCCTTTCTGGCTAACTGGACCAAGGAACAGATGGATTTGCCCACTTATTTTCTGGGACTTGAAAGACCAGCGCCCTCAAACACAGCTCTACTCTAAAATTTTTTGCATCCTGACATTGAGTAAAATCACAGATCATATTCCGTCCTGCTTCTTCTGTTCCACATCATCTATGCAAAGATTAACATTCTCTTCCCCTCAACTTTTACACACAGCCTGCAAGCAAGGCAGTAACTTCACTCCTTCACTCCCCCCAAAACAGCTGCAGCGTTGTACATGTCCGAGGTACTGGGCCCTTTACAGTTTCAGGAAAGGACAAGGTTGTCGGTTCCTTTTGTGTTTGCAAGAAACCCCAGAGCACAGCCCTGTCCTATGGACACAAGGCCATGCTGCAGCAAGAGCTGGGATTAAAGGCCTTCAGGGCCCGGGAGCTTGGCAAAAGCTGTGCTGAGGAAGAAGCTGATGTGAGCACTTCGATACGGCCCTCAGGCACCCAAATCCCTTTGTGCATGTGTCCAACAGCTTCCCTTGGTAAAATAAAACTGAACAGAGCTCTGATGAGACTGTGCTGACAGGGACGGGAAATTAAGAATCAACAGCAAAGTGCTTAAAGGACATGAAGAACAAAAAGGCAAGTTCCATGTAGAGGCACAGCTCCGTGCCTGTACAGATCCTGTGGCTGTCACTGTGCCCCGTGCCAGAGCTCTTGTTTCAAGGGACCCCACGTCACTCGTGCTGGAGCAGCAGCACCAGCCTCAGAGCTGTCGGATACCAACTGATCGCCCTCCAAACTTAAAGGCTGGGGATAGATGGGCACACTCTGCCCTACAATACACTGCACCCAGCGGCTCTTGTGGGATCACAGGCTGGTGTCTGAACCTTGCTTCACTATGCACAATAAAGCCTCTGCCTTCTTCCTTATGCAAAGATCAACCATCTCCCTCTGGCGTAGTTGGTTAATTTGCCTTCCTATTACACTTTGCTGGAAGAGGAATAGAGGAGATCTGTTACAAGTGAGACGCAGGATGCTGTTGAACAATTTTGTTCAGTTACATCATCTTGCCCTGTTCAGGCTTAAGTAGAAAGGTCACATTTCTTGCCTAGAATTCACCTGCTTAGCTATAATTATCACATAAAAAGCATCTCAAGGGATCCAGGAAAGGAGGAGGATTTCCAGGACTAATCTCTTGCCCCTCCAGCCCACAGCTAAGTGGCTGAGTGCTTTCTAAATCAAGTCTCGCTACCCAGGAAGCCTCACCCGTCACCTCTGAAATTCAGTCCCTCTGAATTTTATCACTTTGGTACTGTCATCCCGCAATTTATTACAAAAGCTCTACCATAGTTGAGAGAATGAATAGGAGCCCAGTGTTACACCTTCCTGTTATTTAATGAACTTCAGCTGTCTGCTGACAGTGAGATGCACCAAGGGTCCCTTCCAAGGGTGTGCTGGAGAGTCCCCAGCTCCACATACTATGGAGCTCCACATACTATGGAGCTCCCGCCTTAGGTATTTACAGCACCATTTTCCCCTTCCCAGCATCCGATCTCTGCTATCCTGGCTTGGCAACTTTGCATCTCCCTTTTTATTTATGCTTTTACTGGCATCTGGACCACATTTCATAGAATCATTTAGGCTGGAAAAGACCTTTAAGATCATCAAGTGCAACTGTAGACCTAGCACTGCCAAGCCCACTGCTCCTTTCCCTGGATGTACGCAGGAACTGCTGCTCAGAAAATCCCTATGGATTTCAAATGCAGGGAAAGGACAGGGAGGGGGAGTTGGCTTTGCAGTCCCTCCCAGCTAGGCGACCTGCTGCATTTTTCATCCTCAGCCTCCACAGCATTTTCTAGACAGAGCAAGAATAATCTAAGCCCTCATGTACACACCATGCAAAACAGATTCCAGGCCAAAACAGCCCAAAGGCCATGTGTAAACCAAGGCGGGCAAGGACAGCGGCAGCAAGGCAGGCAGCCCCCCTCCCTCCACGTTTCACCCACAGCCCAGGTGCACTCACAGCCGCAGCCCCGGGGAAGAAAGGGAGACAGGCCGGCACTTTCTCTCTCTGGCAGCAAAGCTTGCTCCCTGCCCAGCTCCGCTTGGGGGGAGAAGAGGCTCCAGCTCCCAGCCCCTGACAGGGAAAGTGCTTCATCCTCCAGGTGCCTCTCGCCCAGCACAAGAGCCCCCCCTGCCCTGTGCTCCGGGGGCAACCTCCCCCCTCAGACCTTCCCCAGACCAGCGGCTGCCGTGCAGGGACACAGATCCCACAGGAGGGTGAGCACAGCCCACGGCCAGCAGAGGTTGGGCAGGACCATGGGCCCCCTGCCCCGGGCACCACCCTGCCCCAGGCACCCCACTCTTGCACAAGGGATGCCCCCAGCCCTGTGGCATGGGGCAGGGGGTGTCACCACCCCCCCCGAGTTCCCCCGCAGCCCCGGTCCCTGCTCAGCCTCGCTCCCAAGACCCCCCTGCCCATGGGTGAGCCTCCTGGCAGCACCGGCACCCAGAGCCACCCTTCGGCTTTCGGTCGGGGAGGGGACACAGGCACCCCCCCCACCCCAGGATCCCTCACCTCTCTCACTCCGCAAGGGCCACGGGGACACACTCACGGGAGGATCCCCAATGCCAGACAGGCTGTTGCCCCCATTTCCAGGGCAACTGGGCATCCTGGCTGGCCCCCAAACTGCCATGGCAACAGCGGTGATGTGCCGGGGGTGGGGGGAGGCGGGCATCTCCGGGACACGGAGGCAGAGGGGACAGGGATGCTCAACGCCCAAAGCCCCCAGTGAGCACAGCAAGCAGGTCCTGAAACTGCCTCCAGCACACCTGCCAAGCTCCAGCACAGCTGCAGCCCCGGGTGCATTACCCCGGCACGGGGCAGCGGCTACAGCCAGTCCCTTGCTGACCCTGCTCCGCTCTCTGACCCAGTCCTGGGCCTCACCATGCCTGGAGATGGAAAACTCCTCAGACAATCCCCCCTCTCACAGAGCTCCCTGCCCAGGTACACGGGTGCAGCTGAGACAGGGAAGTTGAAGGAGGACCAAGTCTCTTCCGGGCTTCTTCCCAATGACTGGGCTTATCGGTTCCAAGAAGGCTTGCAAGCCAGCCACAAAAGGAAGCATCAGCCACTACCCCTAGGGGAGACCCACGCTTTCAAAAAGAGAGCCCAGAAGCTGAAATTTCACCACCGTAGATGCTCAGGACCATGGAGTCAGAGGAGGGACGGGGTTTATATCGCTGCCCCCTCTCCATTCCTGGGGTTGGACATACCCACCTCTGCTCCCTCAGGGACCAACAAGCCCCTCTTCCCTTGCCAACACTCCCTCTGCCCCATGAGCTCCCCTCTGCTTTCCTGCACAATATCCAACTGTTACCAGTAAGCTCAGCTTGGAGCCATCACTCCCAGCTCACACTTGGCTCTCAGCTGGCTGCCTGCATTTCTGACTCCAAGAGGACACATGTGGAGCAGCCCAGGGCATGGAGCGGGGATCACACTGGCACACAGCCCAGCACAGAAGCAAGCCAGCCCCCTCAGCACTTCAGACAAGCCACCCTCCTCCATCCTAGCAGGGTCTGACCAAAGCAGGCTGCTGGCCCTGCTCTCTTCAGAGGCACAGGGAACTGTTGGTTCACGCAGGGAGCTGCTCTACAGGGCTGAAAATCCTTCCCCCATCCCCTGGGAAATGCCACTGACAGCTCTCATCCTCCTGCAGAAACACACGAGAGTACAGCCAAGGCCAGCAGCAGGTGTGTGGCATTATTAACCTCTCTCTTGCTGCAGTGCCAGAAGGACACAGGGTACCATCAGCCTGCATCCCCCCACAGCCCTGCTGCAGAATCCGAGACAAAGCCCCAGCACAGGCACTGCCCAGCTTCTGGACACCAGGACCAGAGCCCCTGGGGGGGTGACACAGGCACATCAGAAACGTCTTTCCTGGCATCAGTGCTGCACTCACCAGATCGAACCCACAGAGTAACTGGGCACAGCTGGTGTCTTGCAGAGGACATGGAGCTGCAGCAAAGACAAAGACAAGGGCTGCAGTGAGGACCAAGGGAGAGGAGGGCAGTGCTGGCACAGACAGCTTACACCATCCATGGGAGCATTCCCTTCCCCCGTTTTAACCCATGAAGGAAGAACTCCAGCGCTCAACGAAGGGACTGACTGCAACACTCAAACCGTTTTAGATGCTATCAAAAGGTTTCCTACCAAATAACTGCAGTGAGATCACTTACCCAGCTGCATCGTCACGAAGTCCCAAACATGAATTCCCAAATGGGCAGTCCATAATCCTCTCTAATCCAAGCAGGGTTTGTACTTGTTTTCTTCTGAGAAAGAAGGGAAATAAAGTTGGCTCCTTTCAGACATGTTTCTCCTGCCTTCCCCTGAGCAATGCAATCCCACATTGCAGGGGAGAACATTGATTTTTTTGGTAGCACACACCTCAACACACAGCCCTGGGTTTGCTTTCTCCCTTTCTATTCCCATGTTCGGAATCAATTTTTTTCCTCACTTTCTGTTTATTTTACATCTCACTTCCAAACCCTGAGCTGGTTCTCTACTCCTTTTCTAAATGAAGACAATATCTCAAATGTCTACATTTTGCACACCCTGACATTAGCGGTGCAACCACGAAATCCAAAAAGAGTAAACTCATTTTTCCCCACTACTTTTTGAAACAAATCAAAGTCCTTGGCCCCAACAAATGTAATGCCTCCTAGGTTTTCCTTTTCTGTAATACTACGAAACCATTTAATCCAGCCAGCTGTCTTTGTGTAAATGCAGAAGAAAATTTACAAGCCTCAACAAGTTAATCACAGCTCAAGGGGAATCTCTGACATGGAGGTCAGCAAGGCAGTAACTGTGAGGCTGTGACTGACAGGAGACAACGCCACAGGAAGATGGGTCGATTCTGGATGGAGGTTCAGGCCTGACTCAGCAGGGTACTGCCCTTAGGCATCTCAACCTAAACAAGAAAGTGGACAGTTGTCAAGGGCACTGATCACCTACACAGTTACAGGATGCTTCGATAGTTGTTCTGGGGCTCACTCTACCTTAATCCCAACTCTCCTGGCCTTGTGTTCCCTCTGGCAGCTAAAAGACACCTAAGTCCCCACCATATTGAGGGCAGAAACACACTGCAGTACCAGTGCACTGTAGGGGCAGGGCTTAGTGGCCTCTCACAGTCACAGAGGCAGAGCAGGGGTCAGTCTCTCCTCCTCCACACCCAGCTCTTCTCCTCAGCTGGCAGGGTCCTGCCAGGGCATTCTCCATCCCACCCTGTGCCATGGGGCACCACAGGCTGGGGAGCACCAGGCCCTCCTCTCCTCCACCCAAGGAGGGCACAGAGCCTCCTTCAGAGCCCAAGCACATGGCAACTCTCTACCACTGGACATCTCATGCATTTAAAACCATGGCAATACCTGAGCACCCACAGCCCAGCAAGATCATTCCATGGTCAGCTCCAAGGACCATGCTAAATACCACAAGTGGTCCTTCCCTCCAACTTCTCCAGGACAAGAAAAAAAAACAATGTGCTTTACCTGGTCCACCACAGCTTGGTTTGCATTTGCAGCTTCTGGCATCACTTGGCAGCTCCATTTGCAGTGGGACGGGTCTCCTTGGCTCCTGGTTTCACAGCAAATCAGTCATCCAAAGCCCCAGCAGGTCCAGTACCTCTCCTGCAGGGCGCTTTCAAACACCAACATCTGTTTCTGTGATTTGAAGCAAAGGAGAGGAAGATTAGAAAAAACAAGAGCTGTAAGTGGGACACAGGGAAGGGACAAACCCAGCCCGTGACATGCATTTCAGCCTCAGCCCACAGGAGCCCCAGGCACAGTCACGGCAGCTACAAAGCACCACAGCGTGTTCAGAAGCAGTGCTGGGAAAGGAGCAACTTGCTTTCTTTATGCCTTGTGAAGCACTGAAGGGACAAACTGGTCTCCTTGCCACTGCCAGGCCAGCGGGTGCAGCTCCCTGCAGCACACGGGCTGTGCCAAGAGGTGCTGGGGCAGCCTGAAGGCACCAGCTCTGCTGGGCGAGGAAGTTACAATGTGAACAGGCATCAAGAAAAAAGGCAAAGTGGAATGTAGTTTTACCTGCTCTGGGCAGTTGCCTTCAGAGGCTTAATACAACCATGCAACAGCCACAACTGCTGAGTTTGAACTCAAGCAAAATCCCAAAGCAACTGCTGGATTTGTCAAATATTTGACTGCATTTGTATCCAAAAGTCTTTTGCCAAAAAAAAATGGGCATTTTGTTAAAGAACAGCCACACAGAGGCAGTCCTGGACTGGAACCTGAGCCAGGGCTTTATGATTTTTAAACAGGGCACCTAGTGCACCCCACAAAAGAGCCTCTGCTCTCTGCCGTGGAAGTACTGTCAGACTCCACAGCTTTGACGTGATCGAGGTCTCCATGCTGACTCCCAGCACATCACATCCTGGCAGTGGGAGCAGAAGGGCAAGTTTTCATTTTCCACATAGAGATCGTCCAAGCTGAACTGTTAAACGAGCTCCTCAGGTTCTTCCTTTGAACCTCTTCCCACCCTTCACACATCCCAAGAACTACCATGAATCAAAGAGCCAGCAACAAAACCAGCCCCAAACATCTGCAGATTCTCCTTGAGAGAAACCTTCCCACTCGTGAAAAAACAGCTCTGTAATAAGCACACGGCCTCAAAAGCAGAGGGGAAAACCCTTCAAAACACAAAGCAGGAGTGGAGCCACTCGTGAAATCAGACTGGTTCATCAGAAATGCTGATCGGTCTGTGCAGGGAGCACCAAAGGCCTGAAAGAATGAATCTGCCAAGCCACTGATATCATTGAAAACAGCTGGGATTTTAGAAGACAAGACAGTAGCCACATTAAAAAAAAAAAAAAAAAAAAAAAAGGAGGATAAAAAATTAAAAGATAGGCACCCCAGTGGGTCCAGAATCAGCCATGTTTGCATTTCAGTGACCACCAGCACAAACATCTCCGAGTTTCAAGGCTCAGCGTTGCAGGACAGATCCACCCAAGCCGGAGCTGTCAGCCTCACGGCAGAGCTTTTGCTTCCCATTACCAGGTCTGTTATAGGAGCAGCTCAAGAGGGTGCAGGTTTGGTTTGAGCAGCCTCTCTCTGCCAAGGATGAAAACAGGGATCTGAGTACCCCACTTGTGACTTCCTCTCACACTGAAAAGTCTTCCTAGTGCATCCTGGCACCCGATCTCATTAAAAGGGAAGAGGGGAACAGATGGAAACCAAAAGCAGCTGTCAGCTGCCAACCACTGACCCCATCCGACTCCATCCCTCGCCCCACTGCGGCAGAGGCACAACTGGCTGCTCCTGGAAGGACAACAACAAGGCCAGCAGGAGACAAGGAGGATTTCAGGTGGGCAGTAAACAGCAGGAGCAGATGAAATCTTGGTAAATAAGAGATCCTTTGTCAGGAAGAAATTCATCTGCAATCAGGAAAGACAATGTGAGGACTGTGCCATGTCCGGGACCATCCTGTCCCTGCAAACAGTGAGGAGCGGGGTGCTGGCTGGAACAGCCACCATGTCTCAAGCCTCTCCAGCACATCTCTGCCTCCAGGCACCAGCAAACCCAGCAGCAAAGTCCCGGTACCTGAGCTGGGATCCCCGGCAGGGCCTGTGGGAATCACACTCCTATCCCACAGCCTCTAGTTCAAGTATTCAAGCACTCCAGGAAGCCTCAGCAGACCCAGGTGATGTCCTGTAAGCAAGAGCATAAGAGAAGGTACATATATCCACCACCCTTCCCTCCAAGGTGTTTGCTTCATTGCTATGCCCAGAGCATCCCCCGTGAGCTCCACCACAGACACAGCCCTGACACTTTCCCTTACAAAACTGCACGGGAACTTCCAGGGCAACTAGGCCAGAGAAGAAACCTTCCCCATTTCCCGAACCAACCCAAAACTTTTTCCTCTTTCCTATAGATAGAAAAAAAATCCCCCCCACGACAGAGGCAACACCTAAGATGGACCAAGGGTGACACTGAAGGTCACAAATTTGCACTCATCTCATCACAGCTCTGCCAGGGACCAGGCAAGGTGTTTGATCTCACAGGGACTCAACTTTCCTACCTGCCAGGCCAGTCCAGCAATACAGATTTGGGAAAAGGCAAAGTCACAAGGACAAGCAAACAGCTCACATTCAACACGGTGCTGTGAATGCTGCAGAGAGGCTTAGCTATCCTCTCTGTCATCAGCCTCTCTGAGCAGCCTAGTGTTTTTCACAACATACAGAATAAACTTTCTTAGTAGAAAATGGTATCTTTTACCAGACTAACTCGATGGGAACAAAAAGTTTTACTGACAAACTTTACCTTCTCCATATCCTTACAGCATGTTGGCTAGATCAGCATTCCTTAAAGTATGTGCCTACAGCAGTCCTGAAAGGCAGAGAAAAAAGCATCTCAGCTTGGTGGATAGAACTGTGATGCAGATGATATTGCACAGCAGAATTAAGGTGTAAGTCTATTATGCATCAGATTTTCTCCAGTAACTGCCTACAAGCAGGGTCCTGTCCCACAGAAGACACGAGGTGTCACACTCCCCATTTGCTGTGGGCTTCGATGCCCGGCACATCTGCAGCCAGGTTACAGCTGCCTGCCTCCGGCCTTGGCCACCCACCTAAAACCCTTGAAGAGCGAAATGGAAGGGCACCAAGCACCCAGCTGATGCCTTCAGCCTTCAGCATCTTCCATCTCTAAAGAAAAACAGAGCAGGGCAAGTAAAATTATGCCCAGGCACCAGGACCTTCTAGAGGCATCCATCAGCTGAACTTCTGACTGAGAAACAAATATCTAGGGTTTCCCTTTAGCACAGCCTCAAGGCACATACCTTCTTTTAACCCTCCCTGGCTGTTGCTCCCACCTTTTTAATCAGGAACTGGATGCTGATTTCTCCCAGACAGGTTCACAGTACGTCGCTGGGCTGAATGCAGAAAGATGGCTTCTGTTTAATTTTCCTATGACTAGAAGACAGAGGTTTCCAAACCTGTTTGGAAACTTTGTTTTTCCCTGTCTGGTCTCACCAGCACTGGGAACTCCTTTTACAAATGATATCTCATTAAAAATACATCTGGTATTAACCAAGCCAGCTACATCAAACCGTCCCAAGGAATAGCTGGGCTGCAGGGGAACTGATGAACCTCCTTATGGAGCAGATCTGGGTAACCAGCCCAGCAAGGAGACTGGTCAGGAAGCCAGCTTGTCAGTAACACTTCTTCTCCACGAGCAAGAGCAGTGACAGCTTTGCAGGCTGACTCTGGGAGGCTCCAGCTGCTGGCAGAACACAGCTCCCTCCTCCACCACTTTGCAAGCCCTCCCTCCCCAGGCAGAGGCAGCAGATGAGGTAGCCAACCTCCCTTCAGACAGGACATCTGAGTCTATAATGGCAGCTTCGATCCCTGGGCTTAGCTTCCTTCCTCTCCACAGCTCAGAGAGCTTTTCTGTCTCGTTGGACACACTGGTCCCTCCCTGCCCTGAACTTGGGAGAGGGCCCTGGGGAGGTTGGACTGGCCCCTCCATGCTTTCAAGCTTGCTGGGCTGTATCTCTGTGCAATCCACAGTCCCTGCACATAAGGGAAGCCCTTTTTTCAGTCTCTCTGGCAAAGTGAGCTGAAAAGCAGCTGAGGAGAAGGATTCACTTGGGACAGTCGGATTTCTCCTTCCAAGCAAGCAGCATTTGCAGGGCAGCAGACAAACTGGCTGACATTTGCCGAGAGCTCTGAAGGCACACAACCCTCCAGAAATGCCCATCATTAGTCCTGCTGTTCTTGACCCACAAAGCTTGTCTGTCTCCCACAAAAGCTACAACACAAAAGCACAACCCTTGCACACATCCTGTCTCCCTACTCTCGTCCTCTTTGACTTAACTGTCCCCTTGAGCCCACAGAAAAATTTCAAGGCCTAGAAACACCTGGTATGAAATGAAAACAAAGGTCAGACATCAAGTGCAACCCCTCCTGGGGATGTACGCCCAACAAGAAACCCTCTCTCATTATGGTCATAATCCAGGTAAGCCTGAAACAGCTGCTCTTGAGGAAAGAAGCAATACAAGGAGCTCCTCCCCAGCACATCACTCCCAGAGTCCTGCTTGGTCTCCGAGCAGGGCAGGGGCTGCTGCCAACATGGGCTCCCTGCCTTCCCAAATTCCCCCCTTGTCATTCCCACTTGCCCCAGGTCTATGTACAGGTTCATCTGGACACTTCACAGCAACAGCAGTTGCCTTTCCAGTCAAACAAATTCATCTAGAAGAGAAAAGGCAGCTAGCATCTGCTCCCTGGCAGAGCTTGCAGCAGACAGCAATATTGACACAATTCTCCATGTTTTACAATGATTTTTCTCTTCCTTTCACTCATAAAGCAGACTGCATGGGTCATCAGCACGATCAGGTAGAGAAACACGGAAAAATTTAGGAGGAAGAGACTTTGGATGTCTCTGGTCCAACCCCTCTGCGCAAAACGGACAATTTCAAAGTTAAAACAGATTGTGCAGGATGCGTCCAGCAGCGTTAAATGTCTCCCAGGATGGAGATTCCCCACCTCTCTGGATCACAATAAACTTTTACCTGCCTTTAAAGTTACCAGACGTTTGTCCTCAGCTACAGCACAGGCTCCAAGAGATACTGTGTGTTGTGACCCTGCAGCCTTTGTTCTGGAAGTGAACCTCAGCACGTGCCTTCAAAGTCCTTGGCTCCTGGAAAAGAAGAGAAAGTCTCCTAGTTTGGGTGTTTTTTTATTTTTAAGCAGCCATCTGCTGAGACCAAAATGCCAGTTGCTTCCTACCAAAGACAAAAGCCAAACCCAGCATTCAGCAGAAAGGCAGGGAGGTCATCGACCTTGTGCACAGGAGTGCCAGATGTGCCATGGACCAATAATCCCATGGAAATAAAAGGTACCACTTGCCTTTAAATATGGGTGATTGCAACAAACTGGTGCAGATTTGTGTCTGCTCCAAGTACTTTAAAGTGCTAACGTCTGCCCTGGGGCCTTTTCAGTAAGAAGCCCTTGGAGACACAGGCTGCCAGACTTGTGCCAGCCAGAAGAGAAGAGGGCAGCATGTCAGTGATTCTGGCTGAACTGGCTCTAGCCACAAAGTCAGGAGGAAGAATTTGATTTTTTGGTATGTTGGGCTACATCTCTTTGTGTTTCTCTTTCCTGGAAAAACTAAAGGTGATGGTTGGAGCAGTAACACAGAAAGGGCACGTCCCAGTCTCAGTCAGGGTCACCTACGTTATAGGAATGGTAAGGTCTGGTCCCCCAAAGCCACCCGGAGCAGTGGTAGGAGGGGGTTAACTGGGAAGCAGCGATGCCCGTTCCACTTCCTGGTCTGTCAGCTGAGTACAGACAGAGCAAGTCAGAGATGGACATCCAGACAGTTGCTTGTACAAACCAAACTCTTTCAGCCAGAAAATACTGAGGAGAGGCCAGAGTCCCAAACAACCTGATAGTAGAGCATGTGGTAAATGGGCTGATGGAAAGAAGGAAAAGGGTTCCTCAAGCCCCCAAGGCCCACGAGGCAGGAAAAGTCAGAAGGCAGGTAGCATTCCTGAGAGTCAGGCCAGCTGTAAGTGAGCCCAGCTCATGGGCTCAGAAAAGCAGAGCTGTAACTCGTACTGAGCGCCAAGATCTGCTCAGCTAAGATATGTCAAACAATAAAACAGCAGTTCCGGTTTGGGGCTTTTTTCCCACTGGATGAATAATCTTTTCTATCGGGATGCAATCAGGAACCCAACTCCAATTTGGCTGGGACAGCCCCTCCTCTGATCAGGAACCTGGAAATCTCAGCTCAGCCACTCACAAGTTTCTTGCTCGCAGGGAGACTGCTTATAACAGCGCAGCAGACTAAACACAACAAGCAGTCACTGCAATAATCAAGGCAAACCCAGAGCTGCTGCTTGCCAGCAGAGCATTTTAGTTGAGGGAGCAGAGCAAAGGATCCTCCTTTCACTGATCCCTTGAAAGTATGCAACTGCTTTCCATCACTCATCGCCACCCAGATTGAGAAGGCTGAAGGGGTTCAGTTCTTCCTGCAGTCAGGGCCAAATAACAGGCACTTGTCACCTCACATCTGCACTTGGGACTTACACAACCACTGCAATAACACAGCACAAATCCAAAAGTCTGTCCTAACACTTGATAACCACACCTAGAGGGCACAGCTCATGGAACAGCAGGGCCAACCCTGAAACAGAGATCTGCCCAGGGCATGGGGGAGAACGCGGAGGAAGATGCAGTGCTGGAAGCACTGGCTTCCTGAAGCTAACAGCAGCACGGATGCAATCTAGACCAAAAGCTCTGCCTGCTGCATTCCCATTGAGTAATTAGTGGGAGGTTCAGCTTTCTGTATTTGTAAGGTTGTCCTGTACCTTGCTAGAGGGGTATGTCTCGTGCAGATCTGCAGTAGGGGATGTGCCAATTCACTCAGCCCTGGCAAATCAAAGCTGTATCCTAATGACAGAAAGCAGAGCTGAGCTGAGAGATGGGACCCCTGTGAAAGCCACTGCCTGACATCCAGGACAGAGGAGCAGAGGTCTCCAGTCTCCATCACAAGGGGTCACTCCCAAAGTGACTCCTAACTTCTGGTCAGTACAGCCATAACTTACAGAGCGGTGACATCTTTGAGAAAGGGTCCGAAACCTCCACTGCGAACAGCAGACGAGCCCCAGATGTCTTCAGCACAGGGTTGGCTGGATTATTCACAGCCAGGGAATCAGCTAAGTGCAGTTTAACTCAGTTGCCTGCTTAATCCAGAGCACTTTTAAATCCCCATACACTGATCCAAGTTGTCAGAGGTATTTTAACCCTTGAGACCCCCAAGATGCTAAACATTGGTTAAGAAAGCAATTTTTAATATACAAATAGAATTTTCTTCAGTGTTTAAGCAACTGCGAATGAACTGCTCATCCATCCTGGCTACCAGCTCTTGCTACGAGGAGGACTCATTCGGCTCCATCTTGCTTAAAATACTGAGCTGAATCAGCAGATCCTGTCCTGGAGGAACAGGTAACCCTGCCCTGAACCTCTGTGCATCACGCAGCCCCAATCTGCTGCTGCAGATTAAGGGCCAGAAGCAAAACACAAACAGGACAAAGAATAAACTGACAAACTGCTGGATTTGGAGGCCTGGTAGCCCCCTCCCAAAAGACACGTCCAAAGACACCCGGGCTAAAGGATTGTTCCTTCAAGTACAAGAGGTAATACAGTAAACCCTCTTGTTTTCTCCTGGATTTGGTCACCAGAGAGCTGCCCACCAGCCCCTGGACAGAAGAGCACACATCCTAATTAAAGGCAACACATAAAAGCCCAAAGCAACAAGGTGGCATTTGGCAAGTGACAAAGATACAGAAGCTTTTGGTAACAGTTCTTTGAAGGGAAAGCCAGAGTTGATAGGCATCACCGCTGGAAGGCTCTTACAGAGGAGAGTGTTAAATAGCATCAACTGGCAGGTTTAAGCATTGTCTGGGAAATATCAAACACTGTCAAGATACCACAAAGCTCTCTGCAGCCAAGCCCCAGCGAGGGACTCCTGTGGGCTCATCTCTGAGAACACAGACTGATGGGCCACCAGACCTGCCGACAGAAAACACCTTATTAGCAGCTGGTGCAGAGAGTACAGCGCCCTCAAAACAACCAAACCAGCCAGGTCAGCCCACCCAGACACCCAGCATCTCCCCGCAGTACCTGCAGCCACAGCTGCAGCCCAGCCCTGCTGTCAGGAGTCCTCTCGGACTGGTCGGGTCAGCGCTCCCAGCCTTCCAAACCCCGCCCTTCTGGGAGATGCACTCAGCCCAGTGCAGGGAAAAAAGATGAAGACACCCCTTAACTCGATTTGGAGACTTCCAGGAATTCTCCCACCTCAAGGAAAAGGAAAAGGAATGAAAATTTTTGTTCAGTTTTTCCAAAGCAAAATAAAACTCAACCACTGCAGCAGCGAGACAGCTGTCACAGGAGTACAGATCTTCAAAGCTCTGAAATAAATAGTCTTGCCTCTGGCTTCCAGCTGCATGGGATTGCTTTATAGCACCTTACACAAAACCCACAATAAAATACCTCCTACAGGTTGTCAAAGCAACAGCATTAAGGTTGTCCACGGGATTAGGCACTGGCTTCTAAACCCCCCATTCTTTGGTACCTTCAGCAAACCGCCAGCTCTGATTCAGCCCTCGGTTGGTTTTCTGAAAGGGTGACAAAAGCAGCTTCAGCAAGATCAGAGTCAGACCACAAAATCTGCTTCCTTTAGAGATCAGGCCCTGCTGTCTCTGAGCAGCTCAGATACCCCTACAGCCGCTGGGCCTGCAGGAACTGAACAGCTCGAGTCTGACCAGGGGATGAGGCAAAGCCTGGGGAAGAAGGCCAGCTGTGAAACAGTTTGACAGAGAAGAGGGGAGAGAAAAAATGTGGGACAATGGAGCTTCCAAAGGAGATTAATAAAATCAGGTGTTCATGAACCCAATCCATGAACTAGAGGTTCTGTATCTGTACAGATGTTACTGTACTAGGAATGGCAGAACACTAAAACCCATTGCCCAGGGAGAGCAGAGAAGCTTTGGAGATGAGCACAGAGCACAGCGCTGCCAACTCTTTTAACAGCCAGCAGAGCACACCTCCTCCCAGGGGTGGCCAGCTCTAACTGCCACACTGCTGCTCAGGGAGGACAGGGAAGGAGAGTCAGGACAGCTGCAAAAAGTTCATGAGACTTCTCAAAGGGGAAAAAAAGGAAAGAAAAAATAACCAAGATCTTTTCACCAGGCTGTCTGTGACACGAGCCATCAAAACATGAGAGTGGGTGATGGACAGTTGGGGAGAACAGTCAGGATTGGACAAAACAGTTCAGACAGCATGAAATCAGAATGAAAATGAACATTCGTCAAAAAAATCACATAGTATTTTGCTTTGCCCGAGAGGCACCTCTGTGTCACAAGGTAAATATCCCATGCCGCTGCCCAGATGCAGATTTATTCCAACAGAGAATTATTCCACTAACCAAGGGCTTTTCTACACAATAACCTCTGCAGCCTGGGGCAATGCAGCCGTGCATTCGAGTACATGCACACCCAGTGTGTGCAGGCTTGCAGCTGAAACCTTCCCATACTTCTCTCTTCATTGCTGCTGAAACATTTTGACTCCCCAACCCTACACTCTGGTTCTGCAATAACTCCCCACACAGTCAAACTACAGTTTCAGGCACATCCCATCGCCTGCCCAGGATGGAATCCCCAAAGTGCGACTGTTCCCAATTCCATTTTTCCCGTAGGAAACAATGGGATAGAGAGGAATGTGTGCAGGCGCCTCAGCAATGCACACAGCTGAACCACCAAGAACAGCTGGTGTGATGTGGAAGATGGTGAGACAGAAGCGAGACCTCTGGGGTTGTCAGCTGCCAGTTCAACACCTGGTAATGACAGAAGTAGCAGAGGAAATTCTAACTGTTTTTAATATACCAAGAAATAACTGCTACTTGCCTGAGGTTTAGAGTGGAAAATCCCTTTATAACACAAAATTAAACTTCATGATGTCCTGGTGACCCCGTGTGACCCATCTTCAAACAAATCACCATTCTGAAACATCTCAGCTGCTTCTCCTGTGAGACTGAACACCTGACAACTCTTTCACTGCCAGTGGTCCTGCTGCCTCTCCTGCTCCATCACATTTTCATCACCACCTTCAGATGCCTGCTACTCAGCAAGGTCAGTGAAGGATGAAGGAAAACAGGACCATGACAACAGTAACCAGAGCAGGGTATTAAATAACTGACAGCAGAACTCTGAAACAGAAGGGACAGACAGCAAGGCATTACTGTGCACAAGCTTTCACAGTGCAGATGCAGTATAGACAGGGTAAGAATCTGCTCCCCAGCTCTGGAAAAAACAACTGGTTACAGCACATTTACAGCAATCCACAGCCACATGCAGTGAAAAGCGACTATTTTATGCAGAGCTGGCGCAGAGCAGAGAGCTGGAGATGAAGGAGCGGCTGACGGGGGAGGCTGAAGCAGTGCCACCCACGGCAGGAGCTCTGCCGGCTGTTTGCAGCCTGAGAGCAAGTGGTGCTGCCGGATTTCACAACCAGAAGCACTCCCAGGATCCCAGCACACAGAAACTTGTCCTTTAATTACTTTTCAATTACTTCTTGTACCTTCATTGTGTGAGACTTCTGCTCTGCCTGCAGATGTCAAGAGATTCTTTTCTGAAAGCAGAGCAGGGTTGTTCCAACTTGAAACAAACAGGATTTGTCTTTTGGAAAAGGTGCAAATTAGAAGCTCAGCACAGAAACTGAACTTCGTCCCGAAAGCCAGAGGAGCAGCGGGGCTCTGCAAAGGGGCTGGGCTCCAGCACACCCCCATGCTCACCCCCCCACATCGCTCCCAGCACCCCCGACCTGGGAAAAACTGTCCCACAGCCAGAAGGCAAGAGCCCGCCTGGGCCAGCTCTCGCCCTCAGGCTTAAGGCCGGTTTCTGATCAGCACCTCTTGGCTCTGGTGACTGGCACCCTCTGAAGCACCACTCTGAGGTGTTTCATCAGATTGAACCCCCCCAACCCAAATCACCACAGAGAGCAGAAAATATTAAATGTGTCACTTCTTTCACACTTGAAGTAAAAATAAAGGGCTAAAATTCACTTTCCCTGGGGTAACCTGACAGATAAACCCCGCAGACACAACAGACCCTTACAGACAGCAAAGACCCACCAAGTTCAAGGTAAAAGCACAAGCACAGACACACATCAGAACGTCTGAACAGACCAAACTGTGACAACAAAACTTTATTTTAAAAAAAAAATCAGAATCATGAAAAAGTTTGGGTTTTTAGACCAAAGCTTTCCCCTTCCCTGGTGATCCCACCACCCCCTCCAGGGAAATGGGCCCCAGCCCCTGCACTCACCCACTGCTAGGCCGGAGCCACCACCACTGGTGCTGGTGCTGGTGCTGGTGCTGGTGCTGCTGGTGCTGGTGCTGCTGGTGCTGGTGCCACCTTTGCAGGAGAAAAATTCATTCAGCCATCCAGAACAAAGCGAGTGTTTTAAAAGGAGGAATTCCCACTTGCTGGGTGAACCAAACTCTCTTCCTGGAACATCCCCCAGTGCAGACCACAGAGAGCTGGAGGACCTCCTGCCTAGGCCGCCTCACTGCAGACCATAGGCCCTCGCAGACTGTCAGCAGGAAGTAGGCCCTGTGGGGGCCAGGGGACCCCCGGGGGGGCTCCAGCACGTTGTCCCCCCCCCAGAACCTGCCCACACTCCTGCCTGTGCCGTGAGTGGGGGATTTGGGAGCTGGGGGGATTCTTGGGGGGGTGTTATTTGGGTTCTGTGGGAGTTGTGGGAGTTATTGGTGTCCTGAGGGGGTTATTTGAGTCCTAGAGGGAGTGTAATGGAGTCGGGGGGTGGGGGGTGTCCTGGAGGGGTTTGGGAGGGTTATTGGGGTCCTCAGGGGGGGTCTTGAGGGAGATATTGGTGTCTGAGGTGGGGGGATTGGGGACATCCTGGAGGGGGTTCTGGGGGAGGTACTGGGGTCCTGGGGGTGTTTTGAGGGAGGTATTGGTGGAGGGTCTTGGTGCTTGGGGGGTGTTATTGGGGTCATGGGGGAGTTCAGGGGGTTATTAGTGTCTGGGGGTGGGAGGGGGGGGGGGGAGTGTCTAATGATCGTCTCCTGGGGGTGGTTTCTGGGGGAGATATTGGGGTCCTGGGGGACAGTAATGGGGTGCAAGAAGGGTCCAGTGGGGGCTGCTGGGGTACTGGGAGGGATCTTGTGGGGGATAAACCCCCCCATAACATTTCAAAACACCTCTTATATCCCCCATATCCCCCCAAACCACCCCATATCCCACCAAATCACCCCCAAACCCCCCATATCTCCCCAAATCACCCCAAAACACCCCATATCCCCTAAATCAACCCCAAAACCTCCCCATAACCCCCCAAACCCCCATATCTCACCAAATCCACCCAGATCATCTCAAAAGTTTCCCATAGCACCCCAAAACCCCACATATCCTTCCAAAATAACCCTTATATCCCCCAAACACCCCCATATCCCCCAGGTCTCCCCCACATATCCTTCCAAACTACCCATATGCCCCCAAATCACCCCCATATACCCCCAACCCCACCATATACCCCCATATCACCACAACCCCCCCATATATCCCCAAATCACCCCTAAAATTCCCCATACACCCCCATATCCCCCAAAACCCCCATAAACCCCAAATCACCCCCATATCCCCTCAACCACCCCCATAACACCCCCAAACTTACTATACCCGCTAAACCTCCTCTATATCCCCAAATCAACCCACAACCCACCCATATCCCCTAAATCACCCCCCAAACCTACCCATATGCCCCCAAACCCCCCCATATCTCACCAAATCCCCCCTAAATGCCCCATATCTCCCCAAATACACCCAAATCACCTCAAAACCTTCCCATATCACCCCAAACCCCACCATATCCTTCCAAAATACCACTTCTATCCCCCATATACCCCCAAACACCCATATATCCCACCAAATCACCCCCAAATAAACTGTATCCCCCCAAACCACTGCCCCATATCCCCCAAAACTCCCCAAACACCCAAATAGCTCTAAAACACCCCCATAGCCCCCCATAGCCCCCATATGACCCCAAAGCCACCCATATCCCAACAAATCACCCCCAAATTCCCCATATCCCCTAAATCACCCCCAAAACATCCCCATATGCCCCCAAAATCCCCCATGTCTACCCAACCCCCCAAACCCCTCCATATCTCCCCATATCCCCACAAATCATCTCAAAACCTGCCCATTACACCCATAACCCCCCATATCCTTCTAAAGTCCCCCTTATATCCCCCATACCTTCCCAACCCCCCACATATCTCAGCAAATCACCCCCCAAAACCCCATATCCCCCCAAATCAACCCCACATCCCCCAAAACCCCCATAACCACCCAAATAAACCTAAAACACCCCCATATTCCCCCATATCCCCCATATGACCCCAAAACCACCCGTATCTCAACAAATCACCCCAAAATTCCCCATATCCCCTAAATCACTCCCAAAACCTTCCCATACCCCCCAACCCCCCCAAATCCCCCCTAAATCCCCCATATGTCCCCAAATACCCCCAAATCTCCTCAAAACCTGCCCATATCCCCCCAAACCCCCATATATACCCCAAATCACCCCCCCATCCCCTCAAACCACCATACCCCCCAAATCACTCCCCAAACCCTCATATCCCCTCAAAACACCATATCCCCCCAAACCACCCCAAAAACCCCCATATACCCTAAATCACCCCCAAAACCTCCCCATATGCCCCCAAGCCCCCCATATCATCCCAAATCAGCCCATGTACCCCAAATCACCCCAAAACTTCCCCAAACACCCCCGTGGCCAACCTCCACTCCAGTGACCCCCACACACACCAGGGTACCCCCCGGACACCTGGGTTCCCTCAGAGTGGGGCTGGGGACTCCCCAGGTGCCTGGTTCCTCCCAAGACACCCCTCTCTGTCACTCTGTGTGTGTGTGTGTGTGTGTGTGTATGTCCCAGGCACCATTATATTATTATTATAATTATTATAATATTATTGTATTATTATATTGGATGAGAAAAGGGGCTTCTGTGTTCATGGAGGTGCTGGGAATGCCGCAGCACGTCCTGGAAACATGAAGGAACGAAGGTCATTGGAACTAGGCGTCAGCATGGAGTCAGCAGGAGAAACCCTGCTGGCCCCACCTAATAACCTTCTGTGGTGAAATGACTGGCTGGGGAGACGAGAGGAGTGCGGTGGCCACTGTCCACCCAGACGTGAGGAAGGCTTTCCGCAGCGTCTGCCAGAATAGCCCCGTGGAGACGCTGAAGCAGCGTGGGCTGGCTGAGGAGAGGGGGAGGTGGGTAGAAAGTGGCTGACCAGCCAAGGCCAGAGGGTGGTGAGCAGCGGCACCAAGTGCAGCTGGAGCCCGGGAGCCAGCGGGGAAGCCCAAGGCAAGAGGCATTGCCAGCAGGTGGAGGGAGGAGGGGTCCTTCCCTCTGCTCCGTCCTGCGCTGGGCTCCCCAGGGCAAGAGAGGCGGGGCCATGCTAGAGAGGCGGGGCCATGCTGGAGAGAACGCCCAGCCTGTGGCCCCTCCCACTGTCCGTTGGGCTTGGGCTGTCAATCAGTTGGAGCCAACAGCCCCCAGCGCCGGCAGCACGGAGCTGTGCTGGCACAGAGCGGCACTGGGAGGAGGCAGGGTCTGGCCGAGCAGCGCTGACCAGGCTCCGGCAACCCGCTTCCCATCCTCGCTGTCACCGGCTGGGCCGCATCCTTGGTGCACAGCGAGGGTCCTCCTGTCCCGGGCAGGATGGGCCAGGCCAACGGCTGCTGTGGCTCCAGGTGGGCTCCCCCCGTGGCTTGGGGACAGGGGGGCATGGCCAGGCCCCGCAGCAGCGGCCTTTCTGATGCCTGCCGTGCTCTGCTCCGCAGGGACGCTCTCGCCGATGCAGAGCCGGTGCTGAGCGCAGACGTGCAGCTGACCCGGGGCTGCAAGAGGAGCGAGAGGCGCCTTCTCCTCCTCCAGGAGGAACTGGTGGTCACCAAGCTGCGGTAAGACCCTCCGACCGAGCTGCCCTTGCCCCATCCCTGGCCCCGGCTCAAGGGCTGGGACACCCTGGCCCCCGGCCCCAGGACCTGTGTGCTGGATGCACCAATGCCCATCCCAAGGGCAGGAGGGGAGCAGGGCTCTGCCCGGGGGGGCACCCCAAGGAGGCCACCTCCAGCTCACTGCCTGCCTCTGCTCTCTGCAGAGGTGGCACCACCCTGCGCCCACAGCTCCGCCTGGCCCTGGACCAGCTGTGGGTGCTGAGTGACGGGAAGGAGGCGGCGTGGGAGGAAGAGGTGGAGGGTGTCAGCAGCCGCGAGGAGAGGAGCTCCCTCATCTTCCTCTGGCCCAGGGGCTCCTGCACTGCCACTTTCGGGTGAGTCGTGGTGCCATGTCCCACGGCCGGGCAGGAGAGGTTCCTGTGAAGGGCCTCTGCCCTCCGTGCAGAGCCTGGGCAGGGAGCGGGCAGCACGCCGGCAGGGAGGGATGGGGGGCATTTCTGCGTCCTGCATCCCCTGGTCACCTTTTGATCCCCAGAAGGGAAGGACCAAAGCAGGTGCTGTGGCAGGACAGAGGGAGCCAGGGCTTGGGCAGCAGCTCTGTCCCGCCCCATGGCGCTTCGTCCTGCCCCTGTGTCCTTCCCCAGGGGGCAGGGCTGTGCAGGCATCCGCCTCTGCCCACGGGCTGGGGGGCAGCGGGGCCTGACGCTGTTTCTCCTCTTGCTGCAGCTCCCAGGCGCTGAAGGAGCTGTGGGTGCATACATTGCTGGGGTAAGCTGGGGGGTGCTGCAGGCACAGCCAGATGGGGGAACACAGCTCCCCAGCTGGGGAGAGGTGCCCCCGCGGCTGTGGGCAGCTCTCGGGGAGAGCTGCCTGATGAGAGAGAAGAGGTAGCTTGGGGCTCACCCAGCTCTGTCCCTTCCTGGTGCACAGGATACCTGACGGAGCCAAGAAGCCCCAAGTGACCCTTGTCCCGTCACTCAAGCTCCTGGAGAAGCTGAGCCGCCGCCATGCCGTGAGTGTCTGTCTGGCCTGGGCGCTGTCCCCAGCACTGCTCCTCCAGCCGAGCAGCACAGGCATCACTGCTCACCTTCTGCCGCTGCTTCTCTCTTGCCAGTGGAGGCCGTTCAGCACCAGGAGCCTGGAGAGGCTGGTGGAGCACCAGTCAGAGGTGAGAACAGCTGCCTTTCCCCTCTGGCTGTGCTGGGGTGCAGGGATGGGCATGCAGTGGGGTGAGCTTGTGAGGGAGGGAGGGAGGGAGGGAGGGAGGGAGGGTCCCCTGGTGCAATTCAGGGAGTGGGGAGGGTTGAGGAGCCACCAGGAATGCTGGCATATCCTTGCTGGTGGCACTGGGAGGAAACCTGCCACACGGGTCAGAGAGCCCAGGAGGGCAGAGGGTCCCCACTCCGCGGTGCTCAGGCTGCTGGTGCCGGGTTCTTGCAGGCTGATCTCAAGCAAGGGCCTCCAACGGTCCCGTCGAGCAGTGAAGGGAGACTTTGCCGTTCACCAGGTGAGTTTGGGAAAGAAAGGCCCCTCCTGCAAGCGGCTGGGCTGTGCTCACTTGTCCCTTGAGTGTCCCCATCCAGGTTGGGCAGCCCAAGGGAGGACGTCAGCCAGAGAAGGAAGGACAGCGCTGGGCAGCGGCCGATGGACGTGGCTCTGCAGGGACACGCAGCCTCTGGTGCTGCCCACAGCCTGGAGGAGGACAGGGCCAGGACTGGGCCAGGCTGTCCCAGGCTCTCAGGAACCCCCGAGCCGGAGCTGTTGAGCTGGAGCCGTGGTTCCAGCTGCCGGCTCCCTGCCTGTCCTGCCTCACTGCTCAGCACCATGCTGCAGGCAGGGCAGGGCAGGCTCCGGGAGCGCTGGCCTGGCGGCATCCACTGATGGGCTCTTGCTCTCTTTTCCTTTGCAGCAGGAGGGATCAGCAACAGAAGCAGTAGCAGCAGCAGCAGCAGGAGGTGGAGGGGGCTGCCCTGGCCCTTCGCTCTGCGGCGGAGCCCGGCTTCTGTCCTGGCGCCAGGGCAGGCGGGCTCCGGCTGCAGCAGGGCGCTCTTTGGGCAGCCCCTGGCAGCCCTCTGCGAGGATGGCACACTGCCCCGGCCCATCCAGGTCAGCCAGCCTGTCCAGGGGGTCCCCAGCCCTCCCTCCGCAGGCTCCGGAGGGGCAGCAGGTGTCCCCAGGAGCTCCGGGGATGGGGCACTGGGCTCTTCACCCCCAGCACGGAGCCAGCTCTGGGGCAGTGCTCTGGCCACCGCCGCTGGAAGGTGGCTCCTCAGCGACGCAACTGTCCTCCTGCCTCTCCTGCAGGAGCTGCTGGCTGTGCTGAAGCAGGAAGGACCGTCGACGGAGGGGATATTCCGCAGAGCCGCCGGTGGGACAGAGCTTCGGGAGCTGCGGGAGGCCTTGGACTGCGGCGCAGACGTCGACCTGGGAAGCCAGCCCGCGCTGCTGCTGGCCGCCATCCTGAAGGTGAGCGCTTCTGCCCTGTGGCTGGAGGAGCTCCTGGCTGGCCCCGAGTGCTCAAAGGCTCACCTGGAGCCCTGGGCCTTGCAGGACTTCCTCCGGAGCATCCCCTGCAAGCTCCTTGTGACTGACCTCTACGAGGACTGGATGGCGGCGATGCAGAAAGCCAGCAGGGAGGAGAAGATCAGGGAGCTGAGAGCGTAAGTGTGGGCAGCAGCCTGCCTGTTGAGCAGGAGCCCTGACCGCTGGCCCAGAGCACCTGGAAAGCTGCGCTGGCTCCCACCAGCCTCGGGCGAGTCTGGGGAACGCTGTGGGCAACATCTGCTTTATTAGCACCGTGTTCCTGTTCCCCCAGGGTGGCCGAGAAGTTGCCTGCAGCCAACCTCCTCCTCCTGAAGCGGCTGCTGTCCCTCCTCCAGCACATCGGCCACCACGCAGCCACCAGCAGGATGGGCTGCAGCAACCTGGCTGTCTGCGTTGGGCCAAACCTGCTGAGCCCAGCCCACGCAGACCTGCTCCCACTGGAGGCCATGCTGGAGGTGACCCACAAGGTACACGTCCCCACCCGCCGGGGCAGCCTTCCCGGCCCACCAGCGCTTGGCTGCGCAGAGGGCTCTGCAGGCCTCCTCCCACCAGCAAATGCTGTCGGGGTGGCTGCCTGGAGGAGCAGCCCCACAGCCACAGCCTCTGGGCAGGAGCAGGGGGCAGGGGTGGGAAAGGCTGCTTGGTCCCTTGTCAGGCAGGGGGATTGAGACCCACGGTTTGATGTGTGCAGGTGAACGTGCTGGTGGAGTTTCTGGTGGAGAACTGCAGGGATCTCTTTGAGGAGGACGCAGGCAGCCTTTCCAGCCCAGCAGACAAGGAGCTGCCAGTCCCCCTGGAGAGCTTCAGAGGTGAGAGGGGGGACTGAGGGTTGGCACCGGCTGGGGCTTGGGACACCAGAAACCTCCGTGTTGCTTCTGACAGGGCTGGGCATCGAGTGTTGTCCTCTCAGCCCCGCTTGTCCTGTGGCCTCTCTTGCCACTGCTCTCCAAACATGAACGTCTTCCTCTGCAGGATGAGCTGAAGCCTGCAGACAGGGCATCGGAGGGCTGACCACAGAAGTGTAGGGCTTTGGGTGGGGGTTGCTTTAGCTCTGTTTGCTTCCAAGAAGTCACCATGTTGCACATGCTTTTGCTTTCTAGACCTGAGTTTGGAAGAGAAAAGTGTCCCTGCAGGCAAAGTGGACACCGAGCACCGAGCAGAAGCTTTGCCGCATGCACCCCCCTCTCTGCTCGGTGTCCTCACGGAAGATGGGGGAGATACGGCGGTGGAGTCTGAAGTGGGAGAGGTACGTCAGCTCCCCAAACACGGTGACAGCGTGTCTGGGGTAGGAGGGGAGTCGCTGCTGTGCCTCTGCCTGGCAGTAGAGCTGGTGTGGGTTTGGGTTATTCCTCCACCCCTTGGGATGATACATAGCAAGGGAAATTGGCAAGGTTGTGTCTCAAATGCACTCGGCAGGTGCTTAATCAAACCAAAGGCCCACAAAATGCCTACAAAGAGGCAGAGGGGAGCAGCTGTCAACTTCAGGGGGGTTTTGCTCAGGCCCTACTTCATCAGAGCTTCCTCAGGTCTATTTGGGGGTCAGCAGGGGGACTGTGTGAACTGTGGCTGATGCAAACCAGCCCAAGGTATCTCCTCTGGAGATCTCGGGTACCAATTTAGCAAAGAGTCGCTTACCACTCCAGGTCACCCCTTGCCACATGCCAACTGTGACATTTCTGGTTTAGGCACCGCCAGCTTTGCCTCTAGCCACCCCCGAGAGCATGGCAGACTCCCTGGGGCGCCCAGAACAACTGGCCAGGTTTCCAGAGGAAAGAAGGTAAAATGAGCTCGCTTTGGTTAAAATCAGAACTGACTCCAGTGGGTCGTGGCTTTCCCTATCTAATCCCGCTGTGGGATGGAAAGATTTGCAGGCTCTGCCCATGACGAGGAGAAGAAGAGGAGCCGGAAGAGAAGAGAAGCCTGGGGAGAAGAGAGCGAAAGCTGCGTGGAAAAGAAGAGGAGGAAGAGAGAAGGTGCTTCTGGCGACGGACCAGCGAAAAGACGCGGGAAGGCGCAGCAGGTCGGGCAGCCCAGGTGCGTGCCGGGCTCTCTGCCCAACTTTCACACCTCTCCACACTCCTCTGCGTCAGCCCAACGCGCTGGCGAGGGACAGCGAGGGACAGTGCTGCGCGGGGTCTGGAAATAACTCCCTGGCAGGGCCCAGGGGCTCCCGGCCGAGCCCTGCGGCGTGGCACAGGGGCACTGCACGTCTCTCCGCGTGCTCGGGGCTCGAAGGGCATTGCCCGGGGGACGAGGCGCCAGAGCCACCCCGTAGCCAGCGCCAGCAACAGCTCTCTGCTCTGGGCCGTCAGCAATTCCTCACACACGGTGTTCCCCGGAGAGGGCAGCACAACCCTGCCTCTTCCTGCCGCCAGGGACTCACCAGAGCTTTCTGACTCTCTCCTTGCAGGTGCCGATTCATTGTCACCGCCTGATCCGCTGACTTTGGGGCCCCCAGCGTTGCTGTTTGCAATAAAAAGTTGTTTTCTCTCTTGTGACGGAGTCTGCCACAAGACAGTCTGGAGTGGGGGCTGTTGTTCTGTGATGGATCCTGGGGGAGGAGTTTGGGCTGGTCCCTTGTCCCAGCACCCTTCCCAGTGGGCGTCAGGGCTGAGTCGAGGTGCTGTAGGAGGGAAACCCAAGCCCAGAGTCACGCGGGAGGGTGGAGGTTGGACGGAGCAAGTGACAAGAACAGTGACAAGTTGGTATCACTCAGAATCTAAACGTAGCTGCCCCCAGCCCCCCTGACACCTGAGGATGAACTGGGACACAAGGGGGTTTATTTTCTGCCAAATTACCCTTTAATGTGACAGGTGTCAATGTTGGGGACACTCCAGGCATGGAGACGTCACCACAGACACCCTGGGGACATCCTGGTCCCCTCCCAGTTGTGGGCCATCAAAGTGGGGTGCACCCCGGGGATGGGGATATCCCCAAGAGCCAGCTGGGGGTCTCCTGTGTCCCCTCAAAGTCATGGGGTGTCAACTTGGGGGACACCCCGAGGATGGGAGCATCACTAAGAGCCACCTTGGGGTCCCTCAAGGTCATGGGGCATCAACGTGGGGGACACCTCATGGATGGGAATGTCCCCAAGAGCCCTCTTGGTGTCCCCATGTCCCCTCCCATGCCCAGGGTGACAATTTGGGGACCTCCAGGAGACCCTGAGTGGTGTGTGTGGGGTGTCCCCATGGCCCCTCCGGCGTGCCCCTGTGTCCCCCATCCTGGTCGATGCCGTGGATGTACAAGTGGAGGCTGTTGGTGACTTTCCTCGTCAACCTGGTGTTGTCCCCTTCCTGGGGGGTGGGGGGGACACACGGGTGAAAACAGGCTCCCCAATCTGAGGGAAGTGGTTGTGGGGGGCATTGGGAAGCCCCCCCTTCCCGGGTGTCCTCGAGAGATTGGGGGTGCAGGGATAGGGGTGTGGCATCGGTGGGACCCCCCCAAAAATCCTGCAGGGGGTGGTGGGGACAGCAGGACACAGTGTGTGGGGTAACTGGGGGGTGTGGGGGGGTGACAGTGCTGGGACCCCCCAGAGCTCCTGCAGGGGACAGTAGGGATGTGGAGGAGGGGTTTGGGGGTCCCAACGGGGGAACTGGGGATGCACAAGGGGGTTGACATCCCTGGGACCTCCCCCAGACCCCTGCAGGAGACAGTAGGAATGGGGGGGTTGGTTCCAAATGGGAAACTGAGGGTCTCGGGAGAGTTAAGGGGGGTCCTCCCAATTTTGGGGGGTCCTGGGGAGGTTTTGGTGGTCCCAGAGGCGCTTAGGGGTCCCAGGTTGGGGGGACCCCCTGATTTTGGGGCACCTCAGGGGGTTTTGGGGGTCCTAGGGGGAGCTTGAGGGCATCCCCACTATTTTGGGGGGCCTCAAGAGGTTTCTGGGGGTCCTCAGCAATTTTGGCGGGCTCGGGGGGGGGGGTGTTGGTGGTTCCAAGGGGGCAAGACTGCTAGAGAAGAAAAAAGAAGCTCTCCTCTTCAGCACCAACCCTCCACCCCCCACCCCCCCACCCAAAATAAAAAGCACCCTCATTCACTGTTTCCCCCTAATCCTTCATTGTTCAAAGCTGTGTGGCAGCGACAGTATGATAAAGTGATAAAGAGCTCACTTTGGAGCTGGAGGAGGAGAAAACCCACAGAGGCCTCTCAGGTGTCATTTCAAGGACTGAGAAACCTTAAAACATGGAGAGAGAATCTACTTGCTGCATCCCGAGGTGAAGGGTGTCACTGCAGAGAAGCCTTAGTGAAAGAGACACCTGCTCCTCAGCAACTGCTGCCAAATTGTAACTCTCAGCCAACTGTAATCTCTGCCGTAGCTGAGCTAGTAACCTACATATGGAACTCCTCTCCCTGCTAATCCCCGGAATCACCCCATCCATCTGGGGAGGGGCAGTGCAGATCCTCCTGATTCCTCTTGAAACAAAGAGCTTCACTCCACAGTCAGTATAACTGTTCAGCAGGGATTCTTTATTCGCAGCGCTGGGCAGCACTGGGGATCGCTCCACCACAAGTGCCGCACTTACTAACAAAATTCTTGACTAACATACACCAAAACATACATATGCATCAGATTTCTTAGAAAAGGCAGTCTTATGCTAATGGGTTCTCAGAATCCATTTACATAGAATCACAGAATCACAGAATCATCTAGGTTGGAAAGGACCTTGAAGATCATCCAGTCCAACCGATAACCTAGCACTGACAGATCCCAACTACACCATATCCCTCAGCGCTATGTCAACCCGCCTCTTGAACACCTCCAGGGATGGGGACGCCACCACCTCCCTGGGCAGCCCATTCCAACGCCTAACAACCCATTCTGTAAAGAAATGCTTCCTGATATCCAGTCTAAACCTTCCCTGGCGCAGCTTGAGGCCATTCCCTCTTGTTCTATCGCTTGTTACTTGGTTAAAGAGGCTCATCCCCAGCTCTCTGCACCCTCCTTTCAGGTAGCTGTAGAGGGCAATGAGGTCTCCCCTCAGCCTCCTCTTCTCCAAACTAAACCCCCCCAGTTCCCTCAGCCGCTCCTCGTGCTACATGTGCTCCAGACCCTTCACACCTTCGTTGCCCTTCTCTGGACACGCTCGAGTCATTCAATGTCCTTTTTGCAGTGAGGGGCCCAAAACTGAACACAGTCATCGAGGTGTGGCCTCACCAGTGCCAAGTACAGGGGCAAGATCACTTCCCTGTCCCTGCTGGCCATGCTATTGCTGATACAAGCCAGGATGGCATTGGCCTTCTTGGCCACCTGGGCACACTGCTGGCTCATGTTCAGCCGGCTGTCAATCAACACCCCCAGGTCCCTCTCTGACTGGCAGCTCTCCAGCCACTCCTCCCCAAGCCTGTAGCGCTGCTGGGGGTTGTTGTGGCCCAAGTGCAGCACCCGGCATTTGGCCTTATTGAAACTCCTACAGCTGGCCTCAGCCCATCGCTCCAGCCTGTCCAGGTCTCTCTGCAGAGCCTCCCTACCCTCGAGCAGATCAACACTCCCACCCAACTTGGTGTCATCTGCAAACTTACTGAGGGTGCACTCGATCCCCTCGTCTAGATCATCAATAAAGATGTTAAACAGGAGTGGCCCCAAAACCAATCCCTGGGGGACACCACTCGTGATCGGCTGCCAACTGGATTTAACTCCATTCACCACAACTCTTTGGGCCCGGCCATCCAGCCAGTTTTTTACCCAGCAAAGCGTGTGCCCATCCAAGCCGTGAGCAGCCAGTTTTGCCAGGAGAATGCTGTAGGAAACGGTGTCAAAGGCCTTTCTGAGGTCAAGGTAAACAGCACCCACAGCCTTTCCCTCATCCAATAAGCAGGTCGCCCTGTCGTAGAAGGAGATCGGGTTTGTCAAGCAGGACCTGCCTTTCATAAACCCATGCTGACTGGGCCTGATCATCTGGTTGTCCCGCATGTGTTGTGTGATGGTACTCAGGATGAGCTGCATAGTCTGAGCATGTGTAGTAAAAATAGAGTGAGGGTCTTCTCCCCCTCTTAGTGGTCCACATCGTCTTCCTCACACTGTCCACTAGTTGAGCTTCAGGTTTCCCGTGTCCATACATCGTCACGGAGTGACCTCATCTGTCCTTCGGCTCCTGTTTGTTCCAAGGAGGTTAGTTTAGATCAGCTTCCAGTCACTTAACACTGGTGTCTTCTTAGACACTTGTTTTTAGGTTCCTGTTATCAGGGATGTACCCAGGGAGTTTTTCAGGCTGTCCAAGGTCTGTCTTATCTCCACTAGGCAAGGAGTTAAAGGTTTCAAAACATCTTACAAGTGGGTAATGAGGGTAGTTAGGAAAACTGTATAAATGAAATTATATACATTGCAGTAAAATATGGGAAAAATAAAAGCTAGTAAAACACAAGTGATGCTTAACGTTAAAGCTAAATGTTCTACTTTACAGGTCCATGTACATTAGCAATTTCAAGTATACTTGTAGCAACTTCCCTTCACTCTAGACAGCCTTCTTCTCCGTTACAGACATGTAAAGCAGTTACCTGGAAAACGAACGCCTGCGCTCCTTTGGAGTCTTTTTAGATTCCATCCGTTCCTGAACCATCTGTAACTCATCAAGTCTGGACTTCTTCTTCTCCCTGTTAAAAGAAGTTTGACCTTTATTACAATTACAGCTTGACCTTTATCACAAAAAGACACCAAGAAACAAAACATGGCCAGTATGAGAAAATGTACTGCTTGCAGATGCAAAGGTGGACATGCTATTTAAGCAAAAGCTTTCTTAGGGACAGTTTTAGGATGACATTCGTCTTGTTTTAGTTTTGCATGATTACCATCTGCACCCAGAAAGTCTATTGGAGAAAACACTCTGTCATTTTTGCTGATGTCAGATGCACTCGAGTGTAACTGCCGTCCGACAGGCCATCGAAACACAGGCATGAAAAACAGCCCAACTTCATTGAGTCAAGCCCCCACTCTTCTTTAAGTCTCGTTGTTCTCTGTCAAACTCCTCCCTAGACAAGGGAGGCCAAAGGCATCCTGCTTGTGTCAGAAATTGCAGCAGGACCAGGGGAGCAACAGTCCCCCTGTCCGCGGCTCTGGTGAGGTTTTTTTCCAACCTCAGTGATTCTACGATTCTCCAAAAGAGGTTTTTGTGTCAGTGGGATGGCATTTGAATGAGCTATTGGAACTGCTGCTGTTCCTCAAGCTGGTGACATGTCTGCAGGAGCTGGGGCATATCCTGGAGAAGGGGGAGTGCACCCAGCAGATGGAGGCTGCCCAGGTGGAAACTGAGGAGGAAACGGTTGTGGTGGTACCCCCGGGGGAAGAGGACATGCGCGGGGTGGTGGAGGATACAAGGGAGGTGGAGGCACAGGCACAGAGAGCGGTGTTGATGCTGGTAGTGTTGGGGCCTGAGTCCTCTGGGTATGTTCACTGTGCGGATGTCCTCGATTTGAGCTTCTAAAGAAACCCCAAAACACGAGTCACTGTTTGTTACACTCTGCCCTGATTTTAAAGGGGAAAGTGAATGGAGGAGGAGCGTGGTGGCGAGCACTTCTTGTTCTCAACTGAAGCATTTTTCTCCCCGCTTTTTGTTCATTTGAGACTACGCTCATTTCTTGGTCCTCAGACTTGCCTTCCACATCGTCACTCCCAGCAAATCCCTCAGTCTCCCCTTCTTATGGTCAGTTTGGCAACTGTGGCTGGAGGCTGCCCGTGCTAAAAGAGACACGTGCCAAGCGCTCCTCTGACACACCTTGACACCCTTAATACTTCACAGTTCTGGTCTTCAAAGTACTGCACAGACATTAACTCATCTTCTCTCAAACTTCTTTTAACATCTTCCGCACACGCTTCCTAGGTTGTTGCCTCATGGTGACATCTTTGGCCTGTTCTTGGCCCTGAATTTTCATTTTTTGCTTACTGAACTTGAGGTTTAAGACAATCTGTGGGATGGATCCTGGTTTTTGTTTTGACTTATTTTTAAGATTTTATACACACAGTGCACCCTTACAATCTCTCTATAACACACAGATACCAAAAGGAAGGACTAACCTGACGCTGCAATAAACCAAAAGAGACTCCTCTCTCTCCAACCGAGAGAAAGCAGCTTGGCTATTTGAGATGACTAAGTAGTAAAATAACAGCGTTGCCTTTTCCAGTAGTTTGCTCAATCAGTATTAGTTAAGTTGTTAAAAAAAGAATATTGGAGGCTGATTTCTATTGGGAAATCAATTTCTTCAGCCCTATTCAGCCAGTAACCAAGAGGGTGCCTTTCCATCTGATCCTTTAATTATGTTTCATTTTTACACGTAATTATGATTTCCTCACAAAGACTTCATTCTTCAGAGTCCTCTTTTCAATCATGTACTGGAGTTTTATTTTAAATAATCTTCCTGAGAGCACAGATCCCCTTTGTGAAGGCCAATTCAAATTAAGCCATTTTAAAATTAATTACCACATGTATTCTCCACAACGATCTGTGCATACTTATTCCCTTATAAATCAGCTGTTGTGTCCGTTATGTGTTTAACATGGTTAACAAGGTTACAAGCAGCAATATATTGAATTTCTGTAGCATACTTACACTTCCCAGTCTGGTCTGCCACTCGCCGAGCGAATTTTGCCAGCTCTCATTGGATGACCTTTTGGCATGGGGAGAGAAAAAAAATCCCCTTCAGTTTACCTGAAGAGAATTTTTTAAGAGAAATTTGTAAGTTACAGTTACTTACCAGTTGTGGGTATGGATCGTCCTTGGTAGCCCAGAAGACTCGGCAATGCTGGCCGTGTCAGTGCAGGAACCTGATAGCCCTTGTGAATCAGTGCAAACAGTTGGAAAATAAGCTCTACTAAAATATGAGAATCACTGCATATGGTGGAAGAAAACCTACCTTCTCTTCCCACAAACTGCGGATTGACAGGGGGGAAGATTGGGGACGTCCTGTGGCAGCCACCAGCGCAGCAGGAGGGTTCAGAGCCACGAGTGTTGGTGGAGGTGCTGGTGGCTGCTGCTGCTGCTGCTGCCTCTGCTTACAGATCCTCTGTGCGTAACCAGTTCCATTTCTGAAGCTGTTCACAGCCTAGAGGCAGAAAAACATTTACAAAGAGGTAACATGAACCTTCAGTAGCTCTAGGAACAAAAGCCTCCACAGAGTAAAATTACTTGTGTATTCCCATATATACTATCCATCCTAAAATAAACCAACATACGGATATATTCAGATTAGATGTAAGGAAGAAATTCTTCCCTGTGAGGGTGGTGAGGCCCTGGCACAGGTTGCCCAGAGAAGCTGTGGCTGCCCCCTCCCTGGAAGGGTTCAAGGCCAGGTTGGACGGGCCTTTGGGCAACCTGGGCTAGTGGAAGGTGTCCCTGCCCGGGGCAGGGGGGTGGGACTGGATGGGCTTTAAGTTCCCTTCCAAGCCAAACCCTTCTGTGATACATGAACGCATCCCATTAAACACTGGTGTTAATGACTGGTAACTCAGACTATCTGTATGTAAAGCACTCCAGCGTTAACGCTGAATTTGAAACTGAGGCAATCCTGTTAAACACAAGTGTGACCTGAATTTGCCAGATTGTCTCTCAAGGGTTGCCAGCTTCTGTAACAACAGGGAATGTATTTGCAAAGTAAATTTAGCCTTATTCCATTTAGCCTTGTTCAAGGAGGTGTAAATTAATATTTTCTTCCCTTTCAGCTAATTGACTGACTAGACTTTTCTTACAAACAGTTTATCTAAAAGTCACTGCATTACCTGGCATAGGCACTTGCTGGCAACTAAAGTATCGGGAGAAACACCTGCCTGATGACACGCTGGGCATGTATGTTCCTCACATTCCAGTAATGCCGTTCTAATACCTGGGTATAATCAGAATCATCAAAATAGGTTTTAGCTAAACTAAGGACATTGTTGGGGTTCTAATCAATTATAAAGGCCAGTAGATGGTTAATGGGTGAATATGAGTCCTGAACTGAGAGCATGAAGCTATAAATGTTCAGCAGTGCAAAAAATTTCTAGTATGCAGGAAACAGCTGCCCAGTTTTGTTATTTCACTATTGTAACATTTGAAGATGCAGAGTAGGCCGTGTCCTGATGTTTTGACTAGTCAGTTCTCCACTGTCTAGCACAGTGAGAAGTCCCCAACCTCAAGGTTCATGAATAAGACACATCTCCAGAAACCATTAGTAGGTTCAAGTTCTGACGGTTTTAACCAACTCTCCCGTGGAGAAGAATGTGGATTAAATGCCTAACGAGCCATTTGCTGCAGACCACAGTAAGTCACCAGCGTTGGCTCTATAGTTTTGTATGAGAGAAAGGACTGTGCACAAGCTCAATGCATTTGATAACTAATACTGTAATCAGCTGCAGCATTACGCACTCTTCTCGTACTCATCCTTCCGCATGGAAAGAGGATTTAACTAGATGCATAAAAAGGGAAAAAAGCCTTCTGCCTCTGTTTTTTCCTTTCTACAAGAAGAGTCCTTTCCTATTCGGGGTATACTGAAGTATTAACCAGAGCTGGTAACAAAGGAATGTTATGATCTTTCTGCTGTCAGAAGATCAGGTGTGATGTTTGGAATTAACAAACACGGGAGTAACACTTGCATTCATCACAGTAACTGTTTCCACAGAAGGGAATAATAACTGCATGGGACGTGATTTCTTTACAAATTAAACATAACAGCTCCTCCAGAATAGGATCATCTGAGGAAAAGGAGGAAGAGGAAGGCTCCTCAGGTAAAAAGGGAGGCTTTTCCTTCTTTCCTCTGGCATAAGCTTCCCTGGAGGGGGGATGGGGAAGGAAAAAGAAAAAAAGTTAAAGATGGGTAAAGGAAAACTTTCCCAAGCTTTGGATTTTATCCAATGAAGACAGTAGGTGGCATTCTCACTCCACATTAGCCTTCAAAAATACAGGCATTTAGTTTAAACTACTTTTCTATAGCCAGAGCACTAGAAAAGGAAGGGGGGAACAATTTTCCTGCTGCAGAGCTCTTCCATTCATTGGATCAACTAAGAAATTAGCTCAGACTAGAGAAATCATTTTCTGACAGCTAGAAACCAGGTGAAATGAATCCCACCTCTCCTTTGCCATAGGATAAATGTAAATCGCAGGCTCAGGATAAAATCAGTCTCTGCCTAATTATGTTTTATAAACGGAAGAAGTCTATGTTACAGCTTCTGCAAAAGGAGATCCATGACAGAAAAACAGAGGTGCTCCCAAGTGCATTTTAAAACAGCCACTCTTGTCAGCACACAGCAGGATTTTCTTAGTTTACAGCAACAGGAAAACATCCCTCTGCTTCACACATGGGATCTGATAAATGTCAGAGGGAGAGGGAATCTCAGTCCAACAGCTACTTGTTAAATTCTGCAAGAAGCCTTAGCAAGATAAAACAGAAGCAAAAGGAGCTTGCAAAAAGAATGACGCCACTGTAAACACGACTGAAATGTTTTGCAAAAATATGGATTCTTAGCATACCACAAGCTTAACCAGTGTTCAGGCGCGTGAACAGCAGCACTGTCCTACTTTAATGTTAGAAATCATCACAGATTTTAAGGTTAAGATACAATGACAGTGCTTCTTCCCCCATAATTACAGATGCTGGCCAGCTTGGTGGCATTGCCACTCAGACACTGACACGTGGCTTCTCTCCTTCACTTTTTGGTCAGACCAACTAATTCCATACTCACGCATTAATGATTGGTATTGCATATCTTCCAGTCTTTGTCAGCATAGCGTCCTTTGTATTGGGATCTTCCACCTCCACCATGAAACTCCTGGGAATTCCTGTGCACTTTTTAAGTCTGGGAACAGACTGAAAATTACTGTCCTGTTAAGAAAAGCAATGCAGACATAGCTCATCTTAAGACCCACATTTAAAATGACATTTCAACCACTATTCTAAGCAGCAAAAGCCTTTAATCCTCTCCTTTTACCTAGCCTAAGGGTTGCTCAACTGAAATATTCTTTTTCCTAATTGAATATAGCCAGGACGCTCCAAAGGCTCGAGCGGTGTTCTGAACTCATTCGACATTCTTTGGCTCAACTTCAAGGTCCTTAAGGGTGAAATATCCCTCAGCTCACCATCCCCTCAGAGGAGAGGCACAAACCCCCTCTCCTCCAAAGTGCAGTTCAGAGGGAGAGCTTAATGCAGGGCTCTGGGTCGGCCACAGGGGAAACTGATATTCACCACCTACAGGTGAAGGTTGAATTCAGAGCTGATGCACGTACGTTCAGTGAGTAACGTTAAATGGCATGAATACTCAACCGGAGACTTGTGTAATTATAACACGCAAATATTCAATAGATGGGATCAAGAGAAACGTCATCTTTTTCTGCAAAATACTAAAAACTACAAACTGTCATTAAAAAGAGTTAAGACGAGAAAAATTTGCAGTAACATTGAAATATATAAAAATATACATTAAAGTTCATAGAGAAAGATCTATGGACATATATAATGACTATGACCTCGAAGAAAGAAAATTTCCCATTGAAAATTCCAGCTTTCCCTGGAATTTTGAAGGGCTTTGCACCACTGCCATAGAACCTCTGTATTTCAGCCCAAGAGACACAATTCCTAATAGGGGTATTGATGTAATTGCTGTGTAACTGCCAAGGTAAAGCAATTAAAAACCAAGTGACACCAGAAGCCCCCCACAATCTTACCCCATTTGTTGGGCAGTTCTTTATATAGTGCCCAGGTTTTCCGCAGCGAAAGCAAGTATAGGACGGTGGAGGTGGACCCAAGGGTTTCTTCACATAACTAAAAGTTTTTTGGGTGAGGATCCCCATTACATGGTACTGGTCTGAGGGGTTCACCTGGCATGTTAAAACAATTGTGCTTAGCATCAGTTTAGGTTAGAAGAAAGTTTAAAGGCTTCTGAACTCAATTTTTACACACGCTAGGGTCCTATAGTGGTAAATTAAGATTGCTGTCTTTGGGTTGTGTCAGCAGTGCAGGATTTGGCCATTCCCTATACAAGAAAAGCCAGTAACTGTCCATCTAAAACTCTGCCATGTAATTCAGGGTAGGACTGAATGTTGTTGACGTAAATCTTATATAAAGAACTACCTCCAGAAGTGTTACTACTTCTTTCTGCAAATTAAAATAAACAATAGCTCTTACCATTTTGAAAAAAATAACTTGTTCACAAGAGCAGAAGCCAAAGCATTTGGACAGAGTGGACATGTGCTTGTTACCAGCATTGCCAAGGAAACCCCACCAGGAAATCCCAGCAGGTTGCAGTACATGCCATGTCCTAGAGCGGATACACTGGAGTTAGCCTGCAGTCTTTCAATACCCAAGGATACTCCTTCAAATTTGCAGCACCAACTTCACAATCTATAGAATACTCAGTACACTTCAGCCTCAAAGTCAGTTGTTATTGCAGCACAATGAGACAAAACTGTTGGTCCTTAACAGCGATGAGAAAAAGAATCATTACCACACCGCTTCCCAAAATACCGCTACTCTGAAATTTGCCTACACTGCTACAGCTACTGCTTCACTCCAACTTCCCTTAAGACAAAATTTCTGCCATTCTTCTAGCACTTGCTCTAGCCACATGCACAAACAATACTTTCTTATTCCTTATGGATCAAGCTTTTACACTTGACTTGGCTTTTTTACCATCTGTAGTCAGGTTCCTGATAAGCAGTAAAGCACCTTGTCTTGTAGGCACTCCCCTCTTCTCCCCACTCTACCCCCATTAAAAACCACACTCACTCTACCCCATGGACAGACCTTGAGTCTAAACTAAAAAACTGGCTTTTGTTTGAAAACTGTCATTTAAATGGCTATCCATGGCTGAAGTACTTCTAATGGTCTTATTTTTTCAGCATGAGGGGCCTCTGAAAAGCTTAAAGATTACAAACAATCACCTTACTCACGTTTTGCCCACAGTTTAATCGCACGGAGCGTGAGCCGGAAGTTCTCCTCATTTGGCACTAGATGTAGCATTTCATCTGTAACTCTAAGAAAAAATTGAAGGACAGAAGTTCCTAGTAACAGGTACAGGTCTGTTTTATGCTACGCTGGATCAATAGCTTACAGTTTATCGTTCCAATCTATGAAAATAAGTTTGGATTACTTGCTTTGTAGTATGTTAAAAATTACAGATTACACATAACATTCAGTATCCCTTCAGGTAACTGGTGCCCTCAACAGCTTTGTCATAGTTCCTAGATTATCGCCAACCATTTTTAACAAGGCCTTTCTAGAGGATTCCAAAAGCCAGGTTTCTTTCGACAGCCAGGAACAATTAAACCAGTCACTGTTAAACAGTAAGCAAGTTAGGCTTAAATATCTTTATTTTTTCCTATGAACTACCACACATTTTTCTCTATCAAGTGCTCCACCTATTCACCTGAAGCAGTCTCTGTGGCAAACTGGAACAATGCACACACCCTTATCCAAGAAACATGAAATACAGGTCTATCTAAACACACAGCTCCTTGAAACATCTACATTTAAGCCCACTCACCACCTCCTCAGATCTCAAGTACACAGGAGATCAGCTTATGCCCCTTGTACAGAAACTGGAGTTGTGTCATGTGCATTCTAGACAACTTCAGTAACACTTTCTTCTTAAAGATGTGTAAATATGCTCACCATTTAAGCTCAGTATACATCCAGGCTTCTCAGATGCCAGTCATCTCCGTGATCAAGATTGTCAGAAACAGTTTGCACAGATGGTCTTGCAAACACCAGGTCAATCTTAAGAGGAAAAAAAGTGCCAACCATGAGTTAGAATGCTGCACTGTTTGTGAACAGCACACCAGTGGGGGACAGTTAGTCAAGTCTAGAAAGAGGGGTTAACATTTGCATTTAGAACTATGTGACTATAGATACATCTCCCAAGAGATTTATTTGCCAAAAAACTCAAGAAAATTGCTAGAAGTTTCATATTTTATTTACAAACCCCTTAATCTACAAAACCCCCTTTCTAAGGGAAAGGAAGGGGTTTTTAAGTTGAAAAAGATTACTCTAAACTTAGAATTTCCATTAAAAGGGAATTTAAAATTAATCATAGAATTAAGACGTAAGTTCAACCACCTCAGCTGTACTTCAGCAAAGGAGAGAGCATTTTCTCTATTCAGTAAGCCCTTTTGATCCTGAAGCATCTGCTTCATAGCACAGTCTGAGGCAAGGAAGTTATTCTGTGAATGTCTGCACCAGACAAAGGCCACAAGAAGGTCACGGAACAAGTGACTTCATGAGAGTGGTACCAAGCAGTGACTTGCTTAGGTACTACAGCACGCAGGTCTCCATTCACTGTACAAGAGGCAGTCAAGATACAAGGATTCCTGCAGCTGACAAACCAGGCAGGAGTCACATGAGTACCTTCACTTGCCATTTTCCAGATTGTTTGTCTCATGACCACTTCATTTTTGATTTGCAACAAAGCATTTAGTCTGCTGACAGGATTCACACAGTGAACTACCCCATACCCATCCCTCTGTAGAAAGCCAGCTTGTCAGAGCTGGGAGGAGTCAGCAAAGACCCTGTCTCTGCTCCCACTCTGCATGGTCCCTGGGAGATAAGTGCCATTCCAGCAGGCTCCCCCGCTCTAAGCACAGGGCAGAAAGGGGTGTCCCTGATATCCCCCCACCTGCCAGGCTTCCTGGGGGCTTATTTTCCTATCAGCTCCCATTTTACTGCAGCGTCTTCTCCTGGGATCGGCTGTGGTCAGGCCGTTTAATTACAGTTTCCTGAATACACTCTAAGGTACCAATAACCTTGTAAAACAGCATGGTCGCAGCTCCCTGGAGAAGTTCTCCTGTTCCAAAGGAAGAAAAAAAGCAAAACGCTTACCTCAAAGCCATCAAACTCAAACTTGACAACTGGTACAGACGCATCTTCAACTGTCTGTAAAGGAGCGGATGACTGTGTAAGAAAATATTTTTTGCTACTTTCATGTTCTTCCTAAACTGTGATAAACTACAGAATTCACATTGTTAAACTACTTAGTATAACAACCGAGTTGCTTTCAAACTAAAAAAAAATTTGTTAGTAAGTTACAAGCAGTATGGCACTAATAAGGTCTAATACTGGCTTTAAAAAGTTCCTTAACCAGGAGATTCAGAGGTTGATCCTGTGTTGTAATGAACCAGCAGTGCACAACGAGCCATCAGTGTCAGTGCTGGTAAGGCACTTACCTTGGCAGTGAGGAAGAAAAGCAAGAGATTTCTGTCGCTATCTTACTACTGGTTAACATCCAGAGAAATCTAAAAAGTTCTGTCCACATCTGACAGTGCGCACTAGCCTCCCTTATTTTGATTTTCTACCGTGCCTGAGGGGCTGTCAGATACCTTATGGGACAGTTTTCAGTGCTGCAGACCCCTTGTCAGAACTGTGCCACAGCCCACTGAAAGTCTGTTCTCAGGGGACAGTCATCCCAGCAAAGGCTCATTCGCTGTGCACATGAAGTCTTTCCAAATGTCTACACGAGGAAGACCAGGCTAAGAGGAACGCTTCTCAGGAGCTCAGTGTCACAGGCGAGGTGCACAATACATCACCCGGGGGTGATTTTACAAAGCAGTCTGCACGTTCACAGCGCAGCCCCTACTCACTTGATGTCAAGCTGACAGCGTGTGTCCCTTCTGCAACGTCTCGGGCTGAGTGGCCAGAGAGGAACAGGACCAGGGGAGAATGAACTAGAGGTTCTAAAGTACATCCAGAGGGACACCATGGCAAAGGCGCTGACAGAAGCCTTTCCACATCACCTTCAACTGCCTTAGCTTTCAGGCTGCCCCTTCCTCTTCTGCCCCTTACTAGACCTAAGATTAAAGCAAGGCTCCTAGGGACAAACTTGCTTTCTGATACAGCTGATTCATTCTCAAACCACGGGCAGGGGAGAAGTGTACTGATACAAGGAAATGATCACCTGCTTTGCAACTTATTTACTTACAGCAACTTATAATGATTTCTGAATATTGCTTAATAATCCTGCTTGCCCAGACTGTTCTGTGGAAACTTACCAAGAACTACAATGTTCAGCAAAAGTAAGAGACATGTCCTTGGAAAGCAGATGGGTTCTAACAAGTTTAGTCTTTGTAGTGGATAGATAGCCATGTATGGATGGTAGAAACTAATAGACTGGTGCTTTTAGATAAGATAGAGGTGGGAACCACTCTTGTTATTCAAGAAATTGGCTAAGAGAATCTGCACATGCTCCGAGGAGAAGTAAAAGGTGAGGAGGACTGTGAGCCTTCCTCCAACAGACCCCTGGAGACGCCCACCAGGAGGCAATGCGCAGGTGCAAAGAACATAAACTGCTGACACCAGCCTCTAGAGCTAACGCAGCCTCACTTATGCATATGGATGTTTGTGTTATGTAATCCGATGACTATGTATATCCACACTCTAGAAGTTTCCAGTAAAATGTGCTGTTGGGGTGCAAGCTTTGTGGAGAAATCCCCTTGCACCCCAGCACCAGACTGGTGCTTTATAAATCTCTGTAAGTTGTAGAGTCTGTTTCCGCAAATCAGGTTAAAAAGAAATTCTGGGGGAAAACTGTGGGATTTGGTGGTCAAACATCGATCTGGGGACCAAGGGCCATTTTGGAGTGAAAAGGGGGGGTCTGGGATCGGGGGGACTCACCCCGCAGCACCCAGGTGAGGGTGGCCCCAGTGATGGTGGAGGCGCCGTCCCCCACCCCCACGGCATCCCAACACTGGTACTGGAGGTAGTCGGGGCTGACGCCCTTGGGGTACCCCTGGAGCAGCAGCACCTGCTGGGGTAGGACAGGTACCCCTGGGACCTCCAGGAATCCCAAATCCCCCCTGCAACCCACCCAAACTGCATTTGCCACACCCAGGTCAGTCCAAAACACCCTCAGCCCCCCCAACCCTCCCCACCTCATTAGCACCCCTCCAGATACTATTGGCCCCCCAGTTCTCCATTTTACCCCCCAAAACCCCAAATATCTCCCCGGGACCCTACCAGCCCACCCCCAGGACTCCCTGAAGCCCCATTAGCCCCCCCAGGAGACCCCCAGTATCCCAATAACAACCCCCAGGCAACAAGACCCTCCCCCAGACCTCAATACCTCCCTCAAAACACCCCCAGGACCCCAGTACCTCCCCCAGAACCCCATCCAGGACGTCCCCAATCCCCCCACCTCGGACACCAATATCTCCCTCAAGACCCCCCCCCGAGGACCCCAATAACCCTCCCAAACCCCTCCTGGACCCCCCCCCCGACTCCATTACACTCCCTCTAGGACCCAAATAACCCCCCCAGGGCCCCAATAACCCCCATAACTCCCACAGAACCCCAATAACACCCCCCCCAATAATCCCCCGGGTCCCCAATCCCCCCTCACGGCACAGGCAGGAGTGTGGGCAGGTTCTGGGGGGGGACAACGTGCTGGAGCCCCCCCGGGGGTCCCCTGGCCCCCACAGGGCCTACTTCCTGCTGACAGTCTGCGAGGGCCTATGGTCTGCAGTGAGGCGGCCTAGGCAGGAGGTCCTCCAGCTCTCTGTCGTCTCTCTGCTATGGGGGTGTTTGGGGGATATGGGGTGTGATTTGAGGGTCTATGGGGGGGTTTAATGTGATTTGGTGTAATATGGGGGTGTTTGGGGGGGAAACGTGGGGGTGATTTGGGGGGATCAGGGGGATTTTGGGGGAATATGGGGGATAGAAGGGTATTTTGGAAGGATATGGGGGTTTGGGGGTGATACGGGGAGGTTTTGAGGTGATTTGTGGGGATTTGGGGAGATATGTAAGGGTTTGGGAGGGTTTCAGGGCATATGGGGTGTTTGGGGGGATATGGGGAGGTTTTGGGAGTGATTTAGGGGATATGGGGGGGGTTTAGGGGTGATTTGGGGGATATAGAGGAGGTTTGGGGGTATAGTTGGTTTGGGGGTGATATGGGGGGGTTGAGGGGATATGGGGGTGTTTTGGGGTGATTTGGGGGGTTATGGGCTGTTTTGGGGTGATATGGGGGATATGGGAGGGGTGATTTGGTGGAATATGGGAGGTTTTAGGGTAATATGGGGGCTATGGGGGGGTTGTGGTGATATGGGGGTTGTCTGGGGTGATTTGGGGGTGCTAAGGTCTGTGGGGAGCAATGTGGGGGTGCGGTTTGGGGGCGGCTGTACTGCACTTTGGGGTCACAGGCCCCCCCTCTCCGCCCCCTCTTCTCCCGCAGCCGCCCTGATGCACTTTGGGCAGCGTCTGTGCATGGTGGTGTACCCCTCCCCCCCCGGCCCCCAAAGTGACACCCCCCGCCCCCCCCTCCAGTGACCCCCCCATCTCCGCCGGTCACCTGCCAGCCCCTCACTTCCCCGCCCCCCTTCCCCCTGAGCCTGGTGGGTTGCTCCCCCCTGCCCCACAAGTGCCTTAAACCTGCTGGGGGGGGGGGGGGGGGGGGGGGGGGGGAGGGGCGTGGCTTGTGGAAGTCCCACCCCATTTCATTTTTGGTGTATTTGGGGGGGGGTTTCTCTCGGGGGGGCGGGTGGGGGGTCCTAAGGGAATAAAGGACCTTGCAGTGAAGGTGTGGGGTGGAGTCGGTGTCAATGTGGGGGGGGGGGTTGTAGGTCCTACAGAAATATTTTGGGAGTGGGGCTGGGGGGGCTGTGAGCCTCCAGCTGCCTTGTCAGCAAACCAGGCTGCCCCGGCGTGCCCCAGCACGGCTGTCTTCTCCATCTGAAGCTTTGTTTTAGGCTATTTACAGCATTTTTTATTTGTTTATTTACTTGTTTATTGATTTAAAAAATCAAAGGCAAGCTGAGGTCTTGCTCAGTACCGTGCCTGCGGGCCATCTAAAAGGTATTTGTACCCCCTGGGGCTGGCGGGGAGACCCAGCGCTACGGCTGCCCCCTTCACCCACCAGAAACCCCCGACCGGCTCCTTACTTTGGGAGCGTTTAGTATTTCCCTGTGCAGAGGAAAATTCTGTTGGGGGAAACCCCCTGGCAAAGCTGCGCCTGGCACTGCTGCAGGACTCCAACCCAGGAGTGGGTGCAGCGTTTGAGGGGAGGGTTTCTACCGCCCAGAGGGGACGTTTGGTTTGTACCATTGCCATGAGTTCTGGGGCTCTGAGGAAACCGCCCGACAATCCGTGTGCAGGGATGAGGGCCCTGGGGGACAGCGAGCTGCTGGGGATGGTGGCCCCATAAGGACCTTCAGCCCTTCCTGGCCACCGTGCACTGCCTAGGTCTTGCCCTCACCCTGAGCTCACGGCGCTGCTCCTGGGAGAAACCCAAAACTCCCCAGGACGTGCTGCTGGGCAGCCTGCTCGAGCTGAGCCTGCTTGAGCCCAGCTTGGACCAGACGACCTGGACAGGCTCCGTCCAACCTCCACCCTCCCGCGTGACTCTGGGCTTGGGTTTCCCTCCTACAGCACCTCGACTCAGCCCTGACGCCCACTGGGAAGGGTGCTGGGACAAGGGACCAGCCCAAACTCCTCCCCCAGGATCCATCACAGAACAACAGCCCCCACTCCAGACTGTCTTGTGGCAGACTCCGTCACAAGAGAGAAAACAACTTTTTATTGCAAACAGCAACGCTGGGGGCCCCAAAGTCAGCGGATCAGGCGGTGACAATGAATCGGCACCTGCAAGGAGAGAGTCAGAAAGCTCTGGTGAGTCCCTGGCGGCAGGAAGAGGCAGGGTTGTGCTGCCCTCTCCGGGGAACACCGTGTGTGAGGAATTGCTGACGGCCCAGAGCAGAGAGCTGTTGCTGGCGCTGGCTACGGGGTGGCTCTGGCGCCTCGTCCCCCGGGCAATGCCCTTCGAGCCCCGAGCACGCGGAGAGACGCGCAGTGCCCCTGTGCCACGCCGCAGGGCTCGGCCGGGAGCCCCTGGGCCCTGCCAGGGAGTTATTTCCAGACCCCGCGCAGCACCGTCCCTCGCTGTCCCTCGCCAGCGCGTTGGGCTGACGCAGAGGAGTGTGGAGAGGTGTGAAAGTTGGGCAGAGAGCCCGGCACGCACCTGGGCTGCCCGACCTGCTGCGCCTTCCTGCGTCTTTTCGCTGGTCCGTCGCCAGAAGCACCTTCTCTCTTCCTCCTCTTCTTTTCCACGCAGCTTTCGCTCTCTTCTCCCCAGGCTTCTCTTCTCTTCCGGCTCCTCTTCTTCTCCTCGTCATGGGCAGAGCCTGCAAATCTTTCCATCCCACAGCGGGATTAGATAGGGAAAGCCACGACCCACTGGAGTCAGTTCTGATTTTAACCAAAGCGAGCTCATTTTACCTTCTTTCCTCTGGAAACCTGGCCAGTTGTTCTGGGCGCCCCAGGGAGTCTGCCATGCTCTCGGGGGTGGCTAGAGGCAAAGCTGGCGGTGCCTAAACCAGAAATGTCACAGTTGGCATGTGGCAAGGGGTGACCTGGAGTGGTAAGCGACTCTTTGCTAAATTGGTACCCGAGATCTCCAGAGGAGATACCTTGGGCTGGTTTGCATCAGCCACAGTTCACACAGTCCCCCTGCTGACCCCCAAATAGACCTGAGGAAGCTCTGATGAAGTAGGGCCTGAGCAAAACCCCCCTGAAGTTGACAGCTGCTCCCCTCTGCCTCTTTGTAGGCATTTTGTGGGCCTTTGGTTTGATTAAGCACCTGCCGAGTGCATTTGAGACACAACCTTGCCAATTTCCCTTGCTATGTATCATCCCAAGGGGTGGAGGAATAACCCAAACCCACACCAGCTCTACTGCCAGGCAGAGGCACAGCAGCGACTCCCCTCCTACCCCAGACACGCTGTCACCGTGTTTGGGGAGCTGACGTACCTCTCCCACTTCAGACTCCACCGCCGTATCTCCCCCATCTTCCGTGAGGACACCGAGCAGAGAGGGGGGTGCATGCGGCAAAGCTTCTGCTCGGTGCTCGGTGTCCACTTTGCCTGCAGGGACACTTTTCTCTTCCAAACTCAGGTCTAGAAAGCAAAAGCATGTGCAACATGGTGACTTCTTGGAAGCAAACAGAGCTAAAGCAACCCCCACCCAAAGCCCTACACTTCTGTGGTCAGCCCTCCGATGCCCTGTCTGCAGGCTTCAGCTCATCCTGCAGAGGAAGACGTTCATGTTTGGAGAGCAGTGGCAAGAGAGGCCACAGGACAAGCGGGGCTGAGAGGACAACACTCGATGCCCAGCCCTGTCAGAAGCAACACGGAGGTTTCTGGTGTCCCAAGCCCCAGCCGGTGCCAACCCTCAGTCCCCCCTCTCACCTCTGAAGCTCTCCAGGGGGACTGGCAGCTCCTTGTCTGCTGGGCTGGAAAGGCTGCCTGCGTCCTCCTCAAAGAGATCCCTGCAGTTCTCCACCAGAAACTCCACCAGCACGTTCACCTGCACACATCAAACCGTGGGTCTCAATCCCCCTGCCTGACAAGGGACCAAGCAGCCTTTCCCACCCCTGCCCCCTGCTCCTGCCCAGAGGCTGTGGCTGTGGGGCTGCTCCTCCAGGCAGCCACCCCGACAGCATTTGCTGGTGGGAGGAGGCCTGCAGAGCCCTCTGCGCAGCCAAGCGCTGGTGGGCCGGGAAGGCTGCCCCGGCGGGTGGGGACGTGTACCTTGTGGGTCACCTCCAGCATGGCCTCCAGTGGGAGCAGGTCTGCGTGGGCTGGGCTCAGCAGGTTTGGCCCAACGCAGACAGCCAGGTTGCTGCAGCCCATCCTGCTGGTGGCTGCGTGGTGGCCGATGTGCTGGAGGAGGGACAGCAGCCGCTTCAGGAGGAGGAGGTTGGCTGCAGGCAACTTCTCGGCCACCCTGGGGGAACAGGAACACGGCGCTAATAAAGCAGATGTTGCCCACAGCGTTCCCCAGACTCGCCCGAGGCTGGTGGGAGCCAGCGCAGCTTTCCAGGTGCTCTGGGCCAGCGGTCAGGGCTCCTGCTCAACAGGCAGGCTGCTGCCCACACTTACGCTCTCAGCTCCCTGATCTTCTCCTCCCTGCTGGCTTTCTGCATCGCCGCCATCCAGTCCTCGTAGAGGTCAGTCACAAGGAGCTTGCAGGGGATGCTCCGGAGGAAGTCCTGCAAGGCCCAGGGCTCCAGGTGAGCCTTTGAGCACTCGGGGCCAGCCAGGAGCTCCTCCAGCCACAGGGCAGAAGCGCTCACCTTCAGGATGGCGGCCAGCAGCAGCGCGGGCTGGCTTCCCAGGTCGACGTCTGCGCCGCAGTCCAAGGCCTCCCGCAGCTCCCGAAGCTCTGTCCCACCGGCGGCTCTGCGGAATATCCCCTCCGTCGACGGTCCTTCCTGCTTCAGCACAGCCAGCAGCTCCTGCAGGAGAGGCAGGAGGACAGTTGCGTCGCTGAGGAGCCACCTTCCAGCGGCGGTGGCCAGAGCACTGCCCCAGAGCTGGCTCCGTGCTGGGGGTGAAGAGCCCAGTGCCCCATCCCCGGAGCTCCTGGGGACACCTGCTGCCCCTCCGGAGCCTGCGGAGGGAGGGCTGGGGACCCCCTGGACAGGCTGGCTGACCTGGATGGGCCGGGGCAGTGTGCCATCCTCGCAGAGGGCTGCCAGGGGCTGCCCAAAGAGCGCCCTGCTGCAGCCGGAGCCCGCCTGCCCTGGCGCCAGGACAGAAGCCGGGCTCCGCCGCAGAGCGAAGGGCCAGGGCAGCCCCCTCCACCTCCTGCTGCTGCTGCTGCTACTGCTTCTGTTGCTGATCCCTCCTGCTGCAAAGGAAAAGAGAGCAAGAGCCCATCAGTGGATGCCGCCAGGCCAGCGCTCCCGGAGCCTGCCCTGCCCTGCCTGCAGCATGGTGCTGAGCAGTGAGGCAGGACAGGCAGGGAGCCGGCAGCTGGAACCACGGCTCCAGCTCAACAGCTCCGGCTCGGGGGTTCCTGAGAGCCTGGGACAGCCTGGCCCAGTCCTGGCCCTGTCCTCCTCCAGGCTGTGGGCAGCACCAGAGGCTGCGTGTCCCTGCAGAGCCACGTCCATCGGCCGCTGCCCAGCGCTGTCCTTCCTTCTCTGGCTGACGTCCTCCCTTGGGCTGCCCAACCTGGATGGGGACACTCAAGGGACAAGTGAGCACAGCCCAGCCGCTTGCAGGAGGGGCCTTTCTTTCCCAAACTCACCTGGTGAACGGCAAAGTCTCCCTTCACTGCTCGACGGGACCGTTGGAGGCCCTTGCTTGAGATCAGCCTGCAAGAACCCGGCACCAGCAGCCTGAGCACCGCGGAGTGGGGACCCTCTGCCCTCCTGGGCTCTCTGACCCGTGTGGCAGGTTTCCTCCCAGTGCCACCAGCAAGGATATGCCAGCATTCCTGGTGGCTCCTCAACCCTCCCCACTCCCTGAATTGCACCAGGGGACCCTCCCTCCCTCCCTCCCTCCCTCCCTCCCTCACAAGCTCACCCCACTGCATGCCCATCCCTGCACCCCAGCACAGCCAGAGGGGAAAGGCAGCTGTTCTCACCTCTGACTGGTGCTCCACCAGCCTCTCCAGGCTCCTGGTGCTGAACGGCCTCCACTGGCAAGAGAGAAGCAGCGGCAGAAGGTGAGCAGTGATGCCTGTGCTGCTCGGCTGGAGGAGCAGTGCTGGGGACAGCGCCCAGGCCAGACAGACACTCACGGCATGGCGGCGGCTCAGCTTCTCCAGGAGCTTGAGTGACGGGACAAGGGTCACTTGGGGCTTCTTGGCTCCGTCAGGTATCCTGTGCACCAGGAAGGGACAGAGCTGGGTGAGCCCCAAGCTACCTCTTCTCTCTCATCAGGCAGCTCTCCCCGAGAGCTGCCCACAGCCGCGGGGGCACCTCTCCCCAGCTGGGGAGCTGTGTTCCCCCATCTGGCTGTGCCTGCAGCACCCCCCAGCTTACCCCAGCAATGTATGCACCCACAGCTCCTTCAGCGCCTGGGAGCTGCAGCAAGAGGAGAAACAGCGTCAGGCCCCGCTGCCCCCCAGCCCGTGGGCAGAGGCGGATGCCTGCACAGCCCTGCCCCCTGGGGAAGGACACAGGGGCAGGACGAAGCGCCATGGGGCGGGACAGAGCTGCTGCCCAAGCCCTGGCTCCCTCTGTCCTGCCACAGCACCTGCTTTGGTCCTTCCCTTCTGGGGATCAAAAGGTGACCAGGGGATGCAGGACGCAGAAATGCCCCCCATCCCTCCCTGCCGGCGTGCTGCCCGCTCCCTGCCCAGGCTCTGCACGGAGGGCAGAGGCCCTTCACAGGAACCTCTCCTGCCCGGCCGTGGGACATGGCACCACGACTCACCCGAAAGTGGCAGTGCAGGAGCCCCTGGGCCAGAGGAAGATGAGGGAGCTCCTCTCCTCGCGGCTGCTGACACCCTCCACCTCTTCCTCCCACGCCGCCTCCTTCCCGTCACTCAGCACCCACAGCTGGTCCAGGGCCAGGCGGAGCTGTGGGCGCAGGGTGGTGCCACCTCTGCAGAGAGCAGAGGCAGGCAGTGAGCTGGAGGTGGCCTCCTTGGGGTGCCCCCCCGGGCAGAGCCCTGCTCCCCTCCTGCCCTTGGGATGGGCATTGGTGCATCCAGCACACAGGTCCTGGGGCCGGGGGCCAGGGTGTCCCAGCCCTTGAGCCGGGGCCAGGGATGGGGCAAGGGCAGCTCGGTCGGAGGGTCTTACCGCAGCTTGGTGACCACCAGTTCCTCCTGGAGGAGGAGAAGGCGCCTCTCGCTCCTCTTGCAGCCCCGGGTCAGCTGCACGTCTGCGCTCAGCACCGGCTCTGCATCGGCGAGAGCGTCCCTGCGGAGCAGAGCACGGCAGGCATCAGAAAGGCCGCTGCTGCGGGGCCTGGCCATGCCCCCCTGTCCCCAAGCCACGGGGGGAGCCCACCTGGAGCCACAGCAGCCGTTGGCCTGGCCCATCCTGCCCGGGACAGGAGGACCCTCGCTGTGCACCAAGGATGCGGCCCAGCCGGTGACAGCGAGGATGGGAAGCGGGTTGCCGGAGCCTGGTCAGCGCTGCTCGGCCAGACCCTGCCTCCTCCCAGTGCCGCTCTGTGCCAGCACAGCTCCGTGCTGCCGGCGCTGGGGGCTGTTGGCTCCAACTGATTGACAGCCCAAGCCCAACGGACAGTGGGAGGGGCCACAGGCTGGGCGTTCTCTCCAGCATGGCCCCGCCTCTCTAGCATGGCCCCGCCTCTCTTGCCCTGGGGAGCCCAGCGCAGGACGGAGCAGAGGGAAGGACCCCTCCTCCCTCCACCTGCTGGCAATGCCTCTTGCCTTGGGCTTCCCCGCTGGCTCCCGGGCTCCAGCTGCACTTGGTGCCGCTGCTCACCACCCTCTGGCCTTGGCTGGTCAGCCACTTTCTACCCACCTCCCCCTCTCCTCAGCCAGCCCACGCTGCTTCAGCGTCTCCACGGGGCTATTCTGGCAGACGCTGCGGAAAGCCTTCCTCACGTCTGGGTGGACAGTGGCCACCGCACTCCTCTCGTCTCCCCAGCCAGTCATTTCACCACAGAAGGTTATTAGGTGGGGCCAGCAGGGTTTCTCCTGCTGACTCCATGCTGACGCCTAGTTCCAATGACCTTCGTTCCTTCATGTTTCCAGGACGTGCTGCGGCATTCCCAGCACCTCCATGAACACAGAAGCCCCTTTTCTCATCCAATATAATAATACAATAATATTATAATAATTATAATAATAATATAATGGTGCCTGGGACATACACACACACACACACACACACACAGAGTGACAGAGAGGGGTGTCTTGGGAGGAACCAGGCACCTGGGGAGTCCCCAGCCCCACTCTGAGGGAACCCAGGTGTCCGGGGGGTACCCTGGTGTGTGTGGGGGTCACTGGAGTGGAGGTTGGCCACGGGGGTGTTTGGGGAAGTTTTGGGGTGATTTGGGGTACATGGGCTGATTTGGGATGATATGGGGGGCTTGGGGGCATATGGGGAGGTTTTGGGGGTGATTTAGGGTATATGGGGGTTTTTGGGGTGGTTTGGGGGGATATGGTGTTTTGAGGGGATATGAGGGTTTGGGGAGTGATTTGGGGGGTATGGTGGTTTGAGGGGATGGGGGGGTGATTTGGGGTATATATGGGGGTTTGGGGGGATATGGGCAGGTTTTGAGGAGATTTGGGGGTATTTGGGGACATATGGGGGATTTAGGGGGGATTTGGGGGGGTTGGGGGGTATGGGAAGGTTTTGGGAGTGATTTAGGGGATATGGGGAATTTTGGGGTGATTTGTTGAGATACGGGTGGTTTTGGGGTCATATGGGGGATATGGGGGAATATGGGGGTGTTTTAGGTTTATTTGGGTGGTTATGGGGGTTTTGGGGGATGTGGGGTTGATTTGGGGGGATATGGGGTTTTGGGGGGTGATTTGCTGAGATATGTGGGGGGTTGGGAAGGTATGGGGGATATAAGGGGGACTTTAGAAGGATATGGGGGGTTATGGGTGTAATGGGCAGGTTTTGAGATGATTTGTGGGGATATGGGGAGA